>NC_092503.1:87797438-88512438 GCF_047511675.1 Marmota flaviventris
GATGGATGGATGTCCATCTGGACAGAAGATATGATAGATGGTAAATAGATGATAGGTAGATGACTATATAGATGCATGATGTGGTAGACAGATAGATGATAAGTAGGTAAATGGCACACAGATTGATGATTAGATAGGTAAGCCCATCTCTCTCCCTTCTCTACTTGGCTGACCTCTAATTTTCCTTCCAGCCTCAGTTCAGCCTTCACTTATTAGCAAAGCTCTCCTTGACCACCATTCCAGCTGAGACCCTCCGTTGTGCCTCTATGTACTTCTAAGATAGATCAACAATACTGTATTTTATATATATATATATATATATATATATATATATATATATATATATCATTGGCTCTTGACTCTGTCTCCTATTCTAATAAATAAGCTCTTTAAGGAAAGAGAGATATGTTATTTCACCCTAAATCTGGTACAGATTAGTTACTGGTTGAATACTTAATGATAGGTAAATGAAAAAAAGACATGAGTTTTAGAATTAGTCAAACATATGTCTTCCCTTCGCCACTATTTCTTAGCTGGGTGGCCTTGAACTAATTTCATTTTTTAAATAACATAAATCTCAGACCCATGTCTATGAAGTGAAGACAACGGTGCCTAAATTTCAGGGTTACTGAGGGGATTAAATGAAGAGTATATGAAAGTACCTGGCACAATGCCAAGTGTCTTATTAGGAGTTCAGTAAATGCCACTTTCCCATCCCACATAAATTTGAGACTTGTATTAATTTCAAATATCATTATTGCATTTTGATGATTATTTGCATTAATCACCAACTATGTGTTGGATACAATAAGTGGTTTCAAAAATTAGTTCTCATTCAAATTTAGTAGAAATAAAATGGTATATTTTCTCACTAGTTAATCCAGAGGGGAATGTAATTTCCTATTTGATACTCTCAAGAAGTGTGCCATTTTATTGCCTGAAGAAATAATAGCTTTCCACGCAGCAAGAATGAACTTTCCGGCAGTTGAAAGTACTCTAAAGAACCACCGTTCCCTGCCATGAGTTAACCCAGCCAACTGAGGGGCTCCCGGAAGGAGTCTCTTAATGGAGCAACTAAAGATTCCAGAGGTGCATTTTGAAATGCTTGTAAAAATGAACATCCAAAAGGGACAGATTTTTAAACACTTAAGGGCGTATGAATGGGGCCTAGCACAAAATATAGTGGAGAATGGGCGACCATCCAGCACAAGCCGCTTTCTGCTTCTGAGGCAAATCCTGCCAGAGCAGATAGCCATGCCACGTGTCCTTCCTTCCCTGGAGGAGGATCTGGGCATGTGTCCCCATGTCCACTACAACCACCCTGACTCGCTCCCTGTTACAAATACCAGGAACTCACTCTGGCTGACACATTCAGTGGGGGCTCAGCAACATCTACAGGAAGCCCAGAGAATGGAGATCATGCAGGAGCAAGTAATGAAGGGCTCAGCCAAGACCCTGTCATCTACTAACAGCTGTGCTGGAACAAACCCTGCTGCAGCTGGACTGTGGGCCACACTGCAGCCCCTTTGGGAAATGCCCCCTCAAGACCCCTGACATTCCTCCTCAAGAACTGGCTGTGATGTTGGGAAGAAATTAGAGTTTATTTTTGGCAAAATCTATTTGCTCAGTCAAGGGTCTTGGCTGGGCCCTTTCTTGCTTGTTCCTGCTTGATCTCCATTTTCTGGGCTTCCTGTAGATGTTGCTACAGGAACATAGATGTTGCTAAACATGACGTGTCAGTTAGCCAAAGTGAGTTCCTGGTATTTGTAATAGAGAGCGATCAGGGTGGCTGTAGTGGACATGGGGACACATGCCCAGATCCTCCTCCAGGGAAGGAAGGACATGTGGCATGGCTGTCTGCTGTCAGGGTTTGCCTCAGTAGCAGAGAGCGACTTGTGCTGGATGGTCGCCCATTCTCCACTACATTTTGTGCTATGCCCCTGCCTGGAGAAAAATATTTTCTCTTTTTTGTGGAGGAAAGGAACCATGTCTTCCATCTATCTTGGGAATCCCTCAGATATCAAGGGATATTTGGCTGCTACCAGTGCCCATTATGTTCCCTGTTTTATAGTGGCAGACTGTTGTCAAGAGACCACAATAAGTGGTCTAGGTGCATAGTTAGTTCATTTAACCCCTTAACTGGACATTTTCACTGCCATGTCTTATTAATCAAGTCTGACTTTTAAGAATTGATTAAATTTATTAGATTCCTGCCAAATCACTTTCATCCTTCTATGAGGACATCTTTTAGGATTTACAATTGTTATAGTTTTTCTAACCACTTAACTGCTTTCCTTTTCCCTTTTAAAGGTATTTCCAGATGCTGTAAAATCTGGAAGGTTGCATCCTTTTACCCATCCAAGAATAAATCACAGGGACAATACTCTAAAGTTACATGAAAATACACAAGCTGAGCTTCAGCCAAAGTGCCCAACTCTCCCAGAAGTGATTGCACTCGTGCTTGAGCTGCTTTAATATATAGCTTAGTGCGGCCAAGGATTTCACCCTCTCAAGTACAAAGATCATTTAAATGGATGGCTGTATGTGTTACTCTAATCACCAAATCTGGGATCAATTATGGAAGTTAGTCAATCTTTAAATTTTATTTACTACCTGATACAGATGTTTACTTTCACTTTCAGATTTCATAGTCAGCTGGAAAATTTATTCAGCTGTCTCCCAAGATAACCACTTCCAGGTGTAATTTTTCATGCCAAGAGTTTGCAGCAGTTTGGTATCTGCTGTAGATCTTGTCACTGCTAGGGGTAACTGGAGCTCCAAAAAAAAAAAAAAAAAACCTGCTGTGAAAAAGTAATATAGGATGACTCATTCAAACCCATCTCAATCTTATCTTTCTTTTCTTCCTGACTATTGGTGGTAAAAATTCACCTTCTCAGACTGCCATTTTTAAAAATAAAATAATAGCCCTATGATACAGTTCATGCCAAAGAGGTATAAGAATAGTAATTGTGTGAACATATATAAAAGTCTCTGATTTTTATCCTGTGTGGAATATAATAGTATGGATAGGTGCTGCAGCAGCCATCCAAGGACCATGGGGATAGACCAAGAGAACTGCCAATAAGTGGACACTGATATACCTTGTGCCTCTGAACAACTTGCCTAGTATATATTTTTTTTTTTGCATGAAGCAAATTTAAAAAAAAAACAACAGTATGCTTTCTATTATTCACAACCAAAAACAACCCTTCCATTTTAAGTCTGAGAAGTTATTAATCTTCCCTTGAGAGGACACATCCCCTGTGGGACTTTGGAAAGGTTGGCAGTAAGATTAAATGTGATCCTGCGATGACAAACAATGTGGTAGCTTCTTCTTAAAAGAATAGTAAAGATTTAAAGGGCACTCATCCCTACAGCAAAAGATCATCTAAACCTAGCATATTAGTCTTAAATATTACTATTATTTGGGGAAGTTCATTTTGAAAACCATTCTAAAACCATCAAAATCTGCTAATTGAACAAATATATTGCAAAAATCATTGTTCATTCCATAAATCCACTTTTTAATTCTAAATAGGCTTTTGGCACATATAATTAAATATTCTATATTTTTTCTTTGGTCCCTTTCCTGAACAAAACACTTCAATGGATTTTTGGCAGTCATAAAATAAAATTCAGCTTTTTAAAAAATATTTATTTTTTTAGTTATAGTTGGACACAATACCTTTATCTTATTTATTTTTATGTGGTGCAGAGGATCGAACCCAGGGCCCCGCACATGCTAAGTGAGCGCTCTTCCACTGAGCCTCAACCCCAGCCCCGAAAATTCAACTTTTTGCAAAGATCTAATATACCCCAGGTGAAGTAGCCCTTCTCTCCACCCTTATCAAATGCCTTCTCCCTCCATGTTCTGTAACACCCTTGATGTTCTGCAAGCCCTGTCCCTCTCTGAGATTTTTGCCTAGTCCTTCTCTTCCTGTGATTTCTAATGACAGATTATAACCCATTCTTCAGGTTTTTGTATAAACATTCCACCTGCTATGGTTTACACATGTGCTGTCCCCCCAAAGCTCATGGTAAGACAATCAAGAAAGTTTAAATGTGAAATGATTGAGTATTAAGAACTTTAACCTAATCAGTGCTTTGATCCACTTGAATGGATTAACTGGATGGTAGCTGGAGGAGGTGGGTCACTGGGGATGTGCCTTTGCCTTTGGGGTATTTATTTTGTTCCTGGTGAGCAGAACTCTCTCTCTCCTTCCTGATTGCCATGACCTGAGATGATTTTCTCCTCCACACCCTTCTTCCATGATGTTATGCCTCACCTTAGGGACAGAGCAATGGAGTTGGCCATCTATGGACTGAGATGTCTGAAACCATGAGACCCAAATAAACTCCTCCTCCCCTAAAATTGGTCTTATCAGGTCTTTATGTTGATGGAAAAGGTGACTAAAACACCACCCACAAAGCAGCCTTTGTGACCATAACTATGGTGTCCTCAACACTGTGTTCATAATGTTCATAGCAATTTTCAAAACAGCTTATGCTTGTTTTATTCATTGCATCTCACCTTCCTCTTAAAACATAATTCCATGAAGACAGGGACTTTACCTCCATCCCAGAAAATGGAACCTTTAGATCAGAAAAGGTATTATTTAATGTATTATTCCGTTATTTAGCCAGGTGTTTCCCAGTATGTCAAGCATATCAAGAACATCTACTATGTTCTTTAGATCATGCATGAAATTAGCAAGAATAATAATAGTTAACAACATTGCAACTCATGCTATGTGCTAAGTAATATTCATGATTTATATGTATTAACTTATTTGACCTTCACAATAAGGTGAGGTGCAAGCTATCATTATAATCCATTTTACAAATGAAAAAGAATGAGAACATTGTCTAAAGTCACATAACTAATAAGTCATGATTGACATCCAGGCCACTTGAGCACAGAGCTCTTCCTCACAACATGATCCTGATGCAGATTCACAGTCTCAAAAGTGATGTCCTTGTATTGCTATAGTGCTCAACTAATTTTGAAATTCTTCCATTTGCATCATATTAGAAGAAATAAGGTTAAAAACTTGTTGAGGATGGTATTGATAATCCTGTTCTACAGATGAGAAAACTAAGGTACAGATATAGTAAGTGATTTACTAAAGATCATAATAGCAGCTGTTGTGACCCAAGTTCTGAGCCTTGATCCAGTGTTCTTTCCTTGGCACTGTGTTGTCCAGAGGCCTAACACAAATTCATGTGATGTGTTATTCCCCTCAAAGCAGTCCCTTTCAACAATGCATTTCTTGTGAGTGTTTGATTTCTATAGTAATCAATAATGCATATTATATACTATGTGTGGAATCTAAAACAAATATTTTAGATTGTGATATATATATGTATATGTATATATATGTATATATATATAAAACAATTGGATGCTGTGAGACATTTTACAAACATGCATATATTAGAAGTCACTGATTGTTACATCAGTAATTATTCTCATTTATAATTGTCTTCTATTCCCATTTATAAGCTTTCAAGGAGCAAGAACTGTAAAATAATTATATTTTTTGCTAGTCAGTAAAGACATGTTCATTAGCACTTGTATTTTAAATCAGAGAAGGCAATTTCTAAGTGAGCAAAAGTGTTTTCCTCTTTTATGAATCAGAGTTAACAATCCTAAAGGTTTTGAATGATTCTAACTACTCTTCCATTTATTGATTCTGTCAAAAAGCAAATAGTAACAGGGAACCTATTGTGGCTCAGCCTTACAATGAAGTGAGAAACACAGATCTTGCTCCCAGAAAACTAACTCTCAAGGGTAAAAAATGAATGCACTTGATATAATTTAAAAGCAAAATAGACAACATATAATTTGTTCTAGATTCTGTGGTATAAACAATATAAGAATTCAGAAAAAGAAAAAGAGAAACAGTAAAACCTCATCAGCACATGGCTACTTTCTGCATATGGACCTACAAGATATGCATAAATTGGTACCTTCAGGCTTTAAATATATAGAGAATTAAGTCAGTGACTCAAATGGGTGGACAGAAATAATAATTGGTATGACTAATAGAAGAGTATTTTTTGAATAGATTATGTAGGATGGAGGATATAGGAAGTGTCCTATCCTTGGACTGGAAGCTAAAGAGCAAGATTCTGAGAGCTTTAGAATAGTGTAAATAATCCCAGGTGTACAGAACTCTAACAAAGTTGCATAATTACAGTCTAAACACCTCCCAAGTATCTTTTTTTTTTTACTATTTTGTGGAGATTATAGCCAAACAGATATTTGACCTAAAATATTTTTTTAAATATAAAGTTGAGTGTGTATTTAAAATAAGACTATAGGATTGTAAACTGATTGAATCGTAGAAATGAGAAGGAAACAGGTTTTTATGATATCTCCTGGGTTAGGACAGCAAAGGAGAGAGTAGGACCATTTCCTGAAATGGGGATATAATTAGGAGAGTTGGGAAAAATGAAGAATTATTCTTTGGACATGCTTTGTTTGAAATGCCATAAAACATCCAGTGAAAATATACAAGAAGGAAGAAGAAATATTGCTTTGGAGTTCAGGAATAAGGTGAATCTTGAAGATATCAGAGTATAGGTGACAGTTGAATTCTTAAACATGGTGCATACACAGAAAGTGTATGAGATTGAGATTTTAAAGAACAATATATTTAAGAGTAGGCATTGAAACAGAAAGCTGAGACAGGTAATCGGGAAAGGAGCAAGAGACCAGAAATGAGCTAGTTGAGGAAGACAAGCAAGAAAGGAAAAGTTTTAGAATGAAGGACAGAACCATAAGATCAAGCCTAGAAGCTAAAGAAAGGCAAGAACTTAACGCTGCTCACTCTACAAGAAAGATGAATAATTATTAGTGACCTTGGCAAGAACAGTTTTAGCACAGAAAAAAAAGAAAGAAATTACAAAGCAAATGGAAGAACCAGGAATTTAGACTAACCTCCAAATGAACAGAACTAGAAAAGCTGAAAAAAAATACCAAAAATCTTTTTAAAAATAAATAATTGAAACAAGATAATGAAGTGTAATTGAGTCAGTGTCTTTGGGAAAACAGACTTCAGGAAATGAAGACCAGTATGTGGGGTCACATTTCTCCTGGGGAAGTTTTCTTCTTATAGAGAAACCTGAAAGGCTGAACAGAGCTTTACAGTTATAAGAAGATAGGATGATGAGGATCACTGTGTATGTGGGCAGAACCAGCTTTGAGTTTGAATCCCCAAAGGAATGACACCCCCGGAACAAGAGTGAATCAGACATAGGCTATTACAGGGACTGCAACTCAGCTTAGAATTCTCAAAATCTCTTACACCGAGTTTGTTCTAAGCAGAAGCACATGTCAATTTTCTCTAAAGAAAGATGATATTATCCTGAATTTCAAGATTTTCTACAATTTTGCTAATATGGGCCTAGCAATCAATCAAAAATACCTAGTCATGTTCACCAAAAGGATTTATACAAGAATGTTAGGCTCCCTGTTTGCTAAAGCTCCAAACCGTACACTAAAAATAACAGAATGCTAAATAGACTGTGACATTAAAATCCTGCGAGAGAGAGACAGAGAGAAAGAAAGAAAGGAAATATTTATACCCACAGAAGTTGCAAATATCTTGGTTATCACATCAAGATTTTAAAGTAACTCAGATTTGATGTTGAAGAAGATTAAAAAATAAATAAGGAAGTTATCAAAGCTATTTTTTAAAGAATGAGAATTCTAGTTGCAAAATAGAACATCCAAAATAAAGAACTCAATGAATGAATTTAGCAGAGGATCAAGCACAGTTGAAAAGAGAACTCATGGACTTGAAAATAACATGAGCTTATTCTCAATGAGCAATGAAAACTCAAAACAATGAAAAATACAGAAGAGAGGGAATGGACATAGAGGATAGAGTGAGAAATTCTAACTTACAATGTAAAGAGAGTCCCATAAGAAGAGAAGACAGCATGGGTTAAAAATAGCATTTGAAGAGTTGAGACTAAGAAAATGTTCTAAAACTAATTTAAAATGTCAAATCAGAGATTCAAAAATTACTACAAACCCCAAACAGAATAAAGAAAATGTAATTTGCATCACATCATAATAAAACTGCTAAAGAAAAATGCTACAAGTAGCCAGAGGGAAAGAATTGATTATCTTCCAAAAAAAATTTTAAAAGCTACAATTAGACTGATATTTTAATCCTTTTATTTTTTTCAGAAGAATCATGCATATTTTATTAACCAAATTTATACTAATAACAATGTTTGCCTGATGATGTAAAAATACTAATAATAGACACATAAAGATAAGTGGTAGTCTTTAATATTGCAAAAGGAAAATAAGATGAAATAGTTCCTCTAAATAAAAATGCCAAGTCCAGGATTGATAAGTACATATTCTAACATATGAAAAATATTTTATTATTATTTTTCTATATAACATATTAGTGAATACACCAGATTGCATTTTCTCAAATAGCAAATGAGACTCCAGATAACATTTTTCTTTGATTCTCCCAAGTGTCCCAATGTCATCTGTCTTTTGGAGGGTTCAGATTCTTACAACATATGTGATAGTGTCCATGAGGATACCAACGATGCTTATTAGTAAAGAATACATTGCTAAGTTCTTCTATCATGGTCCTTGTTCAAGGTGTTCATCTTTTCTTCTAATCTGGTTTTTAGCACTTGATCATGAGTTTCTTCATTATTGTGCACAGGATCTGGTTGAGGGATAGGTTGTGTGTGTTCATATGGTCTATTCACAGAAGGGTAGTAGCATACTATTGTCCTGCCATCAACTGTCAAAGCAAGCTCTACTTTGCAATTATAGTCCTCTGGAAGAAAAGAAAATGTAAATTTATGACAAACACCAGATAAAGCTCTGTCAGGAGACCACCATGTTGCCTCAATCTGATATTTTAGTTCTTTTTTTTAAATAATTCTTTAGTTGTTGATGGACCTTTATTTTATCAATTTATTTATATGCAGTGCTAAGAATTGAACCCAGTGCCTCACATATGTGAGGCAAGCTCTCTACCACTGATATTTTAGTTCTTAAAACACAAACTGGTGATAGATGCTGAAAGAAAATGAAGTAATATATTTAAATGATAAAAGAAAACAAGTGCAAGTCTATAATTCTATATGCAGTAAAAAATAGTTTCCATAGCTGAATATAAAATATTTTCAGATAAATAGGACGGGAAAATTTGTAGACCTTCACTAAATAAAATACTAATAGATACAATGAAAATTATCCCAGTGAAATAGCAGGGATATAAGAAGCAATGAAAACAAGTGGTTTGAAAAGGGTTTTGTTGGTGGAGCACGGCTCTTCTTCCTTGGCTGTTGGTCATGCCTCTCTCCTCATCAGTTGTGTAAGGCAGACAGTAACCAAGCTCATTCTTCTCAAATTAACCTTTAAGCTGCTGTGTGCTGTCCAGGAAAACCTCCATCATTCACTTAAACATGCACCCAAAACAAATTCAGTGTCTCCAGAATGATTCAAGGGCAGTTTTGTGCCAAAGCCTTCAGGGAAAAGTGATTTACATAAGGAATAACTATAACTCTGAAATTTTCCTCCTAGGTTATTGGCCAGGATATAAACTACAAAATTATCAGCCATCAAATGGCATTAATCTCATTCCAGGTTGAAGATACTGACGATGGCGAAAAGGCCATATGCCATGTCAAACCTCTCACTAAAATGTTGTCTTTCTTGAGCAGGTTTAGTTAAATCTAGGCCAAATGCAACTGTTTTTTTTTTTTTTTTTCATTCCACAGCCCAGCATCCAGTTCAAGCTATTGTGTCTTAAATTCCTGTTTTTTCCAGTATTGCTTTTCCTCATGGTTCAGTTTTGCAGTTTCTACCTAATTCTCAAAATTGCCTGTCATTTTTAAAAGTTTATTTCCACTTCCTCTAGTTCCTGAATTAGCATACTCTCTCAACTCAATCTATAGATTCTACTTTTCCTATTCATTCATTGCCTCCTTGTCTTCCAAAAGGTATTTGTAACCTCTGATGCTCGTTTTTGTTTTTTGTGTGTGTGTGTGTGTGTGTGTGTGTGTGAAAAGAAGCTGCATGATCTTTAGTCACTCTAGAAGGCTATCAGAACACAAAGGATTATTCACATCTCTTGGACTTTACAGGAAGGTAAAAAGGAAGGTTCTAGTAACCTTTGGAGTAGGGCTAAAAATATCAATGGCATAAACCTCTCTATTACGGTGAAACTATTAAGAATTGCTTACACATCGTCCCCCATCATCATCCCCAATACTCATCCCAAAGGATCATCATAAGACCCCACCTATAGGCATTTGGTTTCTTTCCTAGACTAAAAACCTCCCTGGAGTTAGGGTCATCTTCCAGAGTCTTCCCTGGTTTCTTTCAGGTCACAATAAACAGCAGAGCTACAAGCTCCTTAGATAATAAAATCAGGAACTTGAAGCCCACATGCGGTTCCAGTAGGTGGCGGTTTCAAATACCATGCTTTGATGACATTGCAGTGCTGCCAGAAATCTCACCTTGGTCCTTAACCTCCTCTGGCTCCTCGATTCCTAACTTTTATCTTGACTTTTAGAACACTGATCTAGAACTGCAATCTGATAAATATTTTCTTGACACTCTTTCCTAAAACCTGTCATCACCCTCATGAGTCCCCACATTTTTATATTCTCCTTGTCCCTTCTAATCTTGTGGTCTTTCTAAAGGGACATCTGATTACTTCACTGACTTTGAAGCTTTCTGTGGCACTTCTTCTTGAACCAAAGTGATACTGAACATGTGCGCTCTCAGCATCTGCTTTCCCAGGGTCCTCAGGTTAAAATAAATCTTTGTCACATAGGCACCTCCTTGATTTTCCAGCCCTTCTCTTGCCATTGTTTTGGCGGCTCTGCTCCTTCTCCTCTAAATGTCTGCCCTGTACTGAATTGCCTTTCACCTCCTCAAAGACTACAGACTGTCCCATCAACCTGGAAGACTGCTACTCTTGACAGATTTCATCTCCTGCAGGAAGTTTTCCTTGCTCTCCTAATCTAGCTTAGGTGCCAGCAAGTTCTCTCTAAGCACACTGCAACTCCCTCTGTGAGCTGAGTTAGATGGCAGAGCAGGGAGTGGGGGATGGGGATGGGGGTGGGGGGGTGGGGGTGGAAGGGTTGTAAATGAAAGGCGATGAAAGAGGGGATGAAGTTTAGATTCTCTTTTCCAAGAAAAGAGCATAAAAAAGAGACTTTGGTGACGATAAAAGAATGGAGAATCATTAAAAATAAATATAAGGAATATAAGATCACAGTCATGGCAGACTAAAGGTACCAGGAATAAGAGCTAGTGATGATGGCATCAAGTCCCTAAAGAATGGGGAGGGGAGGAGAGAGGGGTCCATCCAGAGCTCAGATGACAAGATTGTCTTGGATAATGTAACTGCTAACATTTATTGAGTACTTACTCCACACCGGGTGCTACTTTAAGTCCTTTATAGATAAGAAACAAAGGTACAAGATTACATAGCTGAATTACACCATTTATAAGTGAAAAGTCAGTAGACTGCCTCCAAAGAAAGTGCTTTTAACTATCCTGTGAAACTGGTTCTAAGGACATTTCCCTCTTTACAGCTGAAGGGAGATGTTTATATAGAAGATTATGTAGTTTTTCCAGATAATATGGGTTAGGGAGAGGGAAGAGGAGCAGGTCCCCACAAGCTAGCTCCTGCTATTTTCAGGGAGAAATTTATGTCAGTGCTGAGTTGGAGGTATGGGTGTTGGGAAGTGAAGGAAACATAAAATGTTCAAGTCTGGAGACATCTTATTCACAAGTGCATCTCTTCGACCTGAGTACTCAGTGTAGTCCATGGACCAGGGCTGGTTCGCAAACCACTTTTTGCCTTCCCCTCACTCATGAGTACAGAAGTTGAGAATGAACATTGAGAGCTTTATAGCAAGTTGACACTTCTGCAATATCCAAGCAAAAAATAAGCGACCTCCTCTCCTTAAATGGATACAGATGAGCTCAGTTGTTGTAGAATACACACTTGCGGCAAGGACATTGAGAATTCAAAAAATATGCACAATGTGGTTGTGCACACCTGTAATCCCAGCTACTTGGCAGGCTGAGGCAGGAGGATCACAAATTCAAGCCAGCGTGGGCAACTATCTTGTCTCAAAATTAAAGAAAACAAAGAAAAAGCATCAGGAAGGTGGGGATGTAGCTCAGTGGTAGAACACCCCTTGGTTCAGTCCATAGTACCAGATAGAGAGAGAGAAAGACAGAAAGAAATCTTGAAGAATAATAGTAGCAATATTCATCACAACTGTTCCTTTTCTATAAATAGTGTTAATGAGTAAAGGAAGGAAGGAGACCAGAGGGCAACACAGCTGACTGATTCCCATGATATTCTCACATGACCTCTAACATCTGAGCTGTACTCTATGAAAGAAGGAAGCACCACTTCTCTAGAAATGGCTCTGCACACACTGGGGAACGGTATAAATGAACTAGTGCAATTCATGCAAAAACCCTGCTGAGAGAATGCCCTGTGCTCTGTGGCCTACATTACCGAAGCAGAGAGTTGTAAAGAAAAGGGCCTGGCCTCAGAAGGAGATGAACTTGGTTCTACTTTCAACTCTGCTCTGACAACCTCTGTAATCTTGAGAAAGTCATTTAATCTCTTTAATCCCTTTGAACCTCAGGCTGCTCATTAAGAAGAGAGGGAGAGAACATGTGAGGAACAGGAAAAGGAGAGAAGGGTGTTGCACTAGATGATCCCTAAGGCTTCTTCAAGCTTTAGTATCCTATTATTATCTACCCAAGGATTCTGAGAAATTCCACCACATTTAGCCTCTGGCTTCTCAAGCAGCTGTCAGAGAAACACAAATTATAAATAGCTATTATATCATGTGGGATCCCACCTAAATAGGTTCCATACAAGTGAGATGAAGAAATGGCAGCGTAATTTCCTAGTATTTCTTGGATTTATAACAGTGCTTCGTGTACATCTGATCTTCCATAGGACATACTGCTCTCTTGTGTTTTGTTCATGAGGAGAACTGCTTATATTTTTATGTATTTTTTTTAACTTTAGTGAAAACACTCATCAGAAAAAATAATTGTCCCTGAATGTCCTTAATTCCTTGTCTAACTGTTGCTATATTAAACCCCACTTGTCTCAGCCCTTTGAGAACTTGAATCTAAATATAATATTCACTTAATAAATACATGGTATATTCACTTAAATATATAGCATTTTTAGCTTAATGATGGTGTTCAGGTTTTTTTACACCCTACTGCCTCTTCTGCTCTGTGATTTGGTGGTTTATTCTTTGTGTATACTTATATAGGAACTGAAGGGCTTGGTGAAGTCAATGTTACCCTCATTTTAAAGAGTTAGATAATGAAGGACCAAACTTGGGTCAGAGCCCAAATGTTTCTATTTCAGGGAGAACACTTCATTATCTTCCTATAGGACCTAAACTGGTATTGCTTAACTGCTTCTGACTAATTCTTATAGACCATCCTGTGTCTCCTGTTCTACTTGATTTGGTTGAAAGAAAGTCTCCAATTGAACTATAATCAGTAGCAACCCAAGATCAGTTTCTCAGAGCAAAAAAAAAAAAAAAAAAAAAAAAAAAACCCTAAATGGTACTTCCCTTGATAATCCTATATCTCAGCAGGTGTTACTAAAGCTCTTTGGTTTACATTTAAATAAGATGCTAATTTATTCCTTTACATGGTTTTTACGAGGAAATAATGTCCCAGATCATTTTCTAATCTGTAGACTTGTAGGAATGCTCTTTTGCTGCCAGCATTTGGGTAATGACATACCGTTTATTTCCAAATGCACTATCCGAAACAGTTTTAAATAATGAAAGGTAGATTATGTCTATTTAATGAAAGCAATTTCTACTTCTTGCTCAGTAATTATTTTAAGAGCCGAAATACAATTATTACCAATAAATTAATCATTTTTGCCACTTACTTTTCCACAGATTATTAGTTTATACTTACGTGTAAATGTGTCTACTGAGAATTTCTTCCCTGAAAATATATTATCTCTGAGGGTTTTTTTTTTAACATTTATGGCTTTATTTGGATAACCAGAGGGTTTTAAAACAACAACAACTAAGAGACCTATTGGAATAATTACAATAATGACAACTGAATACATTTCATCTGAGATTTTGGTTTTATCAAAGCAACAAGAATTAAGACCTAGTTCATTTCCAATCATTGGATCTATAAGCCCCCATTTGTTCTTTGTTCCATTCAAAGGTAAAAAAGGAGACCCGAGTGCTTGAAGCTTTGGAAAGCTATATGGTAGAAGGGAAACGTTGACTAAGGGAATATTGAAAAGTAACACAAAGAGAAAAATTGTAACATTCACGAACAATCTGAAATTCTAGTTTATGTTATTTCTAAAACTTTTGATCTCAACTTCATGGCCGTAAGTTTATTTTAATCACTTATGACTAAAACCCATAGTCTATGTTCTTTTATATTAAATCATGTCAACAGAGTTTGCCACTTATAATGCAGTTTTTTAGGATTGTGATTACTCATAATGGTCATATTTCAAGGAAAGAGTTTTGTAAACCAAAGAGCTTATATCATTTGACCATCTCATGCTCTCATTTGCCCCTGCAGAGGAAGCAGGAATTTTGGCAATTTTCAGATGTAAACCCTAGAGCACTCCCAGACATGTACACTGTTTTACCAAAGGTCATGCTATCTGTGGCAGAGTTGGGACAGGAAACCTTCTGTCTTCCCCACTCGTGTGTATTTTTTTACACATTCCCAGGTTTGAGCTTCTTTCAGATTTTAAAACAATTTAGTGGACATTTAATGATGAGAAAAACATATGGCATCTTGATAAACAAAGATGCACAATGGCAATGCTCAGACAATCAGGTTATTTCAGTATTTGTGAGTTTCCTTTCTCCTCTGCTCCCTACAGAAGGGGGAGGTATTTAATATCAATTAAAGAAGCATTTAATACCTTTCACTGATGCTGAGCCATCTGTTACCAGTTCTGTTCAACTTACATCTCTAGAACAAATCTTCTTTAATGCTTGAATTACATACCATTATAAAATTTGTATTCATTCACTATCATCCTAAAAAGATAAAACGTCAACCTATATCACAGTATAAGAAATTATGATTTTTCAAGCTTATGTTATCTATGCAAAATAAATTATATTAAAAACCTTCTCATTTTAAAAAGGGGATGCGGAGAGAGGTTTGGGAAAGATGAAGAAGATGAGAAGGGAACAAATTTGGTTTTGGGAATTAGTAGGGAGAATGATAAAACAAAATAACAATGTGCTTAGTACTGCTTTCTTTTCATAACTATATATTTCATGTGATAGCTTGAGACACTGGTCCTTTCTTTCCTCTCATTTGCTCATTTTATTCTAACTTCAATATCATTTTACATTATATCTTCCCCATGCTTCTTCCTCCTCCCTGTTAACAGTTGCTCAGACCATCTTTGATTTTAAATTTTTTCCACATTTTTTATTGATGCATTATACATGATAGTGAGATCTGTGGCTGCACATTTGTAGGAGCACACAATAAACATTATAATTTGATCACTATCATTCCCCAGTATTTTCTTTTTCCTTCCTCTCTTCCTTCCCCTGGTTCCCTTCCTATATTCTGCTGGTCTCCCTTCATTTTTCATGAGATTCCCTTCTACCCCACCTTTCTTTTCCTCTTTTCTCTCTAGTTTCCACATATGAGAGAAAACATGATCAGATCATCCTTGAATATCAATTAAAAGTGGCTGAGTTGGAAGGGCATGCTTCGACTGATCATTTAAGGTCGAAACTGATCTCAAACCCCACGTCTAACATAAGATGTAGCTCACGGGGAGACCTACTGATAGATGTCTCCAAGGGGCCTAACCGTGGTGCTATGGCTTGAATGTTCCCTCCCAAATTTATGTTCAGAATTAATTGCCCTTGTTACAGTATAAAGAGGCAGGACCTTTCAGGACCTTTAAGGGGTGAGTGGGCCACAAGGCTCTGGCTTCTTCTTCTGCCCTCTGCTGTTGTCCTGAAAGCAGTTTCCTTATGAAAGGACAAGTTTGCCTGCCCCCGCCCCTCCCCACACTCTTTTGCCCTTTTGCTTTTCACAATGGGATGACACAGCAAGATTGCCCTGGCCAGATGCCAGCACCTTGATTTTGGTCATGCCAGCCTCCAGAACTGTGAGTAAGTAAGATTCTACTCACTAAAAATTACCCAGTCCTGGGGCCGGGGCTCTGGCTCAGCGGTAGCCCAGAACATATGAGGCAATAAGTTTCATTCTCAGCACTGTGTATAAATAAATAGAATGAAGGTCTATCAACAGCTAAAAAAATATACTAAAAAATTACCCAGTCCTAGCCAGGCATGGTGGACACCCCTATAATTCCAGCAGCTCAAGAAGCCCTTGGAAAAATTATACTAGCAATGACACCATTAGCAAAGATACCGAGTTACAATTTGTTGTAGATTACAGTTTGTTGTCTCAGTTCAGGTAAAGCAGTGTCTCAATAGATTAACTCACAGTCCAGGTAAATCACAGTCCAGGTAAGTTTTGTAGGCAGCTAGCTTGATCCGAAGTCTCGTCCGGTTTTCAGCAACACTGGAAATTCTTCCATCCTCGTCCTCACCGGCACTGGGACGAAGGCAGGAACTAGCTTCCAGGTGTGGGAGAACCATTGTAGTTACTGGCCTTGGAAACAATCAAACTCGATCAAACTTCAGGGACGTGGGCCTTCTTCGTCTGCAGCGTCCCGGGCAGCCCCAGATGGCCCCAGAGAGAGTCCGGGGAGTGTCCTGGACTCCCGGGGAGAGTCCCAGGGAGCATCCCGTACTCAAACTGCCACCGGTCACAGGGAGCGAGAGCCTGCGAGACTGTGCCTCTGGGTCAGGTTTGGATTTGGGTTCTCGCAGTGGCGTCCCGCTCCCAGGGCAGGGGGGTGGGGAAGAGCCGGCTGCCGCCGCTTGGAAAGTCCTTACTGTGCCACGACCAGCTCGCGTACGTGGCAGCCGCCAAGCCGATTCACGCGCCCTCCGGTAACTAAAGTATTCAGTAATAGCCTTTTGCCGCAACTTTTTTCCTGATAATCCTTCCTCCTCTGAACTTTCTTCTTTCTGACTAGAGTTCCCGGCTTCCATCAACACATGCCCTAACTGCTCTTGGTTCCACTGGGGTGCCTCCTTCCCTTAGTAATTTACTTCTCACCCCTTCCATATTTTCGTCACAAAGACAATACAACATTTCAAGACAAAACAAGACACAAACATACTGTATCAATCTTCTCCATTTTCTCGAAATGGCCATTTTTCCTCTCGCCCTATCTAGGGACGAGCAGATTTTTTTCATCACTTATCCCCGAGTGTTCCGGGGCTCCCGGTAGGGGCCACCATCTGCCGCAGTCCAGCTGCAGCAAACTAACCGGGGAGTGACGAACAACTTGCGTACATTGATACAGCAGGAGTGGGAGCCTTTTATTGTAGGACAGGAGGGGTATATATACATTCCACACAGCTTATCTAATTAACATAAACTAGATACAGCAGTCAACCAATAAGGAATCTCCACACTTAATGGCTCGCTGGCGTTACTTCACAAACCACTCCCTCTGGCAAAATGCCAGGCGTCATCTTGATTTGTTTACAGATCCTAACAAGAGCTCTTCTGAATCCATAAGATTAAAAAAAAAAAAAATTTACCCAGTCTTAAGTATCCTGCCATGCTGGGCAGCAGCACAAAATAGACTAAGACTTGTGAAGAGAATGTTCAGGACCAAGAGACAAAGGTTCCATTTGTACTAAAGATAGGTGCAAAGGGAGACCCCAGTGCTTCCTGACTTGATTTCCACTCATAACCCCTAAATCCTCAGAAGAGTTTCAAAAAATTAGGCAATGTTTGAAATCATAGGAAATGTTTCTGCAGGGAATTTCTTGGGGGAGAAAAATACTGAAGAAAGTTCAGAACTTTGCACCAAACTAACATGGCCAAGACGGAGGCAGACTGGTGGGTGCTGTGGAAGTGAGGTGCCATGGAAAGGATCACAAAGAACTAAGCCCAAACCTGGAGCAGCTCTCAGGCAGGCCTCCCAATGTTTGCAGAATTGGGTTGGAGTCTGCAGATTACCAAGAGATGGAGATTCCTGGGACATAGCAGACAGATCTTCCACAGTAGCCAAGGCTCCTCATGCTCCCCACCTTCAAGCCCTTCTAAGTATTTTTTTTTTAATTTATTGGTTCTTTCTAGTTATACATGACCGCAGAATCCATTTTATATAATTATACAAGCATGGAATATATCTTATTCTAGTTAGGATCCCATTCTTGTGGATGTTCTCATATATGTACAGGGGAAAATTATGTCAGATTTATTCCACTGTCTCTCCTTTTCCTATCCCCAGTGACTTCCCTCCATTCCCCATGTCTAATCACACAAGGAAAGAACCCAACTTTCTTTGAATATTCCTGAATGGTTAAAATTCAAAATAAGATGCAAATACCTACTCATTTTTCTATTCTTCTTTTCGACCCCCACTCCACCCCTTATTGTGGGTTAGTTTCCACATATCAGAGAAAACTTTCAACATTTGGTTTTTGCAGACTGGCTTATTTCACTTAACTAAATAATCTCCAGATCCATCCATTTGCTGGCAAATGTCATAAAGTCATTCTTTTTTATGGCTGAGTAATACTCCATTACTATTCCCCCTATTGGCTCTTGATAATGACACACCCCTTAGCCATTTCAATCATAGGTAGGACTGTTCAAAGCCACAAAATCTAGTGCCTAGGTGATGTTTGGAACAAAGACATTTGACAAAAGGCAATAGTTTAAAGTTAGCTCACACCTTAGAAAGAAGAAATAGCATGAAAGTTCTTCCTAAATAAATAACAACAATAAAAAAAGAACTTAAGGATTAGATGGACCAATCAGAGACCCTCTTACAGTCATTTGCATTAAATTACAGGGTGAAAGTTGAGCCGTTGGCAGGGGTAAATAGAAGTCAAAGCAAACAAAAAAAGAAGGCAGTGTGCAGACTTCTGCTGTCAAGAGAAGACATCCAAAGAAGAGTAAAGGTCAGTGGAGGTGCAAAGAAGGGCGAGTGAAATCCTATGGCAATGTGTGCAAGGGGTCTGTTTTCCAAGCCTGTCTTCAACTCTTCCCAGCATGTCATAAGGTAGTATCTGGGTGATAAAGTGCTTTTGCTTCTTAAGCTACAGATTGTAAGGAAGTGAGGTAGTTAGATACACCAGAGCTCATGATGAGCTAATGCTAAAATTCCCTTTAAAAAACGAACAGCTTGTTTCTTTCCACTGCTACTGTTAATCACACAAGGAAAGAACCCAACTTTCTTTGAATATTCCTGGATGGTTAAAATTCAAAATAAGATGCAAATACCTACTCACTTTCCTATGACTGTGCCCATATGTTGCACAGTAAAAAGGATGTTTGTTTAAAACTGAATTATTGTGCCCATATCCAAATTACCAACTTCCTTGAGAGTCTCATTAAACAATTCCTGCAATGTTGTTAGGTGTTCAAAGTCAAGTATAAACGTGATGCTACTGATTCTGCACAACCACTGATTCTTACCCAGTAAACTAAATTTTTCTAATAGATATTTTTTGAGCACTCATATGTGTGAGTGCTCAGTACCAGGGAGGTTTTTCAAATTTATATAATGTTGAGAATCATCCAGAGCACTTGATTTTTAAAAAGTTCTTGAGACATGATCTAAATTTAGTGGATCAGAATTCCCAGGTAACAAGAGCTCCATGTCATTCTTATCTCCAGGGAAATTGGAAAACACTATTTTAGGATATATAAAGATGAGAAAAACTCAATCCCTATAGGTCAGTAACTCTGGAGAGGGAAAAATGAGATGGGTATGTAAGATGATATCAGGCAGAGGAGGAAGAGATCATATATGATGAGGGAAGGGTAGTTATGAGCAAAGAACTCATACACGGGTTGACAGATTTCATATGGCAGAGACTGTGGGATTTCACTAAGCACATGTAGACAGCACAGGTGTGGATATAGGAAAATGTGATGTTTACTTGAGAAATGGGGAGGTGTCCAGCCTAATTTGACTACAGGATACAAGTCTGGCTTGGAGAGTAGCACCCCACCCCCTTATTCACAGGTGATAAATTCCAAGACCCCCGGTGCATGTCTGAGAAAGCAGATAGCACTAAACACTGTATGTATTGTTTTATCCAATAAGTGTCTATCTCCAACTTTAATTCATAAATTAAGCACAGTAAGAGATTAGCAACAATAAATAATAATAAAATAGAACAATTATAGCAATATCTTGTAATAAAAGTTATTTAACACTTATAAACTACTTCTGGAATTTTCAATTTAGTGTTTTCGGATGATTAGACCATGGGTAACTGAAACTGTAGAAGGTGAAAACACGGATACAGGGGACTACTATAGTGGGAAAACAAGACAGTAGACATATTATAGAGGGTCTTAAATGCCAACAGTGGTCATGTGATTATGTAGGGTGGTGAAGTGATCAAATCTGTTCTTTGAAACATTATCCTGCCAGAGGTAATTAGGATAGTTAGAATTTACTTGATACAGTGAACTAGAAGCCCCCAAAGGATCTCATTTCAAAGGACTAAAAGATAGGTAATGAAGGGTGGTGACAATGGACTAAAAAGACTATCATTTTTGTGAAGTCCCTGGAGAGATGTTTGTTGTTCCTCTTCACTGTCCTATTTCTTTAAAGCATACAAACTTATTTAGTATTCACTCAACAAACATTTGGAGAACACTTACTGTGTGCCAGGCACTTTTACCAGCCCCAAGGTCCTGGCCTTCACCACACTGCTAACAGGCTAATGTGAGGATGAAGGGATCAATCAACACCCACAATGGTCCAAGGGGAACGGGTAATGGCTGGGAGATTAAAAGCAATTGCTTTGTAACTTTCTTCTGGTGAATTTACTGCATGTGCATTTTCTACACTTTGACTTCCAGTTAGGAGAATGTATTCTTCTGCTTGATGAACATATTAGTCTCAACTCATTAAAGCTAGAGTTAAGAGAGAAGACTTCCCAGAAGGACCTTGGAGAATGTTTGGGTTGTGTAGGACATGTCAATATTATCCAGGTTACCACAATTGTGTTTAAATTCCTAAGATCTAGACAGTAAGGGTTTTTTTTTTATTTTTTATTCTAATTTGTTGTATATGATAGCAGAATGCTTTACAATTCAGATTACACATATAGAACACAATTTTTCCTATCTCTGGTTGTATACAAAGTATATTCACATCATTCGTGTCTTCATACATGTACTTAGGGTAATGATGTCCATCTCATTCCACCATCTTTTTTACCCCCATTCCCTCCCTCCCCTTTGCTCTATCTAGAGTCTGTCTAATCTTCACCTGCTGCCCCTCCTAAACCCACTATGAATCAGTCTCCTTATATCAAAGAAAACATTAAGCATTTGGTTTTTGGGGATTGACTAACTTCACTTAGCATAGGTTTTTGATCCAAATTTTAAAACAAAACAAAAAAAATACAGGTTGAGAATTAATTGAGCCCTAACTATAATAAAAAATATTAAATGTACCAAAAGTCCACGAGGTTATAAACATACACCAAAACAAACACATTTACGAAGTCTACACACAGTAACTGCATCTAATATTCGAACATATTTACACAGGGGTAGGGGTTAAATTACCAATATCTCCAATCAGATTAATACTAATAAAGCTCATAATTTAAAATAGCCCTTACCTTTAAAATCAAGCTAAGGATGCCATTTGGGTCCATGTTCTCTGCTTCTGTCTTTGTGCAAAATTCATCACACAATCACCTGTCTGCTCCACACCAGCATATATCCCTACTAATACATACTGTTTCACACACACTTGGGATTTTCTTTTATCAACACTGACAGGCCAAAGGCTGGGCTTGAGGCTCAGTGGTAGAGCATTTGCCTAGCATGCTTGAGGCCCTGGGTTCCATCCCCAGCACTTAAAACAAAAACAAACAAAAATCTTATGGGCTGGACATGGAGCAAGATAGCTACTAAGTAAAATCCTCCAGATTGTCTCCCCACAGACACACCTACTTGAAGAGCTATTCATGCACCAAGCCAGCTAAGAGACCATAGTGACTGCTTCTAGTATAACAAAATTAAAAGGCATGTTGAAGAAGGCAGAAAGGAAAGAGTTGCCCCCATCACCTCTCCCCCAACTCCAAGTAGCCCAGCATGAAGACAGACACCTCCCACTTGGGAGAAGAGAAAGAGAATTAAATGCAGGCCTTAGACTTGCAACCCAGCATCAGGCCTGACACAGTGAGAGTCAGTGTTGGGCAAAGGCTCCCAACCCCTACCATCAGGTCAATTTCTGAGAATGAGTCACTGGAACAGTGTTAGGTTAGGCAACAAAGAGACAGATTCCACCACCTCTCCTTCAACTCAGGCACCACAACAGAGAGCAGTACTCCACCCAATGGGGGAGCAGGGCATGAAGGCCAGCATAGGGGATTTTTTGGAGCCTAGTATCAGGCTCACAGGTGAGAGTCAGCACCCTGTAGAAACTGAAAGCCCTAGCATCAGGACAGAGCTTACAGACAGAGCCAATAGATAAGCACAGCATCAGGCATGGACTTGTCCACTGATAGAAGAGATTTGAATCTCTGCCTGAATCATTATCAAACTTGAATTATGCCTTTGGTACACCTGTGCAGGCCACCTCAGCCTTGAGACTCAAGTATGACTCAGCTAAGTGTCAGCCTTAGTGACCAAGGGAGATTGTTTCTACCACCCATCTCCAAATCTAGACAGCACAGTTGTCTTCAGGCCACTGCTCTCAGTTGGGGTTCTAGGATTGGCAAGGCACCAGGAAGAGACCTAAGCCCCAGTGGGTTGCATCCATGATTTGGCCTGCATCGCCACCACCTATAGCGTGAACCTAAGTGCACCTTAATAGTATATAGGTCCCTGCAGCTGTGAGACTCAGGAATGACCCAGCTTATGCCTAGGTGGCCAAGGGGCAGCCTTCATTAATACTACCCCCACCTCAAGTAGCATAAAAAGTTACAAAACCCCCCTTTTCCAGAGGTTAAGACAAGATAGTAAGTATAAGACTTTACCCTGGAACTTAGTGCTGGGCTAGTGAAACTTAACACTGTCAGATCCTGTGGCCCACATCCCCTAGACTGCCTGAACATAGAGCTCCTGGAATAAGTCCGGTGTCACAGAAGGCACATGGCTCCAGTCTATTAGACTTCTTTTCCTATTAGTATCACCTGTGACTGGATATACTGGTCTTGGGCCATGAGTGTCTAGCAATAGGCAGCCCAGAGCAACGTGGTTCTTGGTCTTATTCCAGTATTGTGTTGGTGTGGGCAGACTATGCCTCAGGGTAAGACACAGTTTGGTAGCACTGGTGGACACAGATATGACATAGGAGCCTGGTGATTGTTCATCCACAGTGACTGTACCCCAGGCTGGGTGGAATCCTGTAGTGCCTGAGCACATGGGCAGTAACTGAAGATGAGGCAGCTGCACCTATTATAGCCCCAGGAAGAAGCTTATGGGAACAAACTACTCTTTTTAAGTACTCCTGGCTTTTTCTGAACAACACACTAATAGTATTTTGGGGAGAAACTTGGATTTGAATTGCTCTCCAGTATTGAAATGTCATGTCACTACAACATGCCAACAGAGGACTACCAAGAAATCTGGACCTGGATACTATCCAGTGCTGAAATAGTGAAAATGACTATATGCGCAGAGAAAATAAGTGGACTGCTTAAAATTATAGAAATACAAGCATCAAGAGCTTTCAGAAAACCAGATCACCTAACAGTCAAAATAAGGTTCTAGAAATCCATATATAACTGTCGCAAGCCATCAATGGGCTGTGTGTGTGAACTATGCACATTTGAGCTCATGAGGGGACTGGTCTTGCATTATGCATTTTGGGGGCTGTGTGCCCTTCTCTTGCTCTGCCTGTGATCCCACGCACACCCGAGATGGGTGTGGCTTTCCAAGATGTCAATCAACTTGCTGACCATAAGACATTACCAAGCAAGACTCCACCTTTTGAAACCCAATTTTTTGCCTTATTTGGATGGAATATTCTATGAATGGCTTTTCCTCCAATAAATAGAGGAATTTCAGGTGGGCTCTCTTTCTTGCCTCTTGCCTCCCTTGCTCCCCTTGCCCTCCAGCGTGGGAGCTAACACCTGAGGTCTGAGAGACATCCCTGACCCCTGAAAAAGATATTTCTGTGTTTGTGTGGTTTTTTAGTTGCCAGCCCAGCCAGCTAGCAATATGTAGCAAAATGAAATTAAACCCCTATTTCTCACCATGCACAAAACTCAACTCAAAGTAGATCAAGGACCTAGGAATTAAACAAGAGATCCTACACCTACTAGAAGAAAATATAGGCCCCAACTCTTCATCATGTCAGCTTAGTAACCAACTCCCTCAACAAGACTCCTAAAGCCCAAGAAATAAAATCAAGAAACAATAAATGGGATGCTATCAAACTAAAAATCTTCTTCACAGCAAAGGAAACAATCAAGAACCCGAAGAGATAGCCTATAGAATGGGAGAAAATCTTTACCACCAGCACTTCAGATAGAGCACTATTATCCAGGATATACAAAGAACTCAAAATCAATAAATGGGCAAAGGAACTGATCAGACACTTCACAGAAGAAGAAATACAATCAATCGACAAATATATGAAAAAATGTTCAATATCTCTAACAATTAGAGAAATGTAAATTAAAACTACACTGAGATTTCATCTAGCCCCAAACAGAATGGCAATTATCAAGAATACAAGTAACAATAATTATTGGCAAGGATGTGGGGAAAAAGTTACACTCTCATTCATTGCTGGTAGAAAAGCAGTTTGGAGATTTCTCAGAAAACTTGGAATGTGATTTCATTTGACCCAGTCATCCTACTCCTCGGCACATACCTGAAGAATTTAAAATCAGCATACTACAGTGACACAGCCACATCTATGTTTATAGCAGCTCAATTCACAATAGCCAAGCTATGGAACCAACTTAGATGCCCATCAACATATTAATGGATTAAGAAAAAGTGGTATATATACACAATGGAATATTATTCAACCATAAAGAAGAATGAAATTATGGCACTCGCCAGTAAATGGATGGACCTGGAGACTATCATGCTAAGTGATATAAGCCAATCCCCCCCAAAAAAACAAAGGCTGAATGTTTTCTCTGATATGTGGATGCTAACACATTATAAAGGGGGGGTGGGGAAGAATAGAAATTCATTGGATTAAACAAAGGGGAATGAAGGGAAGGGAGAGTTGGGAATAAGAAAGACAGTAGAATGAATTGGATATATCTTTCCTATGCTCATATATGAGAAAACAACCAGTGTAACTCCACATCATGTAAAACCACAAGAATGGGAATTTATACTCCATGTATGTATAATATGTCAAAATACATTCTACTGTCACATGTAATTAAAAGAAAAATTTAAAAAATAAGATTCCAGAAACTAATCAGACGGTAATCAGTGTGGGAGAAATCTCAGAGAATTTAAAGCTGTTTAAGAAAATTCAATGAAGCTGGGTACAGTGGCATACATCTATAACCCTAAAGGCTTGGGAGGCTGAGACAGGAGGAGCCTGAGTTCAAAGCCAGCCTCAGCATCTTAGTGAGGCACTAAGCAACTCAGTGAGACCCTGTCTCTAAATAAAATACAAAATAGGGCTGGGGATGTAGCTCAGTGGTTGAGTGCTCCTGAGTTCAAATCCCGGTACCAAGAAAAAGAAAAGAAAACTCAATAAGCATGAAGAAAACACAAAGAAAAGGTTTCAGTACTCTAACAAAGAAACTTAACAAAGATGGAAGCAATTCAAAAAAATCAAACCTTGAGATGAAAAATACACTCAGTGAAATTTAAATTGTGATAAAAGTTACAAAAAGGAGGATAAACTAAGCAATTAGTCAGCTTGAATACAGGCTGCTTGAAAATCCACAACTGGAGGAGAAAAAAGAATAAAGAGGAATAATGAAAGCTTAAGGGAAATTTGGGACATTATTGAGAGAGCAAATATTTGGATCATTGAGGTTCAGGAAAAGCCTGAGAATGCCAAAGGAATAAAAAGTTTATCCAAAGAAATAATAATAGAAAACTTTCTAAATCTGGAGAAAAATACAAATATCCAGATACAGGAAGGTCAAAAGTCACCAATAAATTAAACTCAATCAAACCTACCCCAAGTCATCTTACAATCAAATTCCCAAAGGTGACAGGTAAAGAGATTCTCAAGGCTCTAAGAGAAAACAAACAACTAACAAATTAAGTATGTCAAAATAACAAATTAGGCATCTTCTAATTCTCCTGACAATAGACTACTCAACAGAAATTTTACAGACCAAGAGAGAGTAACATGAGATTTTCACAGTACTAGGGGAAGGAAAATACCTAAAACCAAGTGTAATGTAGCCAGCAAAGCTACCCTTCAGAAATGAAAAAGTATCCCCAAACAAAAACAGGGAATATCTCAACCAGACCTGTTCTACAAAAACTGTTAAAGAAGATTCTTCTAACTGAAAGAAAAAGAAAATATAAATTATGGGAAAGTACACAACATGGATAAGAGTGTCATGCAGACAATTCAGAATGCTCTCACATTGTAAGCATGGCCATAAACAATTCATATCTTTAGTATGAACACTTAATAAAATAAAATGATTACATTAATATGTTAGGACATAGGCAATATAAAAGATGTAAAATAGGATATCAAAATGTCAAAATGTGTGGAGGAATGGGGTACAAATATAGTTTTCTTAGTCTACTTTCTCGTGTTTCTTTGTCTCTGTTCTTGTCATTATGATCACGTTAAGTTGTTACCATTTCAAAATAGCTTGTTATACTCTAAGGATTTTTTGTAAGCTTCATGGGAACCCCAAAGCAAAAAATTACAATTAAAAAAAAATAACAAGCAAGGAATCAAATGTATTACTAGAGTAAATCACTTAACCACAAAGAAAGACTGTAAGAGGGGAAGAAAGAAAGAAACTATAACACAGGAAGAAAACAAGTTACACAATGAATGTAATAAGGCATTATCCATCAATAATGGATTAAATTCTCCAATTAAAATACATAGAGTGAGGGAATAGATTAAAAATCAAGACCCAACTATATGTTACTATGAGAAGCTCCCTTCATCTCTCAGGTACAAATAGATTAAAAATGAAGGAATAGAATAAGATATTCCATGTAGATGGAATCCAAAAGAAAACACGGGCAGTCATACTTTCAGTATGAAGTAATTTAAAACAAAAGAAGTAAAAGGAGACAAGGATGGTCATGATAATCATGATAAAGGGGACAATGCAGAACAGGAAAATAACAATTCTATACATATGCACCAGATTTTAGAGCACCCAAATATATTAACAGATATAAATGGAGATAGACTCCAATACAATAATAGGTTTTAACATCCCACTTTCAGCAGGGGACAGATCATCCAGGTAGAAAATGAATGAACAGCACTCTAGACCAAATGGACCTAAGAATATCTATGAAATATTCCATCCAACAGGTGCCAAATACACATTTCACCCACCAGCATGCTCATGGAACATTGTCCAGGACAAATCATATGATAGGACAAAAAAACAAGTCTCAACAGATTTTTTAACATTGAAATCACACTGAATATCTTTTTAGATCACAGTGCAATAAAACTAGAAATCACTAATAAAAAATATTTTTAAAATGCATGAAAATTAAACAAATGAGTTTTGAACACACAACATACTGAACCCTATGGGATACAGAAAATGCAGTAGAGGAAAGCTTACAGCAATCAAAGCCCACATCAAAAAAGTAGAAAGATCTCAAACAACCTACCACTGTATCTCAAAGAACCAGAAAAACAAGAACAAACCAAAAGCAAAGTTAATAGAAAGAAATAATAAATATCAGAGTGGAAACAAATTGAAAAGAACTCCAAAAATCTCAATAACAAAATAAAAAAATAGTAATAACCCATTTAAAACAGACAAGAGATCTAAATTAATATTTCTCGAAGGGATACATATAAATGACAAACAGGTACGTGAAAAAGTGCTTACCGTCACTAATTGCCAGGGGGTATGCTAATAAACCCACAATGAGTTATCACCTCACTCAGTGAGAATGGCTATTATCTAAAACAATAAAGATAACAAGTGCTGGTGAGGATGTGAAGGAAAGGGAACATTTGCATGCTGTTGCTGGAAATGTAAATTAGTTCAGCCATTATGGAAAACAGTATGGAGGTTCCTCAAGAAATTAAAGATTGAACTGCTGCAGGATCCAGCAATCCCACTTCTGGGTATAGATCCGAAGGAAATCCAATTGGTATGTCAAAGAGACAGCTGTGTTCAGTGCAGCTCTATTCACAACAGCCAAGAAATGGGATCTATCTAAATGTCCAGCAATGGGTGAACAGATAAATAAAATGTATATTTACACAATGGAATACTCTTCAGCATAAAAAGGAATAAAATCCTATCCTTTGCAAGAACATGGGATGAAATTGGAGATGATTATATGAAGTGAAATAAACAGACACAGAAAGTCAGTACCACATGATCTCATTCATGTGTGGAGTCAAAAAAAAAAGTCGATCTCACTGAAGTTGAGAGTAGAACCATGGTTTTCAGACGTCAAGGACAACAGAGGGAGGGAGGGATGGGGAAAGGTTTGTCAATAGGTAAGTTATTGTAGATAGGAGCAGGAAGTTCTGGTACACTGCTGCACAATAGGGTTGAGTATAGATAACAATAATGTACTGTACATTTCAAAAGATAGAAGAAAGGATTTTGAAAATTTTCACTATAAATGAGTAATAAATGGGAGATAAATATGTTCAATCTGAGTTAAACATTATATCATGTATACATGTATCAAAACA
This sequence comes from Marmota flaviventris, assembly GCF_047511675.1. Taxonomy (NCBI): domain Eukaryota; kingdom Metazoa; phylum Chordata; class Mammalia; order Rodentia; family Sciuridae; genus Marmota; species Marmota flaviventris. The sequence goes on from NC_092503.1 coordinate 87,826,400, forward strand.
TCTATTAATGTGTACAATCTTTTAATGTATCAACTAAAAAATAAATTTAAACAACAAAAAGGAGTACTCAACAGTGTTATCTGTGTCCTCGTCCTGCTGTGGTTTTTAATCAAGAACCTTCCAACCTGGAAGTGACTGATCTGCACTTGCCTTTGTATCTCACCAAAGGGCTACCCCTCTACTACAGCAGCCAGAGTTAGAAGTAATCCAGTTGAAACCTTGTCAGCTGTGCTGTTTAGCTTCCTTGTAAACATTTGGATTAGACTTAGATGTAAGGAAAAGCAGAGCAAAAAAAAAAAGTAATTAAAGCATAACTCATTTTCATCAGATGGAAGAAAATACCCTAAAATGTCTCTAATGAATTAATATGAGAGCTTTTTTTTCTCTTTCTACTTATTTCCATGGTTCAAATTTTTTATTAATAAGCATTTACATCTTTATAATGAATATACATGTATTTTTAAGATTGTCTTTATAGGAATACTTATTGATTGTGTCTCCATATGCTTTAAATTTATGGAAGAATACAAAAGACAACAATAACATGGCTGCCTATGGAAAGGGGAGCTGGGTGGATGGAGATAGGAGTGGGTGGGTTGTTTTTTATTCCATACTCCCTTGTGTCTTGAATTTTAAACCATGTAAATATATTTCCTAGTCAAAAAACAAATGTTAAATTAAAAACCATAGAAATAACCTAAGTATGAAGATAATAAGGACAGAATTCATCTATGGCAGGTGTCATTGATTATATAGCTTTTTCACAGGTTCCAGGATCCCTGGGGATATCAGAATCTGTGGATGCTCAAGTTCCTAATATAAAATGGCCCAGTATTTTCATATAACTTATGCACATCTTCCCATATACTTTAAATTATCTCTAGATCACTTATAATATTTAATATAAATTATATGTAAATAGTTGTTGTATTGCTTAAGAAATAATGACTAGAGTCTGCACATGCTCAGTACAAAAAAAAGGTTTTTTTCATGTGTTTTGAAGGCTGTCTGTGAAGGCAGGCATTGCACTGGTCACAGGAACACAAGAGATGAATACAGGTGTGGCTAACCTCACATCTCACAGTGACTCAGATTTGGATATGATGCTTCCTTAGTAACTTTCTTATTACTATTTGAAAATTAGTGAAGAAAAACCCTCAGAGAATTTAGATATACCTGGTAGATGAAGAAATATTCTTGATTCCCCCTCAAAGCTAAATCATCTGTTTGAGGCAACTGGGTTTTGCAAAATTAAGCTGGCCCCTTCATAATTGAAGAGACATTTATTATTGTACTAAGAGCCTGGTCCTAGGAATCAGAAGAGATTTGAGTTTGACTCTCAACTTTGTCCCTCGCTAGCTATGTGATCTTGGGTAAGTTACTTAAAATTTCTAAGCTTCACATTGCCTACGGAATGAGATTATAATGATATCTGTCTCATAAAGCTAATGTGAGGATTAAGTTTTAAATGTATGCAAAGCAATTTTATAGTTATTATTATTATCTGGAGAGGAATCCTGGATTCTCGACAATAAAACTCGTCTACTTGAAACCTCTCACAAAGGTTTTTGTTAAAGAAAATAGGATTCAATTTCTGCTGGCAGAGTCTTCTCTAAGCTATTTTTTCCCTCCTACATCTCTTGCTCCCCCAAATGAACATTTGGCTGCAAACTTAGCCAGAATGCAGAATGGCTCCCAGGGAGAGGGGGCACCTTCCAAAAATCCATGATAAATATCCCTCAGCTATATAACTCCACAGGCTTAAACCCTACTTTGTAGCCAGGGCCCAGGGCATTAACCTTCTTGGCAGTTTCAAATAACACACTGTGAAAAAAAACAATTTCTTTGGGGAAAGTATATCACACACTGAAACAGGTTAAAATCCATGAATTTTATGCGTACCCTGCACAGGTTTTTTTCAGATTTTTAAGCTTTACAGTAAAAGTCCATAGTGCCATGAAATGAAATATTGATACATTTTACACATACCTCCCCCCAAATAATATATCTGCCTAGCAAAAGAAAATAAGAAGGGTCAAAAAACAAATAGATTAAAATATCTGTTAATTATTATAATATTCAAAGCTAATTTTGTTAACCTAAAAAGAGCACTCACAAATTTAAAAAATGAAATAGGAAAATAGGTAAGAATCTGAATAGACTATTCACACAAAAAAAAATATAAATAGCTCTTAACATGAAAAGATGAGCAACTAAGTTAATATATTAATTTTCATTTAAGATACTTGCAAAAAAGTTCAGTAATATACTTACTCTATGTGATGCAGACTGGAGAAAAACTTACTCTCATACATCAGAGGTGGACATGTAGATTGGTACAGTCCCTGTGAAGAGTGGTGGGGTTCAGGACACTCTATCCTCAAATACAGCTTTGGCATATTGAATATTTTACGATGAAGGAAATTAAGAAAACAACAGAAGCAGGACTTCCTCTGCCCTTGTCCCCTGAGGCAGGTCGTAAAACCTAGGAAGGATTTTCTGACCTTCATGTAGAGGACCCCTTACTAGAGCAGGAGGAAAGGAACATCCTCATCTCCAAAGACAAAGGGACACGGAGAAGACTTAACAAATGGCCAAGTTGCCCAGTTTATTGCCAGTAGTTCCTACCTTATCTCTGTCTTATTTCTCTGTGACTATTCCCTCCTTATCAAGCCTAGTATAAAAATACTCAGGTTAATTTGTTTCTTTGGGTCTTTGTTTCCTTATGAAGACTTCAGTGGCATGTAAAATTTATGTTAATGAATTTATAACCTTTTATTTCATTAATCTGTCTTCTGTTAAAGAGGCCTCAACTATGAACCTAAAATAGGTAAAAGAAAAACACATTTTTCCTCCCCTATAACATTAATTTAGCAATATCTGTCAAATTTTAAATGTGTAAATGTTTGACCCTGCAACTCTGCTTTGGAGATTCACCTTATAGATACTTTTGTGTACTACTCAAATGATAAATGTGCCTAGTCTTTCACTCACTATTGTTTGTAATGCAAAAGATTAGAAACAACCCAAATGTCCATCCACAGGGGACTGGTTAAATTTTAAAATTAAGGTATTTTTACACAACAGAATACTGGGAGCTGCATAAATGTACAGAAATCCAGGTTCAGTGTGCATATCTGTAATCCCAGCTGCTGAGGAGGCTAAGACAGAAGGATCACAAGATTGAGGCCAGCATCAAGAATTTAGTGAGACCCTGTCTCAAAATAAAAAATAAAAAGGACTGGGAAGTAACTTCTTTGTAGACACTTTTCTAGCATGTGTGAAACACTGGGTTCAATCCTCAGTACTGCAAAAAAAAAAAAAAAAAAGTATACAATTAGATAGTTATTACCATTTAAAAGGTAAAGTTCTCTACATACAAACATTACTAACATGGAAAGAACTATGTATATTTATTGTTAAGTGAAGAAAAGCAAAATTTAGGAGTTTTTGTCTCTGCTGCCTTTTATAAAATAATGATGTACACAGTGATGAATTCTCTGAAAGAGAAATTAGGAAAACTAACCCATTCACAACAGCCTCAAAAAAAAAATCCTTGGGAATCAACAAAAGAGGTGAAAGACCTCTACAATGAAAACTACAGAATGCTAAAGAAAGAAATTGAAGAAGGCCTTTGAAGATGGAAAGATCTCTCACTCTCTTGGATATGTAAAATTAATATTGTCACACAGAGCATTATACAGACTCAGTATAATTCTAATTACAATCCCAACATCATTCCTTGTAGAAATAGAAAAAGGAGTCATGAAATCGTTTGGAAAAATAAGAGGCCCAGAATAGCCAAAGCAATCCTTAGCAAGAAGAGTGAAACAGGAGGCATCACAATACCAGACCTTAATTTATATTACAAAGCTATAGTAACAAAACTGGAATAGGCTTGTAGACCGATGGTACCGAATAGAAGACACAGAGACAAACCCACATGAATACATTTATCTCATACTAGACAAAGGAGCCAAAAACATAGTTTGGAGAAAAGATAGCCTCTTTAAAAAATGGTGCTGTGAGAACTGGAAATCCATATGCAGCAAAATGAAACTAAACCCCCATCTCTCACCATGCACAAAACTCAACTCAAAGTGGATCAAGGACCTAGGAATTAGACCAGAGACCCTGTACCTAATAGAGAAAAAAGTAGGACCAATCTTCATCATGTCGGATCAGGCCCCGACTTCCTTAACAAGACTCCTAAAATGCAAGAAATAAATCAGGAATCGATAAATGAAATGGATTCAAACTAAAAAGCTTCTTCTCAGTGAAAGAAACAATCAAGGAGGTGAAGATAGAGCCTACAGAATGGGAGCAAATTTTTGCCACACGCATGTCAGAGAGCACTAATCTCCAGGATATATAAAGAACTCAAAATACTTAACTCCAAAAAAACAAACAATTCAATCAATAAATAGGCTAAGGAGCTGAACAGATACTTCTCAGAAGAAGATATAGGATCAATCAACAAATATATGAAAAAAATGTTCAACATCTCTAGTAATTAGAGAAATGCAAATCCAAACTACTCTAAGATTTCATCTCACTCCAGTCAGAATGGCAGCTATTAAGAATACAAACACAATAAGTGTTAGTGAAGATGTCAGGGAAAAGGCACATTCATAGATTGCTGGTGGGACTGCAAATTTGTGAAACCACTTTGGAAAGCAGTATGGAGATTCTTGAAAATCTGGGAATGGAACCACCATTTGACCCAGCTATCCCACTCCGGGGTCTATAACCAAAAGGACTTAAAATCAGCATACTATAGTAATGCAGCCACATCAATATTTATAAGCAGCTAAATTCACAATCACTAAACTGTGGAAGCAACCTAGATGCCCTTCAGTAGGTGAATGGATAAAGAAAATGTGGTATATATACACAATGGAATATTACAAAGTATTAAAAGAGAATAAAATTATGGCGTTTTCAGGTAGATGGATGGAGTTGGAGAATATAATGCTAAGTGAAATAAGCCAATCCCCAAAAACCAAAGGCCAAATATTCTCTCTGATTAGTGGATGCTGATCCAAAATTGCGGGGGGAGGGGGGAGGGTTTGGGAAAAATGGTGGAAGTTTTATTGGCCAAAGGTGAGGAAAGGAAAGGGAGGGGATATGGGGGTAGGAAAGATGGTGGAATGTGGTGGACATTAATACCCTAGGTACATGTATGACTGCACATATGGTGCAATGCTACATCATGCACAATCAGAGAAATGAAAAGTTGTACTGCAATTGTGTACAATGAATCAAAATGCATTCTGCTGTCATATATACCTAATTAAAATAAATTTATTTACAAAATGATGTACAATAAGAACTCATAATTATTCATTTGGATGTACTTACAAAAACTTTGAAGAAAATATATTGCAGCTAATAGCAGTGATTGGGCAAGAAAGGATGGAGACTTGGGAGATGGGGATGAGAAGGAAAAGAGTGAAAATGCACATTTGTTTATAATTTTTGTTTTTTTGCCCTCAAGAATCAACTTAAATTTTAAAACTTTACACAAAATTTTAAATGCTCTAAACTTTTCCCTGGTAATATTGTTTCACTGCAGTTCACAGATCATATTCAGAGACATCCCACCACATCTACTGTGAGTGTCCCCAGGACAGATGGCCTCTGAAGTGGCACACCTCACTGCCTTGTTAGAGGAACAGATTCAGAATTCAGAAGATGGAGCTGGAGCACAGAGCCACTTGGAAGCCACTCCCTACTTCTCTAAGGTGAGAACCGTTTTAGGATTAGAGGCTGGACATTTAAGTTGGAGGACACTGAGGAAGTGTTGGACACTTTCTGGGAGAGCATCACATCAACATGACAGTGCCACTTGTGACAATGTGACTGGAAACCAGGGGTGTGCCAGTCCTTAGTAGATTCTGTAACATTCCAAACCTTCCTAAATAACCTTACATTTTTAGTGTCAGAATGGATTTGACATCAGCTCTCTAATGCATTTTATGTTTAAAGCCTTTTGTTGTTTGTAATCTCATGGGATTAACGAGGATACATGAGAGACTACACAGTATGGTGAGGAGGTAAGAGGAAAGCAGGCTGTTGGGCTCCAAAACCTAGACTCAGTTCTTACTGGCTATAGGGCTTGGGGTGCATGTAAGTGGTAGAGCACTTGCCTAGCATGGGTGAGGCCCTGGGTTCAATCCTAGCACCACAAAAATGAATGAATAAGTAAGACCACTTTTACCATGAAAGTGACATTGCTCCTTTGTGCCTGAGTTTCCCCACATGTATAACAGGGGTCAGGATAACACATCCTCATGACCTCGCTGTGAGGACTAAATTGGTGATACTCACAAACATTCAGAAGAGCGCCTACATCTTGGAAGCCACAGTAAGTTCTTCCTGTGTACAACAGGACTCATGGCCAGCCCCACACAGATTGCTGGCATGGGCAGAATAAAAGGGGCTTGGTACTGAGGACACATGGCTCTCATTAAGCTGTCTATATACCCTCTGCATTTTCACAGCGAGGAAAGCATATGTCGACTTAAAAGAAAAGATTCCATATGTGGTCATCATATGCAATTTAAGTAAAACCATCTACTTTTCCTAAAACAACATTGCTTTCTCCTTTCCGGTGAGGTTCTCCTTGCCTGTGTTTGAAACGGAGAATGGAAGTACAGGAACAGCGATGATCCAAAACAGTGGTCCAATCCGTCATCGTTTCATCTACTTGCTTCAGCAGAGACTGAGTGGAGGGACCAAAACCAGACTGAGGACAGCTTCATAGCTGGACCCAGAGGAATCAAAAGGATCTAGTTGTTTGAGGAAGAAACTCTTCAACCTCTCCATTCTCATCTGTGACTACAGACATGGGGACTTTTTCCTCAGCACTGTCAGTGTTTTGGAGTTGTTAACACTGCAGGTTCTAATATTCAGCTTAGGAATTGATCTGGCTGACTTAAAAGAAAATAGAATACCATCTTTTCTAGGGCCTTCCAAAACACACAAAATCCAGACTTCTCCTTTCCACTAACTTTTATTATGCTCAAATGCAAAGCCTACACTTTTTACTATAATATAATGTTCTATAAGCTATCGTGTTACATGCAAGTCATGGTAAGTTTCTGTCAAACTATCATATTAAAATTGCTGTAGTAATACAATGAACAATGATACATTCTTATGAATAAATAGACTAAACCAAACAGAAGTTCCAAAACAGAATTTTTTAAAAAAATCTGAATACTCTTTGGAACTGCACCTAAAACATCAAAATATTCTTTAGAGAATAATACTTTTAGATGAAACCATACCTCCTATCTAATGCTAATGATTCCTAATAGAAAGTCATTTAAATGATTTCACATCCTGATATATATTAAAGTCAATAACTGGTAACTTAGTATGAGAAGCAAGTAAGCAGCTTTTAAATTGTTGTGTAGGAAGACATTATTTAGATTTACTCTGCTTAGATTTTCTAATCAATTAACAGGTCACGACCAAGCAGAGCTTACATTATTACAAGTGCTGCAATGAGCCATTTGCCTCATTAATAAAATCCAACAGTCCTAAGTTCACACAGGCAGCTGTTACATTTATCATACTTATATGTACAAATGATTATAACGATCACATAATGTTGTTATTATCACTTTTTGGAAATGATCCAGGATTTGTTTTCTTAGAACTCAGGCGGGCACTTCCATTTCAAATGTAGAATATATAAAATATTTAAGTGTGTTTCAGTTGAGGGATAGAAGTACATTTCACCAATTATTTAGAAGTAATAAATATACAATAAGCTAGACATAAAAGTTCAGTCCTTTCAATTCCCATCTATCACAATATAGTGTCACATGAAAGATTAAGATCCAAAGCTGAGGAAAATTGGCTAGCTATTATACTTTCTAATAGCTTGCGGTCAATATATTCAAGCAGTTTAGATAAAACCAAACCTCCTGAGTGAATTTAGTTTTCATCATAATTCTTGAACCTAAATGTTATTCCTCTCTCACCTCCTCTTCCTCCACACTTTGCAGCCCCTCATTCTGTGGACCAAGTCTGAGTCACATGAGTCTCTAAGGTTCCTGAAAATTCCAACCCTGTTGTAGTTAATTTCACCAAGAAGCTAGAAATGTACAATAAAAATTATGCATGTTATCCCCCCCACCTCGTCCCCTGCACTGACATTACTTCATCATGAAACAACATATCCTATTTAAACTAAGACAAAGAAACCATGAAGATAATGGAGCAACTAGCGTCAACGCCTTCTTTCCAAGTCTTAAGTATTAACTTACATAGTTTGAAATTATATTATGATGTGCTTTTACATCACAGTTTTTTTATTAAAAAAACAGCTTTATCATAGTAAATATTCCAATTCAAGAAGATAGGAAAGAGAGGTTAAAAGAGTCATTTCCTTTGGGAAAGCAGGCGTGGTGAGGAAAGAATCACAGAATCCCTAATAGAATAAACAAGACATAAATTCCTTTCAGGGTGGGGCTTTCTCTCTTCCCTTCAGCCACCAGCTGAGTTTTCTCCCATGTTCTTCCTTCCATCTGTTCAAGCAGCTGCTCAAGACAGACTATTTTTGGTTTATTGGTTTCTTCATAAATTAATCACTCTGCAACAAGAATATGGTATATCAGATTAAAGATAGGCTTCTGTGATTTAAAAAAAAAATGTTGTCCAAGTATATACATACATACGTACTAGTGCAGAAAGGGGGAAGGAGGGAAGTATCTTCCTTTCCCCTCTGGGTTTTTCCCATAGTATATGAATTATTTATGAATATGTATCAGTCAGGACACTTCAATAATGCGAATGCCTAAGCAATGGTATTCAGAAAAAGGTTTATGGTACTTGTTTTCAATAAGAATGGTTTTGCAAGTGCAGTGCATTATTTTTTTTAAAATCTCTACTTCAGGACTTTCTAATTTGAGACACTGAATATGTATGTAGCATTAACCCTATAAGACAATGTCATAGAGAGGTGGTCTAAGTATCGTGGCTTCTGCAGAAAACAATTCATTAAAGCAGATTTTTAAAAAGCAAAGTACATATGCAATTGGTTTATTCATAATTTATCTACAGTAGGGTCATGATTTTAAGACTAGTAATTAATCAGTTATTTTTACTTCAGTCTAAAGCAATTTCTCTGGGGTCCTTAAAATATTTTATTATTCACACTTATTGTTAAAGTTAGGAAAATAAACGGTAAACAAACAAATAAGCTGTTGCCCACTTAGAAGAACCAGATGCACTTGGGAAGTAAGCACCAGTTTTCAAATTTATATAGCATTACAGAATTTGTGAGAAAGGTGTTAAAAATGTAGGTTGTTGCTGTTCATGGTAGTTCTATTGCGCAATCACACATTCTTAAAAAATTACTCCCAAAGAAACGTCAATGGGTTGTTTTGTGATCATTTTTTTTCCTACAAGAAGTAGGGTGAAAGAATACACCCAGAAGAAACAAATTTTGATTTGTTTCATTTGGTTTCAGGGCATAACCCAAGACATGCAAAAGTGAAAAATCATGACATTTACATAATGGCATTATAGATCATTTGAATGCTAACTCTTTCTTTGGTTTTTCAACATGGACAGATATCTCTCCTACTGTTTTTACAATTATTATACTTACTGTAAGTGCTAATCTGTTATCAATTGTAATGAATAAGTTATAGCCATTGAGCTTTGGAAATACAAAATTTTACAGCAATGTAAAGAATGATGATACATATACCTGAATGAAAGATATGAGCAGAAGTTGCCAAACAATCTCAGGATCATTTGGAAACTTTTCTGCTAGCTAGCTGTACATACATATCCTTCAACAATTCTTTTTTTTTTTAATTTTTTATTGTTGGTTGTTCAAAACATTACAAATTTCTTGATATATCATATTTCACACTTTGATTCAAGTGGGTTATGAACTCCCATTTTTACCCCATATACAGATTGCAGAATTACATCAGTTACACATCCATTGATTTACATATTGCCATACTAGTGTCTGTTGTGTTCTGCTGCCTTTCCTATCCTCTACTATCCCCCCTCCCCTCCCCTCCCCTCCCCTCCCCTCTTCTCTCTCTACCCCCTCTACTGTCATTCATTTCTCCCCCTTGTATTATTTTTCCCGTTCCCCTCACTTCCTCTTGTATGTACTTTTGTATAACCCTGAGGGTCTCCTTCCATTTCCATGCAAATTCCCTTCTCTCTACCTTTCCCTCCCACCTCTCATCCCTGTTTAATGTTAATCTTCTTCTCCTGCTCTTCGTCCCTACTCTGTTCTTAGTTACTCTACTTATATCAAAGAAGACATTTGGCATTTGTTTTTTAGGGATTGGCTAGCTTCACTTAGCATAATCTGCTCTAATGCCATCCATTTCCCTGTAAATTCTATGATTTTGTCATTTTTTAATGCAGAGTAATACTCCATTGTGTATAAATGCCACATTTTTTTTATCCATTCATCTATTGAAGGGCATCTAGGTTGGTTCCACAGTCTTGCTATTGTGAACTGTGCTGCTATGAACATCGATGTAGCAGTGTCCCTGTAGCATGCTCTTTTTAGGTCTTTAGGGAATAGACCGAGAAGGGGAATAGCTATGTCAAATGGTGGCTCCATTTCCAGCTTTCCAAGAAATCTCCATACTACTTTCCAAATTGGCTGCACCAATTTGCAGTCCCACCAGCAATGTACAAGTGTACCCTTTTCCCCACATCCTCGCCAGCACTTGTTGTTGTTTGACTTCATAATGGCTGCCAATCTTACTGGAGTGAGATGGTATCTTAGGGTGGTTTTGATTTGCATTTCTCTGACAGCTAGAGATGGTGAGCATTTTTTCATGTACTTGTTGATTGACTGTATGTCCTCCTCTGAGAAGTGTCTGTTCAGGTCCTTGGCCCATTTGTTGATTGGGTTGTTTGTTTTCTTATTGTCTAATTTTTTGAGTTCTTTGTATACTCTGGATATTAGGGCTCTATCTGAAGTGTGAGGAGTAAAGATTTGTTCCCAGGGTGTAGGCTCCCTATTTACCTCTCTTATTATTTCTTTTGCTGAGAAAAAACTTTTTAGTTTGAGTAGGTCCCATTTGTTGATTCTATTTATTAACTTTTGTGCTATGGGTGTCCTATTGAGGAATTTGGAGCCCAACCCCACCAAATGTAGATAGTAGCCAACTTTTTCTTCTATCAGACTGCGTGTCTCTGATTTGATATCAAGCTCCTTGATCCATTTTGAGTTAACTTTTGTGCATGGCGAGAGAAAGGGATTCAGTTTCATTTTGTTGCATATGGATTTCCAGTTTTCCCAGCACCATTTGTTGAAGATGCTATCCTTCCTCCATTGCATGCTTTTAGCCCCTTTATCAAATATAAGATGGTTGTAGTTTTGTGGATTGGTTTCTGTGTCCTCTATTCTGTACCATTGGTCCACCCGCCTGTTTTGGTACCAGTACCATGCTGTTTTTGTTACTATTGCTCTGTAGTATAGTTTGAAGTCTGGTATCGCTATACCGCCTGATTCACACTTCCTGCTTAGCATTGTTTTTGCTATTCTGGTTCTTTTATTTTTCCATATGAATTTCATGATTGCTTTATCTATTTCTACAAGAAATGCCATTGGGATTTTGATTGGCATTGCATTAAACCTATAGAGAACTTTTGGTAATATCGCCATTTTGATGATGTTAGTTCTGCCTATTCATGAACAGGGTATATTTTTCCATTTTCTAAGATCTTCTTCTATTTCTCTCTTTAGGGTTCTGTAGTTTTCATTGTATAAGTCTTTCACCTCTTTTGTTAGGTTGATTCCCAAGTATTTTATTTTTTTTTTGAAGATATTGTGAATGGAGTGGTTGTCCTCATTTCCATTTCAGAGGATTTGTCGCTGATATACAGGAATGCCTTTGATTTATGCGTGTTGATTTTATATCCTGCCACTTTGCTGAATTCATTTATTAGCTCTAATAGTTTATTTGTAGACCCTTTTGGGTCTGCTAGGTATAGAATCATGTAACCTGCAAATAGTGATAATTTAAGTTCTTCTTTTCCTATTTTTATGCCTTAAATTTCTTTCGTCTGTCTAATTCCTCTGGCCAGTGTTTCGAGAACTATGTTGAACAGAAGTGGAGAGAGAGGGCATCCCTGTCTAGTTCCAGATTTTAGAGGGAATGCCTTCAATTTTTCTCCATTCAGAATGATGCTAGCCTGAGGCTTAGCATAAATTGCTTTTACAATATTGAGGTATGTTCCTGTTATCCCTAGTTTTTCTAGAGTTTTGAACATAAAGGGATGCTGTACTTTGTCGAATGCTTTTTCCGCATCTATCGAGATGATCATATGGTTCTTATTTTTAAGTCTATTGATGTGGTGAATAACATTTATTGATTTCCGTATATTGAACCAGACTTGCATCCCAGGGATGAATCCTACTTGATCATGGTGCACAATTTTTTTGATATGTTTTTGTATCCAATTCGCCAGAATTTTATTGAGGATTTTTGCATCTAGGTTCATTAGAGATATTGGTCTGTAGTTTTCTTTCTTTGAAGTGTCTTTGTCTGGTTTAGGTATCAGGGTGATGTTGGCCTCGTAGAATGAATTTGGAAGTTCTCCCTCTTTTTCTATTTCCTGAAGTAGCTTGAAAAGTATTGGTATTAGTTCCTCTTTAAAGGTTTTGTAAAACTCTGCTGTATACCCATCCGGACCTGGGCTTTTCTTAGTTGGTAGTCTTTTGATGGTTTCTTCTATTTCCTCAATTGATATTGGTCTGTTTAGGTTGTCTATATCCTCCTGACTCAATCTGGGCAGATCATATGACTTAAGAAATTTACCTATGCCTTCACTATCTTCTAATTTATTGGAGTATAAGGATTCAAAATAATTTTTGATTATCTTCTGTATTTCTGAAGTGTCTGTTGTGATATTGCCTTTTTTATCCCGTATGCTAGTAATTTGAGTTCTCTCTCTTCTTCTCTTCACTAGCATGGCTAAGGGTCTGTCGATTTTGTTTATTTTTTCAAAGAACCAACTTTTAATTTTGTCAATTTTTTCAATTGTTTCTTTTGTTTCAATTTCATTAATTTCAGCTCTGATTTTAATTATTTCTTGCCTTCTACTTCTTTTGCTGTTGTTTTGCTCTTCTTTTTCTAGGATTTTGAGATGAAGTATGAGATCATTTATTTGTTGTTTTTTTGTTTTTTTAAGGAATGAACTCCAAGCAATGAATTTTCCTCTTAGAACTGCTTTCAATGTGTCCCATAGATTCTGATATGTTGTGTCTGTGTTTTCATTTATCTCTAAGAATTTTTTAATTTCCTCCTTGATGTCTTCTAAAACCCATTGATCATTCAGTAACCTATTGTTCATTCTCCAAGTGATGCATGCTTTTTCCTTCCTTCTTTTATCGTTGATTTTCAGTTTCATTCCATTATGATCAGATAAGATGCATGGTATTATCTCTCGTCCTTTATATTGTCTAAGAGTTGCCCTGTGACATAATATATGATCTATTTTAGAGAAGGATCCATGTGCTGCTGAGAAAAAAGTGTATCTGCTTGATGTTGGGTGGTATATTCTATATATGTCAATTAAGTCTAGGTTATTAATTGTGTTATTGAGTTCTATAGTTTCCTTATTCAACTTTTGTTTGGAAGATCTGTCCAGTGGCGAGAGAGGTGTGTTGAAGTCTCCCATGATTATTGTATGGTGGTCTATTAGACTCTTGAACTTGAGAAGAGTTTGTTTGATGAACATAGCTGCACCATTGTTTGGGGCATATATATTTATGATCGTTATGTCTTGTTGGTGTATGGTTCCCTTAAGCAGTATGTAGTGTCCCTCTTTATCCCTTTTGATTAACTTTGGCTTGAAATCTATTTTATTTGATATGAGTATGGACACTCCTGCTTGTTTCCGAAGTCCATATGAGTGATATGAATTTTCCCAACCTTTCACCTTCAGCCTATGTATGTCTTTTCCTATCAAATGCGTCTCCTGTAGGCAGCATATTGTTGGGTCTTGTTTTGTGATCCATTCTACTAGCCTGTGTCTCTTAATTGGTGAGTTTAAGCCATTAACATTTAAGGTTATTATTGAGATATGGGTTGTTCTTCCAGCCATATTTGTTTATTTCTGTTACTAAACATGGTTTGTTTTCCTCTTTGATTATCCCCCCCCCCTTTACTGTCCTACCTTCCACTGTTGGTTTTCATTGTTATTTTCCATTTCTTCTTCCTGTAATGTTTTGCCGAGGATGTTTTGAAGAGATGGTTTTCTAGCTGCAAATTCTTTTAACTTTTGTTTATCGTGGAAGGTTTTAATTTCATCTTCCATCCTGAAGCTTAATTTCGCTGGATACACAATTCTTGGTTGGAACCCATTTTCTTTCAGTGTTTGAAATATGTTATTCCAGGATCTTCTAGCTTTCAGAGTCTGTGTTGAAAGATCAGCTGTTATCCTGATTGGATTACCCCTAAATGTAATCTGCTTCCTTTCTCTTGTAGCTTTTAAAATTCTCTCCTTATTCTGTATGTTGGGCATCTTCATTATAATGTGTCTAGGTGTGGATCTCTTATGATTTTGCACATTCGGCGTCCTGTAGGCTTCTAGGATTTGGGATTCTGTCTCATTCTTCAAGTCTGGGAAGTTTTCTCGTATTATTTCATTGAATAGATTGTTCATTCCTTTGGTTTGGAGTTCTGTACCTTCCTGTATCTCAATGACTCTTAAGTTTGGTCTCCTAATGTTATCCCATATTTCTTGAATGTTCTGCTCATGGTTTCTTAACAGTCTTGCTGAGCTGTCTATGTTCTTTTCAAGTTGAAATACTTTGTCTTCATTGTCTGATGTTCTATCTTCTAAGTGTTCTACTCTGCTGGTAGTATTCTCCATTGAGTTTTTAAGTTGGTTTATTGCTTCCTGCATTTCTAGGATTTCTGTTTGTTTGTTTTTTATAACCTCTATCTCCCTGTATAGTTGATCCTTTGCTTCCTGGATTTGTTTGTGTAATTCATTGTCGAAGTGATCTTTCATTGTCTGATTTTGCTGTCTAATGTCTTCCTTGATACTCCAGATCATCTGAAGCATGTATATCCTGAATTCTTTATCTGACATTCCATCTGCTGCAGCTGTTACCTCTTCTAAAGCGACTTGACCTGCATTGCTTGTGGTCCTTTCTTTCCTTGTCTTTTCATACTGCTTGCGTTTCTTTCTGCTTGGTGAAACTGTTGTGTTTTTGAAATGTTTTTTTCCCCTATATATTTACATTGCTCTTGTATAGTTGAAAAGTCTCCCTTGCAGGGTCGGGCGGCGGTCTGCCTACCCTGCAGGCGTGGGCGGCGGCTCTGCTCTGCTCCTACTCCAAATGGGGTGACGTGTCTGTCGCACCGGCAGGCCACTGGGCCTGTCCCGCTGGTCGGTCGCAGGTCTGCCCACCTTTCAGGCACGGGTGGCGGCTTTGCTCTGCCCCTACTCCAATTGGGGTGTCGTGACTACCACGCCGGCAGGTCGCTGGGCCTGTTCCTGGCCCGGGTGGCGACTCTGCTCTGCCCCTACTCCAATTGGGGTGACGTGTGTACCACGCCGGCAGGCTCCTGGGCCTGATACGCCGGTCTGTCGCAGGTCTGCCTACCTTGCAGGCACGGGCGGCGGCTCTGCCCTGTCCCTCCTACCACGCCTGCGGACCCCTGGGCCTGATCTGCAGGTTGGTCGCAGGTCTGCTCACCCTGCGGGCACGGGTGGCAGTTCCGCTCTGCCCCCACTCCAATTGGGGTCACGTGATCACCACACCGGTGGGGCCTGATCCGGGCGCGGGCGAAGGCTCTGCTCTGCCCCTACTCCAGTTGGGGTGACGTGTGTACCCCGCTGGCAGGCCGCTGGGCCTGACCCGCCAGTCTGTCGCAGGTCTGCTTACCTTGCAGGCGCGGGCGGCGGCTCTGCCCTGCCCCTCCTACCACGCCCGTGTACCACTGGGTCGCGGGTCTGCCCACCTTGTGGGTGCGGGTGGCGGCTCCGCTCCGCCCCCTCTCCAATTGGGGTCACGCAATCACCATGCCGGCGAGCCACTGGGCCTGCTCCGGGCGTGGGCGGTGGCCCGGCTCCTCCCCTCTGGCTCGACGACAAATCGAGAGAGACTCGGGTGTCTTGCCTCACCCTCCCTACCAGGAGACCAACTGTTTCTGTCGCCGCTGGTATTGATGAAGTTCTCTCCTCTGCCACTTTCTGATGACATCAGATCTCTGCCATGTTGGTATCCTATGCGAATGGCAGCATTTCGTTCCCTTTGCCGGGTAACCAAAGCAACGGGTGAGTCCTGACCGGCCCTCAGCAGGACCCGGACCTAGAAGCAGTTTCCACGGGCTCCTTAGCCCTGGGCCAGGGCAGTTCCGGGAGCCGGAACTCGGCTGCTCCGAGCTCGGTGTATGCTCTGATAAGAGCAGGCTCCAAGAAGCACCCAGGCACTGAGCCCGAGCAATCTGTCCACAAGCCGCAGGCGAATGGCAGCCTGAAATTACCTGTTCTATGGCTGAATGAGCTGCGGTCAGTCGAAAACAGGGATGGTGACGTCAGCTCTCCAACATGGTGGCCGCTGGCCTCCTCTGTGGTCTGACCGGTGTGGAGAACCGAGATGGACCGCTTCCTTCTCCCGTCTCGAACCCAGAATTCAGCCCTGAGTACGATGCTTGCATGGCTGGCAGAAACTGCAGCGCTGTATCCCTGCGTGGCTATCTCCTCGTTTCCCAGTGCGCGCTGCAGACTCTAGCCGCGGGGCGATTTGCTGAGTAAGCAGTGTTACCCTCCGTGCGACAAATCTCTCGCGTTTGACTCCCCGTAGCCGATCCTCGTGCGATGGAAATCCTTCCTCCAGGTTCCGGAGCACCCCACTATTGCTGGAAATTCCTAACAAGATAGCCTTTAGCCGTCCTGACTCGTCATAATCCCACACAGTGACGCAGCACACGGGGGCAATGCACTCCCCTCTCCGCCATCTTCTCCAAGAACAAAAAAAGTCTAAAGAACAAAAAAAGTCTCAAAAACAAAAAAAGTCTCAAGAACAAAAAAAGTCTAAGAACAAAAAAAGTCTCAACAATTCTTAAGGAATAGTAAATGTCGCTGGCAGGAAACTCAGCATGATGGTGATGATGCACACCAGGCACAGCCACCCCCCTCTCCATGCTCCCCACCCCAGTATGTATTGTGTTCTCATATAGGCAGCACTTCAGTAACTTTGGCTGCTTGGTTGACTGGCTGATGAATTTTTTTTAAAAAATTTATATATATATATTTACAAAGGAGGTAAAAAAAAAATATATATATATATATATATATATATTTGTAAATAAGGCCCTGAGATAGGAAATGTTAATCATTATGTGAAAGAATGAAAAAAAAAAAAAAAGCCACCAAGGTCAGATGTCCTTTCTGTGGCCTCAATCAGGCCACCTAATATCTTTGGGCCTCAGTTACCTTGTTTAAAAAGAGGAGTTGAACTTTACAAACACAGTTTCCCTCCAGCCCTGCAATTCTAAGTCTAGACTTTGCCTTCTTAATTGTGTAGATGGCCTAATTACTAGCAGAAGATATGAAAAGATATGACTTCTCTCATAACTCTGAGTACACCTCAGGGGTCTATTTTGTCCTGTCTCTGGTATGACATGGGGGCTAGATAGCATGTGCTTGTGAGTGTTGGAAGGAGTCACTTGGGTCCTGGAAGTTATAACTAAGCTCTGCTGTTTTGGATGAGCAAAGGAGCAAAGAGGACTGCCTTTAATTATCTGAAACCGTGATGATTTCCAAGAACCTCCATCATCAGTGCACGTATTGGAAAGCAGGGATTCCTACTATCCAGATGGCACAGAGGGTAATTGGGGGACAATTCTAGAGAATAATGCAAGTTATACTCAAATGGGGCTCTTCCAAGGGAGGAGGGGCAAAGTAATATTTTTCCTCAATTATAGCTCCATGGGCCAATTCATGTATTTTATACACCAAGAGTATGCAAATGTTTCTTTGGGGAGAAATATTATTAAGCATATTGGCAAGAAAGAATGACAAAGCTGGGATGTAGATTAGCTATTTTAATAAAACAGAGGGCCAATTGCTTATTCTATGGAGAGTGACTATAGCAAGCAATTAAACTCCTGAAGTGTCAATATAACAAATGTTGATTACACGCAACCAAAGAATCTGTAATAAAACAGAAACAACTTTTTTCCTAGAATATATTTTCAAGCTTGTGACTTTGGAATTACATATGCTTATTCTATATTTTCATAACATAATACTTGTTTTCAAAAATTAAAACTCTAGTTTCAAGAAAATTCTATTCAGAGATGCTGAGTGTCTTCTGAAACTGTTGTGTTTGTTTTCTACCATCAATTTTAGTGTTCCGAAACCACACCTAGGACTTTTATTGTACCCAGTGTTCCTGGTCAAAATTTCTTCACCTAGTGCCTGAATCAGACATGTGAAACTTTAATTTAGTTCACAGAAATCTAAGCACTATGCAAACATTACATGGTTCAAAAATGGTATTAAAAATAATAATACATATTTTCTTTCTACTCCCTCCAAAAGTGCCTATTTGAAATGTGCATTTGTGTCACTCCAAATCAGTCCTTGGAAATCAGGTGAATAATTTCGGGGGAAAATCTTATGACACGAGATATTGTTTAAAAAAAAAAAGGATAGTTATTCTAATCTCAGGAAATCTTAAAGCCTGGAGTATTTTTCTGTTAATTAATTGACTGGAATTGAAGATAATGTTTTTGCCCAGCTAAATTTTCCAAAGTCAATGTCCAAAATGTGAACATTTGATAGAAAAACTTTAAATGTTTCCCAAGTAGCCCTGCCTACAATGAATGCTCCAAATAGAGTTCCAAGAGAGCCAGAGCCTCAGCAGCCTGGGGTTTGGAGTCAGGGAAGGATATGGCTTTGTTTGATGTGAGCTTTTATTAATGTCAACACAGTCTCTCTGGGTGCTAAATTAGAGTCTGGATATTATTTCTAAGAAGACTATTTCACTGGTGATATGATACACAAATGTAATAATACCCAAATGATTCTGCAGTGGTAATAATATTTACTGCTCATCTTATACATTCCAGTGTTGGGAGTAAAACTGTTCAAAGATGTTTATATATGTTGTCTCTTCAGTTTTCAAACTCTGTGAGGTAGACAGAAAACATACCCTCCCCTTTGTTTTTTTACAGATAAGCATGCTAAGACAAGTAAAGGCTAAGAACTAACTCAAAGGGACAGGGCTAGGAACCAGTAGACCAGGAGACACACCCATCTCCTGTTTTCATCCCCAAAGCCCTCCCTGCCACCCTTCCCCTATTCAGAATTCCTTAACAGAGTCATTCTCATGTTCCTCCTCAGAACACAGATCTCTACAGGAATCAAATGCATCAAGAGGGGAAAAGATCTGAGGTTGAAGCATCCAGAATTCTGACTCCCTTTTACATCAAACCATTTGTCTAAGAAGTAACTTGGACTCTTTCCAGTGACCTGATTCCAAATAACATGAGAATTGCAGTTCTCTTTCACAGCATCATGTTTTATAATTTTTCATTTTGATAGCTTTTCTCCATGGTCAGGTACAAGCCACAGTGCTAAATAAATGATATATTTGTCTGTGTCTTTTTTAAAGGTGGACCCATCCAATGCATTTCCCAGCAGCTCATTACCCAAGAGAGAATGGAGGGCTGGCAGCTTGCATGACCTCATTTTCAGGATGCACTGTGATCTGTCTAGCCCATTAGCTATCTAAGGCATCTAGTTGTAAGACAAACTCGAGGCGCTGGGCAGAGGCAAGTAGGCTGGATGAGGCAGCTGCATCCATCCCAATACCTGTGTGGTCAGGAAAGCAATAGGTCAGTGCTAGGCATGCAGAAGCAGATGGCATCTCTGGCAAAGCCTAGGCAGAAATTTGTAAATGCCTGGTAATTGGTTCCAGCAGGATTTTCTGGGTAAGTATCTAAGGTCTGATATAGCCAAGGCTCTGATTTCTCTATGCTTGTTCCAGCAAGAACCAACCCTGTAGGAATCAAAGCTTGCTCTGTATCAAAAGGTGCTCTGTCTTTTAGTAACTTATTTTTATCGCTTGCCATTACTTTTCAAAGAGTTATTCCTTTCACTCTCACCCTTCACATTCCTCCTTTGCTCTTGAAACCTGTTATACTTTATACCTGAGGACAAAAAGCAGCTGGAAATAGGAGAGTCATTTCTACTCTCCCACATCCCTTCTTTTCTGACATAAAACACGAAAAAGGTAAGGCTCTGGGAGTGAATTGTGGCCACAGGAGTTTGATGGTGATGATACCCAGGGTCATAATTTTAAAGCTAATAGAGTTTTGATAGCATGCATGCAAACCCACACGTGCTCACACAAATACATGTTCCCTATCAGTAGTGATAGTCTAGAAAATGATTATCAGTGGACGATAGATCCCCTTTTCAATAAGAAAAGAGATCTTTTAATGGAGCACTTTCAAAACCTCTTTGACATCTCTGAAGCAATTTGTCAAAAATGTGGAGAGTCAGCCGAAAGCACTCCTACACCCACCCTACACCCTTTTTCTCTTTTTTTTTTCTCTCTCAAAACCTGCCTTATTGTATAGCTATTTATTCTCTTGACTATTCATCAAAACCAGTGTTGTCCTACTTCAGAGAATTTTCCTACCTTCGTTAGAATCATATATGTCAGAGCAGAACGGGAATAGATCAACCCTCTTATTTTTCACACAAGGAAACAGCAGCCCCAGGGAAAGTGACTCTGCTGAGGCAGGATAGTGGTGGCAGCTGTGCTTTGGGTCTCAGTCCAGTTCTCCTTCAGACAGGACAGCTGCTTCTTGGGGAACACAGTCTAAAATTTCACTTCTTCCACAAATATTTATTGGCTGCTACTGTGTGTCTGGTCCTAAACAAGGTCACAGAGAAGATACACAAATAATAAGAACTAATCCTTGAAGGATATTCAACTCCTTTTTTAAAAAAAAAATTATTAGTTGTTGATAGATCCTTATTTTATTTATTTATACGTGGTGCTGAGAATCGAACCCTGTGCCTCACACATGCCAGGCAAGTGTGTTACCACTGAGCCACAGTCCCAGCCCAGAATAATCAACTCTTTTGTTTTTTGAAGAGAGACTTTTTGTTATTTGAAGAGACTTTTTGTTATTTGAAGCAAGATACTAAATAATAAAATATTTTGTATAAGATGAAAACTTTAAAGTTATGTTTCTCTTTCTTGTGTTTGTTGATCTCTGAGAAAAATAACAGTTAGTACCCCTATGGATCCCATCTATAGTATAGATAACCCTTGAAACAAAATTAGTGTCTCTGAAAGATAATTTAATATCTTAAAGAGTTCTTAGGAAAACATATACACACAATACACTTTCTATTTGAGAATCTAATACTGAGTTCATTAAATCTTACTCAAACATCTCCATTTTAAAACCAAATTATATCTGGAGATATACAGACAAAGTATAAATGGATTTAACTGCCCACGTTGTTATCTGTTCCAATGTCTTAAAAGATAAAGTATATTTGGCCCATTAAATTTAGGGTTAAAAAAAAAAACTACAGGTAAAAAGGCTTAATTTTTTTCTCTCTCTCTCTCTTTGCATAAGCAGATACACTTCCATTGTTAGGACGCCACACCTGGCAAAATGGAGTCATTTGTTCTTCCCAGTCCTAAGAGACCACCAGGGAAGTCAAGCTTGAAAGACATGTCGTGTGACTCACTTCCCTTTTCTTCTGTGCATTTCACTTTTTGATCATATGTAGTCCTAGCTTCACTTTTGAGTGGCCTCGGGTTCAATGAGATAGGCAGAGCATTAAATTCAAAACAGGAACAGAGTCTGAACAGGCCTTGGGTGACTGACACACAACCTGAGGATGCAATCTATTTCACTGCCAAAAAAAAAAAAAAGTCCCTTGCTCTATCTCTAGGCTTTTTGAAGGCTTTCCCATGAATAAAATTTGGCTACTGAGTACCTGTGATAGCTGTATAACCCACAGCAAAAGCTTGCATTTAGATGCATTTTCTCCTTTCCTTTTGCTTCCCCCCCCCACCTCCTTCTTACTTTCAAAATGGTCTTTTAACAGTCCCAGCCCTTTTGCTTTAAATTAGAATACGAATAGTGACTATTAGTATAATAGTGACTATTTATTATCTATTGTATGCTAGGCTAAGAACTTTCCCTTTCACTGAAACTGCACCAAGAAGACCAAGTATGCAAGCCACTATTTGTGCCCCAGTTTTGAAGACTGCTTAAATAATTTAACCAATCTCCCACAAGAGGCAAGGGGAGGCCCAGATTCCCGTGTCTGAGCACATAATCACTATTCTCTTCTAGTAGTGACACTTAAAATGTCTACAGGTTTACTATACCAATTGTAAATCCCCTCTTGACCTTCCACTGCCACTGAGTCATGTTTTAAGGCCACTTCATCCACCTTGTGGCCGTAAAGTAATGGAAAATAAATCTAAATAAGATCTAATTAATTTTAGGGGAAATCCCAGAACACAATTATATTTGTTTTCTTTTTGTATATGACAAATTACCACAAACTGAGCCCTTTAGTTATTGTCTCACTGTAGTTGTCACTCCATATCCATGACTCCATTAAAGTCAACCAACTGCAGATCAAAAATATTCAAAAAATAAAATTGCATCTGTTCTGAACACACACAGAACACATATCACTATTCCCTAAACAATGCAACTATTTACAAAGCATTTATACTGTTCTAAGTATTAAGCAATCTAGAGATAATTTAAAATATGCAGAAGGATATGCATAGGTTATATGCAAATCATACCTATTTTATATAAAGGACTGGAGCATCTATGAATGTTGGTGCCCTTGCTGAGGAATTACTATATTTCCAGGGCTCATGGTCTTCTGCTCAGGATAGCTGGGTCTTCTGCTCAGGATATCATAAGGTTGAAATTGAGATGTCAGATAGCTCTATTTCCATCTAGAACTTCAACTAGGGAAAACTCTATTTCAGACTCTCTTAGGTTATTGGCAGAATTCATTTAGTTGAGCTAATGGAACTAAAGTCCGTATTGTCTTACTGGCTGTCAGGGCTTTGAGGACATCCTTAGATTTTGGCCTCATGTCCTGGCTCCATCTCAGTAATAGGAGCATCCTCCTACCAGATTTCTTTCATGCTTCAAATCTCCCTGACTTCTGCAACCAGTTGAATAAAAAAATCTTTGCTTTTAAACAGCACGTGTAATTAGGTCAGACCTACCCAGGTAATCTATCTTAGAGTAAACTGATTGGTAAACTTAATTATATCTGAAAAATCCCTTTTTGCCAGGTAATATAACATAATCAGAGGAGTAACAGCAGGTGGGCATAGAGATCTTAGAGGCTGCTGAGAGCCACGGCCGAGTCTGTATGGCCCCTGGCATTTTGCCAACAGTATTGATTGACAGGCGAGGCATTACTATCCGCCTCTGCTGCAACTTTTGAGTTCTCGCACTATTTTGGAGTTCTTGTGGGGATTTCCAGGGATTCCCCGAGAGTTCCCATTGGTTGGGGAAGTGCAGGAGGAGGGATTTCCGGGAGAGATATTTCCGGCTGGGGGTTCCTGGACAAGCCTCGTGGCGTTAGGGAGGATTCCCCGGGAGCTGTGTGAAGTGTTTTCCTGCAGTTTAAAAATAAAGTTTGTTCCTGCTTCAGTGGCTCGTGATTTGTGCCCAGCCAGACTGCGGCATTTGGCGGCCCTTGCGGGGAACGTCTGAAGCTTCAGGGTAAGTGAAATTGCTTGCCCCTAAGGGAAGGCGAGAGAATGGGTGACCATTTTAAAAAACAATGTGTTCTTGTTTTGATTTGTTTTGTGTTTGTTTCAAGCTGCCTATCCCTAGAATTTTCTCAGGCAGATTGGGAAAAATGGTTGGCTCAAGGTTTGAAGTTGTTCACCCCTGAGGAAGAGATAGAAATAGACCACAAATGCACATGTCAAGAAAATAGGAAAATTGATACAACGATTTTTTGTTCCGTTTTTGTTTCATTCTGTTTCGGTTTTGTTTTGTGTTATCTTATTGGGTTGCGTTATCTTTATAACAGATTAGAAATTAGTAAAAAACAAACTGAAAGAGTGTTAAGTAAATTGTTAGAGGTTCAGACCATGGAGAAAGACATTTTAGATCAAGCAAAAGAGAAGGTCTCTCAAGCTAGTCAGACAGAGGAAGAAAATTTAAAGGAAGAAAGCTTAGAGGAGAAACAGCTATTAGGGAAAAAGCTACAACAGGAGGCTGCTACTAACACCATTCTATCACCAGAGGGCGTAATTCAACCAACAGCTCCCCCTATGGAGATAGCTGAGTGGCCCTCAAACCCCATAGTTGATAGATGGGATCCTGAGACAGGACCTCAAAGATTAGCATGCCCTGTACTTGAGCAGGCAGGAGGGCAGTGAATTCACCGTGCTTTAGATTTCAAAACAGTGAAGCAGTTAAAGGAGGCTGTAACAACCTATGGTCCTCAAGCACCGTTCACTGTAAGCATGGTCGAATCCATTACCAACTTGGACATGACGCCAGCAGATTGGGCTAGTATGTGTAAATCTGTGCTAAATAGAGGATAATATTTGTTATGGAAGGTTGCCAATGAGGAATTTTGCAGGGAGACAGCTAGAAGAAATGCAGCAGCCGGTTACCCTCAAAGAAATCTAGATATGTTGTTAGGAAAAGGACCTTATGAGGGTCAACGGCAACAAATTGAATGTGATCCTGGCGTATACGCACAAATTGCTGTAGATGCAGTTAGGGCATGGAAAACTTTACAGGGGCATGGAGGTTTACAAGGTCAATTATCTAAGGTAACACAAGGAACTAATGAACCTTACGCTGAATTTGTAGATAGGCTTATTCAAGCAGCTTCCAGAATTTTGGGGGATACAGAACAGGCAATGCCATTTATAAAACAACTGGCTTATGACCAAGCAAATCGTTGTTGCAGAGAGGTCATTAGACCATGGAGACATGAAGATTTAAACACATATATTAAATTATGTAGAGACATTAATGAACAAGGGCAAGTCTTAGCAGCAGTACAACAGGCTTTAGATGCCAGGCCAAAAACATGCTATAATTGTGATCAAACAGGACATTTTAAAAGGAGTTGCCCCATAGGAGGAGGGTTTAACAAAGCTAGATATCAAACGAATAGAATACCGGGTATTTGCCCACGATGCCGTAGAGGGAAACATTGGGCTAATGAATGCCGTTCTCAAACCACCATAGAGGGTATTCCGTTATCAAAAAACAGACAAGGACCAAGTGTTTACCCACTATATCGTGGAGAAAGGCATCGGGCTCCATTGCCAAAAAACGGACAGGGGGGCCCAATGCTCCGGGGCCCACGACCACAAATGTACGGGGCACTGGAGGAACCCAGAAACACCATGGAGGAACCCAGCAACACCATCAGGGTAGTGCCCAGGACACATTATCCATCAGATCTCTCATCAGACAAACCAGAGGGAGCGCAGGGTTGGACATCTGCGCCTCCACCAGAGCAGTACTAACTCCAGAGATGGGAGTTCAAATCATTCCCACAGGAGTAAAAGGACCTCTTCCCCAAGGAACAGTAGGCTTATTGTTAGGACGCAGTTCTTCTACGCTAAAAGGACTTATGATAAGTCCCGGGATAATTGATCCCGATTATGAAGGTGAAATAAAAATTATAGCTAGTTCTCCAAAGGGTATATCAGTAATTTCACCAGGAGATAGAATAGCACAGTTATTAATAATACCCAGCCTACATGATAAATTTTCCATTAGTAATATAGAAAGAGGTTCCAGGGGATTAGGCTCCACAGGTGTAGATTGGGCTATGCTGTCTTTAAATTTAGATTCCCGCCCCATGCTAAAACTAAATATTCAAGGACATGAATTTAATGGGCTACTGGATACAGGTGCAGACCTTAGCATCATATCTCGTCAAGAATGGCCACAACATTGGCCGTTACAACAAGCCACTCAAACGCTTCGAGGCCTAGGAGTGGCAACTAATCCCCATAGAAGTGCAATGGTATTAGATTGGAAGGATCCTGAAGGATGTGAAGGAACTATACAGCCATATGTATTGGATCATCTTCCTATAAATTTATGGGAACGAGATGTCCTAGATCAATTAGGACTAACATTAACAAATAACATCAATTCAAATGCGCCCACTATTAGGGCTAGACAAGGTTTCAGGAAAGAAAAAAGATTAGGAGAACAAGGCATAGCAGCACCAATTCAAATAGATCAGGGAATAAATAGACATGGACTGGGTTTTCAGAAGGGGTCACTGAGGCAATAAAAATTACTTGGAAATCAGATAGACCAGTATGGGTTCCTCAGTGGCCCCTGACTAAAGAAAAGATACAAGCAGCCCATGACCTGGTCAAACAACAATTAGCGGAGGGACATATACAACCTTCCGTATCTCCTTACAATACTCCCATTTTTGTCATTAAAAAGAAATCTGGTAAATGGAGATTATTGCAAGATTTAAGAGCCATTAATAATGAGATGGTTATTATGGGACCTGCTCAATCGGGGATTCCTCAATTGTCTGCTTTGCCAAAAACCTGGTACGTTTTAGCTATAGATATTAAAGATTGTTTTTTTTCAATTCCAATTCATCCTGAGGATAGTCCACATTTTGCATTTACTATCCCTGCACTGAATCATGAAGGTCCTGATCAGAGATATGAATGGAAAGTACTCCCTCAAGGGATGGCTAACAGCCCAACTATGTGTCAAATTTATGTTAACAAAGCAATCCAGCCACTTAGAAATCAAAATCCTAAACTACAAATATTTCACTATATGGATGATGTATTGTTAGCACACAAAGATAAAAACACATTGCTAGAATGTTATGCCACACTTACAAATTTATTAAAAAATTATAATCTAGAGATAGCAATAGATAAAGTACAATTAAATTTTCCAATTAATTATTTAGGAGTTCTATTATCCTCAACCATGGTCCGTCCACCAAAAATTCAAATACGAGTAGATCAACTCAAATCACTTAATGACTTTCAAAAGTTATTAGGAGACATAAATTGGATAAGGCCTTATCTAGGCATACCAACAGGAGAGTTGGGACCTTTATTTGATATCCTAAAAGGTCCATCAGATCCAAATTCACCCCGCATGTTAACGCCTGAAGCAAGAAAGGCATTAAAAATTATTGAAACATATATGGAAAATATGCATTTGGATAGAATTGATATAACTTTGCCTTTATTATTTATTGTAATACCAACAAAAAATATTCCTACAGGAGTATTTTGGCAAGAAGGTCCATTATTGTGGATACATTTATCTTATTCTCCTAACATTATTCTTACTAGGTATCCTGAGGCTGTAGGACAATTAATACTCAAAGGAATAAAAGCAGCAAAGGAAGTGTTTGGAATTTCTCCCAATAAAATTATTACTCCATATACTATGGATCAAATTGATGAGTTAGCTAATGAGTTAAATACTTGGGCAATAATCATGTGTAAATCTAATGTTTCATTTGATAATCACTTACCATCTAATCCTTTGTTGTCTTTTTGGTCTTCGCATCCTGTAGTTTTTCCAAAAATGACAAGAAAAACCCCTATCATGAATGCTCCAAATGTATTCACTGATGGGTCAAATAATGGTACAGCAGCAGTAGTTACCCCTGATCAAATTTTTACATTTTTAGTACCCAAACAATCAGCTCAAAAGGTAGAGCTTAATGCAGTTTTACAAGCTTTTGTGATGTTTAAAGATTCTGTATTTAATTTATTCTCTGATAGTCAGTATGTAGTTAATGCTATAGTATCCCTTGAAGATGCTGGCAGGATTTCCCCTTCCTCTACTGTTTTCTCTTTGTTTTCTGCTATACAAAGTCTAATCTGGGACAGAAAAGATCCATTCTTTATAGGACATATCAGAGCACATACAGGATTGCCTGGAGCCCTTAGTTTGGGCAACGATTTAGCAGATAAAACTACACATGACATACATATTTTCTCTACACTAGAAGAAGCTACACATTTTCATAAAAGGTTCCATGTCAATGCTAATACTTTACAAAAGCGTTTTAAAATAACTAAGGAACAAGCTAGACAAATAATAAAACAATGTCAAAATTGTGTGACCTTTTTACCACAAGTTAATCTTGGAGTCAATCCTAGAGGACTGATACCTAACCATATTTGGCAGATGGACGTCACACACTTGCCACAATTTGGAAAATTAAAATATTTGCATGTTACAGTTGATACTTCTTCCGGATTTTTGATGGGCTCCCTTCATTCCGGAGAAAAAACCAAAGATGTTATAGCTCATTGCTTACAAAATTTTGCCACTGTGGGCATTCCAAAACAGTTAAAAACAGATAATGGTCCTGGTTATACTTCTACCTCTTTTAACCAATTTTGCTCATCATTTGGTATTACTCATATAACAGGAATTCCATACAATCCACAGGGACAAGGCATAGTTGAAAGAGCTCATCAAACTATTAAAATGTACTTACTAAAGCAAAAAGAGGGAATTGGAAAGGGGTATATGTCACCCAAAGATAAACTTAAAATAACCCTTTTTACTCTAAACTTTTTAAATTTGGATTCCTCAGGGCTTAGTGCTGCGGAAAGGCATATGTGTCCAAAAAATGTACATAAGCCTAAGGTACTTTGGAAGGATATTCTAACAGGACAATGGAAAGGTCCTGACCCAGTGATTGTCTGGAGTCGGGGTTCTGTTTGTGTTTTTCCACAGGGAGAACAGAGATTTGGATTCCAGAGAGATTAACTAACAATTTAATTAAAACAATTTCTACAGGCCAAAAGGAAGATGATTTGACTCAAATCCATAACAGCTGATATCCAGAACTCCAGTTTGGCTATTCTTACATCTGCTACAGTGATTAACCAGGATGCTTTTTTCAATATTTATTTTATTATTTGCCTTTTCCCACATCATAAAGTTCTATTTTATTTTTGAGCTCATACAGACCTAGGTTAATGTTTTTCTGATCAGTTTTATTTTTTGACTGTGGAGTTTTTAAGCATTGCAATGGAGATTTCACCTAGGTAAAGCTACAAGGCCTTTACTATTGTCTTATGTGTTGTATGTTATGTGTGCACACTTCTGTTTTGTGTTGTATGTCTGTATGTGCGTATGTCCATATATCATATATGAGGAGCGCTCATGAATAAATGGATCCGAATTTTTTTATTCACGTGATTTTAATGGTTTAATTTAGATTGGGTAAACAGCTGTTGAAAATTGTTTTAATATGTGAACAAATAAGGAGGTTAACAGATCTGTTTGTTTACTTTCACCTTTCCTTCTCATTATATTTAATAATTCTGTTCAGGATAATGTAAATTGTTCAAAAAATTGTTTTCTTAGTGCCTGTTGGAATGTTACATAATTTTTTTCTTAGCATCATTGCCAGAATTCCTATCTTCATCCCAGTGCCGGTGAAGACAAAGATAAAACCAAACTACAGCTTCTTCGATAGTTATCACAACAAACTGTAAAAACTGATGCATCAATGAATAATAACTCAACAAGTAATGCTCAATTAAGGAGTCGATTTACTTTGGGAGGAAATGGACATATTGACAGATTCCTCTGCTTTGAATTGCTTGTAGACCTTGCCTGGACTATGTATCACTTGTATGCATTGTGAACTATCTGTTGGTACAGCGAATTGTGGTAGTGCTGGAGTATTTTTGCTGATGGTGTCACCGGTGGTACAATTTTTCAAAGGAGCCCTCAATTGGCTTAGTGTCATGGCATTTTGCATCCTCCTCCCTTCTACTAGTGATGGTCTAAAATTTGGGGGCCAACAGAGGTGAGGCAAAGAACCTCACCCCCCCACTGGTGCAAAGGCCTATCCACAAGTATGGCTGTATGCTGGACCGGTAGTCAGTGACGGGTATGATCCAATTGCAGTGGTACCAACCTAAGACAGGAGGCTGACGCCTAGAGGTCAGTTCATCCAATGACGGGTAAGGACCATATGTTGAATTGGACTGCCTAACAGGCACAGTCCCTAAGCCACATTGCTTGTTGTTTAATTAAACAAAAAGGGGGAGATGCTGAGAGCCACGGCCGAGTCTGTATGGCCCCTGGCATTTTGCCAACAGTATTGATTGACAGGCGAGGCATTACTATCCGCCTCTGCTGCAACTTTTGAGTTCTCGCACTATTTTGGGTTCTTGTGGGGATTTCCGGGGATTCCCCAAGAGTTCCCATTGGTTGGGGAAGTGCAGGAGGAGGGATTTCCGGGAGAGATATTTCCGGCTGGGGGTTCCTGGACAAGCCTCGTGGCGTTAGGGAGAATTCCCCGGGAGCTGTGTGAAGTGTTTTCCTGCAGTTTAAAAATAAAGTTTGTTCCTGCTTCAGTGGCTCTTGATTTGTGCCCAGCCAGACTGCGGCAGGAGGCTATCTGAAAATTCTACCTGCTGCAGTTATTCAAAGTCAGCTAATTTAGCTTATTTTGTAATCTTGTCCAGTGTTTTCCTCCATTATTTGAAGAGCCAATATATATTGAAGAACAAAATTCAACCAAAATAGAACTTTTACCCACAGAATGCAAAGAAAGGGATAAATTAACAATGCTCAGATTAGAGCTGATGCATGGTAGGAAGGTCCTACTCTTCCAGCTCTGCAGAGTTACAGAGCCTTACTGTGCACATTCTCTGCCAGATTCACACTTCTTGATCCTCCTCTTCATGAATCAGCCTCAGGTGAACCTGAAAGTTCCCTTGTGAAAGGCAACAAGAAAACATGCTGGCAACCTGGTCAATTGCCCTGTCCCTAGTCTCTTATCAACATTTTATGTCAATTCCAATGCACGCTCCCTGAACTGAAACTTATATCTGGCTGTTCTGGAAAATTCAAGATCAAAGCACTGGAAGATTTGGTATCTGGTGAAGATCCACTTTCTCATAGTGCCTTCTTACTGTGTTCACAAATAGTGAAAGAATGAACAGCTCTCTTAAGCCTCTTTTTTTTATTATTCATAATTTTTATCAGTGCACTTTAATTCTACAGAAATGGGTTTCACTGGGGCATATTGGTATGTGTAAATAATATATGTTGGTCTTATCTTTCTCTCGGTATGCTCCCTTGCCCTCCCTTTCCCCCGTCTCCCACATCTTCTCTAATTTTCCACATGTTAAGCCCCTTTTATAAAAGCACTAACCCCATTTATGAAGGCTTCTTCCCAAAGGTCCTACCTCCTGATACCATAACCTTGAGGGTTAAAATCTCAACAGACGAGAAGGCATGGTCATGCATGCTTGTAATCCCAGCAGCTTGGGAGGCTGAGACAAGAGGATCACAAGTTCAAAGCCAGCCTCAGCAAAGGTAAGGCACCAAGCAACTCAGTGAGACCCTGTCTCTAAGTAAAATACAATATATGGCTGGAAATGTGGCTCAGTAGTTGAGTGCCTCTGAGTTCAATCCCTTGTACCCCCCCAAAAAAATTTTTCACCAGATGAATGGGAGGGTGAAGGGACAAATATTCAGACCTTAGTAAGGTCTTAGTAAGGTCAGCCCATCAGTTTACTCCATAAACTCAAAAATAGGATCATTTTCTCCTGATATAGCTAATACAGTATCCTAAATAAAGATCTTTAAATAAGAAACAACTGGAAAACACTCTTAAGATCTCAAGCCTGAAAAATATGGGTAATGTGTTTGATATGTTTATTTAGTTTGGGAACATGTTAGTAAAATATAATTTTAAAATAGAAGGTATATAGATTGGGTGGGTGTCAAGAAACCTGGATTTTAGTTCTTATAAAGTACCCCAGCTGAAATGTAATAGTTAATTTAGCCTTCAGGGGTTATCTGTCAAATTATCTGTCTCAAGTGGAAAGTCGAATGCTGCTGGATTATCAAACACCTGGCCCTCCACCCACATTGTATGCTAGTCTTCACTTTCAGTGAGAATGACCTGCAGGCCCCACTAGGATAGAATAAACGTTGTTAAGGATTGGGACCTTGGGGACATCGGGGAGATTGTTGAGTGGCTTCTACTTGCTGTAGCTAGGGCTAAAGTCTTGGGTCTTGATTAATTGCACCCCTGGTTGTGGGAAGAACCTACAGATGAGGTCCTTGATCTACTTCCAGTGCTGGAGGGATGGGCAAACATCATTCTGATTGCTGTCAAAACTGGAAATTCTACCAACTATAAATGTTGATCTCATCAACTGTAGAAATTCTAAGACTTGTTTTGTAAAGAATGGTTTGGCAAGACTGAGGAAAGGAAGCATCAATTATGAAGGATCTGGTGGACCCGTAATAAAAACTAGTATTGGCTGGCAGTCTGTGTTTCCTGTGCAGGCTGGGTTAGTAGGTTGATGAGAAGATACAGCACAAATCTTGTATCTGTGTAATATCAAGGGTTCCCAGAGAGAAGAGAACAAATCTAGATGGGGAAGTGGGGTAGAGAGACGAAAACAAGCAGAAACTGAGAAAGACAAGGACAGGGAAAGGTTCTAGTGGAAATGAGAACAAGGCAAGAGGAGAAAAACCTCAGCTCTAGGGGGAAAAGAGCCTAAGAACAGCCCCATCTGGACAAGAGATCTTGAGCTGCTTCCCAGCAGCAGAACATGAGATGGCAGAGGAGGAGGCCTTACTCTCCCAAATGAGAGGGGATGCCCCAGGCATCTTCCAGGTAGGATGCCTGTCTCAAAGCCTTGGGCCTAGGGCACACAGGGCTTGGGATGCAGACCATGCTGCAGAGATTGGAGAAACACTGTGGGCATGCAGGAGCCACTCCAGCCAGAGGAGCTGTGAGTGCTGGGCCAGGCAAATGGAGCTCAAATAGAGCATCCTTGGGCTTCAAGAAGAACAGAGCAGTTTATTTTCTTTCAGTATTATAGAACCCACACATTATTATTTTCATTCCCTCTGGGGAGTATAAAGCTATTCAGCAGAGTGAGCAACAAGGTTTCTGAAGTCCTGCCTCAGACTGAGCCCCGGTTCCTGTAGGTCGAGCTGCAACCTTGCATAAACTAGTTAACTGCTGCAAGTTTCATTGAATTCATTCATCAGATGCAGATACTAAAACTACCTTCCTAATAGGGACTTTGTTTTTTCTTTTTTAAAAAATATTTTATCTTCACTTGTAGTTGGACACAGTACCTTTGTCTTATTTATTTTTTTTTTAATGTGGTGCCAAGGATCGAACCCAGAGTCTCCCACGTGCTAGGCAAGCGCTCTACCACTGAGCCACAACCCCAGCCCCTAATAGGGACTTTTAAAGGATCCAATGAGAATTATCCAGGTAAAGTGCTTAATAAATATTAAGTGCCATTAATTATTAACTCAAGCTGGTGGTGCCTGAGGAAACCTTAACAAAGTCCCTCATGACATATTTGTGCAAAATATGGAGAACTGTAACTCTGACTTGTAACTGGTTAAGTAACAAAGCCAAAAAATATAAATTAATAGAAGAATATCAGTTTGGAGTATTATTGTGAATTAAAGAAAACCTCCTGAGAGTTTTTTTTTAAGATTTTTTTATTTTTTATATATATGACAAAAGAATGTATTTTGACATATTATATATATATGTAGTATAATTTCCCATTCTTGTGGTTATACATGATGTAGAATTACACTGAGAAAACATTCAGCCTTTGGTTTTCTGGGATTGGCTTATTTCACTTTTCATGAATGTCTCCAGTTCCATCTGTTTACTGGTGAGTGCCGTAAGTTCATTCTTCTTTATGGCTGAGTAATATTCTGTTGTGTATATATACCACATTTTCTTAATCCATTCATCTGTTGAAGGCACGTAGGTTGATTCCTTAGCTTACCTATTGTGAATTGAGCTGCTATAAAAGTTGATGTGGCCACATCACTGTAATATGCTACTTTGGGTATATGCTGAGGAGTGGGATAACTGAGTCAAGTGGTGGTTCCATTCCAAGTTTTCTAAGGAATCTCCATACTGCTTTCCATAGTAGTTGCACCAATTTTCAGTCCCATCAGCAATGTATGAACATAACTTTTTCCGCATATCTTCACCAGCATTTATTTTTGCTATCTTCTTTTTGTCCTCCTGAGTTTTCTTTTTTTTAATCTTTTATTTGTTTTAATTAGTTATACATGACAGTAGAATGCACTTATATACTTTGATATATCATACATAGATGGGATATAATTTCTCATTTTTCTGAGTATACATATTGTAGAATCACATTGGTCATACAGTTACATACATACTTAAAGTAACAATGTTTGTTTCATTTTACTGTCTTTCTTATACCCACATCCCCTGCCTTCCCTTCCTTTTACTTCCCTCTACCTAATCTAAGGTAATGCTATTCTTTCTTTTTTTTTTTTTTTTTGCATTACAATTCTTAATACACATATATAACACAAGTTTTGTATCTCTGTTTGTATATAAAGTATGTTGACACCCAATTCAAGTCTCCATACATGTTCTTTGTATATTGTTGCCATATTCTTAATAATCGTCATTCTGACTGGACTAAGACAAAATCTCCTGAGAGTTTTTAAATTGGTTCCATACTGCAGGTCCTTGCTTTAATTCTAAGAGACAAATAAATGACAAGCAATGAGGCCAAACATTGAGACAGATCTCAAACAGTTTCCCTCTTTAACCTTGGCTGACCCTTTTCTTCCCCAATAATTAGGTGAAGTATGATTCTTTCTTTACCAGGAGGGGAGGTCAGGAACTGCTCTTGGGAAACTAATCAGTGACATGAATAACCCAAAGAAGTATGATCTTTGTCCCTGAGATGCTTAGAACTGGGAAGCATTTGTGATTAGGTGATGAAGATCAGATATGCTTCATTTGGCCAAGTAAGAAGGGACCCACAAGTCTGTAACCACCTACGTCTTAAAAGGGGACCTGGGGAAAAATGGACCTTTGAGAGGAAAAGTCCTCCATCTTCAGATCAGCCAGCCCTGTGTAACAAAGTTCTTTCTCTCCCACAATATGGCCTCTCTACGTGGGCCTCCACCCTGCAGTGAGCCGAGTGAACCTTTTGCATGGTGGTAACAATTCCAGAGACCTACCTTTTTATTAGTTTTTAAAAATTATTTACGTAACTAAATTAGTTATCAAAGATATCTAAAATTTGATATTTACTAACAAAAATTAGCTCATTACTAAAATTACTGACAAGTGATAATACGGAGTTGTACTGATCATTTCTATCACCTGAGTACTGGTGTGAAGCCCAGAAGTGTTGCTTCATCAGGCTTATCATGACTTGCCGTGGTTTTCAAGTGGTGCTATATGCCACATTAACTAATACCACCTTACGTGTTAACAAATGTCCCTCCATCCTCAACCACTTAATGAATGTTTTCTGCATGCCTTGTCCATCAGGGGAGCCTGGATTTCTCCTTAGGATCTAGTCTGTCTGTTCTGGGAGATCCCTTGAGCACCTGCTGCTCACTTTCCAACATCCCATGTACCTTGGGTTCTGATGACAGACTGGGCATTTTCTTAACTCCAGTGTCCATCTGAGATGATTCATCTATATGGAATAAAACCTTATGCAGTTTCCTTCAAGACTCCCACCCTCTGATTCTCCCAGCCTCCCCATTCCCACCTATTATCCTCCATCACTTGTTCCTGATTCCTTTTGGACTTTGGTGCCTGATTTACCTGCAGCAGTCTTCCCCCATGCCACAGATCCTCCCATTGTCCTGGGTGGTTGCAATGTTCCTGTGGACAACCCAGCCAGTGCCCTAGTCTTTAAGTTCTTTGATCTCCTCAACTCCACTTCAGAGCCTCCTTAGCTAAAAGGGCCACAAGGGTGTAACCACTGTGCAGCATGGCTCCATTTCTGAAATCTAAACGCTTTCTAACTGCAACCACTTCTTCATCCTGATTTCCTATTCTCCTTCTCTCTTATTCCCAACACCTCATAAAGATGTCCATTTCCAGGTACAAGGAACTGAGTTCAATCCTCAGCACCACATAAATGTAAAATAAAGATATTGTGCCCACCTAAAACTAAAAATAAATTTTTAAAAAAGATGTCCATTTCCTCCCATTACAGCAACACCTCCCTATCTGTGCCATTTTTCTCTGCTTGATGGGATCTCTCACTGTATTAGTTCCATGTAGCTGCTGTAACAAACTACCACAAGATTGGTGGCTTAAAATAACGGACATTTATCTTTATAATTCTTGAGGCAGAAGCTAGAAATGAGACTTCAGCAGGACCATCCTCCCTTCAAAGGCTCTAGGAAAGATTTTTCTGTGCCTCTCTCCTAGTCTCTGATGGCTCCAGACCTTCCAGGCCTTCCAAACTTCCAGACTATACCACTCAAACTCTGTCTCGTCACATCATCTTCTCTTCTGCCTCTCTTTTATGATGGTACATATGATGGCACTTAGAGCCCTCTTGGAAAATCCAGATGTCTATATCCTAGCACTTAGCACAGCACCTAGCACCACACCTACTAACTCTATGTATTGGATATGTTGGATGAATAAGTTGTATAATTTCATCAATGTGAGTCATCTATCGGGCCTAGGAGCTGGAAGTGTTTAATTACATAAAATGAAATATCAGGAATTAGAAGGGTATTTATCTCCATAGACCCTTCACAGGTCTGGTTGGCCATGATTTTCCATGTGTGGGCATCATCCTTCAAGAAGGGTGCCCTTTATAAGACTGAGGCATGTCTCATAAAGCCCACACAGAAAGGCAAGGGACTAAAGGTCATGAAAGATGAGGAAAGGCTGTAGAAACTTATGTTTACATCATAGAAGATTCAGGTGCTGCCTACGTGAATACCATGTCACATAGCTCCAATGGAACTTATCTACCAGTCAGAACTGTTCTCTGAATGGAATGGGGCTACTTTAAAAGAGAGTCATGGGCCTGAGCATGCCGGAGTCACTTGGAGTTGTGGAAGAGTTGTGAGCATCACGTGACCAAACAATCTTTTCTGCAGACTCTTCAACTCTATCACTCTGAGATCCAAATTAATTAGCATGTCAGGCACTTTGGTACTTAGCAATTCTGGAACATCCTCAGTTCTATCATGCTGCGTGGGAGTACACCGCATGGACAAATGCACTCCTGGCATTTGAGTGAAGACAATTCCAGCCAAATCTTTCAGCATGATTGGATTTCATCTCCCTTCCAACTGTCTGTCAGTTATTAACAAAATTGTGTGTTTTGCTTTGTATGACTTGTGACAAACTGCTTTAAGAGTGATGCTTTAAAAACAAAGAGCAACCCACTTATTTTCAGTTCCTAGGAAGGCTTAGGATAGGATTCTGGCCACTTCCTCAGCTGATATCATACTTTCTTGTTTGTGCATACTATCATCATCATTCTTTAGCTGATGTGTTTGATCTGTGGTTCTTAATGTCTTTGAAGTAATGCACTTGATAATTGTAGTCACTCTATTGATTTTCATAAAGCTACTTTATTCAAAGGCAGTGAATCATGCACTCTCCATCTCCAGCTGCTTGGTTTTAAGGTGAATATTCACATAGGCCTGAAGCCACTATTTGAATGTTTACTTTGGGGCTATATCTTTAAATACCCCCCAATAAATCTATCCACTAAGTATTTGTGTATTGCTAATCAATTCCCACAACCTTGCTTTAACCATCTCCAGCAGTTTATGCACATCCAAAGTATCCAGATAAAAATGATCACATGGAGAAAGGGAAAAAATTCACTTACTTTCTAAAAACACACCCAATTATTAACTATTATTTTATGAAAGGCAGATCAAAACTGCCAAGGAAAGAAAATGATAGAAGCAGATACTTACATTTACTCTTTCTCTCATAGAAGCCATAGTCTCTGCCTGAGGTATTAAGCTGTTGGTTTTGGCCTCCTTTTATCCATGTGTGTGTTTCCCTATGAGGCCCATAAACAGTTTTTAAAAGTGGTCATTTTAGTCATGTTTAATGGGCTTGGTGTATTTGCTGCTCTCTGCCCTGTAATTTGCTTAGCTCTCCACCATCAATATTCAAAACACAGCTTTAAGGACTGGGCAGAGCAGGTCATTGATCAGTGCTGCTAAAAGGAGGTGACTGGATGCTCATATTTATGTTGCAGGAGCCCTGTTCAGGTTAGGCATTTTCCAGTCTCTGCAGCTTTGCTCAGAGTGTGCTGATTTGTTTTGCTGCGTGATTCCATGGAAAGAGCCCTGATTTGGAGTCAGAGGATGGGGACCGCTTCCCATTCTGCCAATGACCAGGTGGGTAATAATGGTCAGGCCAGAACGTCTCTAAACCTCTACCTCCTCTCAGAAAAACAACTGGTAATTTTTCTTCCTTCCTCAAAAATGAGAATGTCGTAATTTAAAAACAAAAGCACCTAATAAATAATAAGTCACTGATTAAATATGTGATCACACAAGATGACAGTGGAATATTGGATGCTATTCATGGTAGGTAAAGGAAGAGGATATATATGGGAGAATAAATTTCACATAAAGTATAGCTTCATAGTATAGCTCTGTGCTAAGTTTACAGGAAATGTGCAATTTAATTCTGGGTCAGTCTAATATGAGACCTTCATAAGCACAGAATTATGAAAACCTCCAGACTATACCACTGACAAATTTGTGAATTTGTTCCAAACTACAAACAAACAAAAATGTCAGAGAGGCAGCACTGAGACATGTTCCCCAGACGAACACAACCATCTAGGCACACTGTGTGGAACTGGGCTGTTCATTTGTCCATTTCTCACACCTGTCCATGAACTCCATGGGGGCAGGGTTTGCTTTGCTGATGCAAAGCTACCTGTTCCCTGCCTCTCTCCTCCTCTCTGTCTTGACTTGTAGCCATATCACTCCAATCTGTGTCTCCTTACATCACCTTCTCTCCTGATTCTCTTTTATGATGATTTTTGGAGCCCTCTTGGACAATCCAGATGACTATATTCCAGCACCGAGCACAGCATCTGACACACAATAAGTGTTCCATATGTTATGGATGAATACATTAGTATAATTTCATCAATGTAAGTCACCTGTACAGTCTAAAGCTAGAAGTATTAGTCACACAAAATGAAATATCAGGAGTTAGAAACCATGAACTGAATCATCTGACTCTATGCTCAATTGAACTGAGAGGTATATATAACCCCAGACTACAATCTTAAAGGAACAGCAACCAAAGGCAATAAAGGTCAGAAATGGGATTATACAAGATACCAAGGGACAAATGGCAAGCCTCAGACTCTGGGTCTGAGAACCTCTGTTCCTAAGAACCCACCTGAAGTTTAAGAAACCTACCCTGAAGTTTGAGAAACACCAAAAGCACATCTTACAGACTATTGTGCCCAATCTCCAAATTGCTCAAAAACCAGTTTAGTCAAGTAAGCACAGAATAAATGAAAATCTTAATTGGAAAACAGTTTTCACTTCATACTAGTAGTAAAACCTCGGTAAAGTCACCACACCTGCTTACAACTCATTTATAAAATGATAAAGCTTCTCTCACAGTATTGTTAAAAAGGACATTGAGGAAAATGTATGAAAGTGCTATGTAAATGATGAGAGTGGTGCCAATCATAGGAGCAGCTGCATTTTTAATATTTGGGAAAGTGGCTTCCTGACCCTTTAGAGACTGACTGGCAAGGAAGGGTGAAATCCGACTATGCTCACCAGCCAAGTGAGTCTTTCTGTCTCTTACTGCCCTGTGAAAGCACCTTCAAACTTTTCTCACCCAGGCAACCTCAGGTCTCAGTATTAGGAATTGGGCCCTCCTCCTCTGTGTTTCATTTAAAAAAATTATGTTCTGCCAGGTATGGCAGCATACACCTAGAATCCCATCTACTCTGGAAGCCGAGGAAGGAGGATCATAAGTTCAAGACCAGCCTGGTCAACTTAGCAAGACCTTGTCTCAAAATAAAACATAAAAAGGGCTGGGAAGGTAGCTCAGTGGTAGAGTGCCCCTGAGCTAACCTATCAAGACCATATTTATATTTCTTCTTTATGTAACCACAGCCTACATTTCAAAAAGTAACAAAAGGTAGCACAGGACTGCAGCTGTCAGTTCAGTGCTACAGGCAGGACACTGGCCAGGCTGATGAGAGAGTAGAACATGTTTACAAGACCTCAAAGGCTGACCTTTCTTTGCTATGCCTTGCTTGTCTATGTCTCTTAGAGGAGAATAGGCAGGGAAGGGACACAGGACATTATTCATGCTGATCAATGGTAGTCCCCACATAGTGCTCGACAGTGCTCAGGATAAAGCTGCAAGCTCCTCTGCTGGGTATAGAAATACAGTACTCTCAGATCCCATAGGAATAGTAGAGTGTCTAATTAGGTCTCTCAAAGGTGACTGAAAGTACTGGCACATTTTCTTTTATTCGAAAGGACAAAGCTTTATCCATCATCACTGATTAATATTAAGAGTTAGTATTCATAGCCCCATCTAGCAGTCAGTGTCAGCAACCCAGTGGGGAAGGGTCTGGGAATACAATCTCTCCTGACACAGAACAGTGAAGACAAGCCTACAAAGTGAGAAAGTATGAGACAGGCCCAGGATTAGACCATGCCAACCACAAAGTAAGAAGCCCCCCCAAAATTTTTTAAATGGCCAAGTTTTCTTCTCTTCTCTAAAATATCATTTAAATGCAATAAGGAATATGAGATAGAGAAATGTAAACTGTATCTTCAATGAAACTCAGAAGTAGGTATTATCCAAACTACATTATTAAAGGAAGAGCAGTCAGATGCAGTGAAGGTCAATATGGGTACTGGAAGATGCTGAGAATGTCTCTGGCTACAGAGTTCAAACCCAGGGACAAAGTAAAATTTTCCAAAGTGACACCCCCTGAGGTACAAAGTCAGCAAGCCCCTGGGTGGAATAACATGAAGGAGGTACATGAGAGTGGCAGGAACGTACCTAGACCTGACTCAGCACAAAGGAAAATTAGAAAAGGTAGGGATGAATAAAGAATCATACAGGTAAGCTATAAACGCAGATGGTATTCTATCACAGAAATAAGAGGGAAGAGACTTTCAGCTGCCAATATCAACTAAGTAGAGAAAAATAAAAACAAAAAAATAATTCATACCTATGACTCAATAGTATAAGAATTCCTGAAACATGGAACAATGAAAATGCTACCATAAGACTGATGAAAATTGTGATCAAATATATCAGCATAAATTCAAAAATTAATTAAGAAACAATAGTCATAAAATTGGATGTCAGAGCAGAGATGGAGAAATTCCAGTGAAACATGGTGAGACAGCAGGATTAGCAGCATTCAAGAGAGAAGAGAAAAACAAGACCGTTACAAAGTCCACATTGAAAGCAGCAAAAAAGGTAACAGATAATACAGAGACCACCAAAAAGAGACAGAGAACAGGACTGAGGATATTAGCAAAGGAAATGGAAATGAAGAGTTAAAACAAATTACAATAAAATATTATACATAGAAGAGAGAAAAAGGAGGCCTCACAGAGTTCTTTCCTATTACCAAAAAGAATTTAAAAACTGAAATAATAGAATAGGAAAAATATTTAACATAATTTTCATGAGAAAAGATTTCAGAGGTAAAAGATAAACTTTAACCTACATTTGAAAGTCCATGCCATGATCCAAGAAAAACAAAGTGATACAAAAACATCAATTTTGTGAGCTATCCTAGTTATTGTGATCCTAGTTCTATGTTATTGGACTTCAAAGTTAATGAAAGAATTATTTGGGCTTCCAGGCAAAATAGTCAATAGTCGATTCAGTTGGAAATATTGCAATAGCCCCAAAGCCCAAAAAGTTACTAAGGAAAGAACCTACGATCCAAGAACTTTTACCAAACAAATAATTGTTAAGTATAAACAGAAAAGAAATCTCAGGGAATACAGCTGCCTTGAGTACCTCTTGAAGAAATTAGTAATAGGACACACTTCAGCCACAAAATTTCCATGATACAATTAATAAAATTTAGGAGTAAAGGAGAAATGAATGATGAAAGAGAATATAGGACAATTAATTCCTCATCTTTTATATGTAGGTATAAAAGCAACAATTAAAGATATTAAATTAATAAATAAGTATATGTACATTATACAGGAAGTTAAACACTAACTTAGCAACAGAAAAGTAGTGCAGGAAAAAGGGAAAGAATGGAGAAAATGGAAATATAGTAATTCATCTTTTCTCATAGAGATAAATTTGAAGATTAAATATATATACCTGTCTTGTTAAAATAGGAATAGAAGAGAACTTCCATAATCTCCTTGTTATGGTTTGGATCTTAAATTTTCTACAGAGGCACATGTGTTAAAGGCTTGGTCTCAGCCTATAATGCTATTGGGAGGTGGCAGAACTTTTAGGAGGTGGTGGCCTACTGGAAAGAAACTAAGTCATTGTGGGTGTGCCCAAGGAGAAGATAATGGTACACAGGCCCTCTTTCTTACTCTCTCCCTGCTTCCCCCTGCCATGAACTGTACTGTTTCCTCCACTATGTGCTCCTGCCATGATGTTCTGCCTCACCACAAAACCAAAATCAAAGGAGACTAAAACCATAAGCTAAAATAAATTTTTCCCCCTTTTAAGTTGGTTTTAACTCAGGTGTTTTGTCATGTTTTATCCTGGAATGTTGAAAACATTATCTTTAAGGTCAAGAAGAAGATATTTGTCATCATTTTTTTTCAGTATTTACTAGAGGTAAAATGATTAATTTTTTTTAAAAAAAGCATTCATCATTATTTACAAAAAATAAAATTTTCTACATAGAAAACACAAAAAAATATATAGCACTCTTTCTGGATTTTAAGACAATATTAAGAAGTCAATTGTTTTTATATTCACTGGTCACAATTAGTTAGAAATGCTTTCTTTTTTTTCTTTTCAAAAAAAAATTTATTAGTTACACATGACAGGACAATGATCTTGACAATTCATATATTTGAATCAAATGGGGTATAATTTTTCATTTTTCTGATTGTACAGGTTTAAACCTTCACTGTCTACGGCCATACCACCCTGAACGCGCCTGTTCTTAGAAATGCTTTCTGAGATACCATTTTAAATAGCAATAAAAATATAAATTACTTGCAAAAAAGTCCAAATATGTGAAAACCTATAATTTATTAAGAAAATTACAGAATTTTATTCTAAGCAACAAAGAAGAACATACATACATATACATGTGTCTGTATACACATGTATATGTATGTTATTGGATAGAAGAAAATATTTTTAAATGCCAGTTCTTCCTCGACTGACTCTTAAATCAACTGCAATTCCAATCAAAATCTAAATAGAATTTTTCTAAGACAGGAAAGACCCTCAAACTTATATAGAAAAGCAAATCAGTAAAAGAAAAAAGTAGAGAAGTTGTTTTCACCAGACATGAAGACTTATCATGAAATTATACCAATTAACTACAGGAATTAATATAATATTGGGGCAAGAATAGACAAATTGGTCAATAAGAGGGAA
Source organism: Marmota flaviventris (assembly GCF_047511675.1). Classification (NCBI taxonomy): domain Eukaryota; kingdom Metazoa; phylum Chordata; class Mammalia; order Rodentia; family Sciuridae; genus Marmota; species Marmota flaviventris. The sequence continues at coordinate 87,869,843 of NC_092503.1, forward strand.
GAGAGAGCCCAGAACAGACTGACACATACATGGAAACTTCATCCATAACAGAAATAGAATTGCAGATCAGTGGGAAACCATTGAATAAATTACTCAATAAAAAGCATTGGGTGGGGCTGGAGTTGTGGCTTAGTGGTAGAGTGCTGGCCTAGCACATGCAACATGCTGGGTTCCATCCTCTGCACTCATAAAAATATATACATAAAGTTGTGCCCAACTATAACTAAAATTTTTTTTAAAGCATTGGGTCAATTAGTTACTCATAAAGTACATATGGTAAAATAGCTCTGTATCTTCATTGTGGAGGTAGGGACAGAATATAAAATGTGATTTAAAAATTGCATAAAACTATATACATTGTACCAATGTCAATTTCCAGACTGTGATAAAGAAGTATAGTTATCTAAGATGTAACCACTGGGTCAAGTGGCGAAGTAAGGAAAGTGTGTTGTATTTATTCATATTTTCTCAGCATGTTCTTTCTTTCTTCCTGATATTCTAATATCCTTTCCTTTATCATTTTCTTTCAGACCAGAGAACTTCCTTTATTTATTCTTCCATGGTAGATCTACTGGCAACAAATTCTTAGTTTTCCTTCATCTGAGAATGCCTTGATTTTTCCTCTTCATTTCTGAAGGATGTGTGAAGGATATTTTTGTTGGACATAGGATTTTCAGTTGATAGTTCTTTTGTTTAGTTCTTGAAAACTCCTGTGTGCTCCTTTCTTATAGCCTCCACAGTTCCTGATGTAAAATTTGCTGTCATATGAATTTTCCCCCTCACAAAGTAAGGTACCATTTCTCTCTAGCTGCTTTCCAGACTTTTAGTTAGTAAATTTCAAAAGTTCAAATATGATATGTTTTAGAGTAGATTTCTTTGGTTTATTCCTTTTGGGGTTTACACAACTCTGCAAATCAGTAGGTTTCTTATTTTTAAAGTGAGTATAGTGCTCTCCTCTTATCTGGAGATACCCATAGTCAAATGAAGTCCAAACATATTACATGGAAAACTTTAGAAATAAATGACTTATGTTTTAAATTGCAAAAATAAATAAATAAAGTATATATGCAATGGTATTTTTACCTCCCACCATGTAAAAATTTAATTCCAAGCAGGTTAAAGGATTAAATATGTAATGCAGAACTATAAAATTTTAGGAGGTAATGTAAGAATCAATCATTTTTATATTTTGGCAAAAAAGTATTTTGTAAATTAGTGTAAAAAGCACAAATTTCAGCACTCAGATATTAAATTTCAAATTAAGAATTTCTGTTTATGGAAAAGATACTTAAGGAGAGTAAAAATATGAGTCACAAAGTTAGAAAATATTTTAGCAGCAATATATGTATCACAAATGACTGGTATGAGAATGTTTTTTTTTTTTTAAATGAAATCCACACCAAAAAGGTCAACCCAATAGAAACTGAGCAAAAGACACAGGCTGGCAATCCATTGATCAGGAATCAAGAGTAGTTTATGAGCACTGAAAAAAAGTTTCAACCTTTTTTTCATAATTAATAATTAAGGAAATACAAAGTAAAACCACAAGCACAGATCATTTCATTATTTTATCTTACTGGAATAAATTAAAAATCTAATAATACTAAGTGTTGACAAGGATATAGAAGTGTACCAAACATACAAAAACTTCTAGTAGATTTAAACATGTCTGCACTCCAGTCACAGGGAAAGAACCCAGAAAAAAATTGGGTTTTTCTCAGAGTGGCAAGGGCAGCAGGTTTATAGACATGCTCTTGGGGATGGTGTGGAACAATGAACTTGTGACCCATGGCTGGTGGAGGTGTGAAGTGATATGGCTCATTTTTTGATATAATTCTAAATTAGAATTCTATATTCTCCTAGATCCTGCAAATCCACATTTAGGAAATACAATATGTGGAGTTATATGCAAGAAATCCATTTCAGCATTGTTTGAAGTATGAAATATTAGAAATAATTTAAATATCTTTCAAAGAACCCAATGTACTAATGTGGAAGAATCATTAAGATATATCTTTTAGTGAAAAAAAAGGTGCATATGTTTCACTTGTGTTTTTAAAAACATGTACACATACATATGTGTGTATATATTTATATGTATGTTTTATGTGTATATATTTATATGTGCATATGTATATATTTGGATGTGTGTGTGTGTGTGTGTGTATTTACACACATCCATAAGATATCCTATCACTGAAAGCATGTGTGAAGAACAGACTAGAGCAGCTGACTTCAGGGATGAGTACATGTGGATGAGAAGAAAGGTTCAGGGGTTTTATGCTATTAAAGCCAGATTTAAAGTTAGGTGGTGTAGTTAGGTAAATCGGGTCTAATAAAGAGTAAGATCCAAAATGGAGGCCATGTTGAGAATGAATTCCTGGAAAAGCAGGACAACTCATGGAATGTTAATGTCCCCAAGGCCCAGAGCCCATCCCAAAGAAATGTTAATGAAACAGCTTCCAGCAAACTTGAAGATGCTGACCCAAAAGTCCTAAAAGATTACTTCTTTGGCCTACCTGTGCCCCACTCTTCGGGCCTTCCCACCTACATTCCATCACTGAAAGAACTATAAAAGGGGGAACACATTCGCCCTTCAATGGATTCCATCTCTTGGGTCCCCTTCTTCCTCTGGGAGAAGTCTTTTCTGCTGTCCTTTAATAAACTTCTACTTCCCACTCTGACCTTGCCTCAGCGTGCTTCTCTGGTGTTATTCTTCAACACTGGGGAAGCAAAGACGCGTCACCGGTCAACAGCGGTAACACTATTTTATAACTTTTCAAATTTTGTATATGTGTATATGTATCACCTATTGAGAAAATAAAGTAACTTTTTAAATAAAGCAATCATTGCTCTGTGTGGATCATCCAGGAATCTGGAATCAGGGGATCAGTAAAGAGTAGGAGCTTATACTGCCTCTCAAAGCCTGACCTAGGCAGTAGGAACATGGGAAGACTTCCACAGCAAATGTCAGTGTGGGCAGCAAGTCTGTAATTAGGGAGGCCACAATGATTAGGAGCTCAAATTCCATTGATGAAAGGTAGAAACCAGATGGTCTGACTCTGGACACCAGCGTCTTTCAGACTCTTGATACCAAGCCAACAATGTTTTCATCAAAAAGCCTTCATATACAGGATGAGTCACAGGCAAGTCTCCACTTATAGATAGTTTTAGGACAAGCAGGCAGAGAAAACTGGAATAGCAAGGCAAAAAGGAAAACAAAGAAAGAGGAAATTGACCATTGCTAGGAGGCTGCAAAGATATGTCTTCACCAGTCTGGGCCAGTTACATAATGTGCAAGGCCTAGAGCAAAATGAAAACATAGGGCCCCTTGTTCAAAAAAGCAGGGAAAATGTTCCATTCAGAGTATTATAAAGCATAAAGCTTTTTCCTTCTGCAGGCTTCTCAACTTGTCATGGTGATTTATATTTGCTATGTAATGTCATGCTAAGTAAAGAAAGATTAAAATTTTAAATTATTAGCATAAATTTTACAATCCAGTCTTCATATTGTGTAATGCCAGTTTTAAATGCAAATATAAAAGCATTTAACTCATGTGCAAAAATCACTGAACTTACCCAATTCATATTTTGAAGCTCATATATGCATATGTATTTTGTTCTTACCAGAACAGTAGAAATGCCACACAAAATTAATTCAACTGTTTTATTTTACTTTTTAATATGCACACTGTATACCAAAGTGCTCTGGCCTCAGCTTATCAGTAAGGAAAAGGAAATGTGGGTTGCCCCATCTCTTTCTTTCTTTTGTCATTAACTCCTCTGTAAGTAGCTGACTAATACAGGGAAGTGAAGGAATAGAAAAGAATATGATTGGGTTCCTTGGTCAGTCATGTGCCTTAGAATGACATTTCTTTGTGCACTTGAAGCAAATTCTGCTTCAAATGGAAAACCCAGCCTCCTGGGGCTGTTGGTAGTGCTACTTTCTCATTCTTACATATCATTCTTACCTTGTATTCTTTTGAGAAAGAAGCCAGGCACAGTGGCACATTTCGATACGGGAGACTTAAGCATGAGGAGCACAAGTTCTAGGCCAGCCTTGGCAACTTAGTGAGACCCTGTATCAAAATAAAAGGCTTGAAATGTAGCTAAGTAGTAGAGTGCTTGCCTATAATGAACAAGACCATGGGTCCAATCCCCCATATTGAAAGAGAGAGAGAGAGAGGGAGGGAGAATACAAAAATTCCCATGTATTGTGATGCTGCCAGAATCTAGTGCCCATGGGCCATCACAGGCACTACATGTAAAAGGGGGCCAAGGTATGGTAGAAACACCTATTGGACATATCTCTGATCACCCAAATGCTGCATTATTCCTTCAATCTTAAGTTACAAAATGCAAATTCAAAGATAAATTTATTAAGAATTTCATGATAACCACCAAACATTAAAGCAAGTGCAGGATCTTACACAGGACCTGTGACTGCACGGGACCCTGTGTGACTGCACAGGTCACACATCCAGGAAGCCAGCCCTGTGTCCAGAAGTTTTCCATTAAAGGAGAAAATCTCGATAGGCCTAGCTGGATCTCTCACTAGCATTTTTCTTCTCTACTTAATATTACAATAAATGCTTCGGAGGTACATTGTTAGAGCCATCATACTGAAAACATGTCCAAATGACAAGTATTATGCTGTAAATTTTGATTTTTCAAGGTTTTATTTATCAGTTCATTAACAACCTGTCTCTGTGCAAGAAAAGAGAACAATCTTCTGAGTGCTCTGGATGACACTGCTACTGAATTCTTATGATTATTAATACAGGATATGGAAATTCTCCCTAAAGAATTAAGAATAAATTATGGAGTTGCTCTTCAGGGAATAAATTCAAACTGATAAACTCTGGGATTAGTATGCAGTGGATAAACAGATGGGACGTAGATGTGCTGTTGCTCAGATTGTCAAAGGAAAGCTTGTCAAAAATATCTTGGGCCTCTCTGCATCATTGGTTTTTCTGTGTAATACAGACCCCATGATTGGAAGAAAATGTTTCAATCATTGTGATACCTAGTCTGTGGAGAGCTTTTCAAAATATATTTGACTTCCACTTGCCCAAAAACAAAGTTGGCTCTATTATAGAAAGTGATTAGATGCCCAGGATAGAAAGGAAAGTCTCTCCATTTTTGACAAACTGTTTTGAGGGCAAACTTGTCTGAAGAAAATGTCCTTGTTGACCTGAGGCAAGCCACTTAATTCCCTGAAAGTTCCAAGGGACTAGCAGTAATATTTAGCTTAGGGTCTTTTGTGATTTAAATACAACAAGACCAGAGAGATGTAGTATAGTGCCTGATTCATAGAAAATACTCAATAAATGTTATCTAGTATTATGAGCTGTTACACTAATTGCTTGGTAGCTACTACATTGTAGTCTTATTATAGAAAGAGATGACAGCAACAACCCATGGGTTTCTATTCAGCCACTCTCTGCTTTTATCCTGATAAAATCCTAAGAGACATTTATAGGAGAATCCTTCAGGAAAGTCCTCCTGACCCCACTCTTAGATAATTTTCTTAGACTTTATCAAAAGATCCAGATGACAGGCAGGTTGAGCAGCTTATTCCATAATACCTTTCCCAGGGCACACAGCCTGACACCACCTCCAGAAGTTTGTTCCTCTAGTAGAACCAATTACAGTGGGTCCTTGGGACTCCATGTTGTCTTAGACTCATATTGGGACTTCTTTCCATTGAGAGAAGGAAGGTAAAGCCTAAATCCCTCAAAAATATTAGAATCTGCATCACTATATCTCTAAAATAACACTGCTGGAGGAGACCAAAGATAGTGGAGCAGATTTAAGCAGCAACCCTGGATCCTTCCACAACCCAGAAAGGAAGCAGTAAACAAACAGCTGGGCAGAGAGGTGGGTGGTGGAGTAAAAACTCTAAAACTCCATACTGGACAGTTTGAAACTTGGAGGAGCTAGTAGTTTGGGTACTGGAGCAGACAATAAGGATAGGTTTCCTTGACCCCAAACCCTTATTAGGGTTTGGCTGGGGGGAGAGAGAACAAAAAAAGAGAGAAAGGAAAAGTCCATAAGCTTACTTACTTAACAACAGTTGGAAAGAAAAGCAGAGTGAGTTAAAAATGCAACAGGAATAGCAAAGATAGTGAAGGAGATCAATCAGTTAAACCCAAATTGTGGACTGAAAGCTATGCCAGGCATGCAAGTCATTTTGTAGAGCCTACAGCCAGCCAGCCTCCCTAGAAGAAATTTAATCAACACAGCCTTCTCCCTACCTTTAGACGGTAACAAATAAAACCAGAGGGAATACATGAAAGGAGTTGTCTCAGTAATCCATCTAGAAGGAACTTGTAGAGAGAATTTGTTAGCAGAAAGTTACTGAAACCCTTGCTGCCTTCCCATAAATAAAGGGAGTAGGATGAAGCTGACCCAAGAGCTAATCACTCCCAGAGAGTACTAGCCCCGACCCAGTGCTCAACACAGCCTCCAAGGGAGCTCAGGCAAAGATGGACCAACTGACATCTTATCCCCAACACAGCAATGGATTAAAACCACATTGATCTACATCAGCCTAGGTAGAGGCCTCAATGCCACAGACAGCCCACACAGTCGGTACCCACAGGCCCCACAGTTGCAGGCAGCCACCAAGTGCTTAAATAGCATCACTCCAAAGAAGACCCAATAGAGGGCAGTGACCACCAGTAACTCACAGCTACAAGAAGTAGGAGCTCAGACACAGGCAGATCAACTGACTCTATATCCCAGTCATAGAGACAGTATCTTGGTGCTGTATGGGGTGGAGGGAGCTTCTGTACCACAGACTACCCAGAGAACCCCCCACCACAGGTCCCACATTTGCAGACAGCCACCAGGCTCTATGCCACTTTAAAGAAGGCCCTATGAAGGGGAATTGGTACACAGCATCCCATGGCTGTTAGCACACAGCCTTGAGCCCTGCACCCTGTACCCCCACACCCAGTAGAAACAGCCCGCAGACACAGAATGGCACCCTCTAAGCATGCAGGCTCACATCCCTGAGCTGATGAATAAGAACCAGCTGGTGAGAAATTCATAGCAACCAGAGAAGTAGCTCTTGTGCCCCAGCACCTCTCAGAGAATCCAAAGCTAAAGAATGATGGGCATCTTCTAAAGGACACAAATCCTAATGAAATCCAAACAATAAAGACTCAATAAGAAATTTCTCCACCATAGCATGGATTATTATAAATAGCCCTAACATCAATTTTGATCTTACATATATTACCCTTCATTTTGAATTGATAGTGGTTATACTAGTATTTGATTTTATGCCCTCAACCCATTTGATTGTATTTCCTCTAATGTTTTAGATGGTTGATTCTCTAAACATAAAACAAGATTGACAAACCCTTAGCCAAACTAACCAAAAGAAAGAGAAAAGACCCAAATAAACAAAATTATAGATGAAATATCACCACAAACCTTCTGAAATCCAGAGGATCATTAGGAACTATTTTTAAAATGTATACTCCAATAAACTGGAAAATCTAGATGATATTGACAAATTTGTAGAAACATATGACTTACACAATTTGAACCATGAGGATATAGAAAAGTTAAACACACCAATATTAAGCAATGAGATTGAAGTAGTAATTAAAAGCCTTCCAAAAAAGAAAAGCCCAGGGCCAAATGGATTTTCAGCTGAGTTCTACCAGACCTTCAAAGAAGAATAATGCTAGCCCTCCTCAAGTTAATTCATGAAATAGAAATGAAGGAAACATTAACAAATTCATCCTATAAAGCCAGCATTACCTTGATACCAAAACCAGACAGACACTGCCAGGAAAGACAACTTCAGACAAATAACCCTGATGAACATAGATGAAAAAATCCTTAATAAAATATTGGCAAACCATATTCAAAAACAATTAAGACAATAGTGCACCATGAGCAGGTGAGTTTCATCCCATGGATACAAGGGTGTTTCCATATATCAAAGCAATACATGCAATTCACTATGCAGATAGAATTAAGGACAAGAATCACATGATTATTTAAATAGATGCAGAAAAAGCATTCAACAAAGTACAGTACCCATTTATGTTTGAAACACTAGAGAAAGTAGGGATAGGAGGAACTTACCTCAGTATTATAAAGGCTATCTATGACAAGCTCAAGGACAACATTCTAGTAAATGGAAAAAAAACTAAAAGCATTTCCTCTAAAATCAGGAGCAAGAAAAAGATGTCCACTTTCACCATTCCTATTCAACATAATTCTTGAAACTCTAGCCAGAGCAATCAGGAAAGAAAAGAAAATTAAAGGGATTTAACTAGGAAAAGAAGAAGATAAATTATCTCTAATTCCCTAGAACATGATCCTATATTTAGGTGACCAAAAGAAACTTCACCAAAAGATTTCTAGAGCTGATAAATGAACTCAGTAAAGTAGCAGGATAAAAATCAATAGCTTTTCTATACTCAAACAATGTTTTTGTGTTGAGAAAAAAATCAGGAAAAGCATTTCATTCATAATAACCTCAAAAAATAAAATAAAATAATACCTGGTAATTAATCTAACCAAGGAGGTAAAAGACCTCTACAATGAAAACTAAAGAACCCTAAAGAAAGAAATTGAAGAAAATCTTAGAAAATGGAAAGACTCCCCTGTTCTTGGATAGTCAGAATTAATATCAAAATAGCCATATGACCAAGAGTGTTATACAGATTCAGTGCAATTCCCATCAAAATACCAATGACATGTTTTAATAGAACTAGAAAAAAAGAATTCTAAAATTCATTTGGAAGACTAAGGACCCCGACCAAATAGCTAAAGAAATCCTGAGCAAGAAGAGAAATGCTAGAAGTATCACAATATCAGACCTTAAATTATACTACAGAGCTAGAGTAACAAAGACAACATTGTACTGGCACCAAAGCAGACATGAAACAAATAGAAGACAGAGAGACAAATTCACACACGTAGTCATCTGATGCATAACAAAGATGCCAAAAACGTTAAGTTAGAGAAAAGATAGCCTTTGTAAGAAATGGTGCTGGGAAAACTGTATATCCATATGTAGAATGAAACTAGAACCTATTCTTTCACCATGCACAAAAGTCAATTCAAAGTGGATTAGACCAGAAACTTTGCAACAGCCACAAGAAAACATAGGCTCAACTCCAACATATGGTACAGCACTGATTTCCTTAACAAGATTCCTAAAGTGCAAGAATAAAACCAAGAATCAATAAGTGGGATAGCATAAAATTTAAAAGCTTCTGCATAGCAAAAGTAATAATTAAGAACATGAAGAGAGAGCCTACAGAATGGGATAAAATCTTTTCCAGCTGCTCCTCCACAGGGGATTAATATCCAGAATACATAAAGAACTCAAAAAACTTCACACCAAAACCAAAAATTACCCAATCACTAAATGGACAAAAGAACTAAACAGACATTTTTCAAAAGAAGAAACACATATGGCCAACAAATATATGAAAATATGTTCAACATCCCTAGCAATCAGGGAAATGCAAATCAAAATTACATTGAGGTTTCATCTCACTCCAGTCAGAATGCAAATAATAATAAATGTTGGTAAGGATGTGGGAGAAAAGGTACACTCATAAATTTTTGGTGGGACTGCAAGTTAGTTCAACCACCTTAAAAAGCAGTATGGAGACTCCTCAAAAAACTAGGAATGAAATCACCATATGACCCAGCTATCCCACTTCTTTGTGTTTATCCAAAAGAACTGACATCAACATACTATGGTGATTCAGTCACATCAAGGTTTATAGCAGTGCAACTCACAATAGTCAAGTTATGGAACCAGTCCAGGTGCCTGTTGACAAATAGATAAAATAAATAATGTGGTATATATAGACAAAGGAGTTTTACTCAGCAATAAATAAGAATGAAATTATGACATTTGCAGATAAATGGATAGAATTGGAGAACAGCCAGACCCAGAAAGTCAAGGGTCAAATGTTTTCTCTCATATATATAAGTTAAACTAAAATAAGAAGAAAAAAGCAGGCAGACAGTGGTGGAGAATCTCATCAAAACAGAAGGAAGATCACTGAAGCGGAAGGGAAAGGGGAAGAATCATAGAATAAAATTGTCCAAATTATGCCATGTACACATATAAACATGCCACAGTGAATCTCATCTTTATGTATATCTGTAAAACAAACACCAATTTAAAAAATTAGAAATAAATACAAGGAAGACCAGTAGAGTAGAGGAAAGGGAGCGGGGGGAGGGAGGAGAGGGAAAGGAAATACTAGGGACTGAAGTGGAGAAAATTGTATTCCATGTGATTACGTCAAAATAAACTAATATTATATATAACTATAACATACTCATTAAAAACAATAAAAAGCAATGCAAATAAACTTTATATATGACAGGTGATTAGTTACATAAATTATGATAAAACTATATAATGAACTGTTTTAAAATAACATGAAAAGCAATATTAATATTATTTAAAACAAGAATAACTTGCATATAACATGATCAAAATTTGACTAAAGAAGAAAAAAAGAAAAAGGATTAAAGTGTGTAGGCACATAGTAACTATGATCAAACTACTAATAAAAATTATATCCATGCATTCATTCTTCCTTTTATTTAGCAAATGTATAATTATTGATACTATGTTTCAAGCAAATAGTGCAATTTTTAAATTTCTGGCATAATATAAATATCTTATTTATATAATGCTGAATATCAGACTTCTCTTTTTAAGATGTAACCTAAAGTATTATTGCTACCTATAAAATATTAGAAACCTTTACTATTTTAGCTAAATTCTTAACTAGTATTTCCTACTTTATTTCCATTGTTTTAGTTTAGAATTATGTTTTTCTTGTTAAAATTCAAACATGTAAATTCTGTGATCCACTTTCCTAAATATTCAAAGATAATACTTTCCTCAGAATTGTTGGTATACATACACACACAATTTGTGGTTCATAACATACACCTTTCTTACAAACTTTTTTTCAGTAGTACATGGTTGTAATCTCTTAAATGGAGTTTACAGCAATGAGTTACCACTTGAAGCTTGAAGAGTTTGTTCACAGTTCAATTATGTATTACTTTACTTAGAAAATCTTCTAAAATGAAGTATTGCTTGAAAACACACACACACACACAAAAATAGCAATGCTGGAAATGAGTAATATGTCAACAATTTGAACTATAAAATTCTTTTGCTAGAGCATGGTTCAGGTGCATTAAGGCATAGTTTTGGAAATATTTTGCAATAAAGGTGCCAGGAATATCCCTTCTACTTCCAGTTGTGAGGCTAGTTCCAGAAGCTATTGGTAAAACAGATCACAGCATTGAGCATAAAACATCTTCTCAATCAATAATACTTTATCCAAATTGAATAATCATCTTAATAGTTATACCCAAAGCATCAGCCTAGCCCTTCTCTTCTTAAATTCAAAAGAAAATGCCAGCACACTATGCAGAGAGCTTAGGAAGACTGCCTTTGAGAAAACCTAAGACAGCACAGAAGAAAAAATAATTGGAAATTAAATGATGCTCTGATAAATAACCTACAGATAAAAGAAATAAGAAGATAAATTTGAAAAGATTTTTAACTGAGTAAAAATTAAATAGCATATAAAAATGTGTGGGGTACAGTTAAAATAGTGCTTAAAGGGAAATTTAAAACTTAGTTTGCTTATATTTGAAACACAAAATGTCTAAAAGTCAATTATCTAAGTTTCTACCTTAAGAACCTAGAAAAAGGGCTAGGATTATAGCTCAGTGGTAGAGTGCTTGCCTATCACATGTGAGGCACTGGGTTCAATCCTCAGCACTAAATAAAAATAAATAAATAAAATAGAGGTATTGTGTCCATTTACAACTAAAAAACTTGTTAAAAAAAGATTATAGAGAGAAAAAAGCATAAAAGGCATATTAAGCTCAAAATAAATACAGGGAAGTAAACAGTAAATAAACACAAACAGGCATGGATACATAAATATAAAATACAAAATAGAGAAAATTAGCAAAGCAAAAAATGATTAACAAAATTTATAAGCCCCTAGTTAAAACAAATCAAGAAAGAAAGATCAAGAAAGGAAAAATGAGCCAGGCACACTAGCTCATTTCTGTAATCTCAGTGACTCAGGAGGCTGAGACAGGAGGATTTCGAGTTCAAAGCCAGCCTCAGCAAAAGCAAGGCACTAAGCAACTGGGTGAGACCCCGTCTTTAAATAAAATACAAAAAGGGCTGGGGATGTGGCTCAGTGGTTGAGTGCCCCTAAGTTCAATCCCTGGCAACCCCACACACAAAAAAAAAAAAAAAAAAAGAAAAGGGGAAACACACCCATGTATACACACACACAAATTACCAATACCCAGAATGAGAGACAATGCCAATCTATAGAAACTATGTATTTTAAAAGGTTAAAAGGCTATCATATAAAAATATACCAATAAATATCACAAATTTTACGAAATGGAAAAATTCCTCGAAAGATTCAACTTACCAAAATAGAATAAAAAGAAATTCTCTTTTTTTATATTTATTTTTTAGTTGTAGTCGGACACACTATCTTTAATTAATTAATTTATTTTTGTGTGGTGCTGAGGTCAAACCCAGGGCTTTGCCCATGTTAGGTGAGTGCTCTACCACTTAACTACAACCCCAGCACGCGCGCGCACACACACACACACACACACACACACACACACACGAATAAAAAGAATTTTAAAAAACATGAATAACCCAATTTCTGTTAAGGACATTGAGTTTAAAATAAAAAACTTTCCCACAAAAAAAGCTTCAGGACCACAGAGCATTGCTAGTGAAGGGCAGCCAAAGCAACCTTGAAAAAGAATAACATTGGAGAACTTGGAGTGCCTGATTTCGAGACTTCATATGAAGATACAGTAATCCAGACAGTGTGGTATTGGTCTACATATAGATAAATAGACGGATAAAATGGAATAGAGAATTCATAAATCATGCTCATATGGTCAACCAATATTTATACACACTAAACAGCTTAGTATAATTTATTTAAACCTCATGAGGTAGCTACGTGTTATTAGTTTCCCCACTTGCTACAAGAGGAAATGGAAGCACAGAGAGGTTTATAACCATTCCAGGGTTACACAGCTAGCAAGTGGCAGGGCAGGCTTCAAAACCTGGCATTTTGCCCCAAGAATCCATACTTAGAACCCAGGACACTAATTGTATCTATGGTAAGTGCTTGTTTCACTGTTATTGAGTTAACATTGTTAAACCCTCAGACAATGTGTAATTAACTCTATAAGTGGTGATACAAATCAAACCTATAGTATTAATATTTTAAACTACATTTAGGGGAAATGGTAAATATATGACATTTAATTATTTATAATATTTAATAACAGTAATTTGTGGGTAAGACAACTGAGATTCGTTATTTTTAAATGAAAAATGAAATAAAACTGAGCTAAGATTTTAACCATGTTGGCTCCAAGGGGTACAGACTGTAGGGGTGACCCTTTTTGCTTGGGGAATATTTTATTACAATTATTGTTAGCATGTAAGCACATGATAATAACGAGCAGACCAATCAACATCTACTTGGTTGACTATTGTGTTTATATTCTCCAAAGATCCTGCACCTCTCTATTTTCTGTACCCAGAGTGGACCACACCTGTCACTCCTATGCTATGTCACTACCCAAAGCTCCCCATATTTATAAGATTTGTGAAAATTATGTAGATGGTTTATATGATTTGATTTTCTAATTTTTTAATATGGTTTGATTTTTTAATTTTTTTCCATTGAAAAAATTTCTGGATTTATAAATGCAATTTGAAGCTTATACGTTGGAAATATAACTTTATAAATGACTTAAAATGGGCTAGATTTGTCAACAGAAAGCTAAGATTTGTGAGTTGAGCCTGACAGCTCAAAGAGTAATGAGAAAAGCTTCTTAAATGGCAATTTTTTCCTAAGTGCTTTTCACACATTAACTCATTTATTCCTCACAATCACCCTATTAGTATTTCCAGGTGACGGAAGTGGAAACTGAGACCTCAGCTGGGATAATTATGACACCTACACACGGTGCAGGTGCTGAAGATGTGTGGACGTGAACAAGGATGTGTCCCTGGCCCAAGGTCACACATTAATGACTTGTAGAGCTGAGATGCAAACATGGGTGTCTGCTTGAGTCTAAGCTCTTAAAGTTTTGAATGTGTAATCTTAATTAAATTGAATATTAATTTTTAAAACCCAATTGCCAGGCTAGGGATGTGACTCAAGCAGTAACGCGCTCGCCTGGCATGCGCGGGGCACTGGGTTCGATCCTCAGCACCACATAAAAATAAAATAAAGATGTTGTGTCCACCGAAAACTAAAATAAATATTTAAAAATCCTCTCTCCTCTCTCTCTCTCTCTCTCTCTCTCTCTCTCTCTCTCTCTCTCTCTCTCTCTCAAAAAAAAAAAAAAAAAAATTGCCCCTGAAAATTTCCTCCGATCATGAAAGCCATCCTCAAGGCCAGAAAGTATATCAACATTCTTGACCTTCAAAGTAGGACATTATTTTCATAGAAAAATAAACTTAAATCAAGGTTTAATGACTTGTCCAAAGTCAGCTCCTTCATATCTGATAAAGGCAATATTCTTCTCCAGTTTATCCAATTCCAAAGCCAATAATTTCAACCACACTGACAGAAGTACTCTCTTCCTACTGCTCGGTGTGGTCCACAGACCAGGAGCACCAAGGCATCACTAGAGAACTTGTATACCTGCAGAATCTCAGGCCCCTGGAGAAATCTGCATTTTACAAAGTCTCCAGGTGATTCAAGTACATGCTAGCAATGAGAAGGCTGCTGTCACTGACCTGATCTCCAACTCCTCTGCCCAGCCATGGAGAATTTCTTGGGCCCCTTACATCTCAGTTATGTTCCAATGATATTTTCCACTTAGCCTATTGCTTAGACATGGGGAGACACATGATTGGTGAGTATCAGAGATAAGATATAGGTGATAAAGGAGAAACAGAAGAATACTGAATTTTTTTCTGAATGTTTCAACTGGAAATAATCTCACCCTTGTCTACATCACTCACTTGATATATATTTAAAGTCTAATCTTGTTATCATTTCAAGTGCCCTTGTTTCTCTTCCCAATCATATTATAAGCACATTGTAGATAGTGTGTCCATTCATAGTGGATACCTGAACCGAGAATCAATAAATGGGATGGAATCAAACTAAAAAGTTTCTTCTCAGCAAAAGAAACAATCTGTGAGGTGTATAGAGAGCCCCACATCCTGAAATTTTTACCCCTCACACATCAGATAGAGCACTAATCTCTAGGGTATATAAAGAACTCAAAAAGCTAAGCACCGAAAAAAACAAATAACCCAATCAATAAATGGGCCAAGGACCTGAACAGACACTTCTCAGAAGAGGACATACAATCAATCAACAAATACATGAATAAATGTTCATCATCTCTAGCAATTAGAGAAATGCAAATCAAAACTACTCTAAGATTTCATCTCACTCCAGTCAGAATGGCAGCTATTATGAAGACAAATGGTTACATTGAAATAATAAGGAAAAGGAAATGAGAGTCCATCTTTTCATGGCTTATCATTTGAAGGATGAATATAAACTTCAACCCATCACCAATCAATCCATTAGTTCCATTCAGTTTGACACAGATACTAACAATGTATTAGCATTTTTTCCTTTTTATTTTTTGAAACACTTTCTAAAACTAAATTAATCATTTTCCTTCAAGAGTTGCCTTTTTATCTAATGATATCTCACCTTATATGATGACTTTCCCCTCAGGCACCCTGGCATTACATCATGAACCTGTTCTCAACTCTTCCTGCCTCTTCACCTTTTACATTTTACATCTGCCCTGATTACAATTGATCCTGCCTCCTAAATCTCTTTTCCATTTGTTCCCCACTTTTCAGACCTATTTCCATGGCCTTAGTTAAAGCCCTAAATGTCTATTACCTGTACCACTGAAGAACTTTCCTAATTACTTTTCTGGCCTCTGGTTTTGCTCTCTTCAAATAGTTAAAAAAAAAAAAAAAAACTTTTTAAGGAAACAAATCAGGTCATGTCACTCTCCTGAACAACCTCTGTGTTTCTGTGTTGCTTATGGGACAATTTTCACATTATTCACCCAAGATCCAAGGCCCTTCAAAACCACCTCAGCCTGCAGTGGGCCTCTCTTCCTACCTCCCCTATGCACTGGTTCCCAAAAGGATCACCAACCCTAATTGCCTCCGGGCACCATTCTCTGCCTATGATGCTTATCTCCCTCATCTGCCGAACTTTTAACGTTTATTACAAGTCTCAGCAAAGATATCACTTCTATAGAGCCTTCTTTAGGCACGTGCGTATGTACGCACACATGCGAGCACACACACACACACACACACACCGCCCCATTTTAGTCAGCTTTTTCCCTGCTGTGACTAAAGGATCTGACCAGGACAACAGTAGTGGAGGAAGAGTTTACTTGAGGGCTGACGGTTTCAGAGGTCTTAGCCCACAGAAGGCCAGCTCCATTTCTTGGGGCTGGACAGGAGACTGAACATCATGATGGAGTGTGTGGCAGAGGGAAGCAGCTCAGATCATGGTGATCAAGAAGCAGAGAGATTCTTGGTTTTAATTCTTGCACTATAAGAGTCTTATTAAGGAAATTGGGGCCTAATCCCACATGATGAAGATTAGGGCCTACTTTTTCTTCTATTAGACCCAGAGTCTCTGGTTTGATTCCTGGGTCCTTGATCCATTTTGAGTTAAGTTTTGTGCATGGTGAGAAATAGGACTTTAATTTCATTTTGTTGCATATAGATTTCCAGTTTTCCGATCACCATCTGTTGAAGATGGAAAACCAAGAATCAATAAATGGGATGGAATCAAACTAAAAAGTTTCTTCTCAGCAAAAGAAACAATCTGTGAGGTGAATAGAGAGCCCCACATCCTGGGAGCAAATTTTTACCCCTCACACATCAGATAGAGCACTAATCTCTAGAGTATATAAAGAACTCAAAAAGCTAAGCACCAAAATAATAATAATAATAACCCAATCAATAAATGGGCCAAGGACCTGAACAGACACTTCTTGGAAGAGGATTACAATCAATCAACAAATCCATGAAAAAATGCTCACCATCTCTAGCAATCAGAAAAACGCAAATTAAAACTACTCTAAGATACCATCTCACTCCAATAAGAATGGTAGCCATTATGGAGTCAAACAACAATAAGTGCTGGCAAGGATGCAGGGGAAAAGGTACACTCATACATTGTTGGTGGGACTGCAAATTGGTGCAGCCAATCTGGAAAGCAGTATGGAGATTCCTTGGAAATCTGGGAATGGAACCACCATTTGACCAGCTATCCCTCTCCTCAGACTATATCCAAAGGACTTAAAAACAGCATTCTACAGGGACATAGCCATATCAATGTTTATAGCAGCACAATTCACAATAGCTAAACTGTGGAGCAAACCTAGATGCCCTTCAGTGGATGAATGGATAAAAAAAATATATGTGGCACATTTACACAACAGAATTTTACTCAGTATTAAAAGAGAATAAAATCATGGCATTTGCAGGTAAATGGATGGCGTTGGAGGAGATAATGCTAAGTGAAGTTAGCCAATCCCAAAAAACCAAATGCTGAATGTTTTCTCTGATATAAAGAAGCTGATTCATAGTGGGGTAGGGAGGGGGAGCATAGGGGGATTACATGAATTCTAGATAGGGAAGAGGGGTGGGAGGGAAAGGGAGAAGGCAGGGGATTAGCAAGGACGGTGGAATGTGATGGACATCATTATCCAAAGTACATGTATAAAGACTCGAATTGGGTGTCAACATACTTTATATATAAACAGAGATATGAAAAATTGTGGTATATATGTGCAATAAGAATAGTAATGCAAAAAAAACAAAGAACATGTATAAAGGCATGAATTGGCGTGAACATACTCTATATACAAAGAAATGAAAATTTGTACTCTATATGTGTAATAAGAATTGTAATGCATTCCGCTGTCATGTATTTAAAAAAATAAAATCAATAAAACTAAAAAGAAAAAGAAGAAGGAGGAGGAGGAGGAGGAGGAGGAGGAGGAGGAGGAGGAGAAGGGAGAGTTATCCTCTTATTGGATACAAATATATATCCCAAAGCCATGCCCATATTCCTACCTGCTCCCATTCAGTTAATTCCTATCAGGGGATTAACTCACCGATTAGGTTAAGACTGTCACAACCCAATCATTTCTCCTGGGAACCTTCTTGTCTCACACATGAGCTTTTGGGGGACACCTCACATCCAAACCATAACACATCTCCCCCAAATGGTAGTCCAAACTGCATCAGCATCACCTGGAACTTGTTAGAAATGTAAATCCTCTAAGCCCACTAAAGAACTACTGAAGCCAAACCTTTAGTCCTGGGCACAAAAATCTACAGTATATAAGCCCTCCAGGTGACTAACACGTTCAAGTCTGAGAGCTGCTAAAGACTGTTCAAAAGTGTTATTACCTGAGGGTCTTCCAACTACTTGACAAGGAGTGGCTCACCTGCAGGGAAATGGTCTTACTCATCTCAGCTTCTTCAGTGTCTGAAACATGGAAACACCTACTAACCAAATAGAAAATAAACAATAAGAAATAAATAAGTTGGGGGTTCTGGGAAGATATTGGTCAAAGAACATAAGACTTAAGATACCATGAATAAGTTCTGGAGATCTATTGTACAGCATGGTGACTGTAGTTGCTAAGAAAGTAGATCTAATGTTCTTGTCACAAAAATGATTGACAAGCATGGAGGGAATGGATGTATTAGTTAGCTGGCTTGTGATCATTTCAAAAAGTATACATGTATCAAAATGTCACATTGCATGCTGAATATATACAATTTTTATTTGTTAATTATATCTAATAAAGCTGAAAAAGTTATTTTTAAAAACTTTTGTTTAAATTTTTCATTTTGATTTTAAATAAATTTAAAATCTATTTATTTTAAATAAAATTTTTGCCTACAAATTTTGTATGAATCAATGTTATGTTCCTGGCTTTTTAAATAGTTCTCTCCATAATATTAATCTATAGATATTAGTTTTTCCTTCTTTCCAAAATTCTCCAAAGATGTCAACCCTTTCCAGAGGTGGTTGGTTAGACAACTGATCTTATCCCCAACAGACAGTGGACAATCCACTCATGAATCCAGCCAGGGAGCCTCCAGCACCAATCTCCTTCCTTTGACAATGGACCCCTTGAAGCCAGCTTTTAGCTTTGAAGCCACCTGGCCTTAGTCCAAGTGCCTGAGGTATTGTGCAATCATTCATCTGAAATTGCTTGCAGGCTGGTTTAAATGATAATTTTTACAAGAAAAATACTGTATTTAATAATGTCAATGAGGATAATTCCATTAAAGTGAAATAGAACCAAAAAAGTTAACAGCTAAACTGAATGCATTTGGATATTGTGTCTATTTTGAGAAATACGCCTAGTACCATAATGGTATTTTTATGTAAATCTAACCTATATTTATACAAAATTAGAGAAATTTTGGTTCCAATCTGTGGCATAACCATGGTGTCTACATTACATGATGCAGAATATTAAATACTAATCCAAAAGGGTAGGGATTTAATCTGTTCCCCTAGAGGAACATCGCCTACTGTGTAAGCACAAATATTTGTTGACTATTGATTTTTTTTTCTTTGTACTAATAACTCCAAGAAACTACATGGTGTTCATATGCAGTTTTCACATTCTTTTTGTATAAAGGGAATTAATGACTAGCCTAGTTTTAACCTAAAAAAATGCAAATTTGTTTCATGATTTGTTGAAAATTCCTCAGCCTCCTCTCTCTATCCCTCTGGAGAGTTCAGGATTTCCCATTTTCTAATGGTCCACTTCCTGAAGGCAGAGGCATAGATATTGTTGGTTAACTTCCCAACACGCTGATTGTTAATGGTTACAACTGAGACCCTTCTTCCTGGAGGGACCGTACTGGGAAATCAACAGTTCTTTGTTGATTACTAACTGATTTCACCACTAATCAAAATAAGCAGAATGGAGCACTGCTCCTTTGGGTGGCAGACACTCCATCTTCCTGCCCCAATAACGTATGCCTCAGCCAAGCTGCAGCTGCAGTTCCTGTACTAATTCCTATTTCGCGGTGCTCAGAAAATGGCTAGAGTACACCACAGTGGACAAGAGGTCTTGGGCGGTACCAAATTTTGGCTTTCGAATATTACAGCCAATTGTCTATGCACTGCCCCCCTCTCCTGTCCACTAGATGGTGCTGCAGACTCGTGTTTGTAACAGTTCCCGGGGTGTGGAGAAAGATGAGTGAAAAACACACACAGGTGGAAGGCTGGGGAATGCTTAGAATTTATGAAAGTTAATCCTTTAAACATTCTGGTCTGTGCATACATTTTGGCAAGCACTTGAATAAAAGGTCCATCCAAGTGAATGGAAATGTACAAGTTGCCCGTTTATTTATTGCACCTGGCAGCCTGGGGCATATGTGATTTCAGGACAAGCACCTCCTGGTATCTCTGTTTAAAATAAGCAGCTGTTTACTCAGTGAATAACAATTAATGTGCTCCCTAAAGGGTAGAATTCATGGCACTGAATGCATAAGAGAATGTTTTGTGATCTCCCAAGACACTGCTCAGTAAAATCAACGGGTTGTCATATCTCAAGTTCATTAATTGCGCTACCTATCCTAACTCCCAATAGGAGGATTAGAGTAGGAATTTCGCCAAGAGAATTTGTGCTTTAGCAACCACATTTTCTTTGGGACTGAAGGTCAAATTCATGGAAGAATCCCATTATTCAAGGAAACCTTGGCATTTCTTTCCACTATGAAAGAACTTCCCCTGTGGGTATTTCTACACAAATTCTGCAGCTGGAGGGTGGGGAGAGGTAAGCTAGAAAATGTTGACTCCTTTCTAGAGTGATCTGAAGCCTCTTTTACAAAAAAGCTAATTCTGTTTTGCTGTTGTGTTCTTTCCCTCTGTGGCACTGAGGACCTCTCTCAGCAATAACATAAATCAAGCAGATTTGGCTTGGAGGCAGCCATCAGCTTCCTGTCCTTGTGATAAAATGGAGTTAACCTCATTTGCAATTGACCACCCTGTTTTCACGGATTTTGAATTGTTTGGTTAACTCACTTTGGGAAGAAGTATCAATAATTCAGCATTAGCCAGTTGGCATGTCACCCTGACAGATGGAAACAGCAACAGTGCTATCGATTCAGTTACTCCCTCTCAGGGGGCAGTGGAGAAATTCCACCCCCATCTCCAGTCTATGGGATTAGTGAGAGGAAAGAAAATGGTTCCAACACAGTCACTAAAGCCTGTCCAAGACCTCCTGACTACAGCCAAATATGCAAATTTTCTGGGATGTTTTCACATCAGGGAGAAAAGAGAAATGAAGCAAAAGCAAAGAGGGATTAACGATGCACCTGAGAAGAGAAGTGAGTCCCCGAGGGGCAGGCAAGAGGTGACACAGAAAAAGGCTGAGCCAGGGATCAGCCTCCCTGCTGCTGATGCCGCCCTTTCTGGCCCCCTAGCAAGGAAGTGGAAAGAGAGAGAGTGTGTGTGTGTGTGTGTGTGTGTGTGTGTGTGTGTGTGTGTGTGTGTGTGTAAGAGAGGGAGACTAGAATAGAGGCAAAAAGAGACAAGGAGAGAAGGAGAGGAAGACAGGAAGAAGAAAGAGATGATACATTATGGAGAGTCAAATCATATAGCATGTTTATTGGGGGTTCTAGACATTCGGCTTCCCCATTCCCCAGGATTGTCAGCTGCTGCCACTAAGCACAGCTCAGGAAGGTGAGGGACTGTCGGGGGTGGGGGTGGGGGGGCGAGATCCAGTCTGGTGAAGCCAGCTTATTAAAGGCTTTCGTCAAGGGGCATACAATCAAATGTTTGCTCTGTGTCTATAGTCAAAATGAAGCAGTTCTACTTTGTTTTATGTTTCAGCTGTCTTTGTGTTCATAGAAATTAACAACTCAATAAAGACATTGGTCCTACGGGCTAGAAGATCTGCAAGATGATTAACTAGCTTCTGGCACTCTTCCCCTCTCACCTCTATTTAATAAAAGAATAAATAAATAAATAAATAAATGTTGCATTTTTTTCACCAAAATAACTGAAGGAGAGCAACAGAGAACAAAAAAAAAAAAAGAAGAAGAAGAAGAAGCAGAAGTTCTAGAGAGCACAGAAACCCAGAACGGGTGCAAAGAAAAGGAAAGGAAGCATCTTGAACTGAATTCCATCCCACAAGTCAGGTACCCTTGGAACCAGAGCAAGAAGATACCTGCAGTCTTTGTTACTGAAGGTTCTGCAATCCTCACAGGCACTGAGACCAGTGGAGGGATTTTTCTGGAGCCCACATACTGAGCTACTCCCAATGCTGTGCCCCACCTTCCACAACCCTGGCACTACTGTTCTGTGCCATCTTGGAACTGGTCCTCCTCCTAGAGTGTGGATTCCCAGGGTCCTCAGGCCTGCTAGACCCCAAATTAGTTGCACCTCCCAGCACCTCAGCCAATAGAGCACCCATCCCAAGGCATCCCAAGGCTCTGCTGACTTGTGTTGCTGTAAATTTCTGGGGCTGAGTAGATGTGGTTCCTCATACCTCAGAGAATTAGAACTTTGAGCTCTGATACCTAGCCCTCCATGCCACAATGTCCTCTACCTAGAACTGGGCTGGCCACCCACAGTCAAAGCCACAAAGACACCCTCCGTCTTTGGAAAGTGGAGTCACCATTGCAGTGCTCACCATATCCTGGTGATCAAGGCACATTTTGCCATTCCTGGGTCCTTGCTGCTGTTTCACCTGGAGTCACAATCTGGGATACTGCTATGTTGCACCATCCAAGGGTCCAGAGTCACCACTGTATGGTACTTTATTCCCCACTGCCCAAGCTGCCGTCATCACAAATTGCAAGTCTGCCTGCCCCCCACCATCAAAATCATATCTACATCCTGTCTCCTGGATGTCCCCAGTTGCTGGGGTATGCCTCAGAGCAGCAGATGGTGACTTAAGAGAACTGGATCCATTGTGCCTTGAAAAGTGGGCCTGCACTTCAAGACCTTAGGTGCTACAGTAAGTAATTTCACAAGAATCTGAGCACACAAACTGGGCTCCAAAGCCACTTGGAGCACCTCTGCCCTGGATCCCAATGGTGCTGTGGCTGCCTGTGAGCCACTTCAGATCCAATTCCAAGAGTGATCCTCTCAGCTAATATTCCCCAGTGGAAGGAAACAAAAAGAGGTGAATCACCAAAGTCCTTACCAAATAACCTACACAGCCACTGTCACTGATACAAGTTGTAGCACAGATCAGGATGCACCCATAGCCATCACGGAAGTTGATCACAAATGAAGAACCTGCACAGGACTGAATAGTGACACACACAGAACCTGATCCACTGCACTCCATTAAACCAGAACCTTCAGACCCACATGCAGGTAAATATCTTACCCTATAAAACTCATTCTGTAACATTTGAAAGAGGTGAGCACAACACTTGCAGCTCAGCCAATACAGGAACACAAAAGACATGAATACAGGGACAATATAGGGACAAAAGACATGCGAGAAACATGACACCACCAAAGGAACACAATAATTCAAGAACTGACCCCAAAGAAAGGGAAATTTAAAATTTGCCTGAAAATGAATTTAAATAATGACATTAAGGAAACTCAGAAAGATACAAGAGATTACAAAAATGGCTAATTGATGAAATCAAGAAAATAATTCTGAATGAGAAATCCAACAAAGTGATAAATATCACAAACAAGAACCAAACAGAAATTCTTGGAACTAAATAATTCAATCTAGAAAATTTAAAAATACACTGAGATTAATTTTTGTGCTATAGGAGTCTTATTAAGGAAGTCGGGGCCTAATCTGACATGATGGAGATTTGGGCCTTTTTCTTCTAATAGGCACAGTGTCTCAGGTTTAATTCCGAAGTCCTTGATCCACTTTGAGTTTCAGTTTTGTGCATGGTGAGAGATAGGGGTTTAGTTTCATTTTGTTGCATGGTGGAGTCACCATTGCAGTGCTCACCATATCCTGGCAATCAAGTTTCTGTGCTCAGAATCTTGTTCCAGTTTTCCCAGCACCATTTGTTGAGGAGACTATCTTTTCTCCAATGTACATTTTTGGCTCCTTTGTCTAATATAAGAGAACTGTAATTATGTAGGTTAGTCTCTGTGTCCTCTATTCTGTATCATTGGTCTATTCGTCTATTTTGGTGCCAATACCATGCTGGTTTTGTTACTATTGCTCTGTAGTGTAGTTTAAGGTCTGGTATAGTGATGCCACCTGCTTCACTCTTCTTGCTAAGGATTGCTTTAGCTATTATGGATCTCTTATTTTTTCAGATGAATTTCATGACTGCTTTTTCCATTTCTATGAAGAATGTCATTGGAATTGCATTAAATCTGTATAGTGCTTTTGGTAGTATGGTCATTTTGACAATATTAATTATGCCTACCCAAGAACAAGGTAGATCTTTCTGTCTTCTGAGGTCTTCTTTAATTTCTTTCTTTAGTGTTCTATAGTTTTTGTTGTAGAAGTCTTTCACCTCTTTCATTAAGTTAATTCCCAAACACATACATATATTTTTTTGTTATTGTTAACAGGATACATTTTCTCATTTCCCTTTCAGAGGATGCGTCACTGGTATACAGAAATGCCTGTGATTTATGGGTATTGATTTTTGTATTCTGCTACTTTGCTGAATTCATTTACTAGTTCTAGAAGTTTTCTGGTGGAATTTTTTGGATCTTCTAGGTATAGAATCATATTGTCATCAAATAGTGCTAATTTGAGTTCTTCTTTACCTATCCATATCCCTTTAATTCCTATAGCACAAGAATTAATATCAAAAACCAAAACGCTTCTTCTCAGCAAAAGAAACAATCAGTGAGGTAAATAGAAAGCCTATAAATTGAGAACAAATTTTTACCACATGCACATCAGATACAGCACTAATCTCTAGGATATAAAAAGAACACAAAAATCTTAACACCAAAAAAAAAAAAAATAACCCAATCAATAAATGGGCCAAGGAACTGAACAGACACTTCTCAGAAGAAGATATACAATCAATCAACAAGTATATGAAAAATTTTCAACATCCTAATAATTAGAGAAATGCAAATCAAAACTACTCTAAGATTTCATCTCACTCCAGTCAGAATGGCAGCTATTATGCATACAAACAACAATAAATATTGGCAAGGATGTGGGGAAAAAGGTCCACTCATACATTGCTGGTGGGACTGCAAAATGGTGCAGCCAATGTGGAAAGCACTATGGAGATTTCTTGGAAAACTGGAAATGGAACCACCATTTGACTCAGCGATCACACTCCTCTATCTATACCTAAAGGACTTAAAAACAGCATATTACAGGACACAGCCACATCAATGTTTATGGCAGCACAATTCTCAAGAGGCAGACTGTGGAACCAACCTAGATGCCCTTCAGTAGATAAATGGATAAAAAAAATGTGGTATATATACACAATAGAATAATACTCAGCATTAAAAGGCTGGGCTGGGGATGTGGCTCAAGCGGTAGTGTGCTCGCCTGGCATGCGTGCGGCCTGGGTTCGATCCTCAGCACCACATACAAATAAAGATGTCATGTGCGCCGAAAACTAAAAAATAAATATTAAAAAAAAGAGAAAAAATCATGGCATTTGTAGGTAAATGGATGGAGTTGAAGAACATAATGCTAAGTGAAGTTAGCCAATCCCCAAAAAACAAATGCCGATATTTTCTCTGATTCAAGGATGTGGATTTATAATGTGGTGGGGGTGGGGGGAAATGGAAGGATTAGATGAATTCTAGATAGGGCAAAGGGGAAAAGGGAAGAGAGGGGAAGGATAGGGGCGTAGGGGTAGGAAAGACGGTGGAATGAGATGGGCATCATTACCCTAAGTACATGTATGAAGACACAAATGGTGTGACTCTACTTTGTATAACCAGAGATATGAAAAATTGTGCTCCATAAGTGCAATATGAATTGTAATGCATTCTGCTGTCATATATAACAAATTAAAATTTTAAAAATGAAAAAAAATTTAAAAATACAACTGAGAGCTTTGACAGCAGAGTAGATCAAGCAGGAGAATTTGTGAACTTGAAGATAGTTTTAGTTTGTTTGCTTGTTTCTGTACTGGGAATGGAACTCAGAGCTTCACACATCCTAGACAAGTTTATACCACTAAGTTACCTCCCCAGGCTCCTTTCTAAGAAATTTTCATCTTGATACATGTCTCACTAAGTTGCAGAGCCTCCCCTCAAACTTGTGATCCTCTTGCCCCGTCTCTTGAATAGCTGTGATTACAGGCATGTGCCACCATACCTGTCAAGATAGGTCTTTAAAATAACTCACTCAGATGGAGGGGAAAAGAATGAAAAAGAGTAAAGATAGCGAACAGAATTATGGACACCAATAAATGAACAAATATTTGAATTTGGGGGGTGCCAGAAAGAGAAGTACAGAGAAAGGGACAGAAAAACCTATTTAATAAAATAGTTGCTGGAAATTCCACAAGTCTTGGGAGAGATAATGAACATCCCCCAAACTCGTGGAGTTGAATAGTCTTCAAACATATTGAACCCAAAAAGCACAATTAAAATCAAACTATCAGAATCAAAGAGAACTTTAAAAGGAGGAAAAGAAAGCATTAGGTCATACATAAGGGAATCTCCATCAGACTCTCAGTGGTTTTCCCAGGACAGAATGGGATAATACATTCAAAGTGCTAAGACAAAATAACTACCATCCAACAATACTATGTTTAGCAAAGCTCTCCTTCAGAAATGGAAAAGAATTAAAATCTTTCACAGGCAAACAAAAACTGAGGGAATTCTTACCATTAGATCTCACTTACAAAAATGCTTTAAGGAAGTTCTTAAAGAAGAAACAAAAGGATGACATTTACTGTCATGCATGCCCATAAAAGCTTGAAATTCACTAATAGAGGTAAGTACTTGGTCAAATTCATTATACTCAGTAATGGTAGTGTCCACATCATACATAACTCTAGTATTAAGGCTAAAAGTCAAATCAGTCAAAAATATCTAAAGCTACAATAAGTTGATAAGAATATATAATATAATCCTTTGACCCAGCTATTCCCCTCCTCAGTATATACCCAAAGGACTTAAAATCAGAATACTACAGTGATGCAGCCACACTGATGTTTATAGCAGCTCAATTCACAACAGCTAAACTATGGAACCAACCTAGATGCCCTTCAACAAATGAATGGATGAAGAAAATGTGGTACATATACACAATGGAATATTATTCAGCCATAAAGAAGAATAAAATTATGGTATTTGTGGGTAAATGCATGGAACTAGAGAATACCATGCTATGTTAAATGAACCAATCCAAAAAAGCTAAAAGCCGAATATTTTCTCTGATAATCAGGTGCTGATCCATAGTGAGGCAGGGGGTAGGGAAGAATAAAGGAACTTTGGCTTGTGTACAGGGGAGTGAGGAGAGGGATGGGGTTGTGGGGATGTAATAGATGTTAGAATAAGACAGACATTATTGCCCTATATACATGTATGATTACACTACTGGAGAGATTCTGCATCATGTACAGCCAGTGGAATGAGAAGTTGTGTTCCATTTGTGTACAATATGTCAAAATGCATTCTACTGTAAAATAAATTATATATAAATATATATACACACAATATAAAAAGATGTAAATTGTGACAGAGTTGTTATCAGCTTAAAATGGGTACATTATAAATATAAGATATTTATGTGAGCATCATAGTAACCATAAAACAAAAACCTACAGTATATATACAAAAGATAAAAAGAAATCAAAGCCTAGCACAGAAAATTAGCAAATCACAAAGTTAGATAATAGAAGAAGAAGGAACAAAGAAGCTACATACCAGAAAATAACAAAATGTTAATAGTAAGTCCTTACCTATCAGTAATAATTTTAAATGTAAATGGATTAAATTCTTCAACTAAAAGACAGAGCACCTGAATTGATTAGAAAACAATAGGTAACTATATGCTGCTTATAAGAGAACCATGTCAACATTAGGGATGCACACAGGTTGAAAATGAAAGAATGGAAGAAGATATTCCATGCAAATGGTAACATGAAGAGGGAAACAGATTGCAAGATACTAATGGTAGGGCATTTGAATACCACACTTTCAACAGTAGGTAGATCAACCAGACAGACTTAATAAATGAATACTGAACTTAAATTGCACTTGAACTAAATGAACCTAACATATATATAGAACTTTTCATCCAACAGCAATAAAATAAACTTTTTCCCCCAGTGCAATATTCTCCATGATAGACCAACTGTTAAGCCACAGAACAAGTCTTTTCTTTGTTCTTATTCTTCAAACAAGTCTTAATAAATATAAGAGGATTATCTAGTATCTGTTTAAGAGTCTATCTAGTATCATTTCAGGTCACAATGATTTGAAACTAGAGATCACAAACAGGAGAAATATTAGAATATTCACAAATAATTGGAAATCAAACATGTTCCTGAACAACCAGTAGTTCAAAACCTAAATTGAAAGGGAAATTTTAAAACATCTTAGGACAAATGGCAAGGTAAACACAAAATACCAAGACCTATGAAGCATAACTGAAATAAATCCAAACATATAAGGTCAACTTATTTTTGACAAAGGCACCAAAAGGACACAATGGGAAAAGGATAGTCTCTTCAATATATGTCACTGGGAAAATCAGATTTCCACAAGTAAAAGAGGGAGAATAGACCTTATTCTACCATACACAAAATATCAATTCAAAATGTATAAAATAATTAAAAATAAGACTGGAAACTCTGGAACTCCTAGGATAGAACATAGAGGGAAAGCCCCTGGGCAATGAATGGTCTTAGCAATGATTTTGTAGATGATGCAACAGACACTCAGGCCATGAAAGCAAAAATAAATAAGTGGAACTCATCCCAGAAAACATTTCTGCACAGTGAAGGAAACAATCCACAAAGTGAAACAGTAGCCAGTGGGTTGGAAAAAATCTTCAAACCAAATATCTGATAATGGATTAATACAAAACATTTATAAAGGACTCAAACAATTGTAGGAGTGGAAAACAACCCCAATGAAACAGGACCAAAGGCCTGAATAGACATTTTTCCAAAAGTGACTTGAAAATGGCCAACAGGGATGTGAGAGGTACACAACATCATTCCTCAGCAGGGAAATGCAAATCAAAACCACTGTGATGTGTTTGTTCCTATAGCTCTGTAGCATGACTTATTGTCTGATATAGGGATGCCTCCTGCTTCACTTTTCTCACTATTCTGGGCCTCTTATTTTTCCAAATGAGTTTCACGACTGATTTTTCTATTTTTATTCACCCTACACAAAAATCAATTCAAAGTGGATCAAGGACGAGGCATTAGACCAGAGACCCTGTACCTACTAGAAGAAAATGTCAGGTAACTCTTCATCATGTTGGCTTAGGAACCAACTTCCTTAACAAGTTTTCTGAAGAACAAGAAGTAAAAAATCAAAAATCAATAAATGGGATGGTATCAAACTAAAAAGCTTGTTCACAGCAAAGGAAATAATCAAGACCATGAACAGAGAGCCTACAGAATGGGAGAAAATATTTGCCATCTGCACCTCAGATAGAGCATTAATCTCCAGGATATATATAAAGAACTCAAAAAACTTAACACCAAAAATAAAATAAAATAATAATCAGTAAATGAACTAAGGAACTAAACAGGTACTTCAAAAAAGAAAAAATATGAATGGCTAACAAATATATGAAAAAAATGTTCAACATCTCTAGCAAGTGGAGAAATGTAAATTAAACCTACATTGAGATTTCATCTCACTCCAGTCAGAATGGCAATTATCAAGAATACAAATAAAAATAAATGTTGGCGAGGATGCGGGGGGAAAGGTACACTCATTGCTGGTGGGAATGCAAACGGGTATAACCACTCTGGAAAACAGTATGGAGATTCCTCAGAAAACTGGGAATGTAACCACCATTGACCCAGGTATCTCCCTCCTCAGTATATACCCAAAGCACTTAAAATCAGAATGATACAGTGATGCAAGTCACATCAATGTTTATAGCAGCTCAATTCACACCAGCTAAGGTATGGAACCAACTTAGATGCCCTTCAAGATAAATGGATTAAGAAAATGTGGTACATATACACAATGGAATATTATTCAGCCATAAAGAAGATTGAAATTATGGCATTTGCTGGTAAATGGATGAACTGGAGACTATCATGCTAAGTGAAATATGCCAATTCCAAACAACCAAAGGCCAAATGTTCTCTATAATATGTGGATGCTGACACAGTAAGAGATGAGGGGAGAATAAAAGTTCATTGGATTAGACAAAGGGGAATGAAGGGAAGTAAAAGGAGGATGGGAATGGGAAAGACAGTAGAATGAATCAGACGTAATTTTTCTATGTTCATATATGAATACACAACTAATGAAACTCCACATCATGTACAATCACAAGAATGGGATACTAATTAGAAAAAGTTATACTCTATGTATGTATAATATGTCAAAATACACTCTACTGTCATACATGTCTACATGTCATACATATTTAAAAAGAACAGATTTTTAAAAAACACTATGAGGCACAACCTCACACAATTTAAGATGGTTATTATCAAAAAGTCAAAAGATAACTAATATTGGCAAAGACCATAAAGAGAACATTTTTTAGTTTATTTTTTTATTTTGAGACAAGGTCTCACTAAGTTGCCAAAGCCAAACTTGAACTTGCAATCTCCTGCCTCAGCCTCCTGAATCACTGGAATTACGGGGCACATAACTGCACCTGGTTAACAGGGCCAGTTATACACTGTCAGTGGGGATGTAAACTGGTATAGCTATTATAGAAAACAGTATAAATGTTTCTAAAAATTTTTAATAGAACTACCACATGCATGAGCCAGCAATCCCTCTTCTTGTGTATCCCCAAAAGAAATGAAATTGCTACCTCATAAGTATACGTGTATCCCACATTCATTGAAGCATTGTTCACAGTAGCCAACACAGGGATACAACTCAAATGTCCATCAGTGAACAAATGAATAAAGAAATTGTGTTACATATATGCAATGGAAAATTATTCTGCAAAAGAATGAGATCTTGTCATTTGCCACAACATGGATGAAACTAAACAACATTATGCTAAGTAAACTAAAACAGATACCCCCCCCCCAAAAAAAAAAAAAAGTATTTGCATGATCTCACTTGTGGAATCTAGGGGTAAAATTACATATACAGAGAGAATAAAACAGCAGTTACCATGAAGAGAGAGAGGGTGGAGGAAATGGAAAGATGTAGATCAGAGGATACAAAGGAGTAGATATGGAGGATGAACAAGTCTAGAAACGATGTAAAACATGAGGACTGTAAATAAGAAAATTGAATTGTAAACAAAATTCATGCTAGCTGAGTAGATTCTAGCTCCTCTTACCACAAAAGAAAAAAAAAACAGGTAACTATGTGACATGAAAGATATGTTCACCTGTTTCACTATAGTAATCATTTTTCTGTTTGTATTGATCTTATAACATCATATTGAGTGCCTTAAATGTACATAATGAAATGTATTTTTAAAATATTTTGATCATACCTATTTCTTCTATTTTCATTTCCCAAAATTCAAAAATGACAAAACAGATTAAGGTAGGAAAATATTGCTATAAAAAACCTATTGTGGGAGCAAGGCATTATCTATTCTGGACACCTGGAAACCCCTAGATTTGGTTGGTAATTGGGTACTCTGTCAGCATCCATCTGAACTCATGTTCCTCTAGGTACCTTAACTCTAGAAGCACAGGTCCATTTCTGTCACCCTGTGAGGCTACTCCCCAGCATTTGTCAATGAGCTACACTGCTGAGTTGGTTAAGCCTTGAGGCTGAGTGTCTTCACAGCCCCTCTGCCACCTGTGCCACCCAATATGTCCCTCTTTTCTCAACAACTGTCTGGGTGATAGCTCATGCCTAGGCTCTCCCTGCTAATTTTGGCAGCAACAAATATAAGTTCTGCCCTTTCCTTCAGTGAATGATCATAGAATTTTACAGGTGACACTGATGAAATTGCTAAGATATTTTTTTAAGACAATACTGCATCCCCATCTTGGAAGTGAGAACAAAAGGGTACACTCTGGCCATGCAGATTTAGCTATTTCATTCACTCTCACTTGGAAACATGACCCAGCCCCCAATGACATCATCAATCTTATGATGATTTGCTCTGACAGACTCACTAAACAGTCTTCTGATTAATACAAATAGCCCACATTTTGCATAGAGTTTTTAAATACGCAAAAACTCCTTGGTTAATATTATATCATTGAATCATCACAGAACCCTTTGATAACCCACTGATTTTTAAATAGTACAAAAGTTGAAGTTCCATCGAATTAAGTGATTGGCTAAAGTTTCATGACGTTAAATAAATGTCAGGGTCAGTCATTCAAGTCTAAATCTCACATTCTACTTTACTGCCTCGGTCTTAATAATGAATTGCTGGCCTTATATTATTGTTTTAGTCCACTTTTTCACTGCTGTGACTAAAAGACCCAACCAGAATAACTGTGCAGGAGGAAATGTTTATTTGAAAGCTCATGGTTTCCGAGGTCTAAGTCCATGGAAGGCTGATTCCATTCCTCAGAGCTTGGGGGTGAAGCAGAACGTCATGGCAGAGAGAAAGACTCTACACTACAGATACAAAATATGCACCCCATAGCCAGACCCACAATGAACCATTTCATTCCACTTGCCCCCAGTTACCACTCAGTTAATCCCATCAGGTATTAATTCATTGATGAGGTTAAGACTGTAACCCAGTCATTTCTCTTCCAAACCTTCTTGCATTATCTCACATGTGAGCTTTTGGGGAACACCACATCTAAGTCATAAGAATCATTGTACTGATCTTGAGAACAAATCCCGGGGAGATGGTGGCGAAGGGAGTGCATCAGCCCCATGTACCACGTCACTGTGCGGGAGAATGACGAGTTAGAACGGCTAAAAGCTATCTTGTTAGGAATTTCCAGCAAAATTGGGGTGCTCCAAAACCTAGAGGAAGGATTTCCATCGCACGAGGATCAGCTATGGGGGCTCAAACGCAAGAGATTTGTCCGCACGGAGGGTCACGCTGCTTATTCAGCAAATCACCCCGCGGCTAGAGTCTGTGGCGCACGCTGGGAAATGACGAGATAGCAACGCAAAGACACAGCGCTGCGGATTCTGCGGGCTTATGCCAGCTGTGCAATCACCGTGCTCAGTGCTGAATTCTGGGTTTGAGACAGGGAAGGAAGTGGTCCAATTCGGTTCTCCACACCAGTCAGACCACAGAGGAAGCCAGCGGCCACCATCTTGGAGAGCTGACGACACCATCCCTGTTTTCGACTGATTGCAGCTCATTCAGCCATAGAACAGGTAATTTCAGGCTGCCATTCGCCTGCATCTCGCAGACAAATTACTCAGGCTCAGTACTAAAGAACCTGCGGAAACTGTTTCTTGGAGCCTGCTCCTATCAGAATATACACAGAGCCCAGAGCGGCCGAATTCCGGCTCCCGGAACTGCTCTGGCCCAGGGCTAAAGAACCCGCGGAAACTGCTTCTCGGTCCAGGTCCTGCTGAATACTGTGGAGGTAAATACCAACCGAGCCTTCACAGGCAGTAGCAACAGGATTGAGACGGGGCTTGTGAGGGCCGGTCAGGACTCACCCGTTGCTTTGGACAACCGGCAAAGGGAACGAAATGCTGCCATTCGCATTGGATACCAACATGGCAGAGATCTGATGTCATCAGAAAGCAGTGGAGGAGAGAACTTCATCAATACCAGCGGCGACAGAAACAGTTGGTCTCCTGGTAAAGAAAGTGAGTCACAAACACCCGAGTCTCTCTCACTTTGTCATCAAGCCAGAGGGGCAGAGCAGAGCCACCGCCCGCACCCGGAACAGGCCCTGCAGCCTGCCGGCATGGTAGTCACGTCACCCCAATTGGAGTAGGGGCAGAGCAGAGCCGCCGCCCGCGCCTGCAAGGTAGGCAGACCTGCGACCGACCAGCAGAACAGGCCCAGGGGTCCACGGGCGTGGTAGACATGTCACCCCAATTGGAGGAGGGGCAGAGCAGAGCCGCCGCCCGCGCCTGCAAAGTAGGCAGACCTGCGACCCACCGGCACAACAGGAGTAGAGATAATACCATGCATCTTATCTGATCATAATGGAATGAAACTGAAAATCAACAATAAAAGAAGGAAGGAAAAATCATGCATCACTTGGAGAATGAACAATAGGTTACTGAACGATCAATGGGTTATAGAAGACATCAAGGAGGAAATTAAAAAATTCTTAGAGATAAATGAAAACACAGACACAACATATCGGAATCTATGGGACACATTGAAAGCAGTTCTAAGAGGAAAATTCATTGCTTGGTGTTCATTCCTTAAAAAAAGAAAAAAACAACAAATAAATGATCTCATACTTCATCTCAAAATCCTAGAAAAAGAAGAGCAAAACAACAGCAAAAGAAGTAGAAGGCAAGAAATAATTAAAATCAGAGCTGAAATTAATGAAATCGAAACAAAAGAAACAATTGAAAAAATTGACAAAACTAAAAGTTGGTTCTTTGAAAAAATAAATAAAATCGACAGACCCTTAGCCATGCTAATGAAGAGAAGAAGAGAGAGAACTCAAATTACTAGCATACGGGATGAAAAAGGCAATATCACAACAGACACTTCAGAAATACAGAAGATAATCAGAAATTATTTTGAATCCTTATACTCCAATAAAATAGAAGATAGTGAAGGCATCGATAAATTTCTTAAGTCATATGATCTGCCCAGATTGAGTCAGGAGGATATAGACAACCTAAACAGACCAATATCAATTGAGGAAATAGAAGAAACCATCAAAAGACTACCAACTAAGAAAAGCCCAGAACCGGATGGGTATACAGCAGAGTTTTACAAAACCTTTAAAGAGGAACTAATACCAATACTTTTCAAGCTATTTCAGGAAATAGAAAAAGAGGGAGAACTTCCAAATTCATTCTACGAGGCCAACATCACCCTGATTCCTAAACCAGACAAGGACACCTCAAAGAAAGAAAACTACAGACCAATATCTCTAATGAACCTAGATGCAAAAATCCTCAATAAAATTCTGGTGAATTGGATACAAAAACATATCAAAAAAATTGTGCACCATGATCAAGTAGGATTCATCCCTGGGATGCAAGTCTGGTTCAATATACGAAAATCAATAAATGTTATTCACCACATCAATAGACTTAAAAATAAGAACCATATGATCATCTCGACAGATGAGGAAAAAGCATTCGACAAAGTACAGCATCCCTTTATGTTCAAAACTCTAGAAAAACTAGGGATAACAGGAACATACCTCAATATTGTAAAAGCAATCTATGCTAAGCCTCAGGCTAGCATCATTCTGAATGGAGAAAAATTGAAGGCATTCCCTCTAAAATCTGGAACAAGACAGGGATGCCCTCTCTCACCACTTCTGTTCAACATAGTTCTCGAAACACTGGCCAGAGCAATTAGACAGACGAAAGAAATTAAAGGCATAAAATAGGAAAAGAAGAAATTAAACTATCACTATTTGCATATGACATGATTCTATACCTAGAAGACCCAAAAGGGTCTACAAAGAAACTATTAGAGCTAATAAATGAATTCAGCAAAGTGGCAGGATATAAAATCAACACGCATAAATCAAAGGCATTCCTGTATATCAGCGACAAATCCTCTGAAATGGAAATGAGGACAACCACTCCATTCACAATATCCTCAAAAAAAATAAAATACTTGGGAATCAACCTAACAAAAGAGGTGAAAGACTTATACAATGAAAACTACAGAACCCTAAAGAGAGAAATAGAAGAAGATCTTAGAAGATGGAAAAATATACCCTGTTCATGGATAGGCAGAACTAACATCATCAAAATGGCGATATTACCAAAAGTTCTCTATAGGTTTAATGCAATGCCAATCAAAATCCCAACGGCATTTCTTGTAGAAATAGAGAAAGCAATCATGAAATTCATATGGAAAAATAAAAGACCGAGAATAGCAAAAACACTGCTAAGCAGGAAGTGTGAATCAGGTGGTATAGCGATATCAGACTTCAAACTATACTACAGAGCAATAGTAACAAAAACAGCATGGTACTGGTACCAAAACAGGCGGGTGGACCAATGGTACAGAATAGAGGACACAGAAACCAATCCACAAAACTACAACTACCTTATATTTGATAAAGGGGCTAAAAGCATGCAATGGAGGAAGGATAGCATCTTCAACAAATGGTGCTGGGAAAACTGGAAATCCATATGCAACAAAATGAAACTGAATCCCTTTCTCTCGCCATGCACAAAAGTTAATTCAAAATGGATCAAGGAGCTTGATAGCAAATCAGAGATGCGCCGTCTGATAGAAGAAAAAGTTGGCTACGATCTACATACTGTGGGGTCGGGCTCCAAATTCCTCAATAGGACACCCATAGCACAAAAGTTAATAACTAGAATCAACAAATGGGACTTACTCAAACTAAAAAGTTTTTTCTCAGCAAAAGATACAATAAGAGAGGTAAATAGGGAGCCTACATCCTGGGAACAAATCTTTACTCCTCACAATTCAGATAGAGCCCTAATATCCAGAGTATACAAAGAACTCAAAAAATTAGACAATAAGAGAACAAACAACCCAATCAACAAATGGGCCAAGGACCTGAACAGACACTTCTCAGAGGAGGACATACAGTCAATCAACAAGTACATGAAAAAATGCTCACCATCTCTAGCAGTCAGAGAAATGCAAATCAAAACCACCCTAAGATACCATCTCACTCCAGTAAGATTGGCAGCCATTAGGAAGTCAAACAACAACAAGTGCTGGCGAGGATGTGGGTAAAAGGGTACACTTGTACATTGCTGGTGGGACTGCAAATTGGTGCAGCCAATTTGGAAAGCAGTATGGAGATTTCTTGGAAAGCTGGGAATGGAGCCACCATTTGACCCAGCTATTCCCCTTCTCGGTCTATTCCCTAAAGATCTAAAAAGAGCATGCTACAGGGACACTGCTACATCGATGTTCATAGCAGCACAATTCACAATAGCTAGACTGTGGAACCAACCTAGATGCCCTTCAATGGATGAATGGATAAAAAAAATGTGGCATTTATACACAATGGAGTCTTACTCTGCATTAAAAAATGACAAAATCATAGAATTTACAGGGAAATGGATGGCATTAGAGCAGATTATGCTAAGTGAAGCTAGCCAATCCCTAAAAAACAAATGCCAAATGTCTTCTTTGATATAAGGAGAGTAACTAAGAACAGAGTAGGGACGAAGAGCATGAGAATAAGATTAACATTAAACAGGGATGAGAGGTGGGAGGGAAAGGGAGAGAGAAGGGAAATTGCATGGAAATGGAAGGAGACCCTCAGGGTTATACAAAATTACATACAAGAGGAAGTGAGGGGAAAGGGAAAAATAATACAAGGGGGAGAAATGAATGACAGTAGAGGGGGTAGAGAGAGAAGAGGGGAAGGGAGGGAAGGGGAGGGGGGATAGTAGAGGATAGGAAAGGCAGCAGAATACAACAGACACTAGTATGGCAATAT
Source organism: Marmota flaviventris (assembly GCF_047511675.1). Taxonomy (NCBI): domain Eukaryota; kingdom Metazoa; phylum Chordata; class Mammalia; order Rodentia; family Sciuridae; genus Marmota; species Marmota flaviventris. The sequence continues at coordinate 87,907,553 of NC_092503.1, forward strand.
GTAAATCAATGGATGTGTAACTGATGTGATTCTGCAATCTGTACACGGGGTAAAAATGGGAGTTCATAACCCACTTGAATCAAAGTGTGAAATATGATATATCAAGAACTATGTAATGTTTTGAACAACCAACAATAAAAATTTTTTAAAAAAAGAATAATTGTACTAATTATCTGACTGTATTGAGAAAATATTGAAAAGAGAAGTTAAAAATATTACGTGCTATGCTATGTCCTCACAAATACACAAGGTTATATAGAATAAAGATGGGTCATATCAGAGTGGAAATAACATAGGATTTAGGATTTGACCAGCCCAATCTTCAATGTTCACTATCCATGTAACTTCAGGCTAAGTTTAATTCAATAACCGTGGACATCAGTTTGCTTGTTTCAATAATTCCTATTGAATACACTTGCAATCATTAGAAATTAAGCAAAAAGAATGTCATCTATTTATTGGCACCTAATAAATACTACCTTTTGTCAGTCATTATGGTTTTTGTTATTAACTTCCACATCATTAGTATTTAATTAAATAAAAGACAAGGGCTTAATTCAATCCCAGAACAGCCTGTGGGTTTGGCATGCTAACTTTAGGGTGGTAAAGGTATACAAAATAATACAAAACTGGCCTTGTATCTTAATGGGTGGAAAAAAGAAGGGATTTATGATTGCCTTTTAATGACAACTTAGTTGACATTTTTTCCATTTCATGAATACTGTAAACTGTTACATTGTCTACAAAAATAAGTTTGATCTCAGAAACAATTATTTATCTCTAGAAATGTAGAAACTCTGGAAGACACCAGGCAATTTGTTTTGTTAACCATCTGACAGAGATATGCTCAATTTTGCATCTGATTTTTCCCCCATCCCTGTCATTGTCAATTACTTTGTACTGTATCAGCATTTGGAAAACAGTTAATCAGGCTGGAGTGCCAGGCAGCCTTGGATCTGTCTTTGACTTAATCACAAACACATGCTGCCGCATTCATCAATTTCCTTTGAAGTAAGTGTCTTCGTTATTGCAATGCTCTACCTTTGGGTGTAGGATACGTGTACACTGATTTCTATGTCAGAGAACAATGAGATATAATCGGAAGTGCTCATGAGAACGAGTCACCAAAACGAAGCAGTGGAGTAAATTTAAAGTCGTAACTTAGGAGAAAATTCAACCAGTCGAAATCCATGCCATCTGTATAAGAAAATATTATGTGACAAGAGATGATGACAATACCACATTACACCAGAGGATATATAGTTAAAGCAGTAGAATGAAAACATAAGGAAGAAATCTTAAAGATGGGCTCAAGAGCTGTATTAAAATACACTACAATTATTGCAATGGAGACACTGAAGATAAGAAAATCATGGCAATAGTCTCTAATTATGGCCTCGGTTTTTAAAAATTGAGGGTCATCCTATGTTTTATAATTGAATTTAATGACAACTTTGTAGAACATCGGCGTATGATCTGCGTCTTCCTAGTTCATATTTATATCACTGCTATGGTTTGGATAAGAGTCTCCCAAAAGTTCGGGTGTTAGGTGGTGTTATTGAAAAGTGGTGGTACCTAAGTCCTAGTGAAGATCCTTAGGTCATTAGGCACATGCCTCACAGGGGGTCCTGGGACCCCAGTCTCCTCCTGTTCTCAGTTTTTGTTTCCTGGTGTAGGATGTGAGCAGCTTGCTCTGCCAGGCATTCCCTACCATTGCCACCCAGCACCCCCACTAGAGGCCCAGCAATGAGGCCACACAATCTTGGTTGGAAATCTCCAGAACCATGAGCTACGTACATTTTTATGTCTTACAAGTTAATTATCTCAGATATTTAACTATAGCAAGGCAAAGATCACCATTGCAATCGCTGATTCTTGATGTCCCATAGCGACTGCCAGTCAGAAAAGTGAAAATGTTTAAAGTTGTGTTTGCAATCATCAAGGGATCCAGTTCAGGAAATCCCTCACTTGTCCCTGATGTTCTTAACAACATGGACTTCTAAAAGTAGTCTCTGACCCACTAGTTGCACATTTATAACATCTTGTATCTAACTCATTTAATATCTATTTTAAGCCCCAAATAAACATTTGAAGGAGGGCAGTAAGATATCTCCATTTAACCTATGAAGGAATCACCCTCCAAGAGCCACTGCCAAGTGAGTTGTCCTAAGTTTCACTACTAAATCTTAGACTTGTAGGCTTAGCCATATTACTTTAGAGAAGACATTTTTTAAAGTGCTATTTTTATTCAATGTGACATTCTATAGCATAGAAATACAGATTTACTTTCAGTCAAGCTCTAACATGAATTGCTCCTCTCTAGCAAAGGATTTAACTTGATTAACTGATAATTATGAGCATCTAAACCTGGAAGTTAGCAGCTAGATTTTTGAAGGACAGTAGTATAATATAAACAAGTAGTGTCCAGAGATATGGTGGGTGATGTGTCCCTGAGAATGAGTGGACAGCCCTGAAATATTCAAGTTTCCTCTTTCTCATTCAAATCCTCCCCTAACCACACTTCAGAAAAATAAAGTATAATTCCTATACAATTTTATCTCCTGTTATTATGTCAAGACAAAGTCAACTGGGTGCAGTGGCACATGCCTGGAATCCCAGCTACTCAGGAGGCTGAGACAGAAGAACTTTAAATTTTAAGTCCAGGAAAACCCTGTCTCAGAATGAAAGGACCAGGGGTGTAGCTCAGTAGTAGAACAAATGAGATGAGATAGTAGGTTCAATCGCTAGTATTTAAAAACATCAATCAATAAATAAATTTTTAAAATAAAAAGGAGTTGAAGATGTTGCTCAGTGGTCATACACATGCCTAGCAGGCCTAAAGCCCTGGATTTAATCCCCAGTTATAATAATAATAATAATAATAATAATAATAATACTCATTCATTTCTTATTATGCTATATTACAGCATCATCCTCAATTTCTCAACTGTTACTTGAGTTCATCAATGAATTAATAGCTATGACAAACCTATATATAGTAACTGTAGCCCTTGAGTCTTCTGGGGGCTCAAAATGGTCTTCCAGATAAGCTACAGGTGGGGCTGAGGCTCAGTGGTAGAACACTTGCCTGGCACATGTGAGGCACTGGGTTCGATCCTCAGCATTATATATATAATAAAGCCACAGGTGTAACAAGAGGCATGATTGACTTTTTCACCGCAAACCAGAATGTATGCATGCAATTGAATTCTGGATCTTTCAAAGTTAACATAACAAGAAAGATAGACAGTACTACTGACACTCAGAACATTTTCAGTAGTGACTTTAGAATTGATTTGAAAGACATGCAAGTCTGTCTCATTGTGGTAAGACAGTACATATATACACACACTGTATGATGTCATCGAAAAAGATTTACCCAAGCTTGATCATCCATAATGTGCACAAGAATTAACTCTAGATTCTCTTAGAAATAGCCAAAATTCAAAGCCACCTTCAAAAATATTTGATATTCAAAAGGTATGTGTTCCACCAGGGCTAAGTGTTCAAATTGATTATTTAATTGAATCAAATATAATCTAGCCTGTTGAGACAGTTACAAAACTCTTTCTCATTCTCCCTCACTCTTTCTCTTATTCCGCCTGAATCATCTCATCCTCTAATGGAAGATTATTTGTTGAATACCAAAGGATGCCAGTTGGTGCATTTTCATCTGGCCCTCACACCCGGGAGACACAAACATTGTTCCTCTTCGTAATCATTGAGCAAATTGAGGCTCAAGTAGGTACAGTGCCTTGGTGGTAAGCCTGGCATAACAGCCCACCTCACGTGGGCTCACAAGCCAATATTCTTTTGACCACACTGCCACAACTCTGAAGGCAACAAAGTCCATTTTGCGGGTTTAGGTTCTAATATTATACATTTTTTGAAATGAATTAAATTACTCTATGATCATACCTCACATTTCAGAGATGTCATATTTATGGGAACTTTAGTGTATATATATATATATATATATATATATATATATATAGCTCAATTTCATTTCTTCTTTTCACAAAAATACTTTCTTGGTTTCCATTTATCTTACATGGCTCATAAAATGTTATTTATACCCTTTTATCTGAATTAGCTAACAGGAAAACCTAAAGCAATGCCTAGTGATCTGAATGATGTTCATCATAAGAAAAATTCAAGCTGTCAAAAAATATACCCTCCACATGAGCAGACCCTGCTAACTTCAGTATATACTTCCCACCATTAGCCCTTCTGAGTTGGTATAATACCTTTATCCAATTAGGCTTTTTCAGTGGGTGAAGAAAAAGGGAGAACTCTGTTTTCCTCTGCCATTTTCAATGTTTCATTATTATAAAAGGAAAATATCAAACAGATTTTGTAAGTTAGTAGTTTTTATAGCAGGAAGTAGGCCACAACGTGTTTATCAGGCAGAACAGAGAACTTTAACAAAGGCAGAAGGGTTTGGGGAACAAAGGGTACGTTCTGATTAAATGTACATTAGTCACCAGCTCAACTCCAGTCCGTGTTATTAGCCCACTAAAGTCCACATGGAAATAAGTGAAAAGGAACGTTATCTGGAGATTACACCAATTTTTAACATTCAAGGCAAATGTTTAAAATAAAAGATTAAATTGTGCCATGCATCACGGTCTTTTAGTGCTTACTTAATTGACTAACTATGCACAGCATAAACTTTGCAGCATCTTTTGGAGGAAAGCTGGGGGAAAAATAGTGTGGGGTATGATTGGTTATGATTTGTTACCAATACAGACATTCAAATGTGGTTAACTATAGAGCTCATGGAATGTGAAGACATTTTTTTATTTGTTCTAATTAGTTATACATGACAGTAGAATGCATTTTGACACATTGTATACAAATGGAGAGTAACTTCTCATTCCTCTGGCTGTACATAGTGCTGAGTCACACCAGTAGTGTAATCATACATGTATATAAGATAATAATGTCTGTCTCATTCTACCATCCTTCCCTTCCCCACAGCCCCACCCCTCCCCTCATTACCCTCTGTACAATCCAAAGTTCCTTCATTCTTCTCCACTAACCCCACTATAGATCAGCATATCAGAGAAAACATTTGGCCTTTGGTTTTGGGGGATTGGCTTATTTCACTCAGCATGATATTCTCTAGTTCCATTCTATCTACCTGCAAATGCCATAATTTCATTCTTATTTAAGGTTGAGTAATATTCCATTTGGGTATATGTACCACATTTTCTTCATCCATTCATCTGTTGAAGGGCATCTAGGTTGGTTCCATAGTTTAGCTGTTATAAATTGAGCTGCTATAAGCATTGATATGGGTGCATTGCTCTGTAGTATGCTGATAAGTCCTTTGGGTATAAACCAAGGAGTGAGATACCTGGGTCAAATGGTGGTTACATTCCCAGGTTTCTGAGGAATCTCCATACTGCTTTCCAGAGTGGGTGCATCAATTTACAGTCCCACCAGCAATGCATGAGTGTACCTTTTTCCCTGCAACCTCACCAACACTTATTAGTGCTTGTATTCTTGATAATTGCCATTCTGACTGGAATAAGATGAAATATTAGAGAAGTTTTGATTTGCATTTCTCTAGTTGCTAGAGATGATGGGCATTTTTTTATATGTTTGTTGATCAAATGTATTTCTTCTTCTGTAAAGTGTCTGTTCAGTTCCTTAGCCCCTTTATTGATTGGGTTTTTTTTATTATTAAGTTTTTTTGAGTTCTTTATATATCCTGGAGATTAACATTAATGCTTTTCAGAGATTTTAAGTGTATTCTATTCATTTTTTCTATGGAGATAGAAAAAAGATTAATATATGCACATGTTTCATTTATCTTGGCAAATGCATAAATTCTATTATCATTAGGATGCTATGGTTAGGTAAATAAAATTTCAGTAAAACAAAGTTCATACATGAGGTGATAAAAATGAAGCAGGGACCCAGGTGTACTAACTTTAGAAAGAAATGTTTCTAACAATGTATCTTCTGTGACTGTTTAAAAGGAGTATTGTCATTGGACCTTTCCTTAATGCCTCATGCTATCATTAGAGGCATTAGTTTCAGGATGTGGTGTTTCCATTCTCAGTGATGACCATCAGTGCTAGTAAAAATGCATAAATATATTTCCCTAAGTGCCTATATTTATATAATTGGTATTCTGTGGTTTTCTCTATCACAATGGCTGTCACTTCTCAAAATGCTGGCTTTCCAATGAAACCTCTGAACACTACATCCTCCCGCCCACACTTATGTGATTCAACACAGCACACACTTTTATCCCTGTCTCTGTCTCTCCTTAGATCTAGTTTCCTGCCTTCTGAAACCTAGGATGTGCTGAGAATCACCAGAGAAACCAAATAACCAAACTTGTTAAATCAAGTTTGGCATAATGCAAAGTGTACCCTAAGGCAGATTCGAATCACATCCTGCAGAATTCCTCACCACCCAAAAAAGGTGCTCTTTATTTTGAGCATGTAGCTATTTAGAGAATCATTAAGAATGTCAGCTGTCCAACCATGACCAGAGAGATGGAGCTTGATTTCTTCTACCTCTATTCAGTGACTCAGTTGAAATCTCTTTCTTTATTAGAGATGATTCTCAGGTGCCTCTAACTACCCTGTATGATGGCAAACAGAAATTTCTTTCTTTTCCTTCCTTCTTTCTTTCCTCCCCTCCTTGTCCTCTTTCACACAATTTTAATGTACTTCTTCTACTAAAAGTATTTGATTTGCTCACTTTAAAAATTCCCCAACAGTGTTTTGTTGAATTTTCAAAGACAAATTGAGTGTGAGCAAGTCTTTCAAGTGTTCCCTCCTCTTTAGGAGATAGTGATCTCATCCCTAATTGCAGTGCCACAGACCCAAAGTCACAAATAATAAGGTCTCAATTAAACCAATTAACTGAATTTATCAGGCAAAATGGCCTTAATAAGTAGTCTTTAATAAAATATTTGTCTTTCGTTGTGAAAGAGAGCTGGGGAGACTTTGTTTGCTATAAGTCACTGTTCCAAAATAGAAATGAATGACTGAAAATCAAACTAAGTGAAGAGATTTAATTTTTAAAAATCAACTTAAAATCTGTCCTGGGTCAATACAAATTCAGCCTCATTTCTTAAACCTTCTATATATCCAATTATGGTCAAGTCCAAATTGATGTTCACAACAATAGCCCTTGGTCATTGCAAGAGCTTTAGTCGCCCAAGAAAAAAAATCAATTATGTTCAGTACATTCCATCCGCTAGAGTATAACAGCAGCAGTATAACTTCAGGAAATTTCTTAACAATAATTGAACCATCTTCTTATTAACTCTGTCTTAGCCATACAGTTCAGTTGACCAGAACTGCCTCTTTACCAAATTAGAATTGCTAAACTTTTATCATGTTTATTTCTTCTTGAAAATAGTTCATATGGTTCTCAAGTGCTAAAATCCATTATTTTTTTGCTTTCTGAAATTCGCTTATACCAGAAAAAAAAAAAAACTGATTGCAATAAAATTCAAATAATGCAGAAAAGACAAAATTAATTTAAAATAGGTTAGAAAACCAAGAAATAAATATAACAAAAGTAGGAAAGTAAAGTTGAGATCAGGAGTAAGGTAAGCACAAAAGTGCAGGCTATTAAAACCCTTTACATTTGCTGGTATAAACCATAATTTTGTCTGTGCTCATTTTTACAAGCATTTTCTTTGTAATTCTTTGTTTCATGGAAAACCAAACAGAGCTATTGTGTACAAGTCAGTAAGAGCCTGTTAACATTAACTAAAGCCAGGCTCTGAAGCTTCAACAGAAAAACAGGCCAACAACTTTCCAACAACCTTTATAGTTCACAAAATGCCACAGGCACAGTGGGGGAGGGATGCATAAGAAGGCTCCAGTCTCCAGATGTCGGTTGTCAGTGGGGCACAGATCCACAGAACCACTGGTCTTGACAAATCAGAGTGTGAAGGGAAGAGGCACAAACACATGACTTTGTCCCCTAGGCACCATTTACCCTGAGTCTGTCACTATAAAGCAGCCTATTATAGAAGATTGTATTTTATCTGATTCTCATACTGTCCAAAAACTGCCTCCAGAGTAAAAACCTAACCAGCAAAACCCTGACGAGTACAAAGTAGGAAGAAGAAGAAGTCCCATGTCTATAAATCAGCTTCATTAAATTTTAGTTTTGCTTAGAGTATTATAAATATTGAGGTTTCCTCCTCTGATAAGAAGGGTCTAGGCCTTTACAGGCCAGGGCAGGACTCTTGTGTGGCCATCAGAAGGGGCTTCCTAATACAGTGGTAGATGAGATCCTGGCAGGCCGTCTGAAATCCACCTTGTGAATCTAAATGGTACACAGCAAAGAGAGGGAGACAGGGTAGTCAAGCAGGCCAGAGACCAGAGCAGCAGAACAGCAGACACTGAAGGCAGAAGTGTGGTCCTCAGCAAGACTCCATCCTTTCCCTAAGGTCACTGTTATGGACCAGGTGAGAGCACTTCAAGACAATAAAAAACTATAATGGGGCTTAAACACAACCTAAATTCCATCACATGATGACTTTAAAACACATGCCAAATACCTTTTAACTCATAATCATAGACATTCAGGACTGAAGAGAGCACCTCACCCAGTCTGAACTTGCTGCAGTAGGGTTGCTTATGGAGATTGTGACTTGCCCTCAAATTTTGATCATCTATATCCACAAAAAGGGTGTTGAGAGCTGAATAATGGATAATGGCCTTTTCACAATACCCAGGGACTGTGATATTTGCTTATACTCAGAGGAAGGAGATTTTAGGCGCCACCTGCACCTGGGTATCCAGTGTCAGATGGAAAATTATCCAATTTGGCAAATATAAGGTATGAAGAGACAAAGCAGATTAGGCAGACAGAAGTTTAACCTTTTTTATGACAGTTGCATTTTTTTAGGTGCTTAATTAAAGGGTAGGTATGTAAGTCCTCAGAATAGATTTCAGTTGTATTGCCAATAAATTATAGTCAAATTCAGAAGTACTACAGTAGGAAGGAAGCTACGACTGTAATTAAGCAAGGTGATAGTTAACACAGGCAGAAATAAACTTTTCAAAATGTTGTTATTTATATATTTTATTATGCCTGAAACATGAAGACTTTCAAAAATTTTCACCTCTAAGAAACCAAAACTATATGCCTTATTATCTTTGAATAGGATATTTAAGAGCAATGGAACAAGGGAGAGATATTAAAGAAGTCATATGAATCCATGTACAGTAGAAATCTTCATGAAAAGACAATGATCATATGTGTATTGAATGTATTAGGACCATGATGTTTTAGGGTAAGTAGAAGGTAGACAATAGATTCTGTGTTAGTCAGCTTTTTGTTTCTGTGGCCAAAGTGCCTGAAAAGAACAATTTAGAGGAAAAAAGATTTATTCTGGCTCATGGTTTTAGAGGTTCAGTCCATGGTCAGATGGCTCCAAGGCAAAAACATCATGGCAGAAGGTTACAGCAAAGAAAATCTGCTCAGCTCATAGCAGCTGGGAAATGGGGTAAGGGGAATAAATCCCTCCAGGACATTCCCTCAGTGACCTACTTCCTCACTTCCTCCAACTAGGTCCTACCACTACTAGTTCATCAAGCTATCAATGGATAAGTCCACTGATGAGGTTATGAGGTCAGATTCCTTGTGATCCAATCATTGACTAAAAGCCCCATCTCTGAACCTTGCTGCATTGAGGAACATGATAGTTTCAAGATAGGAAACTTTGTAGGGACATTTCAGATCTAAGCCATAATAGACTCTGTGAAATAGGAATTGCTCTAGACACTGAGGATGTAGCTCAGTGGCAGAGCATTTGCCTATAAAATGTGTGAGGCCGTGGGTTTGATCCCTAGCCCCACAAAAAGACACGAAAACAAAAACTGAGAGCTGGGCATGATTGCACATGCCTGTAATCCCAGTAGTGCTCACAGGCTGTGGCAGGAGGATGACAAGTTCAAAGTCAGCCTTGGCAACTTAGCTAGATCCTTAGCAACTTAGGGAGACCCTGTCTCAAAAAAAATTTTTTTTTAATGGGCTGGGAATGTGGCTCAGTAGTATAGTGTCCTGGGTTCAATCCCTAGTACCAAAAGAAAAAAAAAATCATTCTACAAACTGAGGCTCCATGGGGCTCAATTCCTTTCTCTGGAAATGAGGGAGTTAAAACATTATTATCTGCTAGCCTACAAATTGTATGAATCTAGTTCAGGTTTGAGAATTTTTGTATTTGGAATGACTGTGAAATGGCTTCCATTAGCAGTTTCCTTTTCGGTTGAAATAAAATCCATGGTAATTTGTTTAGAAAATTGAAGGAGAATGTGAACTGTGTAAGATGGGAGAATACTGTGAAGGATTTATTCTCTCTAAGTTGAATTGTGCCTATCTGTCAAACATATCTGGTTTTTCTGAGTCAATCTTTGCTTTTATACATATTTTAAGGGAGAGAAGAAGGATTGTTTTCAAGATATAAGATATTACATTATAATGAAGCAGATTCAGGTCAATATGATAGAGAAAGAAAAATATTTACAAACTGTTTAGAACCAACATCTATCTATCTATCTCTCCTTCTCTCTCTCTCTCTCTCTCTCTCACACACACACACACACACACACACACACACACTCATTCAGCAAGACAGAGTAGACTCACAGACCATAATAGCTAACATCACATAATGGCTTGAGGTCACATTTTTACATCAGCTTCATGAACTTGCAAACCATGGTTTGCAATTCAATGCAGTCAACTATTTGAGTGTCTCCTACATGATAGCCTGACGTAGATGCAGCGGGGGATACAATACTTCACAAAACATGACACTTCTTTGCCATGCCCATCCCATTCCCCAAAATAAAATCCACCTCACTATCTTTTAAAAGTGGGATTAATAAACCAGGCGCAGTGGTGCACAACTATAATCCAGTGATTCAGGATGCTGAGACAGGAGGATCAGGGTTCAAAGCAAGCTTCAGCAATGGCAAGGCACTATGCAACTCTGTGAGACCCTGTCTCTAAATGAAATACCAAAAAAAAAAAAAAAAAAGTGTGGTTGCAGTGGGGGCGGGGGCGGGCAGGAGGCTGGAGATGTGGCTCAGTGGCTGAGTGCTCCTGAGTTCAATCCCTGGTACCAAATAAATAAATAAATTTTTCTTTAACTCTTTTAAACAAGAACATATAATATAGGGGAAACTAGAAGGAGGCTATTTGAAAATGACAAATATTTTATAAAAACACTAAGGTGAGGACACATTAATGGAAAATATCATTCAAGTGTAAATTAAAGTAGAGCATCCACCTTGGAGGAAGTCAAAAATATCCTGCAATTTTGGTATCAGATCTAGGCACTGAAATCTGGGTAGAACTCCCACTGTAGAGTCCAGAATGGAGAAGTAGCAGAGCATTATTCCAAGACAGTAGAAGCAAAGTCAACAAGGAAGAAAAAGAAAAGATGTATGTCTCAATTTGTGCTGTTATAACAAAATACCTGAGCCTGTGTAATGTATAAAGAACAGAAATTTATTTTCTCATAGGTCCAGAGTCTGGGAAGTCCAAGATCAAAGCACTGGCAGATTGAGTGTCTGGCAAAGGCTGCTCTTTGCTTCCAAGATGATGCCTTCTTGCTGCCTTCTCACATGGTGGAAGGGGGCAAAAAGTGACAAATATTGTGCCCTCACAGTGTCATGGCAGAGGAGGTGAAAGGGTCAGGCAACTCTCAGAAGCCTCTTTTATAATAGTACTAATTCCACTCACAAGGATGGAGCCCTCCGACTTAATCACTTCCCAAAAGTTTCACTTCTTTTGGCAGGGGGTTAATGAAAATTGAACTTAGGGGTGCTTAACCACTGAGCCACATTCCCAGCCCCCCCCCCCTTTTTTTGAGACAATGTCTCACTAAGTTGCTTAGAGCCTTGCTAAGTTGCTGAGGCTGGCTTTGAACTTATGATCCTTCTACTTCAGCTTCCCAAGCCACTGGGATTACAGGTGTGTGCCACCACAACTGGCAAAAGGCCCCACTTCTTAATACATCACCATGGAGGTTGTTGCAACAGGAATTTGGGAGAGACATAAACGTTTAGACTACAACAGTGTGTCAAGAGAAAACTAACCTGATATGTTATGGTGGCTATTAGAGATTGATGTGATTGCCATTCCAACTAACTTTGTATATGACTTAATTGATTGCTCTAAAACTTACCCCCAAAGATCAGTAAATCCTTAAGCAATTAATTCTAGTTTCTATAGAAAAGTCATAAAAGACTCAGTGTACCACATATATTTATATTCATGTTTTTAAAAAACATTAACTAGTCTATTGCAGCATTCTGTTGCTGTGAATTTCTAGTTACACTGTATGAGAAACAATTACAAAGCTGTTAGATTAATCTCTTTTCCAAAACAATCACATTTTAGCTTCTTGATTTAGGTGTGGCTAACTTGGCAATTGCAATCTGTATTATGGTAAATTTTGCATTTAATAGCTATAGTGGCTACCTTTTCATGAAATAATCAATTTATATACAGAGGAGTAAATTGGTTTTGCAGCCCAGAACTAGTGCTCTAAACAAATGAAGCAAAATGCAATTCGATTATAATAAATCTAATATGGTAGATGGCATATTTAATAAAACTCATTGCTCTTCATAGATAAGGAATCCCAGATATAGATGTGTCCAATAAAATGTTAATTATGCCATCAGAGAATTACACAGTATCTTATCTGTAGTGGAAAAGATAGGAAGACTACATAATTACTTCATCGAAAAATTAAATAATATTATCTTCTTTGTAAAAAGCTATGCCAAGAATCTTAATAAATTCTTAGCATATCTTTTCAGAAAAAATTGTATTTTATTTTTAGGTGGTGCAAAACAAAACATTTTAAGTGGATGAAATAAGTCTAGCAAAACTATTTGAGATTCATATTTCCAAAATTCTCAACAATTATGAAGTGAATTCACTTATTTAACATGCTTTCTAGTATGATAAATCAAAACTATGTCATTGTAGAGATCAGAAAATTGATTTGAAAAATGAATTACTCTTCTGGGTTTCCACTCCAAGTCAATGTAAATTAAGATTAAAATTTAGATATCAGAGAGTATTTGTTGAGATTTGAATCCTGAATGTCATAGACTTATTCTTCCTGTTGAAATTAATTTCATACTTAGACATACTTTTTTCCTGAAGTTCCATTTTATTTAATTTGTATCTTAGTTTTCTCCCACAATTATTTATAGTAATTTAGAAAGTTACATAAAGTATTGCAAGTAAAGTAAAAAATGATAAAATGAAACAAAGGGGAAATAAGGAAAGCAATGTGAAGCCAGAGTCAGGTTTGTGCACACAAACAGGGCATGAGGTCCAATATGCTTATTTTGGTGGGCCTCAGTTTGTCTCCAGGATTTCTAATTATGTAGAGTGGACTGCATGTCCAAGGGTCTTATGGCCAATCATATTTTCCAAAAACAAAAACGTTATCTCCAGTCCCTCATGTTTCTAGAACTTTTCTATTCCCAGTCAAGAGGCAGTCTTAATTTTCCCTCTCCTTGAACCTGGGGAATGAGTTTTGGGCTACCTCAGCAAGAAAAATGCTACTATGTGACGTCCACAGCTAGGTCATAAAATATGATGCAATTTGGTCCCTATTTATCTCTCTCCCTTACCCCATCCCTGCTTACAACTAGAACCCAGCCACCATGTGTAAGGAATCCCAGAACACATGGAGAATAACATGAATATTCCAGCCAAGAGCCCAGCTAACTTCTCAGCCAAAATCATCATCAGACAAGAGACAGAGCTTACAAAAAACTCCAGTCCCCAACCTTTGAATCTTGCAGCTAAAACCCAAGACATTATGGGGCAGGGACAAACCATCCCACAGTTTTCTGTTGGAATTCCTGGCCCAAAGAATTCATGCACAAATTATATGATCGATCATTTTACACATTGAGTTTTAGGGTACTCTATTATGTAACCATAGCAACTAAACAGCACTTTAGACAAAAACAAATCTGGAGAAAGTCAACCACTCCCAATTCTGAGAGAATGGAGACCAATTTCTCTCACAGGTCTTCCTGTGTGAGGCAATGAACAATATTTGTACAGCAACATGGTCATGGTATCCTGGTTCTCACCTTATGTATGACACTCAGGTTAGGCTGACTGCATCAGGGCAAAGGGCAGGGTGGCAAAAGTGAATTAATAGGAAAGAAGCACAAATGCAGTTCATGTTACAGCTCTCTGATGGCCTGACCTGCTGCAGAGAGGCTGTAGTGGGCAGAGGATGCTTTCTCTGACAGAACTCAAAAACTCTATTAATAGTGCTGGGGTGAAGGGAAATAGGTAAAAATGAAACAGATAACTTTTACTTCCTACTCTTCAATTCTTCAATTGCTATTTGAAATTGATGAGTAATATTGGGGTGAACTAGGAAAATAATAAGGATATTAAAGATTATAGGAAAAATAAGATAGAAGTAGGAAGAGGAGCACACGTGAGACTGTCTCAGAATGGGTGCACTTTCTGAGTCCTGTTGGGAGGTTTAAACAACCATGTTAGGCAACCAGACACAGCCCCTCATAGGAGAGAAGGTCTCATGAAGTCGTGTATCTACAAGAAGAAAAATGTCTAAATTGAGGACTTAGTCTCAGGTCTTGAAGGGACTGTAGGTTCTCTAATCTCCTCCAGTAGGACAGACAAAGGATGGAAGAAGCTCAATTTCAGAGACTCCCAGAATCTTAATACCTTTCCTAAAAAGGTATTAATGGCTAGACCTGCCTTTCCTTTTCTCTATACCCTAGTGTTCTAAGGTTTGAGAGCCCAGGCTAGTTCTTAATTACTTAAGAAAACCATCCAGAATAAATAGGACAGAATTAGTGACTCAGATTTAGTACCCACTCAAGCCAATTTTTCCTTAACCTTCATGAGAACAAATTGAAGGAACCAGGTACAAGACCACTACTATGGCCATACCATTGAAGTAAATGACCAATTGGAATCAAGACCCTGTGAAAATGATGCCAGGAGTTGGCAACACTTCCATATGGCAGGCCAAACATTCCTAATCCAAAAACCTGAAATCCAAAATGCTCCAAAATTCAAAATTTTTTGAATGCCAACATAATAGTTCAAGTAGAAAAATTCCACATCATAACACTGTTTCATGCAAAAAAGCATTAAAAATATTATATAAACTTACCTTCACACTATGTTTAAGGTGTATGTGAAACAAATACATTTTGTGTTTGGACTTAGCTTCCATCCCTGAGACATCTCATCTTATATATATGCAAATATTCCACAATTTTTAAAAAATTAAAACATTCCTTGTCTCAAGCATTTCAGGTAAGGGATACTCATCCTACCCCTGAACTGTCCCTCCTCCATATCAGCTAAGATTCAAAATCACATGACTGGACATGAAATGCAAACTGGAATCTATGCTTTAAAGTATGTTATCTCTCCTGTCCACATGACCTTGCATTTTGGCTCATGACATTACTGACACAATTTGCCCAAACTTCAATGATGTTATACACTGGAGACCAGAGGTTTTAAAGTGTAAAACTGGGACAACTTTTAAGAACTATCATAGTTCCTCAAGAACAAAAACCCATCCACATAAAGACTTATACCTGTAGGTGTCCCGAGAGTCAATGATGGCATTTCAGAGAAATTACTTGAATGTGGGAGGAACCAGAGAGTGATGCTTTTCCATCTATGGTCAGTTGACCAGCACCATCAGCATCAGTGGGAACTAGTTAGAAGTGCAAACTCTCAGGATCCACCTAGACCTGCTGCATCTAGAACCCTCCAGCCAGGTGATTCTGATGCATACTCAAGCTTGGGGCTCTTACCATTGATAGTAGAGCCACTGCCAGAGCTGGGGACAGAAGAGAATGGCAGAGGATTACCCTTGTCACCACAACTGTATTTACCCCACTGACCATTAAAGGCCTCTTGAGAAAGAGGAAGTATGAGAGTAGGGAGGGAAATTGTGGAATAAGATAATAAAGAAGAGGATAATTTTAACAAAAGGATAAGACAAGGGATTGAGAGCAAAGAAAAGGAAAGAAAACAGGAATCAACTTTTTAAAAAGTAAATAGAAAACTAGACTCAGAAAACCTAAACTGGAACAATGCAGGCAAATTAAATTAGAGCTTAAAGACATATGCACTGGACTGCAACCTGTGCTTATATTGCAGATTCTCCCCTCATGAGTTTGACCTCTGTAGTCTCAGTTTCCTGATCTGTAAAATGAGGGTACTCTTAGTAATATTGTTGTAAGGATTCAATGATATCATACATTTAAAGAGCTTAGCATGAGCATGTTAAAAGACTAGCGCTTAGTATCTTCTGAATAAATAGTAGCTCTTTTTTATTAGAAATAGAAATTACTTTTAAATATCCAGCCCACATCATTAAAACAACAGCAAATTCTCATGTTGCATGTATTTGTAATGAAACAGACAAAAGGAATCAGGTATTGGGGAAAATGGAAAGATAAGAAAAAAAGAAATATGAAAAAAATTTGAAGAAACAACTGAGATCCAGGTGTGGTGATGCAGGCTGTAATCCCAGCTATTCCAGAAGCTGAGGTAGGAAGATCACAAGTTGGAGGCCAGTCTGGGCAATTTAGCAAGACCATATCTCAAAATAAAAAATATAAAGGGCTGGAGATATACCAGGCAGAATGCTCCTGGTTGAATACCCAGTTCCACCACCAAAAAATTTTTAAAAAGTAGAAGAAATAGTTGAAAGAAGCAGTCAGGTATCGTGGGCTCTAATGAAGTCTGGGAGAGTTCCATATCCTCGCTTGTACTACCAAGGCCTTGATCCAGACCCTTTCTCTGAGTGCCTCTGTGGAGATGTACAACATCCCTTTCATCTGTGTTTTATCTCCAGATGCATCCCAAAGGAAGAAAACCTTTCTACCAAGGAAGCTACAATGGACCACTCTTGGCCTCCCCCTTAGCTTCTGCCCACTCTAGAGGAGCAGTTTTTGATCAGATTGGTCAGACACATAGGCTGTAGGAACGATTCTGCCTTTCTCCCCTCATCCTGCTCTGGCATTCAGAGGGATGGATATCCAGCCCCAGGGAGCTGGCTTCCAGTTCCACAAGTCATCTCTTCACTCTTTATTCCTAGTGCACTCAGCCCCTTGGGTGGATAAGTGGACCTAGTCCTTTCTGGAGTGCAGAATCTTTGTCTCCCTTCCTTCCTCCCTCACTCCCTCCCTCCCTTCCTTCCTTTCTTCCTTCCTTGTCCCACAGCTATACATTTTCTCAGGATTCCCAGATTCACATGGGTGAGGTAAAGGCATGTTATGGGTGAGATCATAAAAGCCCCTAAAAGCTCATGTGTTAAAGGCTTGGCACCCAGGCAGCAGCGTTCCGAGGTGGAGCCTTGGGATGGTGACTGGAAAAGGTAGAGCTTAATGCAGTTTTACAAGCTTTTGTGATGTTTAAAGATTCTGTATTTAATTTATTTTCTGATAGTCAGTATGTAGTTAATGCTATAGTATCTCTTGAAGATGCTGGTAGGATTTCCCCTTCTTCTACTGTTTTCTCTTTGTTTTCCACTATACAAAGTCTAATCTGGGACAGAAAAGATCCATTCTTTATAGGACATATTAGGACACATACAGGATTGCCTGGAGCCCTTAGTTTAGGCAATGATTTAGCAGATAAAACTACACATGACATACATATTTTCTCTACATTTGAAGAAGCTACAAATTTTCATAAAAGGTTTCATGTTAATGCTAATACTTTACAAAAGTGTTTTAAAATAACTAAGGAACAAGCCAGACATATAATAAAACGATGTCAAAATTGTGTGACATTTTTACCACAAGTTAATCTTGGAGTCAATCCTAGAGGACTGATACCTAACCATATTTGGCAGATGGATGTCACACACTTGCCAGAATTTGGAAAATTAAAATATTTACACATTACAGTTGATACTTCTTCTGGATTTTTGATGGGCTCCCTTCATGCCGGAGAAAAAACTAAAGGTGTTATAGCTCATTGCTTACAAAATTTTGCCACTGTGGGCGTTCCTAAACAGTTAAAAACCAATAATGGTCCTGGCTATACCTCTACCTCTTTTAAACAATTTTGCTCATCATTTGGTATTACTCATATAACAGGAATCCCATACAATCCACAGGGACAAGGCATAGTTGAAAGAGCTCATCAAACTATTAAAACATACTTATTAAAGCAAAAAGAGGGAATTGGAAGGGGGTATATATCCCCCAAAGATAAACTTAAAATAACGCTTTTTACTCTAAACTTTTTAAATTTGGATTCATCAGGACTTAGTGCTGCGGAAAGGCATATGTATCCAAAAAATGTACATAAGCCTAAAGTACTTTGGAAAGATATTCTAACAGGACAATGGAAAGGTCCTGACCCAGTGATTGTCTGGAGTTGGGGGTCTGTTTGTGTTTTTCCACAGGGAGAACAGCAGCCGATTTGGATTCCAGAGAGATTAACTAAAACAATTTCTACAGATCGAAAAGAAGATGATTTGACTCAAATCCATAACAGCTGATATCCAGAACTCCAGCTTGGCCATTCTTACATCTGCGACAGTGATTAACCAGGATGCTTTTTTCAATAGCTATTTTATTATTGCTTTTTCCCACATCATAAAGTTCTATTTTATTTTTTGAGCTCATACAAACCTAGGTTAATGTTTTTCTGATCAGTTTTATTTTTTGACTATGGAGTTTTTAAACATTACAATGGAGATTTCACCTAGGTAAAGCTACAAGGCCTTTACTATTTTCTTATGTGTTGTACGTTTGTGTGCACTCTTGTGTTTTGTGTTGTATGTCTGTATGTGCATATGTCCATATTTCTTATATGAGGAGCGCTCATGAAAAAATGGATCCAAATTATTATTATTTTTTTATTCACGTGATTTAAATGGTTTAATTTAAATTAGGTAAACAGCTGTTAAGGATTGTTTTTAAAGGTGGTTAACAGATCTGTTTGTTTACTAATTTAAATTAGGTAAACAGCTGTTAAGGATTGTTTTTAAAGTAGGTTAACAGATCTGTTTGTTTACTTTCACCTTTCCTTTTCATTATATTTAATAATTCTTTTCAGGATAATGTCTTTTTAGCATCATTGCCAGAATTCCTATCTTCATCCCAGTGCCGGTGAAGACAAAGATAAAACCAAACTACAGCTTCTATGATAGCTATCACAGTAAACTGTATAAACTGATGCATCAATGAATATAACTCAACAAGTAATGCTCAATCAAGGACTCTATTTACTTTGGGAGGAAATGGACATATTGATAGACCCCTCCGCTTTGAACTGCTTGCAGAACTTGCCTGGACTATGTAACTATCATTTGGTGCAGCGAATTGAGGTAATGCTGGCATATCTTTGCTGATGGTGTCACCAGTGATGCAATTTTTCCCAAGGAGCCGTCAATTGGCTTGGTGTCGTGGCATTTCTGTATCCTCCTCCCTTCTGCTAGTGATGGTCTAAAATTTGGGGGCCAATGGCTATATGCTGGACCGGTAGTCAGTGACGGGTATGATCCAATTGCAGTGGTATCAACCTAAGACAGGAGGCTGACGCCTAAAGGTCAGTTTTCCGATGACGGGTAAGAACCATATGTTGAATTGGACAACCTACCAGGTACGGTCCTTAAGCCACATTAACCTCACTCCCCCACTGGCACCAAGGCCAAATTTGGGGGCCAACAGAGGTGAGGCAAAGAACCTCACCCCCCCACTGGTGCATAGACCTATCCACAAGTATGGCTGTATGCTGAACCGGTAGTCAGTATGATCCAATTGCAGTGGTATCAACCTAAGATAGAAGGCTGACGCCTAAAGGTCAGTTTTTCCCATGTCGGGTAAGAACCATATGTTGAATTGGACAACCTACCAGGCACGGTCCTTAAGCCACATTGCTTGTTGTTTAATTAATCAGAAGGGGGGAGATGCTGGGAGCCATTAGCCAAGTAGGTATGACAATTTTCTTGCCAGCGTACCCCATGTTGCTTAGTGGAAGGACTCATGGAAATAGGACATTTTGCAGTGACATTGCTTGTAGGTGACCTTGCTCAAGGACCAAGGCGGATCCGGGTTTAGGGTGTTCCCGGTTTAGGATAATCCGGGTTTAGGGCGTTCCCGGTTTAGGACTATCCGGGTTTAGGGTGGTTCCAGGTTTAAGGTTATTCCTGCTGGGAATAGGGCGTATCCTGCTGCCTGAGTTCCCCTTGAGTTCTCACGGGATTCAGACAGTATTTTTTGGGAGACAGAAGCCCAGTGGGGATGAATTTGGGCAGAGAACGTGGATTTCCCCAGAACATGATTGTAGACGGCTGGTGTGAGTTCAGGAATAAAGAGTTGCTGTTTGAATCTACAAGCTGTGTGGTGGCTCGTGATTTTGTGCCCAGCCAGACTGCGGCACATCATCAATGCATTTATCCACTGATGGATTCATAACTTCATGGGCTATTGGGAGGTGGTAGAAACTTTAGTGGGTGGGGCCTAGTTGGAGGAAGGAGGTCCTTGAGCATGCCCTCTTCTCTCCCTTGGGGAGTATTTCCTTCCCTCTCTCCTTTTTTACCCCTCCTCCTCCCTACCCTCCCTTTCTTCTTCCCTCCTTTCTGGCTGCCATTAGTGAGAAGCTTTGTTCCATGTGTGACCATGTACTCCCTGCCATGCTTTTCCTCACCATAGGCCCAGAAACAGTGCAGACAAGTAGCCATTGACTGAAACAAAGAGCCAAAAATCACTAAATCCTTACTTCTTTAGTTGTGTTTCTCGAGTATTTTGCTACAGCAGTAGAAAACTGACTTACACAGGTCCCCTTTCAAAAATTCCCACCTACCTGTAAGATTCTCAGCTCTGGAATATCAATGTTTGCCCAGGTGTTAATACAGGTGTATTTAATTTTCTCTTGTTTCATGTGTGTAATTCCCTCAAGAATCTCAAAGGCAGCCATGTGCGGTGGCACACACCTGTAATCCCAATGGCTCGGGAGGCTGAGACAGGAAGATCAAGGGTTCAAAGCCAGCCTCAGCAATGGGTGAAGCACTAAGCAACTCAGTGAGACCCTGTCTCTAAATAAAATATAAAACAGAGCTGGGGATGTGGCTCAGTGGTTGAATGCCCCTGAATCCAATCCCCGATACCAAAAAAAAAGAATCTCAAAGGCAGGCAAATAAGTCAGGCTTTTCTGGGTACCTGGTTTTAATGGGACAAAGCTTCACCTTAAGTCTGACCACAGAACTTGTTTTTGGTGTGTGTATGGGCCTGTGAAGAGAGGTTTTTATCCATTTCAATAAACAGATCTCCACTTTTGTAAAGCGCAGGAATCAAGGAAAGAGCACTGGTCAGCTGCATGTCTACAAACTTGTGTAATTTTTGAGTGTTTAGCCTTCAAAGTTCTTTTTTTTTAACTACTGATAGGTTTTTATCTATGTATTGGTTAAATTAATATTTGAATGTTTCCAAATATTCATTCATTCAACAAACATTTGTGTATTGCCTCTTAAAGGGACCTAGGAAACACACTAATGTTCAGTCACTGTGCAGAGTTTGGGACAGGACAACAGAGTTGTAGAGGGTCCTTATGCAAAAGTATCTGAGTGGATAATCTGGTTTATAGCATTCTTTTCAAAGTAGCAGGGGTATGAGGAGAAGGTTAACAAGAGTTAACAAGAAAAGACATAAATAATTCCTAATTAGGAATTAGGAATTATTGGGAAGTTGTGGTGTATGGACCAGAGCTGACAATGTGATTTTATTTCATTTGGTTCCAGGCAGGCTGAGCAAATACTATGACAGACTCATTCCTATTTGTGCCTCTACTGTGGGTACAAAGCATGAAATCCTTAATTCATAGCTCTGTGTGAAAGTCCTGTGGAGAAATTTAGATCCATGACTGTGATTGCATGCTCTGTTCCCCCCCTCCCTTCCTCTTCCTTTTTACTTCTCCCTTTTCTCTATCCCAGCATTGTGCAACAGCAATACAAGGCAAGCCATATGTGAATTTTAAATTTTCTAATAGTTGGATTTTAAGTATGGACGCTAAGGACTGGGAGTATAGTTCAGTGATAAAGTATGTGCCTAACATGTGAGAAAACCCAAGATCCATCCCCAGCACTACAAACAACAACAACAAAATACAATTGACCCTTCCCCCACCTGTTGTACATCCATGAGGTTCATCTGACCTTAGATCAAAAATACTTGAGAAAAATAAGTTTGTGTGCATTTTTGTGTATAATGACATTTTTCCTTGTCATTATTGCCTTGACAATATACTAAAACAAGAATTTATATAGCATTCACATTATGTTGGGTAACAGAGAGATGATCTAAAATATATGGGAGGATGTGCACAGGTTATATACAAACACCATCTCATTGGAGGCACGGGTCTAAATTCCAGAGTCCAAAGGTCCCAGAATTAGGATGTCCGAGGACAGAAAGAGACAAATGTCCCAGCTTAAGGAAAGAGAGAGAATTCCCCTATTCTCTATCTTTTTGCTTTATTGGGGGCCTCAATTGATTGAACGGAGTCAGCCCTCATGGGTAAGGGCAGGTCTTAACTCAATCTACTGATTTAAATACTATTTTCTTCTAAAGACACCCTCACAGACACACTCAGGAATAATGTTTTAACAGCTATGTGGGTATTCCTTAGCCTGGCCAAATTGGTAAATAAAATTACCCATCACACTGCTTTTCTCTTTAGTTTATCCCTACCTCTGCCATTACATTCTCTCTCTCTCTCTCTCTCTCTCTCTCTCTCTCTCTCTCTCACATAAAACTTCTTCATAAAATTTACATATCTCTATTCATAACTTTCCAAAACTTAAACAAAGAAATAGTATATATATTTTTTAACTTCTGTCAGAAATGTAAGATTGCATATTGTCAAAGAGAACCAGAATTGGACAATAGTTAAAGTAGTAAAAACAGATTTTATTTAGAAATAATTTCAAGGGGAGAAAAGTGGCCTCCATATACAATTGGGTTCAATATTGAACACAGCATGGACGGTCAGGGTTTATAGACCAGGAGCAAAGCAGAAAGTTAGTAGATGGAAAATGGTTAAAAGAAAATGACCAGGGTAGGGAGACGATGGCTAAGCCAATTTTAAGAGGATTCTTGCTGAAGGGAGACCAGGGCCATCAGATGTTGAGGGTGGAGGTAGAGAACCTGGATTAATAGCAAAGGTGATCAGATATCAGGGGTGGGGGTTTCTTAATGAGCTGATTCATCAGGATTCTTGCTCCATCTGGGCTTGGCAGCCTTGAAGACAAAACCCTAGAATGTGGTCTAGTCAAAAAGAGAGCTCTTAGAAATCTGTATACAGTTCAGTCAAGGACAGAGTCTTTGTTAATTAACAAGTACAGTCCTCATAACAACCCTCTGAAGTAGGCAGAGCTGGCTGGTATTGTTTGCCCCACCTAATCTACTTTTCTAACAATAGCAATAATAATATTACCTAACACACATAGAACTTATCAAATGCAAGCACTGTTTTGAAGAAATCTGCATATGTTAACAAATAATACACTAAAAGAATTTTTTTAAATTTATGTTATTGGATATTTATTTTTCTCTTGATTCTCAATTTCCCTTGTTAAGAGAAAGAAAGAAAGAAAGAAAGGGGTGTAGGTGGACCACTCCTGTGAATCCAGTATGCATGCCACATGACATCAGTTACACAAGAACCAGTAGACACCCCTTTCTCTCTCCATTTACCACAAGTCTGATACTGACAGCAACAAAGAGGAAACATAGAGTATCAATAAATCCTTAGGCTCAAAAGAGATTACCTTCTCTAAATATTGACTAACATTTTTATAATGCTGTTCCTATTACAAACAGAATTTCACTCACATATTATCGAAGTTAATCCTCGTGAAACATTTCCAACTCCCTTCTAGTTCTCACTGTTCTGTGACAAAATGGGGGGAGGGGCTAAACTCTCTGATCCTGATCTTCTGACCCCAAAATCCAGGCCTCCTTACCACCAATTTGTGCTTTTATGTTTATAATAACCACTTGATTACTCTTTTTCTAAAAAAGGCAAGCAATCAATCCTATTCTAAATTTCACTGATCTACTGCATACTCAGACAATAAGTGTACTGTCTAAAATAATAATAATAACAACCAATTCTAACTGAATACTTACTGTATTATTGTTCTGAGAGTTTTCTATGCACTGGCTCATTTAATCACAAAGAGTTTAAGTGTGAAACAACTTACATTTACAGATCAATTATCCATTCAACACTTTATAGCGTGGCAGATATTTATAGTAGAAAGAATGTTTGCTTTTCCATGAAAAAAAAAAAGAATTGAATTCAAATTCTGACTGTTGCTGTGTGACCTTAGAAAAGTTGTCACTTACCCACTTTGCAGTGTTGCTGTATTAAAGTATGTTTAGTGCATTGAACAGAACCTAGTTCATGACAGTTCTTTTATGGGATCTTGCAGTAGTAAGAGCAGCAACAGATAGCAAATATGATCATATTTACTTAACAAGTGAGGAAACAAGCTTAGATAGGCCACAGTCCAGGTACTCAATTTTGCATCTTTTGTACCATTTCTGCTTTAGACCAAGCTTTCTTACTGGGATCCTTTTTTGACTAAGTCTGTATAGCTAAATCCTTAGGCTAAGACTATAAACCAATGAGCACAGGAATGAGGAATCCAACCCCCTCTTCACTCAGAGGAGTTCATATTTCACTTAGACACCAAATATGCCCAAGCCAAGTCATATTTAATTTGGCATTTAAGAAACAGAAACTAATCAAAGTCAGCATTTCAATTGTCTAAATTCAGGCTTATAAATAAATATTATAAAAATAATAAAAACAAATTAATTCAAGCCAGTGGACTACTACCTTAGAAGAAATCAAACTTAAAACATTGACCATGTTCATGCCTGTTATTTTAATTATTATATTTTGGCAATGGGTTTACCTATAGGAAGTAGATTTATGCTTCTTTAAATTTCTTGCAGTGCTGAAGATCAAACTTAGCACCTAGCCCATACTAGGCAAGCACTCTACCAATAAGCTACAAACCTTACCCTTTTTAAAATTTTATTTTGAGACAGGGTCTCACTAAATTACCTGAAAGCCTGGGAACTTGTGGTCCTCCTGCTTTAGCTTCCTATATATCTGTGACTACAGGTGTACACCGCTGTCTGGCTTAGATTTACTTTTGAGACAGTAGATTGAAAAAAATCTTTGTGTGTGTATGTGTGCGTGGTACTGGGGATTGAACCAGAGGCACTCTACCAGTGAGCTACACCCCAGTCCTTTTTATTTTTTATTTTTATACAGGGTCTCGCTAAATTGTTCAGGCTGTCCTAGAACTTGCCACCTTCCTGCCTCAGCCTTGGAGGTAGCTGGGTTTACAGGTATGTACCATAATAGCCAGAAATACTTTCTTCTTTAACCTTTTTTAACTCTGTCTATAGCATATGTATGACTGGTCATAATAAGAACCATATTGATATTGAAAGTTTAATACAAACTCATCCACAGAACTGGAAAAAAATCAAAGTAAATTTTCTGTAGACTTTAGCAAGAGATCATCTAAACCTGTACCTTTTATACATGAAAAAAAACACTGAGATCCTGATATATGATACTTGCCCAAGCTAGTCAGTGACTGGAACTTTATTTGGCTTCTGTCTGGTACCCAGTTCACAAATTCATAGTATTATTTGCTCCCAGCGTTTGGCCTCAACTGTGAAATATCTAAGAAAAGGCACCCCACCAAATCAACAACCATTTGGAAAGAAACTTTTTTCTTCTTAGTATTGGGAATTAAACCCAGAGTCTTATACATGCTAGGTAAGTGCTCTACCAATAAGCTACATGTCAGCCCTTTTTAATTTCTTTGAGACTAAGTCTTCCTAAATTGCCCAAACTGGCCTGGAACTTGCCATCCTCTGCTTCAGTCTTCTGAAGTACAGGTTTGTACCACCACACCCAGCAGAAACATCTTTATTTAAATAAACACAGTTTAGAGGTAGACCCTGTCTTTACGGAAGTTTATTTTTTTGAATTTTGCTCCACCAGAAAAATCTTCATTTAGAAACCTTGCTAATTTAGAGATTGTATATTTGTAGTGCTGGGGATTGAACCCAGGATCTTACACATGCTAGGCAAGAGCTCTACCACTGAGCTACATCCCCAGCCTCAAGGTTGTATTCTTGATCAAGATATGTCGTTTGTGAATCAGATAAATGTGATGAAAATCTATATTGACTTTAAATTTCATCTGATAGTAAAATTACTTCTTTGGTTGAGTGAATATAAATGCTGTTTAATACGGTGATAGCAGTTTGGGTCTGGCTGCAGAGATACCTAGGCAATGACCAACAATATGGTTCACAGTGGGCAGCACTTTCTGTCTGTTGACATTGGCATAGCTGGGAAAAAAACGCCAGTATGAACCACGTTGGCTTGGAGAGCCATGTGGTGCAGTTACATTATTCAGCTAGTATTTATGGAGGATTTACTGGGGCATAACCTTTTATGAAGGTTATCTCATTATAGAAGACAATGTCACTTACTAACTAGCCTTCTCTGCAGCCCTTTCCATTCAGCCTCTTGCCTGCCTAGACCTTAAAGTATTACTTACCACCAATCACACGGAAGAGTCTTGATTTTAAATCCTACCCATTAATATTTTGCTCTGGACTATTGAGGAAGCTGTTGAGTTCTCAATGCTCTTCACCTATTCCTTCATTCTTACACACACACACACAGTTTGTGTCCTCATCTCATTATCTCCAAGTCCCTATCAGACTATAATTTCACAATCACCACCACTTCTACCTCTACTAATATTCAAGGGCTGCTGTAACAAAATATCACAAATGAGATGGCTTAAGAAACAGGAACTTGAGTCAGGCACAGTTGTGCACACCTGTTATCCCAGCAGCTCAGGAGTCTGAGGCAAGAAGATCACAAATGCAAAGCCAGCCTCAATGAGACCTTGTTTCAAAAAAAAAGAAAAGGGTCTAGGGATGTAGTTCAGTGGTTAAGTGCCCCTGGGTTCAATCTCCAGTACCAAAAAAAAAAAAAAAAAAGGAATTTGTTGTCTCATAGTCCTGGAGGCTAGAAGTCTGAGACCGAGGTGTCAGCAGTGCCACACATAAGACAAAGGCACTAAGTGCCTGTCCCCTAAATTCTGGGGCTTTGTCAGAAATCTTTCTCATTCCTTGACTTGAGGCAGTATAACTACAGTTTTCATGTGGCATTCTTCCTATGTGTGTGCCTCAGTGTCCAAATTTCTTCTTTCTATAAGGACATGAGTCATATTGGATTTGAGGCCCACCCTAATCCAATATGATCTTAACTACATCTGAGATGGCCCGATTTCCAAAGAAACTCATATTCTGAAGCACTAGAGGTTAGGACTTCAACGTAAATTTCAGGAGGATGTGTTCAACCCATAACACTACCATAATATTTTGCTCAAATCAGACACTTGAAGTTATTTCTAAAATAAGGGAAGTAAGAGCATCTTGGTAAGTGAATTAGATAGTACATAATAATGTATTTTATATATTTTAACTTTTTATTATGAAAAATTGAAACATGCAAAAATAAGCCTAATAACATAAGAAACCTGTTTTCATTCTGTAGTTTCAAGAATTTTCAACTAGTTGGGAGTCATGGCACATGCCTTTAATCACAATTACTTGGGAGGCTGAGGCAAGAAGATTTCCAAGTTTCCAAGTTTTTTAGCTTTGACAACTTGGTAAAACTCTGTCTCAAAAAAATAAAAGGGGGCTGGGGTTATAGCTCAGTGGCAGAGCACCCCTGGGTTCAATCCCTAGTACTGAGGAAAAAGAAATTATCAACTCGTGGTCAATTTTGTTTTGTTCCCTTCCTGTATTTTACCTTATAAACCACTTTACATTATTTAAAACACTTTCATCTACATTATCACTTTGATTTTTCATAGCAATTGTGAAAGGTAGGCTATGTAATTTTACAGGAAATCCTATCTCTAACAAATTACTATTTGAATGTATATGCCAATTTTTATTATGAAGGGGAAAAAAAGAATGCCATACACCTTTATGCATGTTTTATTGAGGTTTTATGCATCCCAATTCATTAGTAAAAAATCATTAACCCTAACTATTATTCAAACTGACTAGATTATTTTTTGACAAAATTATTAGGACAATTACCCATTTCTGCTTTTCTAGAAACTAGTTTCTGAATAACCTTGGACCAAACCCATCCTATAAAAATATGATTTTACTAAACAAACTACCTCTAACATTCACATTTTTTCACTTAACAGCTACAAATGTCTAAAATTTTAAAGAAGGATTCCAATTTAGAACAATTTTAGGCCAAAAGTGATGCTTATAATGGGTTCAGATATATGAAAATCAACCAAATGAGCCATTTAATTTGTGGTTCGGATGTCATTTTTCTGACAGTTATCAATGGAACTGTCATGCATCTCTAGAATGTGGGGCTATAAGGATTATTTATTTTGATATAATTCTTTCATATGATTGCATCTGACATTTTGACAGAATGTATTTATGTGTGCATGCATGTGAGTATTGATTATCAATAATTTCCCATTACATTACTTGAATATAAATTAGTTCTGATCCTCATCATGACTTGATTTACATAATCACATTATTATCATAGCAATATTTACAAATACTTAATTGTGTGTAGATATTTTTTTCTTGATCTCTTTCCTGCTTGACCAAGAATACCAAGGATGTCCCCAGTGCTCACTTGAAGGATAATTTAGTCACACTAGCAAAATCCCAGGCTCAAATGTCAAATGGGATTACCTCAATACAGTGCCCAAAACATGCTGTAATTTTCTTGCCACAGAAGTTACAGTTGTATTACTCATGAAGGCAAACTGTAAATGTTTAGTGATTATACATGTTTTTCATCAACTCCCCAGATGGGATTTTTTTTACCTTTGTTTGAGAACAACAACTGAATACTGAAATGCACCAGCTGATGCCAGCAATCCAAGGCTTCATTAGTGCACACGAAGTAATGCTCACTTTGTTAGGCAAATAATTACAGAGATTAAATGAAAATAAACAGTGAGAGGATGTGCAGACGCTCTGAAGTTAGGTTATTATTTTAATTACTCTAGTGACTTGCACCAACCTTCATTATCAGCCACAGATCAAATTTAAATTGTTTTATGTAAGAATATCATAAACTATATGGAAAAGTACTATAGCTACCCAGTGATTATGCTTATAAAATTGACACTTTATTTAAGTTCCCAATTTAAAAGTTATTTCCACTCCAGCACCTAATAAACTCACTACATATTTTTGAAACATAATAAAATTTCCACTTAGAAGTGTTTTACCCTGGTTTTATGCTTCAAATGAGCATCCTTAGTAATACTTTTTGTATCTTTATATCTTTACTCAGATTTGGTAATAAAGGATTTGGGGCCACAGTTTGAATCACTGAATGTAAAACAATATAGAATATTCAATCATTTGAAATAAATGTCACTTAGAATTATGTCATCTTTATTGTATACCCTGTATTTGGAGTAAGTTGATTTCTTCTTCTCCTATACCAACTTGGGAAGACTAACGACCCACTACAGGTGGGGACACTATATAAAGAAATTTCCAGTCTTATTTAGAATAGTTTTGTTTTGTTTTTGTTTTTTATTTCAGTACTGTTGATTGATCCCAGCTGTGCTCTACCTTGAGCTATACCCCCAACCCTTTATTATTTTGAGACAGGGTCATGCCAAGTTACCAAGGCTGGCCTCAAACTTGCAATCCTCCTGCCTCAGCCTTCCAAGTAATTGGCATTACAGACCGATACCACTGCATCAGGCTGTTTCACTTTATAGTCATGTGTTAATTATGATTCTTGGAGAGCCCCAGGGTTAAGATATTGAAGAACTGTTACCTGTATTTATTGTCTGCCTCTGTGTAATGCCAGTTCTTCTGATAAATATTTTACCTAACATCCCAATTATCCTTACACAGTTCCCATGGAGTATACATTATTACACCCATTTTCCAGATGAGGAAATGAAAGCTTTGGGAGGTTCATTTACTTTCCAGAATTACATAAGTAGAAAGAGCCCAGCTGGGAATCAAATCCAGGCCTGCCTGATTCCATATACCTTGATGTCTCCCAGCAGAAGACTGAATGAAGCAAACCTGGATGCAAATGCTGACTAAGGATAATAGGATAAAAGGAGCCATAGTCCCTGATGCACTGGTTAAGTGTTGTATTGCATGGCATCAGTGAATATTATGCACTAGCTAAAATCTCAAATTTGAGTGGTTTTCAAAGTGTTTTGCCCCTGAATAGCTTTGGATCTTGGAGAACACACAATTAGGAAACCGATTTCATGGTATAGTGGGACTGAGATCCTTACTAACAAAGGTTAGTGGTGTGTTTTAATACAACTCAGTAATCACTTGAACTTCACTCCAGCTAATACAGGCATTTCTCTTCAACCAAGTTTAAAAACTCCAACAGAATGGAAAATTCAGGAGCCTTTCGGGGAACGAGAGTAGGACTGACCTGTGCCCTACCTTCCAGCTTTTAAGGAAAGCTGGTACTGGCTTCCCCCTTCCTCCCACCATGACGTAGGCTCGCCAAGGCCAGACCAGGACAGGGTCTTCCCTGAGTTTGCCTTACATTCAGAGATGCCTTAGGCTATTCCAGAATTTGGGTAGGGATCAAATAGAGTCTTTGTTTCCAATGTTTAGGATGTGTTAATCTGCAGAATTTAAACTTAGTTGTGGGTAAGTAGGGAAGTTGGGACAGAAGACTAACCTTGTGTGTTGGGGGCAGTGGAAAGCGTTAGCCTGAGATTTCACTCTCAGGTGTCAGAATCTAAGCGGGAAGTTACGGAAATTCGCAGATGCGCAACGCCTGATAATCCGAAGGAGAGGCAATGGTAGGGCTGGGAGAAAAGCAGCAGAAAGCCTGGAAGAGAGGAGGCAACGGAGCCGGGGGGTGGGGTGGGGTCGCAATTGCCTCAGAGCTCTGCTTTGCGCCCCGAGAATGCGCAGTCGGAGGGATTTATTTGTGAACCCGAAAGAAAAGGGCAGATAACCGAGGGAAGATGGGCTCAGAAATTATTTATCTCGGACAGAGTCCTAAAGGGAGAGCTTTCCAGTTGCTTTGCAAGCACCTCCCTGGGACGTGCCTGGAAGCATGGCCCCTCTTCTTTCTTCCTGGTACATTACAGCGAGCCTGGGAAGGATTCAGGTGGCAGGTCCGCTAGATAGAAAAAGTCCAAGTAAGCGCCAGTGGTTTTCTTAGTGTCTTCTGGACACTGTCATGGTTCTACATGTCACCGTACACTCTGATTCTGATGGTACTGTGTTTATATCTAGGAAGGCAAGCCCCGCCCGACCGGGCTGTGTCCAGAGGCCCAGCGGTGAGGAAGCCACCAGCTATACTCAGGAGACCCACGTTCTATTTCCACTCGATCATTTGTGACTAGCCTCGAAGGAATTCCTTCAATTCTCCAGCCTGAGCTTCCCCATCCAAAAAAATGAAGGTACTTCTACTTCCCAGGCCTCCTTGGATCATTGGGAGGGGTCAATCGCAATAATTCCGGTGATAGCAGACTGTTTGGGGCTATGGCTCCAAATCATTGGGGGAAATTTAGTTAAACATTCTCAGCAGGAGTTTTATGAATCTTCCTCCCCTCACGCCTCCCTCCTCCCCCCCCCCCCCACACACTCCTCAAAGATCTAGCTGCGGTCAAAAATCTTTTGGATGGTTTCTTTCTTATGGGCTACTTCATATATCAAACACCTAAGTGCGGCACCCCTCCATCTCCGTGGGCTCCTACCGATAGCAGCCTTTTCGGTGAACGCTTTCCATCCCCGACCCAACGTTCCGCACACTAATCCCGCAGCTGTGGAGCCAGGAAAGAGATCCCGTTGCTCTCTCCCGCCTTTCTCCTACTCTTATTCCCCAGCCTAGGTCTCCCGAGTTTCCTACACGTGAATGGATTTTCCTGCTGATCTCCAAAGACCTTGCAGTATTTCAGAAAGCTGAGAGCGCGCGGAGATCAGAGAACCAGCATCACCCCTGCCCGGAGAGGTCGTGCAGCCCCGCAGGGACCCTCCTCCTGCTCCCCTTTTGGCTGTGTAGCTGCTGCCTCCCGAGCTAGCTCTCGGGGCCGTCAGCATCAGACCCCGCAGAGAGCCGGAGGCCTCCTCCCCACTTCCCTCTCTCGCAGCCCCTCTCCGCCAGTAGCAGCGCTGCTGTCTTCCCACAGGAGGACTGGGAGGACGCTGGAGTCTGCAGCGCCCCCGCCCCCTCGCTTTTTCTTTCTTTCCTTGCTTTGGGATCTTGCTGCCGGAGCCGGGAGAGGTTCTGAGAAGAAAAGAGCAAGGGACAGCTGCGGCGCGGGAACAGAGCTGGGGGCACGACATCCGCGGTGTCTCCTCTGGGTTCCAGCCAACCGGGCCCGCAACGTGAGGAAGAAAATCTCCCTGCACCTGCCGCCCACCCTCGAAGGAGTATCAGAGAGCGTTTCCGAAGCCCGCTCTAGGAGCCCCTGTGCCCGCAGCGCCGTGGGACTAGAGTAGCGAGGCAACCCGGGTGCCGGCTCCAGGCTTCCACTCTTCGGAGAGAGCACAGTGGGGATCACTGCCTTCCCTCACTGGGCACAACTCTGGGGCCAGCAGCGCGCGGCTGGACCAAGTACGGCTTCCCGCCGACTCACCCAGAGTGAAGGGACAGCCCCTGCCCTCCTGCCCGCTTCCACTTCTTGTAGTGCTACCTTCCCCAGCACCTGCGAGGATCCCCGACGCCCAGGTGGCGAGCCCTTTGGCTCTCGGTCCCTGCAGCTCCCCTGGCCCGATGAAAAGCGCGCCGGTTGCATTTCCTTGAGTGCGGGAGCCAGCTGGCGTCCTAGCCGAGCACTGGGGTCCGC
Organism: Marmota flaviventris; assembly: GCF_047511675.1. NCBI lineage: Eukaryota > Metazoa > Chordata > Mammalia > Rodentia > Sciuridae > Marmota > Marmota flaviventris. The sequence goes on from NC_092503.1 coordinate 87,940,509, forward strand.
CGGCTCGTCCCCCTCTGGGGTGTCGGAGAGAACCGGGAAGTGCGCACCATGAAGTCCGTGCTGTTCAGTCGCTTTTTCATCCTCCTGCCCTGGATCCTAATTGTCATCATCATGCTCGACGTGGACACGCGCAGGCCTGCGCCCCCCCTTACTCCGCGCCCCTACTTCTCTCCCTATCCAGTGGGCCGCGGGGGCGTCCGACTCCCGCTCCGCAGAGGTAGCTCCGGGCGCGGTGCCGAGAAGCGCAACGAGTCTCGGCCGCAACCGGAGCCGCGGCTGCCCACCATCTATGCCATCACGCCCACCTACAGCCGCCCGGTGCAAAAAGCCGAGCTGACCCGGCTGGCCAACACATTCCGCCAGGTGGCGCAGCTGCACTGGATCCTGGTAGAGGATGCTGCGGCGCGCAGCGAACTGGTGAGCCGCTTCCTGGCGCGGGCCGGGCTGCCCAACACGCACCTGCATGTGCCCACGCCGCGGCGCTATAAACGGCCAGGGTTGCCGCGCGCCACGGAGCAGCGCAACGCGGGCCTAGCCTGGCTGCGGCAGAGGCATCAGCACCAGCGCGCGCAGCCAGGTGTGCTCTTCTTCGCAGACGACGACAACACCTACAGTCTGGAGCTCTTCCAGGAGGTAGCGCCGGCCTGCCCCCACTGGAGGGCAAGGGCGGGAGGGGCCTCGGGTCCAGCTGGGCTGGCGTCTCACGTCCCCTCGCGCTTTGCCTGCACTTTTGAGTTCTCAGTTCTGCGTGCGCGCACTGGGAACTCAGCGTGGAGCAGCTCCACGCAGGCAGTTTGCAGCCACCGCTGACATTGGGGCAGTGGGGTGAAGCGGGTGAAAGGACCTTGTGGCCCAGGGAGACAAAGTCTGCCCTGGAGCTTTGTTGTCCCAAGACTGGGCCACAGAAATAGCACAGGTAATTTGCAGGGACCCGGCTCTGGCCAGCTTGAGGATGGAGCTCATATCTGGAGGTAGGCTTGGTGTACTTCAGGCTTTTCAAAGTATACAGGTGTGATTCCGAATCAAGCCCATATGGAGGAAAGTGGAGATAACTCGAAAATCAGCCCAGAAGCAAATCTCTCTCATACAGCTCCCAGGTGCAGAAATGGTTGTTAGTGACACACTGACTTCAATGAGGGTCCTTCCTCTCTCTCTTCCTTGTACTCCACAAAAGTCTTTTTCTGCCCATGATGATGAACCCTTTTCTAGGAAGCCTTTCTGGCAAATGAGTTGAGATTGTTCTGCCCTGCAGTTATCTTTTTGCAACCCAAAATATCATCTAGCTTGACTGATGCCCTTTTCACAACATTTCTTCCTTTAAGGCCTCTGGCTTGGCGAGTTAACAGGCTCCCTTTGCACTAGGCCATTGCTTCCAGGTGCTCCCTGAAATTCTGAGCGCAGCTGGGCACCCTTCCTGCTGACAAGGCGTGTATGTTCTTTGGAAAGCCACAAGCATGTACAAGCAGCAGGCATGGGATTCAAACAGGTGTTGTTAAAGGCTGGTATTTTGCAGTGGGCTTGTGTGTAGTCTGCAAAGAGACTGAGTTGCATGACTTTATCAGTTTTCTTCTTCTCAGTACACAGTTACAGCTGGCCAAAACCTTGATGTCTTTGATATCCTTTGGGACTGTTACCATCCTCCACCTGAAATTCCTTCACATCTTGCCTAGGAAAGACTCCCCCAATACCCCTTCCTCCCCTCATGTCAATTGGACATTTCCAAAACTGTGTGAGAATAATAATGAAGTGATAAAATAATTTGTATGACTAGTAATCTAATACCTAACTGCCCCACCCCATTTTCATCCCAATCTCTATTTGCTTTCTTAACTTCTGGACAGTTACTCTGTACTCCGATTGTTTAATTATTATGTGGCTTTCAAAAAATTTTTTCTTAATTGCTACCTTCATTTCCATTTATCCTCACCTTCATGAATAAAAGGAGCATCTTTTCTGGACATCATTTCATTTCATGGCTTGTTTTCCATTGTTTCTCCAGAGAATTAAGCTTGTGAATGTATTGTCTTCATTATATCCATGATTAGAAAGATGATCTGATGCTTTTAAAGTTAGGTTCTTATTTTAAGTTGGGCTGTTTATGTGCTCTTTGCTCCAAGAGTGGTCTCAGTAAAATAATGCATATCACTATTAACATTTGAGGAGCTGGATTGTCAAGGGAAAATAATTGTATTTATCCCGGTTTTTAGTCTATTGGCATGAGGTGTTGCATGAGTGGAAAAGTTGGCACATACTAGACAGTGAAACATTTGGAACAGTCTTTCTTTAATGCTCACCATGCTAAAAGGGAGGCTTGTTAGTGGGGGATATTATGTAGGAGGAAAATCCAGTAGGATTTTCCATCAGCTCATGGAGAGATAAAAAGAAAAGGAAAGAGTAGGGAGAAAAAAATAGTATTGGCAAAGAGGAAATTATAAAGAGAAATTATGCAAAACTTTTAAGACTAAAATTTTGTACAATTGGAAGTAATAAGATAATAAAATAAATGTATCTTAAGAACATGCACAACTATTTATGAAGAGTTGTCAACAATACATATCAAAAGGTTTGTTGTCCTTAAGTATAATATGCATCAAACACTTAAATTCTAAGTTCTATATCTCCTGGACATTTTTCCCAGACATTAATTTTTATAACTTACAGTACATTTCTGGACCATGACTTCCAGCTCCCTTTCCCCTAGCTGTAAGATTAGGACTCTATGTAAAGTTCATGTTGAACACATAGTTTCCTTGTTACAACTTTTTACCTTGCATGCAAGTACCATTGAACTTGATCAGTGGAATGTATGTGTCCTTAGTCTTGTGCATTTTTCAGAATCTGGAGGTTTTTGATTTTCCTTTTTTTTTTTTTTTTTTAACTCTTAGTTTCATTAATGGAATGACCTCCTATGCACCCATTCTGGAATTAATGATTCTATGTGTACTATGGTATAAACACTATTTTCTTGTAGAAAAGATAGGACCAGAAAAAAAAATTGATAACTGCAGCTATTTGGGAAGGGAAAGATGCTGATCAGGGATACTATAGGGCTGAGGCATATATCTCAGCCCTTTATATTGTTCATACTCACAGAGTTTAGTTTTTAAGTCATTCACAGGAAGGAAAGAATGTCCCAAGTCAGGCTTCATCTTTTATTCATAATGCTTCTCATTTCCATGGTTGATGTTAGAGTAGATAAGATAAAAGGAGGAAAATGAACCAGGTACAAATTAACTCACTAAGGATTGGCTGCAAATGAAGGAAAGTAAAGGATGAAAGGTCTCCAAATTGAATTACACACGCAACAGGCAATCTGTAGTCAATTATTCCTCTATAGTAACTGGAATAGTTGAAATAGTGCTTTTTTCCTCCCATAAAGCTAATTTTCAGCCTCCCTTTTTAACTGAGCTCTGCTGCCAGGAAAGAAATATTTGCATTGAACAATCCTATGTTAACAACCAAATCCATTCGCAAATGAAGTCAAGTGTGAGTTGTAGCCACAAAAACTTCCACTGGAGAAGGAGGTAGTAGGGTTTTATCAGGTTTCAAGGTTTCTCAACTACTCTGGTCCTTCCTGTGGCATTGATAGGGTTTTGCACTAGGGATCACTGGTAATCTGGCCTGCCTGTGCATCCTATTGATCTAGCTCCCTGGAAAAGCTTATTTGCAAAGGATTTAAGCTGCTTTAATAAAAGCCACAACAACAAGTAATTGTGACTTTAGCTGGTCATATTTTCAATAACATTATTGATCAGATTTCTGTTCTTCACTAGAAAACCTTCAAAGCTTTCCTAAGTTTAAAGTGGATGCTTTTCAGGTGAAGTTAGTTTCACCTTTGGAAATCAATTGAAAGGTTAAAAAGCACTTTCCAAGCAAGGAAAAAAAAATATCTTTAATGAGATGAGACTGGAAGACAAGCCAAGTTAATGAGACTGTATCTTGAACATGTATCTGGAAAGCAGTGAACTAAAGAAGCCTCTTGTTTATGTTTCATATTGGGTGCTGTTATGCTGTCTGTGTGCTAGGAAGATGCTGGAGTTGAGGTTTAATTCTGTCTTGCTGAAGGAAAGTAAAACGTAAGAGTGGTTTCTTCCCCATAGTAAGTGCTGAACTATTTCCCCCCTCTTGCATGCAATTTACTAGAGCCATAATCCAAAGAATATTAGAGTTTACAATGCTTGACATTTCCTAAGATAGATACTGTTTCTTGAAAGAGTTGATACAGTTACTTAGTTTAGGGTAATTATCTTCTTAAAGTGAAAAATCCTGGAAGATTGTCTTAGGTTTAGCCTAAAAGACTAACTTAAATGTACCCCTTATATTTTATTTCTTCTCCTCTGAAAGCATATTAACAGTCATGCCATGGGTCTGGTAGAATGTGAGAATTTTGTAAAACTTAGACTATAAATATTACATCTATAGATTTTCTTTGCTCTCCCTGAATGTATATTGCTGGAATTATGGTTCATTTTTGATAGTTTTCTTTGGAAACCAGCAGTTTTCATTTGGATTTTGATATTTTAATGGGCCAGAAATAACAATTTGGGTTTAAAAGACACTCTCCATTCTGCCTCTTCCTATTGTCTTTGTTCATCATTCTTCCTTCAACCTACTTTTCACTGATTATTCTCTCATGAATAGACATGAAGACATGTCCAGATTATTATTTGCTGTGATGGATGGTGTGTCTTTTAAAGGTTTAGGCTGCTGTTGTGGCTTCTTGGAAGCTGTAGCAGTGGGCTCCATTTTCTTCTGTCTACTCCACTTGCTTCTAAATCACAGACTGGTAAATTTTCTCTTGTGTGAACAGTAATAGAATAGTAATTGCTTTTAAGGCATGCTGCAAAAGCAAAATAGAAGAGCCAAAGTCAACGGTCTTATTTATTAACTATTCCAGGTGGAATTCAAGTAGTGTTTTCTTTTCCCCCCACAGAATTCAATAATGTTCAGATATGTCTATTCAGACCTTTTGGACTCTGGAATATTTGTTCAGTCTATTTAGATAGCACACTATTGTGTGTTTGATTCACAGTGCTAGTGAAGCATGAAATGTAAGTTTTGGGTGGTTCTCAAATTCTCCCCCCAAACATAGGTAAAATTGTTATACCAGTTCATAGGTAAGTAGGTTGGTTTAGAATTGATTTCCAATTTGCAGAAATACAACCATGCCTGGTAACTCTTGCATATGAGTTTAAATAATGCCAAAAATATCCCCTACTCAGATACAAGCAAATTATAGTTAACATCAATTGAGCACTTGTATGGGGGAGAAACCACTCTTATGTTTTACATATATTGGGCTCACCACACCCACTGCATGATAGGTGCTTATCATGTTCCTTTTGAGTCTCCCAGAGTAATACTTGAGTTTGAGCACAGTTCTTTGCTGAGTACATGAGGTTTAAACAAATGCAACCTGACTGTGAAATAGTGTTTATGACTGTACAATAAATCAATATCCCCATTTATTTTTTATTTTTTTAGATGTAGTTGGACACAATACCTTTATTTTTATGTGGTGCTGAGGATAGATAGAACCCAGGGCCTTGCACGGTGCGAGGCAAGCATTCTACCGCTGAGCCATAACCCCTGCCCCTCAATATTCCCATTTTTAACTGAAGTTCCATGAAAGAACTAGAAAAGGTAGTGAAACTGTTATGTCAGAGACGGAGTTTGAAACCCAAGTGCCCTGATTCCAGAGTCCACCTTGCTGACTGTCCTGAGGGGCTCTTGTTTGACATGCACAGTCAGAAGGAAAGTTGCCATTGTAATATACACAGCATTTGATTAGCAGGAATCTTCTGATAGTGTTGCTGTCTTCTGCCTTACTTGAACCCAGATTTTTCTTCTTGGCTTATATCATTAAATCAATTTTCTCTCTTGACTTTTCTATGTACGTATGTATGTATTTATTTATGGTGGTACTGGGGATTGAATCTAGGGACTCATCCATGCTAGGCATTTCATTCCCACCGAGCTACACCCAGCCTCATTTTTTCTTTTACTGTTAATTATTTTAAATCGACAAAATTGTATACATTTGTGTTGTACGGTATGATGTTTTGATATATGTATACATTTGTTACCCCACATATTTTTTTTGTGGTGAGACTATTTATAGCAATTTTCAATTATACGGTATGAGGTTACTAAACCTTATCACTATATTATACAGTAGATACCCTGAATTTATTTATTTTTTTTTGACTAACTGAAATTTCTTTTTTTTTTTAATTTTTTATTGTTGGCTGCTCAAAACATTACATAGTTCTTGATATATCATATTTCACAATTTGATTCAAGTGGGTTATGAGCTCCCATTTTTACCCCATATACAGATTGCAGAATCACATCAGTTGCACATCCATTGATTTACATATTGCCATACTAGAGTCTGTTGTATTCTGCTGCCTTTCCTATCCTCTACTATCCCCCCTCCCCTCCCCTCCCCTCCCCTCTTCTCTTCTCTCTCTGCCCCCTCTACTGACATTCGTTTGTCCCCCTTGTATTATTTTTCCCCTTCCCCTCACTTCCTCTTGTATGTACTTTTGTATAACTCTGAGGGTCTCCTTCCATTTCCATGCATTTTCCCTTCTCTCTCCCTTTCCCTCCCACCTCTCATCCCTGTTTAATGTTAATCTTATTCTCATGCTCTTCGTCCCTACTCTGTTCTTAGTTACTCTCCTTATATCAAAGAAGACATTTGGCATTTGTTTTTTAGGGATTGGCTAGCTTCACTTAGCATAATCTGCTCTAATGCCATCCATTTCCCTGTAAATTCTATGATTTTGTCATTTTTTAATGCAGAGTAAGACTCCATTGTGTATAAATGCCACATTTTTTTTATCCATTCATCCATTGAAGGGCATCTAGGTTGGTTCCACAGTCTAGCTATTGTGAATTGTGCTGCTATGAACATCGATGTAGCAGTGTCCCTGTAGCATGCTCTTTTTAGATCTTTAGGGAATAGACCGAGAAGGGGAATAGCTGGGTCAAATGGTGGCTCCATTCCCAGCTTTCCAAGAAATCTCCATACTGCTTTCCAAATTGGCTGCACCAATTTGCAGTCCCACCAGCAATGTACAAGTGTACCCTTTTACCCACATCCTCGCCAGCACTTGTTGTTGTTTGACTTCCTAATGGCTGCCAATCTTACTGGAGTGAGATGGTATCTTAGGGTGGTTTTGATTTGCATTTCTCTGACTGCTAGAGATGGTGAGCATTTTTTCATGTACTTGTTGATTGACTGTATGTCCTCCTCTGAGAAGTGTCTGTTCAGGTCCTTGGCCCATTTGTTGATTGGGTTGTTTGTTCTCTTATTGTCTAATTTTTTGAGTTCTTTGTATACTCTGGATATTAGGGCTCTATCTGAATTGTGAGGAGTAAAGATTTGTTCCCAGGATGTAGGCTCCCTATTTACCTCTCTTATTGTATCTTTTGCTGAGAAAAAACTTTTTAGTTTGAGTAAGTCCCATTTGTTGATTCTAGTTATTAACTTTTGTGCTATGGGTGTCCTATTGAGGAATTTGGAGCCCGACCCCACAGTATGTAGATCGTAGCCAACTTTTTCTTCTATCAGACGGCGCATCTCTGATTTGCTATCAAGCTCCTTGATCCATTTTGAATTAACTTTTGTGCATGGCGAGAGAAAGGGATTCAGTTTCATTTTGTTGCATATGGATTTCCAGTTTTCCCAGCACCATTTGTTGAAGATGCTATCCTTCCTCCATTGCATGCTTTTAGCCCCTTTATCAAATATAAGGTAGTTGTAGTTTTGTGGATTGGTTTCTGTGTCCTCTATTCTGTACCATTGGTCCACCCGCCTGTTTTGGTACCAGTACCATGCTGTTTTTGTTACTATTGCTCTCTAACTGAAATTTCTATCCTTTCGCCAACATCTTCTCAACCCCGCCACCTCCTGCCTCCCACCCAGTAACATTTGATCTTAGTAAAAAATTTTTTCCTTGTTCACATCTCTAACTTATAGACCATTTGGGTTTTAGATTGTATTGTCAAATCAAGTGAAAATTGCCAAAGAGGTAATTATGATTTCTAAAACTGTTTCCTTGTGGATAGGTAACCAATTTCTACAAGAAGATAAATGTTAATTTTTTTCCTCAGCTTATATGTTGATATCAAAAACTCTACTTGGCATCTGTCCTTGTAGAAGAAATGGCATTGAATGGAAAAAAACTTTTCAGGGTAAGAATGGAGAGAATATATTGAACAATTCAATATATTGAATTATTTCAAGGGGCACAGTGGCTTACTCCTGAGGCAGAGGATGGTTGCTAGAAGTCTTAGCAGAAGCTGATGTGGCACCTGATGGGCATTCCCACCTAAGGCTGAGGCAGAACCTCTAGGGGAATTTGGGAGTGCCTGTGGGGTCCTCAGTTCCCCACACAGTGTGCTCATTGTGTTGGTTGCCACCAGGCCACAGTCACCTCATTGTTCCCATGCTGATAGGAGGTTTGTTAATTTTCTTGTCTGATTTCTTCTTGCATTAGGAATTTCGCTGGGTTAAAAAAATTGAATAAATCATTGGCTAAGTCTTGTATGCTAAAAACCAAAAAAACAAACAAACAAAACCTTACAGACAGCTGTGCTGAAGGGGGCCATCTTGTTCTCTACCAAAACATCTGGTTGTTTGGTCCTCTCCCAAAATAACTGAAACCTCAATAGTTCTTTAATACCATCCATAAGTGGAAAGAATTTTAAACAAAATATCCATCCCATGCTGAATCAGACCATACAGAACCAGACTGCTGTCCCCTCTGCTGCAGACACATAATGCATCATGTCCTTGTGGGGACAGGTTCTGAGAACTGTTATTAAGCAACTGTTATCATGGGAGCATCGTTAGAGTGAATTCACACAAACCTAGATGGTAGGCCCATCACTCAAGGCTTCCTGATGATAAAATCAAGATGTGGCAAATATGAGATGTGACACTGCTGCTCTGAAGCACAACAAGTTGTAAAAAACATAGAGTACACTCTAAAATAACAAAAGGTATGGTATGGTAAATTCATAAACCAGTAACATAGTTGTCTACTGTCATCAGTTACTATGTACAGCACATAATTGTATGTGCTATATCTTTACACAACTGGCAATACAGTAGGTTGATTACCCCAGCATCACCACAAACCACAAGTAATAATACATTGTGCTCCCTACTGCAGTGGATGTTGAAAGGTGATGGGCATTTTTCAGCCTTACAGGACCATCTTATAGGACCATCATCACATGTGGTGTTCCTTGTTGATGAAATGTCATCATGTAGGACATGGGTTATATTTATAAATTATACCTTCATTTCTCTAATGAAAGCTGAGCGTGCTAAATGCTTACCATTCTCCATTATCTGATATCTTAGTAATCTAGAAGAATTACATCTTAGCATAAATGATATCATTCTGTGAGATCCCTTCTACCTACCTGAGTTTAAATGTTATCACATTTAGAAGATATTTGAATATAATGAGTCAGTGTGTCTTCTATACCTTGTGACCCATCTTAATTGGGCACTGTTGAGAGCCACAGCCGAAGGGGCCCCAGCAAACTTGCAGCTGCCGGCTGATGACTGGCTCACAGCGGCCCCAGCAACATCTAGCTGATTGGCTCCTCTGCGGTGATGCTCATTGGGCTGTTTCCCTGCCCTTTCAGACCACGGAGCTGCTCACTGGGGGACTTTTTTTGGCTCCGCCCACGTGACCCAGCCAATCGGCCTCAAGAGCAGGAGGATTGTGGGAGGTGGAGAGAGGCTTGTGTTGGAGAGAGAGGCTTGTGGGAAGCTGGTGGTGGCAGTTGGGGCTCTGAGGATTTTTCCTGAGAGGCTGTTTTGTTTGGCATGTGTGGTTCTAAAAATAAAGTTAGTTTCTTTTGACAAGTGGCTCCTGATTGTGCCCAGCCAGACTGCGGCAGGGCACTGTTAATTAATTGGGCTCAGTTAAGGCACAAGGTCCTTCAGCTGTGGACAGTGCATCCCAGAGCCCATTGGTTCCATGTCTAAATTTAATACATACCCTACTGTCACTGTATCTTGAGACAAATACCGGTACCCCGATGGAGTTGGCAGTGGTCAGAGCTGTAGGGAAGTGACATTTGAGTCAAGTGAGTGGTGAAAGAGGGGTGGGTGGAGGACTCTCAAGAGAGAGGGGGCCACATGTGAACCTGAGAAAACAGGGTATATGGACTGTCCAGGGACCTAAAAGATATCCTTGATGACCAAAGGCCGGGATGATGAGAGGCTGAGGTGGAGGGAAGTGGTCAGCCACCTTTCCGTTTCCTCTATGGAAAGTGGGATTATCTCCACCAATGAAGAAAATAAGTCTTCACTTTCTTGGGTGGGCATTTAAATGATGCGCATTAGACTCTTGTTCCCGGATACTGCCATGTCCTTATGTAAATCTGTGAATTTGAAAATGTATGTAGCAGTGTAAATGGCATATTTTCTATTTTGTTTTTTGTATTTGTTTTTCAGAATACTTGTTAAGCAAATCTTTGGCATTTTACTTTTTCAACAGAGCTTGGATAATATAGGTAGCAAATTGGTAGAAAACCTATTTTTTAAATAGATAAATATTTGTATAATTAGATAAACCGAGAAAGTAGTACTGTAGTCTTGAGTTTTTGTTGTTGTTGTTGTTGTTTTGTTTTTTGTTTTGGTTTGTTTTTGGTTTTTTTTTTGTACCAGGGATTGAACCCAGGGGCACATAAACACTGATCCACATCCCCAGCCCTTTTATTAATTTTTCTTGTTTTGTTTTGTTTTAAGACAGGGTGTTGGTAAATTGCTTAAGGCCTCACTAAGTTGCTGAGCCTGACTTTGAACTTGCAATCCTCCTGTCTCAGCCTCCCAACCTGCTGGAATTACAGACATGGACTACTGTACCCAGCAATTTGTGGATTCTTTATAGCACCTAACATCACCTTAAATAATAATCTCGGTTTTCATCGTTTTTTCCACTAGAGTACAAGGATGGGAATTTTTTCTTGTTTGCTACTTTATTTTTAGTGTCCACAGCCTTGCCTAACATATATAGTAAATGTTTATTGAATGAATTATAAGATTTAGAAGCTGAAGAAATTTATTGCAGAAAAAGTTAGTCCCAGAAAATAATCCTGCATAGAGAATGTCATTCAAATAATCGTTTTGAAAGCTATGTTAAGATTAACAGTTCTTTCAATAGTAGCTTAAAGATTTCTGGGTGTGATGGTACATGCCTGTAATCTCAGTGACTGGGAGGCTGAGGTAGGAGGATCTCAAGTTCAAGGCCAGCCCGGAAATTTAGTGAGACATTGTCTCAAAAGATAAAAAGGGCTGGAGATATACCTCAGTGGTAGAGCACTTCTAGGTTCAATCCCTGGTATAAAAAGAAATGTGGCTTCTACTCTTTAAAAGAGTTTTCACGCTGAAGAAGGGTGGGGATGGGTGCATGAATATTTATGTAGGTAGCAAGGCAACCTTGTTAATAGCCATTAAGGGGGGAAGGTATATCAGGGTAGTTGTGAGCCAGTTGAGGGATGTACAGGTAAATGCACTGTCTCAGTTGTCTAGTGGCCTCTAAACACTCCTGTCATCTGGGCACATCCCTGGAGGCACGGTGAGAGGAGGAGGTAGAAGTACTTGACTCTCCCTGATGTGGACCTGCCTCAACTGGGTATCTACTTATACCATTGGGTGTTGACTAGAGCGATTAGAGTTAACTAGGGCTTGTCCAAGGATCTTGGGAGAAAGTGAAATGTGAAAGTGAAGCAGACATTTGGAGTTGAGAGGACATGAAGTGTGTTCTGTGGGTTTTGAGTTCTGAGACTCAAACGATGTGAAGCCTAGGAAGCTGGCTTACTGGTAAGCTCCACGCAGGATGTTAAACTTCACACAGGTCCTGAGTGTGAATTTAGTTATTGTGTAGTCCCAGAACCTAGCACAGATGCAGGGCATACTCATTACATGATAGATTGATGCATTCATTTGTACCAGAAATAATTAAGAGATAATATGTGACCAAGCAGAGGGCAGCTAAATAGAGAGAAATGAGATTTTTTAAAGCATCTGATTGGAAGCAGTTGTTTGATCTTTAAAGCCCTTTCCTGGAGTGGGAAGAATCCCTTTAGCTTTGCCTTGAGCTTCTTCCCATCCCACCTTTTCCTGGGAGACTGAGCCTCTCATTGGCCTTCTGCTGACTGGAGCTTACCAGATGCTCCAGTAACCCTGCTCCTTTTTACAAACACTGCATAAATTTTCCTAAGTAGACATTTTAAAGCCTACTTCCTGCCATAGGGAGGACATAGCAGTTGAAGTTTTCAGAGTGTGCGCGTGCACATCCTCCACAGTGTCTCTTGGTGGTCCTCACCTGTGAATGCTGAGGCTGCTCACTGCTCTTTCTTCACAGACCCTGTACCCTTCAGGTTTGTTTCAGGTAAAAACTGATGCAGTCGTCCTAACATTTTCTGTTTGCATAACTCCTAACAGAATTTTGTAAAAGTAGTTTTACACCTTCTGGTATATTTTCAAATTTTAAAAATCATTTTAAATATTTGCAAAGCATATGGTTTCCAGTATATTATAAATATTGACATTTGCAAATAAACTCACATATATCTAGTAGATTCTATAACTACCATTAAGAATGTGATACCCATAATCATTCATTTAATAAATATACATTTCAATGGAATTTGGGTTTTTTTTTTCTTGTGCTAGGGATGGAACCCAGGACCTTGAGCATGCTATGCAAGTGCTCTATCAGTGAGCTACATCCCCAGCCCCTAATTTGAAAATGTTATGTTGCTCTTTTCTCTGTTTTTACCCTCAGAATTTTACTGTAGCTTAATTTAGTTCAAGATCATTTATTGATCCTCCTATTACTCATATCTGCAATGACAAAGAGTTCAGAGAGTCACAGGACTTTTAGAAAGTATAAGTACCACCAGTCTTTGTCTTAAAAACACTTTGGGACTGACTTTAATGTTAAGTCAGTAGTAGTAAACAATTAATCAAAACAACATAAATGCTAGAGTTGGACATTAACTATTAAGCATAAGAACTATATATAGGAAATTGGCTTAGTGACATAGAGGGAACATTTTTTGTTGATTTACATATTCTGTATTCATTGATAAATATTACAAATTGCTAGAAAGAGAGAGGGTTTAGTGTGAATTCTGTTCCTATTAGGTTAACTTTGTTTACATAAAGCAAGATGAAAGCTGTATCTTATAGCAATGTTCCTCAAGTTTTTGAAATTTTTAAGCCAACAATCAGATGATCTCTCAGCAGTGATGTATTGATAACATTCAATTCTGTTGAATGCAAATAATTGGACACCTCTTGTCTCCCCAAAGGATTTATTACCCATTCATTAGAGGTATTGATTTTCTTAATGAAGACAGCAATATATCTAATTACCTTTGTTTCGTGCCCTAGAGGTTTTACTATGGTGAGACACTGTATTTAATACAATTCTGTTGGGTGAGACAAAGGCCCTTCAAAGAATAGAGAGGGACAATCAGAGCAGCTCTGGCTCTGGGAGGGCAGAACCTGCCACCCTCGAAGCAGGTCAGTATTAGGAAAGCAAACATGGGATTGCTGAGGGTCCACTAATTGATCTCCTTTAAGCCTGCTGCATCCACATAGTCCATGGAGAGTCTATGTATATATCCAGGGACTACCCAGTCTGAAAACTGATGTTTGGGTAGATGCTAAATGAAGAACTGGAAGATGTGGTCTTCAGGCCTGGTTGAGCCAAAGATCACCCCCCAAGACCTCAGGGGAACTAATATTTTCTGACTTTTTTTTTAACTCATTTCTTGGTCCCCACCCTTGGTGTCAGATGGGTACACTACTGTCTTCCAAACAAGGAAAAGCTTTGGTGTTCAGCTTCTTCACAGGGCAAATACACATGTATAGGGTCATTGTGAGAATTATATGAGGTGATAGGTGGGTAAATAGGGTAACTTCCCTATTCATTTGGACATCTTCTCTCAAGTCAGTGGTCCCAGAGCTGTGGAGAGACTCCAGCAGACAGGATGTCACAAAGCCACCTAACTGCTGTGGCTGCACTAATCCTGACCGTCTTAGTGGCCCCAAGGCACTGCTCTGTTGGTTGATGAAAATGAGAATGTAAGTCTTGTCCATATGTGGACTGGTTGTTCATCATCTAAATAAACTTGGCATCACAATATGAAAATGCCGGTGTCACTTTTAAAGGTCAGATGACAGTTTGGGGATATTTTGGTAACTTTGAAAAGTTCCTCAGCTACATCTGTTCACATGCAAAAGTACTCGGAACATCCTTTAGAAGCCTTTTCTGTCTGGGGAGCTGCAGTCTTACTCTGTAGGAACACTCTGTTACATGGGGCTGATGAGATGGTAGTTAGGGCTTATCCCTTATTCATTTTTATGAAAGAAAAAGGAAAAAACAAATTTACTGGGTAGTGGACCCAGGGGGACTCTACTGCTGACCTATGTCCCCTTTTTGAGGTACAGCCCTTTTTGTTTATTGAGACAGGGTCTAAGTTGCCCAGACTGTCCTTGAACTTGTGACCCTCCTGCCTCAGCTTCCAGGATCACTAGTATTACAGGTATGCCTGGATGAAAATAATTTCTTACAATTTTCATTGTTCTTTAATACATTTCACTATTTGCCTATCACCTTTCCTTCCTGTTGTACATACTGATAAGACAATTTTTATGGGTTTTGTCTTTTCTGATCTTGTTTTACCTCTTTATTTTAGGATTTAAGAAACAAATAGGTTACAAGTTGGGTTAAACCATGTTTCTTCCTATGGGCAGTGATTTGGGGTTTTACAGCAACCCATGGGGTTCCTCTGAGAATCGTTGATTGTCCTATAGATCAAATATAGGTGCTCATGTGTTTGGCTCTTGTAAATCCAGTGAAATATAAAAATACATTCAGTTGGGCTTGGTGGTGCATGCCTGTAATCCCAGCTACTCAGGAGACTGAGGCAGGAGGATCACAAGTTCAAGGCCAGCCTGGGCAGTTTAGTAAGACCCTGGCTTAAAATACAAGGACCAGGGATGTAGCTCAGTGGTAAAGCACTTGCCTAGCATGAGCAAGGGCCTAGGTTTAACCACTAGTGCCACAAAAAAACAAAACAAACATCCACATGCCTATTCTATTTTGTTGTTACATCTTTTCCCCCTAAACATGAAGGGCAATAAGGAGAAATAAAAGTTGAGTATTCTTGTTTTTTTTTTTAATTGTTTTGATGATCTTTACATTTGCCATTTACTTTTACCCTAGTAACCTCTAATGAGGTAAAGTATACTTTTGCCACTGTAATCTAACCTGGGAACCTCTAATCTACTCTTTAACTCTCTGAGACTATTCTGGGTACTTTACATAAGTGGAATCATATGATATTATCCTTTTGTGTCTGGATTTTTTCCTGTAGAAGACTGTCATCCCAGTTCACTCATATTGTAGCATGCATCAGAACTGTATTCCCTTTTGAGGCTGAATGCTATCCATTTTATGTATGGACCACACATTGCTTATCCATTCATCCCTCGATGGGTACTCAGATTGCTTTCACATTTTTTGCTATTGTGAAATGTGCTTTCACATTTTTGCTATTGCTATAATGCTGATCTGATGATTGTTGTACACATATCTGCTTGAATACCTGTTTTAAATTCTTTGGAGCATAAACACAAAATTGGAATTGCTAGATCCTGTTGTAATTCTATGTATCATTTTTTTGAGGACCTGCCATGCTTTTATCCACAGCAACAACAACTGTCTTACATTTCCACTTAGCACACAGGGTTATAATTTCTCCACATTCTAGCCAATGTTGTTTTAGATACTAGTCCTCAAAAAATGTGAAGTGAAATCTCTCACCTAAAGTGAAAAGTGTGTCATCTCATCATAGGTTTGCATTTCCCTAATGATTGGTGATATTAAGCATCTTTTCATGTGCTTCTGGCCACTTGGAGAACTATTCAAATTCTTTTGCCCATTTTTAATTGAGTTGTTTTTTGTTGTTATTGAATGTGGGTTGGGTTAAACCATGTTTTTTCCTTTGGGCAGTAATTTGGGGGTTTTTATATGTTCTGGTTATTAATCCTGTATCAGATTTGTGATTTATAAATATTTTCTCACATTTCAAGGGAGGCCT
Organism: Marmota flaviventris; assembly: GCF_047511675.1. Lineage (NCBI taxonomy): Eukaryota > Metazoa > Chordata > Mammalia > Rodentia > Sciuridae > Marmota > Marmota flaviventris. Next base: position 87,956,658 of record NC_092503.1, read on the forward strand.
TTTTATTATACTGATCATGTCCTTTAATGAACAAGTTTTTCAATTTGATGTTGATTTTTTTTTCTTTTGTGTTTTTGGTATCATATCCAAGAAATGTCAAATTCAATGTCACTTTTTCTTCTAATATTCATAGTTTGAGTTCCTTTTTACAAGGCATTAGGAATTCAACTAATTCAGCTCCATCCTTTTGCATGTGTGTATCTAATTTTTCACAGCAGCATTTTCTGAAGAGACTGTTCTTTACTCAATGAATGATCTCAGTGAAAATGAATGATTTTGCCAAGAATTATTTGAGAGTTTATTTCTGAGTTCTTTATTCTATTCCATTGGTTTATATGTCTGTCTTTACTGGTACATGCTGTTTTGGTTAATGTAGCTTTGTAGTAAGATTTGAAATCAGGAAGTATGAGTCCTCCAATTTTGTTCTTTTCCAAGTTTGTTTTGGCCCTTTAGGGTTCCTTGAGATTCCATATGAATTTTAGGATATCTTTCTTTCTGTAAACCAGTCATGTGGATTTTAATAGGGATTGTATGGAATCTAGAGATTGCTTTGAGTATAATTGACATATTAATTTTAAGTCTTCTAATCTACAAAATGTTCCCTTTATTATTGTCTTTAACTTCTTTCAATAATATTCTATTTTCAGCCTATCAATTTTTTCTTCCTTGGTTAACTTTATTTTTAAGTATTTTTAAGCTTTTTGATGCTATCTGATAGGTTTTAATCACTGTTCCCTGTCTGAAAAATATCATCTACTACTAATATAACTAAAAAGTCCAGGACTGAGAGAAATTTTAGGTATACACAATATAAATAGATCTTAAAAATATGTATGGCATAGAAAAATGGAAAAATATTTTGGTGTTGTTATGTACATTTAAAATATTGTATACAAAGCTACTCAGGAGGCTGAAGCAGGAGGACTGCAGATTTAAGGCCAGTTGGGGCAACTTAGCAAGACCTTGTCTCCAAAACAAACAAGACTGGGGGTGTAGCTGAATGGTAGTCTGCCTAGCATATGTGAAGCCTTGGGTTTAATCTCCAGCACTGCAAAATAACAGCAAAAAACAAACAACAACCCCCCACACAAACCTGCACTCAGTGTTTCACATTTTACAAAAACATTCTCAAAAATAACTCAGGGTTTTCTAAATGATGTTTTATAGAACATTGTGTCTGGTGAGATGTTTCCAAGCATGATTTTATTTCTTTATTGGTTCCTTTTAGTTATACAAAACATTAGTATTCATTTGACATAATTATGAAAGCATGGAATATTTGCTATGTTTCCCCTTCTTCTCTCCCCCCTCCCCCTTTTCCCTTTCCTCTACTGATCTTTGTGCTACTAATAGTTTTTTTTTAATTAGTATCTTGTGGTATACATAATGGTGATTCACTGTGGTTATTCATATATGTTCATAGATAAGTTAGCTCAGATTCAATCCACTGTTCTTCCCTTATTCTGTTCCTCCTCTCTTCTCCCTAAATCCCCTTCCTATATGCCACTGATCTTTCTTCTATTTGATGAAATTCTCCCCTCCTTTTTTTTCTCCACCACTTCCCTAGTCTAGACTACCTTCTGCATATTAGAGAAAACATCCAACCTTGATTTTTTTGTGTCTGGCTTATTTCACTTAGCATGATAGCCTTCAATTCCATCCATTTGCCAGCAAATGCCATAATTTCATTCTCCTTATGGCTGAGTAGCATTCCATCATGTGTGTATACCACATTATCTTTATCCATTCATCTGTTGAAGGGCACCTAGGTTGGTTCAGTAGCTTGGCTTTCGTGAATTGTGCTGCTATAAACATTGATGTGGCTGCCCCCCATCACTATTGTATGTTGATTTTGTATCTTATAGATATATAGCAAGGAGTGGGAAGGCTGGGTTGTATGATGGTTTCATTCTTAGGGTTTTGAGGAATCTCCATACTGCTTTCCAGAGTGGTTGAACGAATTTGCAGTCCCACCAACAATGTATGAATGTAGCCTTTTCCCCACATCCTCATCAATATTCACTATTATTTTTATTCTTGATTGCCATTCTGACTAGAGGGAGAAATCTCAATGTAGTTTTGATTTACATTTCCCTAATTGTTAGATATGTTGAATATTATTTCATATATTTGTGGACCACTTGTATTTCAAGAAGTGTCCATTTAGTTCTTTTGCTTGTTTATTAATTAGGTTATTTGTTTTGTTTTTGGGTGTTTCATTTTTTTTTGAGTTCTTATATATTCTGGATATTAATGCCCTGTCTAAGGTACAGGTAGTAAAGATTTTCTCCCATTCTGTAGGCACTTTCTTCACACACTCAGTAGTTTCCTTTGCTGCACAGAAGCTTTTTAATTTGATGCCATCCCACTTATTGATTTTTGGGTTTATTTCTTGTTCTTTAGGAGTCTTATTAAGGAAGTTGGTCTCTATGCTGACATGTTGGAGTGTTGAGCCTACATTTTGTTCTAGCAGTTGCAGTTTCTAGTCCAATTCCTAGGTCTTTGATCCACTTATATTGACTTTTGTATAGGGTGTGAGACAGAGGTCACATTTAATTCTTCTACATCGTGTGTGTATACCACATTTTCTTTATCCATTCATCTGTTGAAGAGCACCTATTTGTTAAAAAGGCATCTTTTGTCCAACACATGTTTTTGGCATTTTTGTTTAGTATCAGATAACTGTATTTATGTGGGTTTGTCTCCGTGTCTTCTAATCTACTCCATTGGTCCTCGTGTCTGTTTTGGTGCTAGTACCATGCTGTTTTTGTTAGTATTTCTCTGTAGCATAATTTGAGTATTGGTATTGTGATACCCCCAACAGTTCTTTTTGCTCAGTATTATCTAAGCATGATTTTAAATGCCTTGATTCTTATTGATGTTCATCTTCAGGGCTGTCCCCAAATAGGCATTAAAGATTAAACTTCTGAAACATGAAGGAAGGGGACACTTTATTCCAGGCCTGGGACTATAAATTTTACTTGGTGTAGATTTTTCTAGAAAGAGGGATGTATTTTCTTTCTTGAACATCTAAGAAAAAAGTTCCTATTAATTTCTTGATAACCAGTCCCAATATCTAAACCAAGGTTAGCATCTCCCTGTCTCTGAGCAGCATGTGAGGAAGGTGATGGTGAAGCTAATGACAGTGATGACAGGGGACACTAATATGGAACTTGTTTGCCTCATTTAGTTTTCAAAACAACCCTGTAAGATGGGACAGTGATTATGTCCCCATTTGTATATATGGAACAAGCATAGAGAGCCTGTCTGCCATGCCCAGGGCCACAGCAAATAGTGGGAGGCTGAGCTTTGAATGTAAGGAGGCAGATTCACAGACTCAACTTTTTACTTTACCTTTTCTACATTGTCTATCTCTAATTCTAATTAATTGATTTTGGTATAATTTGATTTTTTTTTCTTTTTTTCATTTTTATTTTTTTGGTATCAGGGACTGAGCCCAGGAACACTAAACCACTGAGCCACATCCCCAGGCCTTTATTTTTTTATTTTGTGACAGGATCTTTCTAAGTTGTTTAGAGCCTTGCTAAGTTGCTGAGGCTGGTTTGAACTTGGCAATCTTCCTACTTCAGTCTCCTGAGTTGCTGGAATTATAGGTGTGCAACATCATGCCCAGTGGGTTTTCTTATTTTTGTTTTTTTTATTTCAAGTGTGATTTGAAAATACAAACCTAATTTCTCTTAATTGAAATGTATTGATTTGCTTTATATTCCAGTATATGGTTGTTATTCGTGCATGTTCCATGTATACTTAAAAGAACATTTATTCTATAGTTGTTGGATATGGTATTCCACATATGTCAGTTTGGTTGGGTGCTCTTTAAAATTATTTTGTCCCTGCTGATATTTAGTCTGTGTGCTCTATCAATCGTAAAGGTTCTGACTACAACTGTGAATTCTTCTCTTGCTTCTTTTAGACCTATCTAGCCTTTGTTTCACTTACTTTAAAGCTATGTTGTTTGGAGCACACACATTTAGATTTGATAGTTTTTCTTGACCAATTGATCTTTTGTCATTATGAAATATCCTCCACTATCTCTGGTGACCTTATTGTTTTAAAAGCTATTTTGTCTGACATTAATATAGCCACAAGGGCTTTCACAATAGCTTTGTCTGTTGTATCATTTCCCATAAAACCTTTTGCTTTTTTAAAAAAATTTTTAATGTTGTAGATGGACACAATACCTTTGTTTTATGTATTTATTTTTATGTGGCGCTGAGGATCAAACCCAGTGCCTCACATGTGCTAGGCAAGTACTCTACACTGAGCCACAACCCCAGCCCCAAACCTTTTGCTTTTATCCTATGCTTTTAAAGTGTGACTGTTGTAAATAGTATATAGTTGGTTCTTGTTTATCCATTTTGCTTTTCTGATACTCTTCTTCTTATTAAGGAGGTAATAATCTGTAAACAAACCCTTATTTAAATAATCCCTGCTGTGAGTCTTGTATCAAGTAAACAGCCCCAGAGTTTTGTTGTTGTTAATTGAGCTCTCTGATTTTATATTTTAATTTTTGACGTAGGTAAAGATTGGCATGATAATTTTGTCAAATAACTTTCTACTGAAGATATAAAGAGTCTACTTACTGCTCTAGGAAAAGCTCTATCAAATTTGGAAATTTTTACCTTTCTAAATATTTTCTGGAGTTGTTTAATTACATCTATAATCTTTGAGGGACACTCCCTATTCTTTTACTCACTTGTAATATATCATAACTATATTTTCCACCAGGAGAACCTGAGAACTTTTCTTCTTTCATTTTCTTAAAGTATAGAGCTTGTCATTCTTCCCAGTTCCTACCTTCTGTCAGCCCCATCCTGTGCAGTTTCCTCCTGTTCTGTTTACTTTCTTTCACCCTTATCTGCAGGCACCTACTTTCATATGCATGCAGTACATTATTTTATTTGTACATGCCCTTGTGATATGCATAGTGTTTCATGTGTAGTATTTTAAGTGCACATAAATAACATCATAGACTTTTTCTATTTTTCCATGCTGTACCATGTTTTTAAGGTCTATTTATATTGCTATGTGTACTGCTAATATGCTGCTTCTAACAGTGGACTTTTTCAAATTAGAACTCTTATAAATGCGCTATTTATTTGGGAAATTAGAATTTGCCACAAAGTGCTTCTTTGTATTCAGTACCATGGTTCTCTAGAGCTTTATTAATTGGTGAAAAAAATTAAACTCCAATACTGTTCCCAGAGCCTATTTAACCAAAGCCTACCAGAATGGAAATCTGCCACTTTCTGGAGAATCAGGTAAATGCAAATCTTACATGAAGATGACCCGTCCCTCCAGCTCCTAAACTAACGCCCTGGGAACAATGTCCCTGCTGCTCCTGCCCCTCCACAGCTTAGGTACTTGTCTTTATTAGATGCCTTGGGTTTATTTTCATAAAATCCTGCTACATTTCCCCCAGTACAGCAGTTAAAGGTTTCATGGCCCTGCACCAAACTAACAGCTCAGAATAGCTACATCCCAGGTAGCTATTGTCAGTGAGCTTCACTTTGGGCTGCAGTGTAAAGAATTCTATAAATTGTTGAGACTTCTGGTCCAGCAAAATGGCAAGTGCTACAAATAGGAAGTCTTTGGCCACAAGTTACAAAACCCCAACTAGGATTATCTTAAACAATAAACACATGTATTATCTCACTCTATTGGGAAAAAAAAAATCAGTGTTAGCTCCTGTGGAAACAGGCAAACTGAATTCTGAGAGGCTTGATGCAATGATTGCTTATTGATTAGTCCCCACAAGTTTGCTTGGGGCTGGCAACTCTCCTGGGCATAGTTGATTCCTCAGATATCCCAGTGCTTCCATCTGGTCACTGCACCATATGTGGCACCTGGCTGGACTAGCAAGGGAAGAGAGGTGGTGGATCACTCAGGTTATTCTAAGGACCAGGCTTGGAATGGCCTTTTGACTTCTGCTCATGTTCCACTACCAGAAATCAGTCTTCAGTCATGTGAGCCCTTTCTAACTACAAAGGATGCTGAGGCACCAAATCTTCATGTGAGCTTTGAAAGAAGACAAGCTGTGATGAACAGTGAGCCACGTTCTCAACAGGAAATCCAGAGCTGTAGAGCAATTTTAGGGCTGGCTGACCTCATGATTCAGTAGTGTCATCAAGTCCTGGAGTTTGTCCATCTCTCTCTACCCTGCCATCCTCAGAATGTCAGCTTTGTCCTCAGGCTAGCGCTCTCCCTGGTTGAGAAATGGCTATTAGAGTTCCAGCCATCACAGCCAGACCTGGCAATGTGCTGAGGAAGGAAAGGACCATCCTTAGGAATTGAGGGAACCCTTTCCCAGAAGCCATCTGGTGCTCCTCTGGTGAGCAGAATTGCCAGCACCAGACTAGTCACAGTTTACCCCTGCCACCAGGGGGTGGGGGTGGGGCTGGGGTGTGCTTTCTTCAGTCATGTGAAGGAAAACCTTGTTACTACCTGAGTCAAACCAAGCCTCAGTCAATAAGAAAGGAGAGTGGACGTTGACTAAGCAACTGTCTTGCCACAGCCCATCTCTGTCCTCATGAACATCCTTTCATGTCCATAATCAAGGTCATGACTTTCTGTGACTCCTGCACTATCCTCAGTAAGTTTATGCTCAGTGTTGCATGTTTGTTGATGCTCTTGTGGTGCTGTTTTCCATTATATTTGCTTGTGTATGGGAAAGCTATTGATTTTCAGTCACCTCTGTTGATTTTCTTTCATCCGTATGTGTAAATTGCTTTTAATCTTTGTTTTTGGCACAATATTAGATGCTAATTAAATATTGGAAAGAATCCAGAGGTAAAGGGATCTTAAATAGAATATGGAACAGAGTTGAAGAATAAGAGAGCAAAGAATATTATATTTTTTTCTATAAAAAGTGAGTTATCACCGAGGAAGAAGTGGGATTTTGTGCTTTTCTCAAAAGTTGTTTTAGGAGAATGCTGTGAGTGTTTAGGAGGGGAAAGCATGATTAGTAAATAACATTTCCAAAGGGTTTCTGAGTGCTGTAGAGAGCTTTTTTTTTCCCTCTTCTCTCTGAGAAGAATAAGAGATGTAGTTGATTTTCATAGAGAGAAATTAAGGAACAGAAATAAGGCAATTTGAGTTTCCTCACATAATTATAATACTGAACAAACCAGACCCAAGGTCTTGGGTCACTATTCATTGAGGAAAATAGATTGATGGTAGCCAAGGCAACGGTTCTTGAAGTGAACTCTGCCATCTCTTGTGCAGTGATGAAAAGGAGTTGAACAACCCAGTACGTACCCCTTTCCTTGCACATAAACACACACACACACACACACACACACACACAAGTGCATACACACAGCACCTCAAGACATATTCTAACACCATATTGATTTATTCTAAGGAAAGTTATTAGTATGCTTTCAAATCAGTGGTGATATAATTTTTTTTTTTTTTTTTTTTTGGAGACACAGATTAGCATCCTCCTATCCACGTTTGCCTTTTACATAAAATGACTAGTGGACTAATGAGACCAGCGCTAAGAACCTTAGGTCCCCATACCAAGTGAACTATACATATCACATCATTGGACAAACACTACTATTATATGCTGGACCAGAGAGGTAACTAACATACCCTTTGCTTTTGAAGAACCCCGGAAATTTTGAACAGTGGGGGAATGCACAGCAAAGAATCAAATTTTTAAAGTGTAGCAGTTTAGAATATGGGAGTATGTTAGACATGCTAATCCATAGAACTTTTTTGCGAACCTAAGTATAATTTAACTTTATATAAAGTTTTCCTTTTAGATATCCAAATGAAGATGAATACAGTCACTGGCAATTAATTTGATTCATATTTTCAATAAACATCCATTTTACTAAAGCATACAGACCCATACATAGATTTCAGAGCTTTGTGAAAAAGACAAGCTTATTTGATCTTTTTTTATTTTTTTTTTAAAGAAGGAATATATTTTAACCTCTCTCCTGATGACAGGAGAGAGGTTTTGGGGAAGTCAAGGGGCCTCCAAAGCAAGGGACCTTCTTCTCTCATTTTTCTCTAGTATTGTCACAAGCTAGTCTCCTGAACACAACAGTTATGCTCATGTACTGGGTTTCTTTTCTATGCCAGTTGCCAATTTCCTAGAAACCCTGAGCAAAATAGAAATTTAAATAGTCGAGGCTAAGTTTATTCACACACACCCTTCTGTATTGGGCTGTCTAGCTTCCCCAGCAGACATCTGTCTCCTCATAACCACATTAAGACAAAACCTTTTCAGCAATTGCACTGCCTGGACCATATTGTCCTCCTCTTGCTACATCCAGTAAGGCACCATGCGTTGTCAGGCCATTGTACGTGACGCCAAGACTGGTGGCCACTCTGTCAAGGGATAACTGCCAAGTCCCTCATTGTGGAAGCTTATTTTCCTCTTGTCACTAACAAGTAACCCATGGGGTGATGCTTTGAGGCAGTGTGAATATTTGGCTTCCCAGCGATCTTTACCCAAGAACAGCTACTACACGCACACCCTATAGACATAGACTTGTGGATTCCCTCTTCCCCTAGTGGGTTTTAATCCATCGATTTCATTCTTTTTAATACTCGTGTTGTTTATAAATTGGCCAGAAATGTTTCAGACCAGTTTCTGTCTGTATCCATTGACCTTGTTCTTGTTTATCTTAGAGCACTTATTTGCTTTTCTTTTTTTTTTTTTTTAATGAGATACTCTAGGCTCATCTTGTAATGACCCTGTGCCAGACATGGAATCAGTCACTTCTCCAAGGAGTCCTGGTTTCTTTCAGTGGAGAATAATATTTACAAGCCAAGTTTGGCTGTTAGATATTGGAATAATTTTTCAAAGTTCTTCATTTATAAGTTCATATAGAAACCTCCCAATTGTTTTTGCTTTTATTTTAAATCAACTTTATTTACCTGAACTAAAAGGTACTCATTTTAAGCATTGAGTTTGCTGCATTTTAGCAAATTTATATACCCTTGTGACTGTCACCTTAAAACGTTTGCAGCCTTCACTGCTGCAACTTCTGATCTGCTTTCTATCCCAATAGATTAGTTTGCCTTTTCTAGAATTTCATATAAGTTGAATTCTGTAGTCTGTAGGATTTTGTCTGGCTTCCTTGACTCGGCACTGTATTTTTTAGACACATCCTTGCTGTTGGGATATCAATCACTCAGGACTTTTTGTTGAGTAGTGAGCCATTCTATGTGTATGTAACAGTTTCTCTTTGCAAATAGTTGTACATTTGTGCTGTTTCCAGCTTATGGCTATTAGGAATAAAGCTACTGAGAACATTTAGGTACAAGTTTTTATGTGGATGTGTGCTTTTTGTTCCCTTTCTTAACCTAGAAATGAGATTGCTAGGTCATAAGCATATTTTTTAACTTTGTAGCAAGCTGACAATTATTTTGCAAAGTAAGTTGTAGCTTTTCTTTACTCCCACTAATTAGAGACCTAGTTACTCCACATCTTCATCAACTCTTGGAATTGTTAGTCATTCAAATGGGTAAGTAATGGTTTCTTACTATGGTTTTTTTTTTTTTTTTTTTTTAGTTATCTTTTTTTTTTTTTAAGTTTCAAAATTTATTTTTTTTTCTTTTTTTTTTTTTAATTTTTTATTGTGGGTTGTTCAAAACATTACAAATTTCTTGACATATCATATTCCACACTTTGATTCAAGTGGGTTATGAACTCCCACCTTCACCCCATACCCAGATTGCAGAATCACATCAGTTACACATCCATTGATTTACAAATTGCCATACTAGTGTCTGTTGTGCTCCGCTGCCTTTCCCGTCCTCCCCCCTCCCCCCTCCCCACCTCTCCCCTCCCCTCCCCTCCTCTCTCTCTACCTCCTCCACTGTATAACCCTGAGGGTCTCCTCCCATTACCATGCAATTTCCCTTCTCTCTCCCTTTCCCTCCCACCTCTCATCCCTGTTAAATGTTAATCTTCTTCTCATGCTCTTCATCCCTACTCTGTTCTTAGTTACTCTCCTTATATCAAAGAAGACATTTGGCATTTGTTTTTTAGGGATTGGCTAGCTTCACTTAGCATAATCTGCTCTAATGCCATCCATTTCCCTGTAAATTCTATGATTTTGTCATTTTTTAATGCAGAGTAATACTCCATTGTGTATAAATGCCACATTTTTTTTATCCATTCGTCTATTGAAGGGCATCTAGGTTGGTTCCACAGTCTTGCTATTGTGAACTGTGCTGCTATGAACATCGATGTAGCAGTGTCCCTATAGCATGCCCTTTTTAGGTCTTTAGGGAATAGACCAAGAAGGGGAATAGCTGGGTCAAATGGTGGCTCCATTCCCAACTTTCCAAGAAATCTCCATACTGCTTTCCAAATTGGCTGCACCGATCTGCAGTCCCACAAGCAATGTACAAGTGTACCCTTTTCCCCACATCCTCGCCAGCACTTGTTGTTGTTTGACTTCTTAATGGCTGCCAATCTTACTGGAGTGAGATGGTATCTTAGGGTGGTTTTGATTTGCATTTCTCTGACAGCTAGAGATGTTGAGCATTTTTTCATGTACTTGTTGATTGACTGTATGTCCTCCTCTGAGAAGTGTCTGTTCAGGTCCTTGGCCCATTTGTTGATTGGGTTGTTTGTTATCTTATTGTCTAATTTTTTGAGTTCTTTGTATACTCTGGATATTAGGGCTCTATCTGAATTGTGAGGAGTAAAGATTTGTTCCCAGGGTGTAGGCTCCCTATTTACCTCTCTTATTGTTTCTTTTGCTGAGAAAAAACTTTTTAGTTTGAGTAAGTCCCATTTGTTGATTCTAGTTATTAACTTTTGTGCTATGGGTGTCCTATTGAGGAATTTGGAGCCGGACCCCACCGACTGTAGATCGTAGCCAACTTTTTCTTCTATCAGACGGCGCGTCTCTGATTTGCTATCAAGCTCCTTGATCCATTTTGAATTCACTTTTGTGCATGGTGAGAGAAAGGGATTCAGTTTCATTTTGTTGCATATGGATTTCCAGTTTTCCCAGCACCATTTGTTGAAGATGCTATCCTTCCTCCATTGCATGTTTTTAGCCCCTTTATCAAATATAAGAAAGTTGTAGTTTTGTGGATTGGTTTCTGTGTCCTCTATTCTGTACCATTGGTCCACCCATCTGTTTTGGTACCAGTACCATGCTGTTTTTGTTACTATTGCTCTGTAGTATAGTTTGAAGTCTGGTATCGCTATACCGCCTGATTCACACTTCCTGCTTAGCATTGTTTTTGCTATTCTGGGTCTTTTATTTTTCCATATGAATTTCATGATTGCTTTCTCTATTTCTACAAGAAATGCCGTTGGGATTTTGATTGGCATTGCATTAAACCTATAGAGAACTTTTGGTAATATCGCCATTTTGATGATGTTAGTTCTGCCTATCCATGAACAGGGTATATTTTTCCATCTTCTAAGATCTTCTTCTATTTCTCTCTTTAGGGTTCTGTAGTTTTCATTGTATAAGTCTTTCACCTCTTTTGTTAGGTTGATTCCCAAGTATTTTATTTTTTTTGAAGATATTTTGAATGGAGTGGTTGTCCTCATTTCCATTTCAGAGGATTTGTCGCTGATATACAGGAATGCCTTTGATTTATGCGTGTTGATTTTATATCCTGCCACTTTGCTGAATTCATTTATTAGCTCTAATAGTTTCTTTGTAGAGCCTTTTGGGTCTGCTAGGTATAGAATCATATCATCTGCAAATAGTGATAATTTAAGTTCTTCTTTTCCTATTTTTATGCCTTTAATTTCTTTCGTCTGTCTAATTGCTCTGGCCAATGTTTCGAGAACTATGTTGAACAGAAGTGGAGAGAGAGGGCATCCCTGTCTTGTTCCAGATTTTAGAGGGAATGCCTTCAGTTTTTCTCCACTCAGAATGATGCTAGCCTGAGGCTTAGCATAGATTGCTTTTACAATATTGAGGTATGTTCCTGTTATCCCTAGTTTTTCTAGAGTTTTGAACATAAAGGGATGCTGTACTTTGTCGAATGCTTTTTCCGCATCTATCGAGATGATCATATGGTTCTTATTTTTAAGTCTATTGATGTGGTGAATAACATTTATTGATTTCCATATATTGAACCAGCCTTGCATCCCAGGGATGAATCCTACTTGATCATGGTGTACAATTTTTTTGATATGTTTTTGTATCCGATTCGCCAGAATTTTATTGAGGATTTTTGCATCTAGGTTCATTAGAGATATTGGTCTGTAGTTTTCTTTCTTTGAAGTGTCTTTGTCTGGTTTAGGTATCAGGGTGATGTTGGCCTCATAGAATGAATTTGGAAGTTCTCCCTCCTTTTCTATTTCCTGAAGTAGCTTGAAAAGTATTGGTATTAGTTCTTCTTTAAAGGTTTTGTAAAATTCTGCTGTATACCCATGCGGACCTGGGCTTTTCTTAGTTGGTAGTCTTTTTATGGTTTCTTCTATTTCCTCAATTGATATTGGTCTGTTTAGGTTTTCTATATCCTCCTGACTCAATCTGGGCAGATCATATGACTTAAGAAATTTATCTATGCCTTCACTATCTTCTAATTTGTTGGAGTATAAGGATTCAAAATAGTTTTTGATTATCTTCTGTATTTCTGAGGTGTCTGTTGTGATATTGCCTTTTTCATCCCGCATGCTAGTAATTTGAGTTCTCTCTCTTCTTCTCTTCATTAGCATGGCTAAGGGTCTGTCGATTTTGTTTATTTTTTCAAAGAACCAACTTTTAGTTTTGTCAATTTTTTCAATTGTTTCTTTTGTTTCGATTTCATTAATTTCAGCTCTGATTTTAATTATTTCTTGCCTTCTACTTCTTTTGCTGTTGTTTTGCTCTTCTTTTTCAAGGATTTTGAGATGAAGTATGAGATCATTTATTTGTTGGTTTTTTCTTTTTTTAAGGAATGAACTCCAAGCAATGAATTTTCCTCTTAGAACTGCTTTCAATGTGTCCCATAGATTCCGATATGTTGTGTCTGTGTTTTCATTAATCTCTAAGAATTTTTTAATTTCCTCCTTGATGTCTTCTATAACCCATTGATCATTCAGTAACCTATTGTTCATTCTCCAAGTGATGTATGCTTTTTCCTTCCTTCTTTTATCGTTGACTTTCAGTTTCATTCCATTATGATCAGATAAGATGCATGGTATTATCTCTACTCCTTTATATTGTCTAAGAGTTGCCCTGTGACATAATATATGATCTATTTTAGAGAAGGATCCATGTGCTGCTGAGAAAAAAGTGTATCTGCTTGATGTTGGGTGGTATACTCTATATATGTCAATTAGGTCTAGGTTATTAATAGTGTTATTGAGTTCTATAGTTTCCTTATTCAACTTTTGTTTGGAAGATCTGTCCAGTGGCGAGAGAGGTGTGTTGAAGTCTCCCATGATTATGGTATGGTGGTCTATTAGACTCTTGAACTTGAGAAGAGTTTGTTTGACGAACATAGCTGCACCATTGTTTGGGGCATAAATATTTATGATTGTTATGTCTTGTTCTTGTATGGTTCCCTTAAGCAGTATGTAGTGTCCCTCTTTATCTCTTTTGATTAACTTTGGCTTGAAATCTATTTTATTTGATATGAGTATGGACACTCCTGCTTGTTTCCAAAGTCCATATGAGTGATATGATTTTTCCCAACCTTTCACCTTCAGCCTATGTATGTCTTTTCCTATCAAATGCGTCTCCTGTAGGCAGCATATTGTTGGGTCTTGTTTTGTGATCCATTCTACTAGCCTGTGTCTCTTAATTGGTGAGTTTAAGCCATTAACATTTAGGGTTATTATTGAGATATGGGTTGTTCTTCCAGCCATATTTGTTTATTTCTGTTACTAAACATGGTTTGTTTTCCTCTTTGATTATTTCCCCCCCCCTTTACTGTCCTACCTCCCACTGTTGGTTTTCATTGTTATTTTCCATTTCCTCTTCCTGTAATGCTTTGGCGAGGATGTTTTGAAGAGATGGTTTTCTAGCTGCGAATTCTTTAAACTTTTGTTTATCGTGGAAGGTTTTAATTTCATCCTCCATCCTGAAGCTTAATTTCGCTGGATACACAATTCTTGGTTGGAACCCATTTTCTTTCAGTGTTTGAAATATGTTATTCCAGGATCTTCTAGCTTTCAGAGTCTGTGTTGAAAGATCAGCTGTTATCCTGATTGGCTTACCCCTAAATGTAATCTGCTTCCTTTCTCTTGTAGCTTTTAAAATTCTCTCCTTATTCTGTATGTTGGGCATCTTCATTATAATGTGTCTAGGTGTGGATCTCTTATGATTTTGCACATTCGGCGTCCTGTAGGCTTCTAGGATTTGGGATTCTGTCTCATTCTTCAAGTCTGGGAAGTTTTCTTGTATTATTTCATTGAATAGACTTCTCATTCCTTTGGTTTGGAGCTCTGTACCTTCCTGTATCCCAATGACTCTTAAGTTTGGTCTCTTAATGTTAGCCCATATTTCTTGGATGTTCTGCTCATGGTTCCTTAACAGTCTTGCTGAGCTGTCTATGTTCTTTTCAAGTTGAAATACTTTGTCTTCATTGTCTGATGTTCTATCTTCTAAGTGTTCTACTCTGCTGCTAGTATTCTCCATTGAGTTTTTAAGTTGGTTTATTGCTTCCTGCATTTCTAGGATTTCTGTTTGTTTGTTTTTTATAACCTCTATCTCCCTGTATAGTTGATCCTTTGCTTCCTGGATTTGTTTGCGTAATTCGTTGTCGAAGTGATCTTTCATTGTCTGATTTTGCTGTTTAATGTCTTCCTTGATACTCCAGATCATTTGAAGCATGTATATCCTGAATTCTTTATCTGACATTCCATCTGCTGCAGCTGTTACCTCTTCTAAAGTTGCTTTGACCTGCATTGCTTGTGGTCCTTTCTTTCCTTGTCTTTTCATACTGCTTGCGTATCTTTCCTGCAGGTGCGGGCGGCGGCTCTGCTCTCTCCTTATTCCAATTGGGGTGTCGTGGCTACCACGCCGGCAGGTCACTGGGCCTGTTCTGGGAGCTGGCGGCGGCTCTGTTCTGCCCCTGCTCCGATTGGGGTGACGAGTGTACCACGCCGGCAGGCCACCGGGCCTGATCCGCCGGTCGGTTGCAGGTTTGCCTACCCTGCAGGCGCGGGAGGCGGCTCTACTCTGCCCCTACTCCAAATGGGGTGACGTGTCTGTCGTACGGGCAGGCCACTGGGCCTGTCCCGCTGGTCGGTCGCAGATCTGCCCACCTTTCGGGCACGGGTGGAGGCTCTGCTCTGCCCCTACTCCAATTGGGGTGTCGTGACTACCCCGCCTGCAGGACGCTGGGCCTGTTCCTGGCACGGGCGGCGACTCTGCTCTGCCACTACTCCAATTAGGGTGGTGTTTGTACCACGCCAGCAGGTTCCTGGGCCTGATCCGCCGGTCTGTTGTAGGTCTGCCTACCTTGGAGGCGCGGGCGGCGGATCTGCCCTGCCCCTCCTACCACGCCTGCGGACCCCTGGGCCTGATCTGCAGGTTGATCACTGGTCTGCTCACCCTGCGGGCACGGGTGGCGGTTCCGCTCCGCCCCCACTCCAATTGGGGTCACGTGACCACCAAACTGGCAGGGCCTGATCCGGGCGTGGCAGAAGGATCTGCTCTGCCCCTACTCCAGTTGGGGTGACGTGTGTACCACACTGGCAGGCCACTGGGCCTGACCCGCCAGGCTGTCACAGGTCTGTTTACCTTGCCAGCGCGAATGGCGGCTCTGCCCTGCCCCTCCTACCACGCCCATGTACCACTGGGTCGCGGGTCTGCCCACCTTGCGGGTGCGGGTGGCGGCTCCGCTTCGCCCCCTCTCCAATTGGGGTCACGCGGTCACCACGCTGGCGAGCCGCTGGGCCTGCTCTGGGCGCTGGCGGTGGCCTGGCTCCTCCCCTCTGGCTCGACGACAAATTGAGGAGACTCGGGTGACTGTGCCTCACCCCCCCTACCGGGAGACCAACTGCTTATGTCACCGCTGGTATTGATGAAGTTCTCTCCTCCGCCGCTTTCTGCTGACATCAGATCTCTGCCATGTTGGTATCCTATGCGAATGGCAGCATTTCGTTCCCCTTGCCAGGCAACCAAAGCAACGGGTGAGTCCTGACCGGCCCTCAGCAGGACCCGGACCGAGAAGCAGTTTCCGCGGGCTCCTAGCCCCGGGCCAGGGAAGTTCCGGGAGCCGGAACTCGTCCGCTCCGTGCTCTGTGTAAGCTCCTATAAGTGTAAGCTCCAAGAAGCAGTCCCACGGGCTCAGTTCCGGGAGCCGGAATTCGGCTGCTTAGTGCTTGGTGTATGCTCTGATAGGCGCAGGGTCCAAGAAGCAGCCTCCGCAGGCTCCGCAGCCCTGGGCCAGGGCGGTTCCGGGACGGTTAAGGGAGCCGGAACTCGGCCGCTCCGTGCTCTGTGTAAGCTCCTATAAGTGTAAGCTCCAAGAAGCAGTCCCCGCGGGCTCAGTTCCGGGAGCCGGAATTCGGCTGCTTAGTGCTTGGTGTATGCTCTGATAGGCGCAGGGTCCAAGAAGCAGCCTACGCAGGCTCTGCAGCCCTGGGCCAGGGCAGTTCCAGGACGGTTCCGGGAGCCGGAACTCGTCCGCTCCGTGCTCTGTGTAAGCTCCTATAAGTGTAAGCTCCAAGAAGCAGTCCCCGCGGGCTCAGTTCCGGGAGCCGGAATTCGGCTGCTTAGTGCTTGGTGTATGCTCTGATAGGCGCAGGGTCCAAGAAGCAGCCTCCGCAGGCTCCGCAGCCCTGGGCCAGGGCGGTTCCGGGTCGGTTCCGGGAGCCGGAACTCGTCCGCTCCTTGCTCTGTGTAAGCTCCTATAAGTGTAAGCTCCAAGAAGCAGTCCCCGCGGGCTCAGTTCCGGGAGCCGGAATTCGGCTGCTTAGTGCTTGGTGTATGCTCTGATAGGCGCAGGGTCCAAGAAGCAGCCTCCGCAGGCTCCGCAGCCCTGGGCCAGGGCGGTTCCGGGAGCCGGAACTCGGCCGCCCCGCACTCGGTGTTCGCTCCGATAGGATCAGGTTCTAAGAAGCACCCAGGCGCTGAACCCTAGCAATCTGTCTGCAAGCCACAGGCGAATTGCAGCCTGAAATTACCTGATCTATGGCTGAATGAGCTGCGGTCAGTCGAAAACAGGGGTGGTGATGTCAGTTTACTAACATGGTGGCTGCTGGCCTCCTCTGTGGTCTGACCGGTGTGGAGAACCGAGATGGACCGCTTCCTTCCCCCGTCTCGAACCCAGAATTCAGCCCTGAGTACGGTGCTTGCGCGGCTGGCAGAAACTGCAGTGCTATAACCCTGCGTCTCTATCCCAGCGCGCTCTGCAGACTTTAGCCGCGGGGCGATTTGCTGAATAAGCAGTGTTACCCTCTGTGCGACAAACCTCTCGCGTTTGAGTCCCCGTAGCCGATCCTCGTGCGATGGAAATCCTTCCTCCAGGTTCCGGAGCACCCCACTATTGCTGGAAATTCCTAACAAAATATCCTTTAGCCGTCCTGACTTGTCATACTCCCACACAGTGAAGCAGCACAGGGGGACAATGCACTCCCCTCGCCGCCATCTTCCTTCTCCCCTCTTACTATGGTTTTAATTTTAATTTCTATGATGACTAATATAGAGCATCTCTTTATGTGATAACTGGTCATTTATATATCTGATGAAGTATATGTTCAAACCTTGTCCATTTTTCAAATTGGGTTGTCTTTTTTTTTTTTTAATTGAGCTACAGAGTTCCATGTATTCTGAATACCAGTCTTTGTGAGATATGTGTGTTGGGATGTGTGGTGATATTTTAGAAAAATAAGGACAACCCCATTTTAGTGTTCTATTTATCCATTGATGGACATTGGCTTTATTTTGTATCTTAGTTATTCTAATAATATTGCAGTGAACATGGGAATTCTCTTAACTATGTTGATTTTATATCTTTGGCTACATAGCCAGTAGTGGGACTGCTGGATCATAATAGTAGTTCTAATTTTTAATTTTTGAGGAATCGCCACAGTTTTCTATAAAGGGGCTAATAATTTGCCTTCCTATCAACTGTTATTAGAGTTCCCTTTTCTTTACATCCATTCCCACCCCACCCCCCAAAATGAAGGTCCGTTAATTCCAGCATCTCCTTACTTTGGCATCTTGTCAAAAACCAGCTGACCATATATAAGAAGTCTAAATTCTTTAATCTCTTTTATTGATCTATATATCCATCTTTACATCTTTACCAATGGTGCCTTGATTATTATATCTATAATAAGCAAAGCCCAGACAGTCCATATCAGGATTCACAAAATCATATGCCTTAAATTCATAGAATTAAGTAAGTCTGTTGTGTAAGCAGTATAACTTTTATTTGTTTTGAAATCTAAGGACTAAAATTTCAATCTGGTTATTTTTCTCATGGTTCCCACCTGGTTTATTTTGGAGGATGTCTTTTTATACACACACCTTGCATATTAAATACAGAGGAGCATTCCTCATTTCCAAAATACCATGACGTCCCCACTTTCTTGAAATGCATGGCCCACTGGTCTCCTACGTTAAAGAGAGGAATCTCTCTATGGCAGCACAAGCTGGAAACAGTAGTGATTGACACAGCCTCAGCAGCAATGCTGTGATGGTGAATGGCAGGGGGCGGTGGCTAACAGGGGGGCCAGCACTTCTGAAAGCGACATAGATACTCCATGCCACTGTTGCTGAATGAAATGTTAGCGTGGTTTGCCAGATTTTCAGAGGCTAGGAATCTTTTTTTTCCTTTTGTCAAATTTTTTTTATTTTTTATGATTAATTATACCTGACAGTAGAATGCATTTTGACACATACACATAAATGGAGTATAATTTCTCATTTGTCTGGTTGTACATGCTGTAGTTACACAGGTCATGTAATCATATATGAACATGGTGTAATAATGTCTGATTCATTCTATTATCCTTCTTACCTCCATGCTCCCTCTCCTCCCTTCACTCCCCTCTGTCTGGTCCAAATTACTTCTATTCTTCACCCCCACCTTATTGTGAATTAGCATCCGCATATCAGAGAAAACATTTGGTTCTTTGGGATTGGCTTATTTTGCTTAGCATAATATAGAGGCTAGAAATCTTTGGATTTGACTGCATCTCAATTTAAAACGCAAAATTCCTGTGCAGGCCAAACCAAACTTTCCTCCAGGGCCAAATGTAGTTGCATGCTCCAGCTTGCTAACTCTAGTCTGCTCAGTAAATAAGAGCACAGAAAGTAATTGAGAAATTGACTCCGGTCTAGAGGATAAGTCGCACCGACAAGGTAAGTAAAGAGTAAAATTGATTACCTTTGGAGCTTTTGAAATGGATCTTTTTAAAATGACAATAATAATGTAAAATAATAATAGTGTAAAATAATAATAATATTATCAACAGACTTTAAGAATAGTTTTAAATTTATAAAAAAATTGAGAAGCTCCTAGAGAGTTTCCGTATCCTTTGTAACCAGTTAGTCCTGTGATCATTAGTATGGCACACGCGTTACACTTGATTAACTAAAGCCTGTTCTTCATTCAGATGTCCTGTTGCCCTTTTCTGTTCCAAGAGCTCATCTAGAATTCCACATTATACTTAGCTTTCTTGTCTTCTTAGAGTCCTCTTGGCTATGACAGTTTCTCAAATTCTCTGTTTTTGATAACCTTGACTGTTTTGAGCAATCCTGGTCAGTTATATTATAGGATGCACCTCTATTAGATTGTGATTATGGCTTTGGGGGACAAGACCAGAGAGACAAAGTGCCATTTCCATAATGCGTCAAGGACATATACTAGCAATGTTAATTTTGGTGGTTAGTTGTTCCATCTTTAGTCATTAGCAGCTGTTTCAATTAATGTGAGTTTGTTTAGGGTTGCTATTTAAAAAAAAACAACACTTCTCTACTTAGTGATTTACAAGCTATTCTAGGTTCATTATTCATATTTCCTATCACACTCCTAGAATCAGCTGTTCTTCAAGAATCCTTGACTCCTTTTGTAATAGAATAGTATTAGAAAATACCACAGAGATAGTGTCATTCTCATCCCCTGATATCCAGGGTGCATACTATCAACATGTTTTATCACTGTGATGTTAACCTTGATCATCTAGCAGAGACGGGACCTACCAGGGTTCTTCACTATAAGGGCACCCCCCCACACACACACACTCCATAGTCCATACTGCACTGAAGTTCTCGGAAATAAATTCTTACATGCAGCCCACACCTAAGGATTAGAGAGTTGTGCTCTACTAAGGCAGAGTGGAAGATATCAATATAAATTATTTGGAATTTTATGTGGGAGTTTTGTTCCCCATTTATTTATCCATTTGTCTATAATCATTGTGGACTCATGGATATTATTTCATACTTTGGGTTGTAATCAAATAGTACTTTATCTTGTTCTAATTCCTTCAACTTTAGCAAGTGAGAGCTCTGTCAGTTGATTCCTGTGTGCCTTTTGCATGCCCCCATTGCTGGGGAGGTTGAATTTTTGCTTTGTTTTTGAGTACTTCCTTACTTTCTAGTTCTAGAAGTTACCCCAGAGTCATCTTGTACATTTTTGGCCTCTAAATTCAGCTACTTCTTCAAGTAGATCCAGTTCCTTTAATTGGAGGATGGCATTACACCATCATCTGTATGCTAGGGGCACTCAGTGCTGCTGGAGTGCCATTCTTCTAGGCCCTCTTAACTAACAGAGCAAGGAGTGTGTGTGTGTGTGTGTGTGTGTGTACACTAACCCACGGAGACACATATATCAGTATGTCTACATGTAACCATCTCTGATTAAACTACGTATAATTCATACTGATGTCTTCAACTGTGTTACCACATGAAACATTCTAGTCTTCTCTTATGAATCTGTTTATTTTTACTCCTACAGTGGGAACTAGACCCCCAAAGTCCACCATCTAAAATGGATCTTTTTTGTTAAGAAAAGCAGGAGAAATACTATGAAGTGTTCCTGTGGAGGACCTGTGGCCCTTCAGTCCCTTTCTTCCTAGAAAGGTTTTGGTCTTCCAGAACCCAGTGGTTGACATTCAGACATTGGGCTCAGACCATACTGAGGTCCTCAAGGAAGCCCCAGCAGTTCCCCATCAGGTCAGATTTTCTGCAACTTCTCTCACAACACCATTTCCCTTGCAGCACTTACCAGTATAAAAAACAACTAAGGTTATAATTAGTTGTATCACTGTTTTGTTTTGTTTTGATTTTTTTTCTCCCAGAATATTGTCTTTGTGAGGCAAAGACCCTCTCTGCCCTGTTCAGAGCCTAGCAGGTGCCGAGCACCTCTAAGTATGTGAGAACCATTTATTGCAAAAATAAAGGAGGCACAGAAGAAATGTTAGACTCAATTTTCTACCCAATGAGATAGGAGAAGGATTGAGAATATAGCAATAAGGACATTTCTGTTTTCTGGAGTTTTTAGTTCCTCAAAATAACTTGATTATGCACCTCAAAAGTTCATGCTGCAGAAATGGCACTGTATGGAAATCAGAATGCACCAAAAAGAAAAAAGAAAGAAAAAGAAACCAAGACAGCATAAAGTTATGGAAAGGACACCAAAGGAATGAATAGCATTGAGTTGAGATACAACTAAGAAGAAAATGGATCATGAAAGTATTAGAAAGCAGATGCAAGAAAGAAGAGGGGCAGAAGTTTGTGCCAAAGAAAAATATGGGTATGGCACATCATAAAATGTTGTTCTGTGTTAGAAAATACCAGATGTCTATGGACAATGAAATTAGAAGGGTACTTATTTCTAGGTCATCACTCTGTATTCAGATCTTCCTCATATTTACAGTAATGTTTCCTTTGTGTCTTTAATTGATTGGGTCCCATTGGATTTGGTGGGTTTTGTGCATGCATGCGCATGCCTGTATGTGTGTGTGCCCCACTGAAATTGCTAGTTTAAAAAACAGGATACAGAGTGCCACATTCTTTATTGTAATTCTACTCCTTGAGGTTGCCTATAGCATTTTAAATTTCAGAAGATCAAGAACTTGCTTTCTTTCCCTTTGGAGAAAATAAAACATGATTTCAACTAGTACCGTGTCCTCAAGGAAGCTGAAGGCATTTGCTTCACTTTTTCTGTTTTCCTCTGAGGGTGCTCTGATGGTGGCCTGTATGTGATCTTCTGAAGTGTTCCAGTCCCTGGAGCTGGCTGGTAGCCAGCTCCCCTCCTACACACACACCACCACCACCCTCCTGCAGCTTTAAACACAAGAGCTGGCTATTGGCAAGAGTCACCAGACATAGAATGCATAGTAGCTACCTGCCTCCCTCCTGTCCTAGAGAAGACAATGTGTTAAACAAGTACCACCCATCCTGGAATAGTCTAAAGGGTATTTATCCTAGAGGAGTATGGAGAGAAACCATTTGTCTCTTGTGTGTCCTTGATAATCATTGGGTGTTTGGGAATTACTCTGGTCATGAGAGTGGATGGTTACCATTGCTAATGCAAGCCCTGCCCACTTAATTGGGAGTCGTAGCAGGAAAAGTAAATAACAGAATGTGACTCTGACATTGAATATATATGAAAAGTGCCCCTGGGATTCTGACCTGTTTGTAACATTGGAATGCTTCTAAATTTGTGAATTACTTCCCCTTAATATCAGTTGCAACTAATGTTTTGAATTAGAGCTCAAACCATGCACTTTAAAGTTGTGATGATTGTGTAGCTGCTACATTGTGCTAAGAAAGTAACAAAGCTTTTAAATGCAGGATATTTTAGTTATGGAAGGGTACTCATACTTTTAATAGTAAGTCATTGTAACATTTTCCTCCCTGTCTGCAGAGAAAGGGACTGCCAAGTTATCCTTAAAGAACATAGATTGAGTGAAAAGGACAGAACAAAAGATAGATCCCAAGGGGGACATGAAGAAGTTCTGTAAATAGCTGTGCTATTTTGCTTTGAAATGTCTGGCACTCTATATAGGATAGTGGTCGTGTGCAGAGGGCCGTGATGAAGCCATTCCACAGCAAATTTCAGAGCACTTCAGACTGCAGGGGCATCTGGATCTTTTCAAAATTTTCAACTATTTAAATGACATCTTTTTTAAAAATTTAGCATACCTGCATCCTCTTGCCACATCACTTGCTTTTATACAATTATCACCTCACTTTTAACTTCTAACCCTCTGGAAAAAATAAAACTTGGACAAATGTTAGCTCTGAACTGCTCTCAGAAATCTGCAGTGTGCAAACAAAACCCGTGAAGTGTTGCTTCTTTGATTCACCTCATTACTTAGAACCATAGGTCATTCTGTGTTCTGTTGGCAAAATCCTACATGTTTCATGGCTCTGTTTAAATAAAAAGCCTGCCGCGAAACATGCTTAATTTCTATGACCGTATTTAATTGTCTTCTTCCTAGCCATTCTATAGAAATAGGTTAATCTCTTTAATGGCAGTTTCTCTTTTCTTGAAAAAAAAAAAAAAAAACATTTTTTTAACTTCCTTTTCTTATCTGTTTCCCTCTTTGCTTATAAGCATGTCTTTTGTACAGCCCATGCATATACTGGTTGGACCCATGTTTAAATTACTACATGGTACTTTCTCACTTGTCAAGAATTATTGGGCACTTGCTGTACGCAGGGCAAAATTTCATGCCTTCTCAAAAGGACATAGAAATCTGAAATGGGGGTCTGCTCACTAGTTTTCTACAGATTTGAAAATTTACTGCACTGTGCAAAAAAAGAGTTTAGGAGACAAAACAAATCATAACCTTTAAGGAAATATTCCTCCCAAAAGAGCTCAGTACTATTTTTAGTGCCTTATAGATATAAAGCCATTCTGTTAATTAAAACATGTATTTATTAGATTATACTTGGCTTCTTTGTATGTTTGGTATGTTTGATACGTAAGATAAATTGAAATGTTTTCATTTTCCACAGCATATGAAGGAACAGGAGCCTGAAAATAGAGTGAGTTGAGGACAGGAAATTCTATTTTGGTGAAAATATTAGTATATTTTCTATTTTGTTCCCACCTGTGATAATGACTTAGGATGTAAACACATTAAATATTAATATTGATTCAAGAATTAAATTATCAAAATATTATTAGGGGAAATAAAAGATGTAAATAAAGCGGGAGGAAGATTATGTTTGTGGTAGATCAATGTTATTAAGGTGTCATCCTCACTAAATTGATATACAGATTCAGTGCAATCCCTATCAACATTTTGCTGAAATTGACAAGCTGTAAGATTTATTTGGAAAATAAAAGGACCTAGAAAAGTCAAAACCACTTGCAAAATGAAGGAGAAAGTTGCAGGATTAACACTATCTGATTAGAAGACTTAAAATCTACAATAAATCAAGACAATGTGGTATTGGCATTGTGATCACCAAGTAGACCATGGATCAGAATAGAGCTTCCAATAAATCTACACTCTTATGCACAACTGGTTTTTGGCAAAGATGCAAAAGCAGTTCAGTTGTTCCAAGACAATTAAATATATTTGGAATAAAGTAAATACAACAAAAATAAAGGTATTTTTTCCACACCTTTTAATCAGCCATTCATACCATATTCAAAAATTAACTGAAAAATGGATCATAAACTATAAAGAAGAGAAAGCCCTGTGACCTTGGATTGGGCTAAGCTATTTTGGATACAACACCAAAAGCATGATCCATAAAGAAAAAAATTGAGAAATTGGATTTGATTAATATGAAAAACTTCTGTTCTTTATAAAACAATTATAAGAATTAAACATGAGCCACAGACTGAGAGAAAACTATAAATTCTTGCCCATGTTTCACGCAGGCAATGGAAATGGGGCTCCCCTCAGTGGAATAGGCTGGCTGCAGAATAGAAGCTAAGAAAAATAGAATGATGAAAAAACCACAGGACACAGAAAATATTTTCAGAAAACAGAGGCAGGACAAGCTAGAAGATCATAGGAACTGAGCTTCTATATTAAAAACCAAAATGGAGCCCATGCTTGCTTTATTTATATCGGGGGACATCAAAGGTCTTCCATAGAATGTTCTTCACCAGAAAGGGTTATAGGTGGGCTGTCCAGTTCCCAGTGGGTTATGCCCATCTCCAAAGCAACCAGGAGATATCTTCCTAGCAGAGGAAGATAAAGGTCATGTGCCTTGAGCAATCTATTGTGCGGGAGAGCCAGGTTAAACCTAAAAACTCCCTGGCTTCTTGCCCAGAGAAGATCCTCATGGGTTTTTCACGGATGGCTCCCCGCAATAAATCATATTTCTAGTAAAAGATTTGTATATAGAACATATAAACAACACTGAAAGCTCAATAGTAAGAAAACAACCAATATTTAAAATGGGGGAAAATTCAAACAGACTTTTCACCAAAGAGATACAGGTGGCAATAAGTACAATAAGATATTAAACACCATTAATCATCAGAAAAATGCAAATTAAAACCACAGTTGATAATACTGATACCTATTAGAATTGCTAAAATTGAAGAATTGCCATACCAACTGTTGATGAGGATGTGGAGGAAGTGGAGCTCTCATACACTGCTGATGGGAATGTGAAATGACACACATACTTTGGAAAATGAACTAGCAGTTTGTATAAAGTTAAATATGTGGTGCAGTCCTTCCACTCCTAGGTATTAATATTTAAAAATGAAACCCACACAGACTTGTATACAGATATCCATAGCAGATTGATCTCTAAACATACAAAAACTCAAAACAACCTACATGTCTGTAAGCAGGTGGAACAAGCTGCTAACCTTCCAATGGAGTACTGTTCTACCACACAAAGGAATGAACTATTGATACACATTGCAAATGGATGAATCTTCATATTAATGATGCTGAGTGAAAGGAGCCACACTTACACACACACACACATCACATGCTATATAATTACATTCATATAAAATTCTGGAAAATCCAAACACATTGTAGCAAAACGGAAATCAGTGGTTTCCTGGGATGGGGCAGGTGGGAAAGGACTGGAAGGATGGATTTAAAAAGGTCACACAGAAAGACTTCTGTGGGTACAGGATTTGTTAATTATCTTCACAGTGGTAATGGTTACAAGGTACGTATATATGTCAAAGTGTGCCAAACTTTACATTTAAAATGTTCATTTTGTTCTGTATCCATATTTCCGAGGTCCCCAAGGTTATCCACTTGTTTGGAGATTTACTAGGACTCCCAGCACTCGGTGAATAATTGTACTCATGGCTAACATTTACTGTAAGCAACACAGTAAGAATACAAAGTGGATTAGGAAGAATAAAGACATGGGGCAGAATCTGTAGGAAGCTGTGTACTGGCTTCCTCTGTTCTCCCCTCCCTTGAGCGAGAAGGCAGAGCACACATTCCCTCCGGCAGCAGAAACCTAGCTACAGATGTGCAGTGTGTATGCCCAGGGAAACCAGTTGAAAACTTCAGAGTTCATGGGTTTTACTGAGAGCTGGTCATGTAGCTACCCCTTGCCTACCAAAAATTTTGATTTTAAAAAATAAGTGGGTGTTTAATACCCCAAATAGGCAAAATAGCCTTAGCGGTGTAGGACATGTTTCACAGGCAAGTTCCCCAGCTAAGGGCCAGCCTTGCAAATGGTCCTTTTAAAAAATGACAGTCTTGGACCTGTACACTTTTTTTTTTCAGTCTGTACCTCAGTAAAGCTTTTTTTTTTTTTCCTAATTATAAAATTTAGAATTTGTACAAGACAGTTGTGATTAATTTATTGAAAAAGTGATAGAAATATAAAAATAATAGTTTCAGATTTGAGGGAGACCAGTGCAATGAGACTCTTCCTTACCTGGAACGCTTCAGGCCCTTAAAGTCTCCTACTGGAATAAGGTAGGACATTAAGCTTAAGTGAAATTGGGGGTGCTTAGCTAGTGGGAGCTTCTAATTACTTTCTAATAGCAGGACTTCTGTTCCAATTGTGTTTGAAAATCTTTCCCAGCATATCACTGTTCTTCATTTCATTAAAAATTTGATAATCGGTATTTTAACCCTGGGTTACCCAATCGTGGTGACCCAGTTCAATTTTATAGCAAATAAAAGATAAAGCACTGGTGTCAAAATTATAATTACCTCAACAGCAGGAGTTGTTTTTTGATGGCCATGGCTCCAGCATGGGATGCATCTGCCCAAGGAAGTGTGCTAATTTGCATTCCAGTGCTGTGTGGGCTAGCAGAAGATGGCAATAGAGATGGTTTTCCTTGGAAATGCTGCCTGAAATTGACAAGCTTTCTTACGAACATTTCCCCTTAAAGAAGTACAGCAAATAATTTTCAGATGAGGGTGTGTTAACTGGTATTCCACCATGCATAACCATGTGGCAGGAAGAGTACCAAATACTTCAACACCTGTGTGAGGCATTTATGTTCTCTACTTTGGCCTGACTGCCTTGAAAGGCAGGTAATTTTTTTTTAAGGGTGTGTGTTTCTTTTTGTCACTGTGTAGGATGCCTACTATCCTGGGTCTGGATCCCATTATTAATGTCCCAGCCAAGATGTCTGTGTATATACAGCTGTAAATTAAAAGAAAGGACATTCCCATGGCTCCTCTGAGTGCAAGTTTTGCTCTTACTGAGTCATGAAGTTCCCTGAAGGGGAAGTAAACCTTCTCCCTTCAGAAGATACAAAGTATTGTTTGAAAGATTCAACTTTGAAACAAATGGAAAATATTCAGTAGCCTCAACTTAGCTTCAAATAAGTGATTCAGGTATTGACACCTGCTTTCTATTAAGGCTTGAGCTTTAAACCAGCTGCATTTATACTAGTAGACGCTGAGGGTACTTAGTGGCCAAACCATAATGAATTGGGCTAGCAGTGTACCCACGGAAGGCTTCTGTTTAGAAATCTTCATCTTTTGAATCTGTACCACCAACCCCTCCTATTCCTTCTGTGTGGGTCATGTTCCTTTCCTTGCTTCTTTTCCCTAACAAAACTTAAAACACATCTCTTTCCCCCTTTTGTAGATGCGAACCACACGTAAGGTTTCTGTCTGGCCAGTGGGCCTGGTTGGTGGTCGACGCTATGAACGTCCATTGGTGGAAAATGGAAAAGTCGTTGGTTGGTACACCGGCTGGAGAGCAGACAGGCCTTTTGCCATCGACATGGCAGGTGAGGAGTGTGATGGTGACATTTGTTCCTGCCTGATTGCCCTTAGGATGCTTCCATTTACAACAGGCTCCATGAAAAGGAGGCTTTAAAAGCCCAATTTGGATAAAATCCTAGATCATAACATATTCAGCAGGTAAAATATTTAAACATTCAAGATAGGCTTTTTGGTTAGTCCATGTGGAAATTGATTTTAAAAGTGGTCAGAAAATGCTTATTCCTTTCCATTTTGCCACCTCTCTGACCCTTTATCTAACAAACATTTACAAGCCAGGTACTGGGTTGAGCATTGGGGTTTGGCAGTGAGAATCAGACCTGGCCCCTGTAAGCTGGAACCTTTTGGTGCCTCTCTCAAGAAGACTGATTCATATATTAAACACATACCAATTTTATTGATACCTTTAGTAATAACTTAAAATTGACAAGTCGTTTTAATGCTTATTGATAAATTTGATGCCTTATTGATACATTCATTAAGTAGCTAAAATATAAAATGGATTACTAGTTTTTTAAGCATTTCTTAGCTTCGAGTATAACTTTTTTTTTTAAAGAGAGAGAGAATTTTTTAATATTTATTTTTTAGTTTTCAGGGGACACAACATCTTTATTTTATTTTTATGTGGTGCTGAGGATTGAACCCAGCACCTCATGCATGCCAGGTGAACGCACTACCACTTGAGCCACATCCCCATCCCTTGAGTATAACTTTTATATTTTCATCCCAACCAACCAACTGAATTGAATCAGACCTTTAGTAGACCACAAGTTTTAAAATGCTATTTTATCAAAAAGTGACTCATTTTCTAGAGGTTATATAAAATGATGCCTGTGATTATTGTGGAAGGTTGTAGTTTGGAATATGAGGCTGAGAGCTGGGAAAAAAATCTGACATCCGTAACCTGGAAGATGAAGGCAGAAAGTCTTCAAAAATTGATCTCATCCATCACAGGGCTGCCTGTGTGTCAGCCTGTGCTTGCCCAAAACTTTGTGTATATTTCCCAACCACAGTCAAAATCTCTGTGTTCAGAATTTTGATGGATAAAGGCTGTGCTGTGAACTGGATTCACCACTTTTATTCTGATGATACTATAAATGGAAGGGAGCAAGAGTTGAAGAATGCGAGGAGTAAGTTGGGGGCCAAGCTCTCGTGAATGGCTGGGTGGTGGATCTGCCACACTGCATCATGAGAGGACGAAATAGGATGTCTTTACTTGGCATTTAACAGACATTTCCAGAGCACCTGTTTTTTGGGGAGTGTATATTGTGGTCTTTGATCCCCAGGGCAGTCTACATCTCTTGCTCTTACCTGGTCACCCTCTGCCATGTCCTTCATGCCCTGACCTCTCCATCCCTCTCACAACCAAAGCCATACCCTTGGTTTTCATATAGCCCCACAGCTAGGCTGGCTTCTCAGCCAAAACATTTACTTGGAGGCAGATGGAGCAGCCCATGAGTCATATTTGGAAGGTCTGATGACTCTCGAAAGAGGCCTTTCCAATCTAGTCTATGGTTCTTAAAATATAAGGCTGATCATAATGTATCTTTTGAAAATTGAGTCTCTGGCTTGACTGCAGATAGCCTTGAGAAGAAAATTTAGAGAACATTAGAGTAAGTCTTTCTACTTCCCTGGGATTTAGTGTCCTGTGTGAAATAAGGAAATGGCATGAAATGACCACCAAGGTCTGCTAATAGATCCTTCCTCTTGCTAGTTTCCCATCTTGGGAAGAGCAAAGACAATCCAATATAAAGGAGCCAGTGGACAGATCTTTGGTCCTAATATTTCCCAAAGCCGCCACAATCGCTCCCCTCCCCCCCCCCCTCCTCCTCCTCCTCCTCCTCCTCCTCCTCCTCCTTCTATTTTTATTGTAATCATTAACACATATTACTTTGCTGTTTGAGATGGGATCTTACTACGTTTCCTGGCTGGTCTTGAACTTGTGGGCTCAAGTGATCCTTTCACCCTCAGCCTCCTGAGTATCTGGGATTACAGATATGCACTACCACACTCAGCTTGCACATATTAATTTTGCAAATTAGTGGAATTCGTTGTGATATTTTCACCCATGCATGCATTGTGTATTGACTATGTCCAGTCACTTGTATTCTATGCTTAACTCCCTCCCTGCTCCCTTCTTTCCCCCTTGCACTATCCCTAATAATCCCTCTTCTACATTCAGGTCATCTTTTCTTCATTTCTTTTTAATTTTCACGTATGAAATGTATGATACTTGTCTTTATGTGTCTGGCTTATTTTGCTTAACATGATGTCCTCTAGTTCCATACATTTTCCTGCAAATGACAGGATTTCATTCTTCTTTACGAATAATACTCTATTGTGTATATATACCATATTTTCTTTATCCATTCCACTATTGATAGAGACCTCAGTTGATTCCATATCTTAGCTATTGTGAATAGTGCCCCCAAAACATGGGTATGTATGTAGGTATCTCTTTTATATGCTGACTTCATTTCCTTTGAATATGTAATCAGGGTTGGGATAGCTGAATCATATGGTAGATGTATTTTTAGTTTTTAAGGAATTTTGATACTGTTTTCTGTAGTGGTTGAACTAATTTACATTCCCACCAACAGTGTCTAAGTGTTTCTTTTTTCAACATCCTCACCAACATTTGTTATTTTTATGTTAGTTTGCCGTTCTAACTGTGGTGAGATGGTATCTTGTGGTTTTTATTTGCATTTCTTTGATAGCTAAAGATATTTTTTCACATATTTATTGGTCCTTTATAGTTTCTCTTTTGAGAAGTATTTGTTCAGATCATTTGGCCATTTTTAATTGGATTACTTGTTTTTTGTTGTTGTAAAGTGTGAATTATGTATGTATTGTGGATATTAACCCTCTGTCAGATGAATAGCTAGCAAACATTTTCTCCCATTCTGTAGGTACACTCTTCACTCTATTGTTTCCTTTGCTGTGCAGAGGCTTTTTAGTTTTATGTAATCCCATTTGTCAACTTTTGCTTTTGCTTCCTATCAGTCTTATTCAGGAACTCATTGCCTGTACCAATATCTTGAAGTGTTTCTCTTATATTTCCTCTGGTAGTTCCAGAGTTTCATGTCTTGCATTAAAGTCTTTGGCCCACATTGAGTTGATTTTTTGTGCAGGGTGAGGGATGGGGTCAAGTTTCTGTCTTGTATATGTGGGAAGTTTTCCTAGTACTATTTGTTAAAGAGGTTTGTTATCCATTGTATGTTTTGACACCTTGGTCAGCTGAAGTTGTGTGGATTTATTTATGGGCTCTCTATTCTGTTCCATTGGTCTATGGGTCTATTTTTACTCCAATACCATCATGGTTTTATGACTGTGGGTTTATAATATGTCCTAAAATCAGATATTGTGATGCCTCTAGCTTTGCACTTTTTGCTCAAGTTTGCTTTAGCTTTTCAAGGTCTTTTGCATT
Organism: Marmota flaviventris; assembly: GCF_047511675.1. Classification (NCBI taxonomy): domain Eukaryota; kingdom Metazoa; phylum Chordata; class Mammalia; order Rodentia; family Sciuridae; genus Marmota; species Marmota flaviventris. The sequence continues at coordinate 87,988,136 of NC_092503.1, forward strand.
TCAATATGAATTTTAGGATTTTTTCCCTAGTTTTATGAAGAACATTACCAGTGTTTTGTTGGAGTACACTGAATCTGTAGATTGCTTTGGGTACTATGGACATTTAATCAGTATTCTTCTAAACCATGAACTTATGAGGTCTTTCCATCTTTCAGTGTCCTCCTTAATTTATTTCTTTAGCATATCATAATTTTCATTGTTTTTTTTTTTACTGTTTAAATTAAGTTTATCCCTGCCTATAGGGTGTTTTATTTCTGTGACTATTGTGAATGAGATTTCTTCATAATTTTGTAGCAAATTTATTATTGGTGTATAGAAAAGCTATTTATTTTGTATGCTCATTTTATATCCCATTACTTAACTGAATTCCTTTACCAGTCCTAATAGTCTTTTGGTGGGTCTTTAAGTTTTCCTATGTATAGAGTCATATCATCTGCAAAGATAATTCAACTTCTTACCTGTTTGTGTGCCTTTTATTTCCTAATTGCTTTAGCTAAAATTTCTAGCAATATATTGAATAAGTGTAGTAAGATTGGACACCCTTATTTTGTTCTTGATCTTAGAGGAAATGCTTTTACTTTTTTCTCATTCAGTATGATGTTGACTATGGGTTATACAACCTTTATTATGTCGAGGTATAGTCCTTCTTTAATACCTAAATTACTCAGGGCTTTTATTATGAAGGGATATTGAATTTTATCCAATGTCTTTTTTTTCTCCATCTACAATATGACATTTATTCTCTGTGTATCTCATATATTTATTGATTTGTATGTGTCAAACCATCCTTGCATCCCTGGAATGAAACCAATTTGATAATGGCCTATCTTGTTGATGTGCTATTGAATTCTATTTGCTAATATTTTATCTAGGATCTTTTAAATATATTTTTTATTTTTTTAGTCATAGATGAATACAGTATCTTTATTTTATTTATTTTCATGTGGTACTGAGGATTGAGGCCAGTACCTGACATGTGCAAGGCAAATATTCCACCACTGAGCCACAACCCCAGCCCCTTATTGAGGATCTTTGCAATTGTGTTCATCAGGGATATTGGTCTATAGTTTTATTTTTATTGTGTCCTTCTGAGGTTTTGTAACAGGCTAATGTTGGCCATAACCACTGTTTTTTGTTTGTTTTGTTTGTTTGGTACTGGGAATTGAACCCAGGGATGCTTTACCACTGAACTACACCCCCGGCCCTTTTTATTTTTTATTTTGAGACAGGGTCTTGCTAAGTTGCTAAGGTTGGTCTGAACTTACAATCCTCCTGCCTCAGCCTCCTTAGTCACTAGGATTGAAGGCATGTGCCACTGTGCCTGGCCCAAGCCTTGTTTTAACACAAACCCCAACACAGTTTTCCTTACACATGGAACATTGGCCCTAGGAGCAGAGTGCAGTTGGGTTTGGTAGTTGATGGGTGGATACACTACTCTGCCAACTCGGTGAGACCCTGGGATTTTCTACTAGTAGACTCTAGAACAGCTCAGGTATCTGACAGCTGGCTAAAAGTGAAGCAGTCCATACAAAAATTTTAGTTCCACTTTGAGGGCAGGGAATTACTTTCAAGTGATAGACTCATTTTGACCACTTCTAAGAAAATATCAGAAAGAACCATTGCTTGAAAGAACTAAACTTGAGGTGATTTTCAGCCTAGTCCAAAGGTATAGATTTTTTAAAATTTTGGAACTTAATGACGAGATACTCATTTTGGATTCTCCATGTTATTAACTCTAGGAGGCAGCAGGCAGGGCACTGTGCTCCATGAATGACTGTAGATACTGTTCCCTGTCAAGTTCCTGGCACACAGTAGGCACTCCATTCCAGTAAAACCAGCTGGGTGTACTGCAATTCTGGCACAAACCACCTGGAGTTAGTAGAAACTCCACAAGTTAGAGGACACAGATGCCGGCCACACTCGAGGGATGCCCAGGCCACCAGCATTTCTGAACAACTGATTATAAAGTTGATGCTTCCCATAGTTCCCTCAAGTTTGATAATTTGATAGAAAGACTTGCCAGACTCAGAAAGGCGCTGCACTTACCATTATAGTGGTATTGTAAAGGACCCAAATTAGAACTAGCCAGATCAAGAGGGCCAGTGGGGAGAGGGTAAGAGCACACCTTTCCTCTTAGAATTACCCTCCCAGCACACACAAATGTGTTTGCAAACCAGGAAACTCCAATTGACTTCCCTGTCCAGAGTTTTTATTGAAGCTTCATTTTGTATAATAATCAATTAAGTCATTGACTTTATGATTGAACTCAGTCTCCAGGTTTTCTCAGAGGTTTCCTAGTCCAAAGTCCCAATCTTCTTGAAGCCAGGGGTGCTTAACCACTGAGCCACATCCCCAGCTCTTTTATTTTTTATTTTGAGACTTGTGTAGGGCCTCACTCAGTCGCTGAGGCTGGCTTTGTACTTGCAATCCTATTTCAGCCTCCTGAGCTGCTGGGATTCCAGGCTTACTCCACCGCACCTGGCCCAAAGTCCCAGACCTTTTTTGGGGGGTGCGGGCAGGTACCAAGGATTGACCTCAGGGGCACTCAACTACTGAGCCACATCCCCAGCTCTATTTTGTGTTTTATTTAGAGACAGGGTCTCACTGAGTTGCTTAGTGCCTCACCATTGCTGAGGCTGGCTTTGAACTCATGATCCTCCTGTCTCAACCTCCTGAGCTGCTGGTATTACAGGCCTGGCCCAAAATCTGGACCTTCTAATTCCATGTTTGTTCTTTCTGGGGACCAGCCGCCAACCTAAAGCTACTTAGGGGCCCACCCTGAGTTACCTCCTTAACATAACAAAAGTGTTCCTGTTATTGAGGACATTTCAAGGGCTTTTAAAGTTGCTTGCCAGGAATTCTACCCAAAGATCAGTTAGTTAGTTTATTTATTTGTTTGTTTGTTTTGTTATAACATAGGCTCAGCAAAGGTTAACTTCCACATCTGCATCTCTGTTGTACTGTTTTCATCCACAAAAGCAAAGGGACATTATATGATGTCACCAGATCACTTTCAGTTCTGTGGATTATTATTTTTGTGTGTGTGACTGGTAAAAATGAGATGTGATCAAAAAGTGATAAAACTATTTCTCCTGTGTGGTTTCTGAGGAGGAAGAGATATCTAGAAGGCCTCTTAGCTCTCTGTCCTGGTGTAAGGGTCCCGCGAAACGTCGGAGAAAGAGACCACCAAGTGACCACTCATGCAATTGGCAGAAGGGGATTTATTGAACCAGCATGCTGGGGCTCTGTGCCCACTCAAGAAGGGAAAGCAGACAGAGCCCCGAGCAGGGGCTGAGCACTGCTTAAGTACACTTTTTGGGGAGGGCGGAGGGCTTTGTATACATCAGAACAAATCATCATGAGGCGTGGGAAAATTGAACAACAACTCCTAAACATGATTAGTTCATTCATTGGCGGGAACAGGTCATGCTGGAGTGATAGGTCATTCCTAAGGAGGGGGTTACATTTAAACTGATTAGTCCAGGCCCTGCAATGCCTACGGTGCGACCACACAGAGCCCTTATTAAACAACCAAATAGTCAGGGGAAATATTTACTGGGCAGTTCCAAGCATTGTCTTAACAGCTACAGAAATTTCAGGTTTTGCAGGTAGCATAGAAACCTAACAATACCTAATCCTTTACATTTTAACTCAGACCTTGCAGCTTAGAAACTTTACAACACCCGGTCTTTTACCCTTTAACTTTTACGCTTTAACTTCAATTTCTTTTACCCTTACACTGGAGTCCGTGGACATGTGTTGTTATGCTCGAATTCGGGACCCCCAAAGACCACCAGAGACCCAAGATCGATGTAAGCAGCAAAGAGGTGTTTATTGCGAGCTAGCTCGGTCCTCCATGCACACACACAGCAACTGGTGACACTGAGAGGCCCCCGAGCCCAGGGTTTGCAGCATTTTTATACATTCTTTGGAGAGGGCAGGGACTTCACATACATCATAGCCTCTTTTAGCAAATCATCACACACCACGGGAAAATCAAATAACAACTATAAAACATGATTAGCACATTCACTGGCGGGAACAAGTTGGGTAGGGGTGATTGGTCAGTACAAAAGGGGTATTCGTTTGAACCGATTGGTTTAAGCCAAGAGGGGTGTATGTGCTGAACTACATGGTTTCCCAATATGTTATCAACCACCATAAACTACTGGGAGGGTCATCTGGCATCCCAGGTATTTCCCTGTCTCATGCTGATTGGTGGCTGCTAGGGGGCTGCTATGGGTCCCCACCTAGCCTGACTGAGTCAGGGACACCTGGTGCAGCAGATCTCTCCTGTTATTTGTAGATAAACAACTTAGCAGGGTGGGAATGTGCTTAGGAGTGCTCTGTGGGTTTTTCCAAGGACTAAGGTCATGTCCCTTCCTTGGACAGGCTTTGCTCTGAGGTAGAGGCTGGTTTTTCAGTGTGTGTCACAGCTCTGAGAATGGAAGAGGTCACCCAGGAATGCTCACCTGGACTTCCTGGGGTTGCCTCTATAGGAAGAGTCACTTACAGTGACTGCAGGGGAGGAACCAGGGAAGGAAACATGGCCGAGCAAGGAGGTGTTGGGATGGATGTGGGACCACAGTAGGTGGGGAGAAGAGGTGGGTGAATCACAAATCCAGCTGTTAGAAGTCTCATGAGGTGGAAGAGGAAGATCTTTGGAGAATGTGGAATTGGGAGAGACAGAAGCACATACTTGGCATCTCTGGGATGGTGGTGGCAAGACTATTCCCTGGGATAAGAGAGGATGTGAGAGAAGAAAGGATCTAAATTCAAGAGGAGTAAAAGGTCAGCAAAATTGTCAGAGAAAAGTTATTTCCACTAGAGCAAGAGGGAGAAGCTTGATCTGTGAAAGGGTAGAGAAGGTTCCATTTTGGTGGGACAGAGATTACAGAGGGTGCTGTGGAAATTGAGGCTAGAAGGCCTATGGGGGGACTGTGGTGGGGACAAGCTAGGTGGGTGACTCCAAGGTCCCTTCATCTTGAAGGATGTGTGATTTTTGGCGAGTTCTGATTCTAAGGGTCGAGTCTGGTGAAAGGATCTACCCTGCTCGTACTCCTATTCCTGTTGAGGCTTAGCTTTTCCTACCATTTGACCCATCAGCATCTTTCCAGCTGTCTGTAGTTTTTCCTCTCTGGAGATTTAAAAGGCCCAAGAGCTTTGGGGGAAGTCAGTGGGTGAAAGGTGCTGGGCTGGGAGTGCCCAAGGAGTTGCCACAGACAACTCCCCCAGGGAATGTGGCAGCACTAAGAAGGGGTAAGAGCAGGAGACAGGGAGGATGAGGTTTTTGTTTTTCTTTAATAATGGGGGAGACAAATGAGGCTTTAAGAGAGAAAAGTGACCCAAGTCCCAAAGAAGAGGAAATATGGGGGATCAGAGCCTTCAATGGATAATTTCACCTGGGCAGAATCACCTGTTACTCCTGGATTATAGGTGAGAGCAGTAAGGAAACCAAGAAGTGGGCAGTTGTTGGGAGTCAACCCTCTGCCTGATGTTAATTGACAGGGAGAAGTGACATCCCAAATTCCGCATAGCACAGGATTGCATTGGCCCTGTGGGGAATTTACAGTCCCTGTCCCTGTACTTAGCAGAAAGAAAACAGAGACTATTAAGGTCATAGCACTGACTATACCATGAGGTAGCAAATGAGGTACAAATGGAATGTCTGGGGTTTACATTTAAGAGAACAGAACTGCCATGGGGCAGGTTCAGGAGAAGGGGGTAGCAGAGGTCATACTTGAGAGGCACCTTGAAATTTTTCAAGTAGGGACTGACACATTAGAATTGTATTTAAAAAAAAAAATGTGGGCAGGTGCAGAATAAAGGCGGGGATGTCCAGAGGCTCCACAGCCATCTGGGGAGGGGTCATTGTGGCCAGGATAGGGAGGTGGGAGGTGAGAGGAGGCCTTAAATACCACAGCTCTTAGGAACATAAAATTTTAACAAGCCATTTCAGATTATACTCATAAATCAGCAGACATTTAGATTTTTTAACGCCTTTTTGTTGTATGATATGATGATAACTGATGTGTTAAATTTAAATTTGGTTTAGTTTTAATTGGTGTAATTTGTTTTATCCTTTGAATGTAATTTATGGGCAGAAAAATACAGTCTATTAATCAGAACATCAGTTATGCAAAAAAAAAAAAAAAAGGAGTCTGTATGGTGGCGAGGGGGTTGGTGGTGGTGGTGGTCACAAAACCCAACTACTCTGGGTGCATTGGGGTCCTTTTCCTGGTGGAGAACTTGGAGTTTGCAGGGACTGGAGATGAGGAGGAAGATGGCAATAGTACCTTCATGGGTCTGCTATGTTCTTCCTTGTTCTCTGGTGTCCCCACTGTACCTCAAAGCAGAAAGAAGAGGAATCTTTCAGGAATTTCTCAGCTGCCCCTTACTTACAGCTTTTCAGAGACTGCCATGCTCTGGGATACATAGCTCTACCTCTCTGTCACTGCAAGAGATTGGCGGGGGCCACCACCACCCAGCTTTGCAGCCTTGTGCCCCTCCACTATATCTCTGGGGCTTCCAATCCCTTCAGTACAACCTGACCTCCCCCTCCCCCAGATACTATGGGGAAAGCTAGATGGCTTTCCTCAACTTAGCCCTATGCAGCCACCTTCCCAGGGAAGCCTTTGCTGACGTCCCAGATTGACAGCCCCACCCCCATCAGGACTTGCCATATCTATGCTCCTGTGCTTATGAGCCATAGTGCTTGCCACAGTGGCATGACGTCTGTGTCATTGTTAAAACTCCCCCCCACCACTGGGATGCAGCCTCCATGTGGGCAGAAGCCATGACTCACCTTGTGCACGCTGTGCCTGATCCAGCAGGGACCCCAAACCCAGCCTCAGAAGGTTCTGAGCATTGCCCTGTTTTGGAGTACATTCCCAGGCAAAGCTTTTGAAAGGCTATTGCAAATGGTGACTGTGGGTGGAGAGGGCCAGGGCCAACGGATAATTCCATGAAGGTCACTGATGCTCTCCTGTGGGTTCTCTGCAAGGATGTAGAGATAATAGTGATACAGGGCTCCTTTGTCTTGATACTTGTCAACAAGAAATTTTGTCTGGGTTAATTTGGCAAACGCTTTCTTGACAGATAATTCTGTGATAAGCTAAAAGCCAACTTGGATCAGAAGGCCATCTAAGCCCAAGGAGCAGAGTCAAAACTAATGATGTTTACTTTGCGTCATGAATATAAACACTTCAAGAAAATGAAGTGACCTTTTTGTTCCTTTGGAGCCATTTGTAATTTAAGCCTGCTGTTTTCCATGCATGAATGTTCCATATAAGAAAGATTAAGTTATTGAGTGTTTTCAATAGAGTGACTTGATATATCATAGGGTGCCTTTTAATGTACCATAATAGGGACCAACTTGGGACTTCACCTTTAGCTGCCAGAGGTGATAATCCTGTCCTGACAACTTGCAGAGCCACAAGGATGGTGGTGTGATGTTCTGGCCATAGGAAGCCTGTTGCTCATTTTGTATCCATTTGCAGAATGAGGGGCCTTCTAAGGAATTAAAGGCAAGGTACACATCTAATATGTCACAGGTGCTGTGGTCACTGCTGTGTTGAATGGAGGTAAGGAGCACCTGTTCATCTTGGTGCTTATAATCAGGGAATCTTCCCTAGTATGCCTGGTGAGGGGGGAGAGCAAGGCAGAGGTAGAGTGGACAGGATCCATACAGTCCCTCCACCTTTTGTTTATGTGTGTGTGGGGGGGGGTGCTGGGAATCAAGCCCAGGGCTTGCTAGGCAAGTGACCTGCCACTGAACTATACCACTAGCCTTCCACAGAGCCCTTTAGTAGTTGCTGGGAAAATACATAAAAGGGGTTCCAGGATAGCATCCTCCTGCAATCCTAGTTGTTCTATATTTATGTGTTGGAATTCCCTTCAAGGCATCAATGAATAAACCATTCATTCAAGACTAAGAATTTTGAAAACCTGAAGTTTTCTTTGTATCACAGAAGTCTAGTAAATACATTTTGCTTGCTGAGTGTTTACCAGACATTTGTAGGCACTTTGTTCTTTCTCATTTAATTCTCACAAAACTCTGTCAGAGATTGCTAGATTTATTACCTTTAATGGTAAGGAGCCTGAGGTCTAGTGGTGCTAGTAGCTTGTCTGAGGTAGCACAGGGAGTAAGTGATTAACAGAACAGCAGTGGGCCACTTGGCTTGGCTTTGAATCTCAACTCGCCCCACCTCCAGCCAAAGGACCACATTGTTTTATTCTGAGCCTCTGTTTCTTCATCTACAGAATAGGGGAAATGAAATAAGATATTACAAAGCACCAAATACAACATTATAGATATTCAATGAGTGCTTCATCTTAATCAAGAAATGAGATCAGACTGTGACTTTGAACTCAACCAATTTTTAATATTTTTTTAGTTGTAGTTGGACACAATACCTTTATTTTATTTATTTGTTTTTATGGGGTTATTGAGGATTGAACCCAGCACCTTTCATGTGCTAGGCAAACACTACCGCTGAGCCTCTACCACTATGCCACAGCCCCTCAAATGATTTTAGATGGACAGCTTAAAGTTGTGTTTGATTACCCCCAGAGGCCAGCAATGGGCAGGGAACTGTGGGGCAAGAGGATCACTACCTTCACAAACAAAAGCACTGAGCTTTCCAAAGAAAAGACCACTTGTAACATTCAGATTTGCAAGGTGTTTGGTAACAGCAGGCGTCCTATGTGTCCCTGTGAGTGAGGAAGCCTGTGTGGAGCACATGCACATATTCATTGTACAAATTACTGGTGACATATGAGGAAGGATTTAAAAGAATGATTCTCATTTTCTGATCAAGTCACAAAAGGGAAGAAATGTTTTTTCTCCAACCTGACTTTCCTGAGAGCATCAGCAGATGCACTTTTCATCTTGAATTTGTTAAACAGAGGTAGACAGTTTATTCGTGTAGATAGGATTAAGGGCTATGTCTCTGCACAGGTAACCTGGGGGCTGGCACACATGCTAATTTCTTGGCCCATGAATTCTGACTATCATACCTCTCTGCACTGGCTTCCGAAGTTAACGTTACCCCGAGTTCTTCAGGGCTACCTGAGCAGCCAAGATTACCCCAATCGCAATCTGTGCTTCAGTCTCCACCTCATCCATTGTTGCCAACTGCAGGGGCAGCCCCCATTACCCTAAGCGGATGGTTGGTCCTAAGATCAGTAAGAGTGACACATACTGCCATCCAGCTCAGAATATAGAATGTTACTTTGTCTCCCATGTTTGCCTGCCTAATTTCTAGTCTCCATTCACATGGCATCAGTGACGCGGGAGCCTCTTTCTCTGGAAACTATTTCCTGATTTTCTGCCCTGCTTAGATGCCCCTCCCACGTGTTCTCCTCAGAACCCTGCCCTTGTGCATATGACCACGAGGTGGCGCTCATGTTGCTGTCCTCTGGGCCCTGCCGCCTGGCTGACTGGTGACTGCCTCTAGGAGAGGGCGCCTGACTCTTCTGGTGTCTCTGGGTGGGCGATGTCCCTGACAGTGGTAGCTTGAATCATGTTTGCTGAGTTTATTGATTTTAACTTGTTTTCCTTTTCTAGCTTAAAGAATTATCAAAATGAAAAATATATACCGCCCTTATTCCTTCTGAGACAGCATTGTTTTTTTAAAAAATATTTTTTAGTTATAAATAGATCTTTTATTTATTTATGATGAGATTTAAAAAGGGAGCTGCACTTCAGAGGGCTCCCTGAGGAGGGTCTAATCCAGAGCGGCTTAATTCGACTGCCTGCCTACCTCAGAATGACTCAGGGAGCTTTGAACAGATACTCATTTCAGGGATCTGCCTCTGGTCAGTTACAGCATTGCCTCTGGGGTTGGCCTTGGTGTTTGTGCGGGGCATGTGTTTTGGTTTTATTGAATCTTGAGGTGCCTATGAACTGCAGCCAAGGGAGAAGAGTAGTTAGTGTAGGTGTCGAAGCTGCTACTTTTCCTTCCTGTAGTTCATAATAGTCCATTGGTCGTCGCAGTCCCCTCCTAGGCCACCCAGAGTCAGTCTGAAGGTTTGAACCTCATAAATATGTGTAACTATTATGTCAATTAAAAAAAGGTTTTTAATGCATTAAACATGTATCATCAATGAATGTAGGCAATCTTTCCCCTTATACTGGTGGTGATGGTTTTCAGTTATTAGAATTTTAAAAAAATATTTTTTCTAAGCTTAAATTGTCTTCTTCCTTGGCTGATACAAGTGTTTTCTATGGAAATGATGCTATTGAGAAATCTTGGTAATGAGGCCATCCTACCTGAGATCTCTAGACTGACTAGGTCCTATTGAGCCTGTATCAGAATTCCTTCTATAAGGCTGAATATTTCATCAGCCTTATGAACATTCTGTTCATCCACTCACACATGGATGGACATTTGTTTTTTTATGCCTTTTGGCTACTGTGAATCCTGCTGCTATGAACTTGGGTTTACAGATATCTGTTTGAATCCCTGCTTTCAATTCTTTGGGATATATACCCAGAAATGGAATTGCTAGATCATATGGAAGTTCTTTAGTAGTTTTGAGGAACTATACTGTTTTCCATAGTATCTATATCATTTTATATTTCCACCAGCAATGCAAAAGTGTTTATAGATTCTCTCTACATGCTTGCCAATACTTATTTTCTGTTTTTGCTAATTTTTTTTGATAATAGCCATCCAAATGAAGTGATATCTCATAGTAGATTTAATTTCTCTACTGATAAGAAAGTTGAGCATCTTTTCATGTGCTTATAGGCCATTTGTACATCATCTTCCAAGAAATGTCTATTCAGTTCCTTTTCCTATTCTCAATTTGGGTTGTTTGGATTATTGTTGAGTTTCAGGAATTCATTATATATCCTGAATGTTAATCTCATATCAGATATATGATTTGCAAGTATTTGCTCCCATTTTGTGTTAACTTTTCATCTGTTGATGGTGTCCTTTTGATTACCAAAAGTTTAAAAAAATTTAAAATACATTTTTAATTGGTGCGTAGAAATGGTACTTATTTATGGGACACATAGATACATGTGTGCAGTGTGTAATGATCAGATCAGGGTAATTGGTATATGCATCATCTCAGACATTCTTCATTTCTTTGTGTTGGAAACATTCAAAACCCTCTCTAGTAGCTCTTTCAAAATACTCAGTTAATTGTTATCAAACATATTCTCCTGTGCTACAGAACTTTAGTTATTCCTGTTAGCTAGCTGCACCCCTGTACCTGTTAACTATCCTCTCCCCATCACCCCTGCTCGCCCCATTCTAAGGCTCTAGTAACCGCTATTCTGTTCCTTACGTCTAGGACATCAACTAAGAGTTTTAAATTTTGGTAGTCTTTTTTTTTTTCTTTTGTTTCCTCCTCTTTTGGTATCATAAAAATTCATTTCCAAATCCAACATGAAGGTTTTCCAAATCATGAAGCTTTTCTCTGTTTTATTCTATGAGTTTTAAAGTTTTAGCTCTTATGCTTAAGTCCTTGATCCATTTTGAGTTAATTGTTATATATTAGGCTATTTAAAAAAGAGATTAAAATCTCCACTTACCTGAATGGTTGATGGATGAGAGATAAGGATGGTATTTTTATAATTCACTAAAATGTTTTTTTTTTTTTACAATGTCTCCCTTTCTCTGTTCATTAAAAAGACTGGCAAGAAATGGAAGTTAGAAAAAATATCTAAAACTATGCTGGAAAAGGAACTATACAGTGAAATTTGAAAGAATTTGTTTTCAGATTTAAAAAGATAGGCTTGGATAGAGGAAAAAGTATGCAGCTTAAAGGAAAGATTCATATGAAAGTAAGTGATGGTGTCTCCATAAGATCTCCAAACTCAGAAAGGAGAGACCTGGTGGCTAGCGGGGACCAGTTCCCCAAGCACACTGGTAGCCTCTGCTTGGTAGAGAATGCACTTCACGTCAATGGAACAGTGGGGAGTAGTGTGTGGAGGGGGGCTTCAACCTCATTAACACTGTGGGAATGGAGATTGCTGGCAAAACCCTACCTAACTCTGGGCAGTTGCCTTCATTAACATGAAGGGAAAACTCGTACAGCCTGCTAGCGAAGCCCCTTGTAAAGTGTTGCGTCCATCACTGTACCTCTTTCCAGGTTTTTGTTTGAAAACTGCTCTAAGTGGTCCCAGGTGCCCCAAATGTAGTCTCTCAATTGCTGAGATCATTGACCTCTTTTACAAAAATGAATAGATTTTTTTTTTAAAGGGACACAGGTGTTCCCTTTGAAATAGTTAATGGTAATTGAGAGAGAAAAATTCTATTGTGTATTCACAGTGAGGTTTTTAAGGATGTGGTATCTTTAAAAAGTTAGCAGCTATGATAAAAGAATAACTAGAGAACAGACAAGGAACTCCCTGCTCCGACTGTGGTGCTAGTGATCAAACCAGGCCTGAGTGGGCTGGGCAATGGGCAAGGTTTCTTGTAAATCAATAAAAGAAAGATTGTGAAACAAACCCATGTGAGACAGTGAGAGCACAGTGGCTCTAACGTTGGTACCTGGAGGGGCTGGATATAAATAGGTGGGGGAAAAGCAGACCTCCAGGAATTCTACCAAACTAGCAGCTGAAGGACTAAGAGATGGAAACTATGAGAGGAGGAGAGAAAAGAAGTTTGAAACCAATATATCCAATAAGAGTTTCAGAATTAGAAAATAAAATAAATGTATGTGAAACAAATATCAAGAAATAGGATACCATTTTCTTAACCTTTGAGTTTTGAGAGTGGCTCCATTTCTAGGTTTAAATTGCGGCTTTGCCAGTTCCTAGAAGTGGTTTAGCAAAGTAACCTTTCTCTGCCTCAGTTCCTGCTTTGTAAGCTATGATAATAACAGTGTGTCCTTGGTGGGGTCATTGTGAGGATTAAATTAATACATTAATACTACATTCATCACCTGGAAGGATGCCTGATTCACAGTAAATGCTTGATAGAAGTTGGCTGCGGCTGGTAAGCCTGCGTTACCACTGCGGCCACAGCCACCACACTCCCTTTCTTAGAGTCCACACCATATACGGCAAGGTCATGGTCACTTCACTCTCCAGTCTCTCCCTCCCGCTGTGCTGCCTCCTATCTCCTACTTCCTCCCTACCACACTAGCTGTCATCTTTCCTGGATCAGCAGAAACCTCCTAACTAGTTGGACAGCTTCTGTCCTTGTCCCTAATGACATGCTCCCTGTATTTGGTTTCTCCATTGCCTCCCAGGTGCTGTGAGGTCTGGTGTCCCTGCTCTCCCCGCCTCTCTCAGGTTATCTTCCTCTTGTTTCCTGTGGGGGCTTCACACAGATTTGTCTCTTCCTGGAGCAGCTATCCTCTCCTGTCTCCCCTCCCCATCCCTTAGCTCTGTGTAATTATCCTTGACTCCCAGCAGCCTCCTGGAATTTCCTCACTGCACGTGGACCCTTTGCAACACTGTCACTGCATGTGTACCCAGCTCTGGGACGAGCCTACCTGGGACTGACAGACTGACTTTATCTACCACTTTCTCCACCGTCCCTGGCACTTTGCTTATTTATGTATATTTTTGTTTAATGAATGAATGAATCTAAGTGCCATGATTTTAAAGCAAAAATATCTCAAGTGTTTTCAGAGGGAAACAAGCTCCTTCCCTATGAAGGAGAGAAAAATCAGACTGGCATCAGATTTCCATAATACGAAATGAGAGAGTAATGAAAAAAGATGCTTAGAGTTTGGAGGAAAAGAAATGGGTCCTAGAATTTTGTGTCCAGTGAAATCATTGTGTCTGTGTGAGGACAAAAGAGACATTTCAGATAAAGGAAACATTACAGATACAAGAGACATTTCTTTCAAAAAAGGAAAAAATTAACAAAAGTACTTTAGCCAAAGTGAGTTGGAATAAAGAATTTAAAAATGAAAGGTTGTTATACCAGAAAAAGCAGTGAGCAACTCGAGTGGCTGTACTGACAGTTTAGAATGAATAATGACAAATGCAGACTGTGAAGTTTAAAGCAGTTTGTTGGAATCTCGAAGTGGGAGAAATGATATGAAAATAAAATTTTCAAATGACAGTTTTAGCATATTCTGGTAACGTCTGATTGGGGGCAGAGGAAAATGAAAGCTCTCTATATAGGTGGGTTCCTTCAAGGAGTAAGGGTGTGGGGGGTGTCACAGAGGTGATTTAATTCATGATGATAAGAAGAAAATATCAATTCTTAAAAAACTCCTTGCCACACATGGTGATGCACACAAGTTCAAGGCCAGCCTAGGCAACTTAGCAAGACTCTGTCTCAAAAATAAACAAGGACTGGGGGATGTAGCTCAGTGGTAGAGGATTCTTGGGTTCAGTCCTCAGTACCACACATACACATACACATCTCCTTAAACATTTTAAAATGTTTTAAATAATGACTTTTTTAAAGTATCAACAAGGACATCAAATATAAGATAAAAACTTTTGTATTATTAGAGGAAGAACAAAATTTATTCAAGTCAGAAAAGAAGGAGAAAGCCAAAAAAATGTATAATAAACAAGATAAAACAATTGTGATAAATGCTGAAAAATTGCTCTGAGGAAAATACAGCAATAAAGTTGCATTTCTTATAAAAGTCACACTTTAAATTGTGATGAAGATGGATGATAAAGGGATGAGACAGAAAGCCCAGAGCTTTGTCAGTATTGAGCAAAGCAGATAGAGGTCAAGACAGAGAAGAATGTCTTACACTGATGAAAGCTACATACAACAAAGTGTAACATTCACCCAGCGTATCAAACATCAGTGAACCCCCAAATGAGTATCATAGACCCTGGCAGATGTATTTAACACATGCCTTTAAAGTTTTCAGATTTGTGTGTCATCCTGGGGATTGATCCCAGTCCACACACATGTTAGGCAACTGCTTAATTACTGAGTGCTGCCCCCCCACTCCTCCACACACCCCTCCCCCCCAACCTGCTCGGGCACCTGAACTTAAGGTCATTCGTGTGAATTTCCAAGGACATCAAACAAAACACAGACACACACTTTATCTTTAAACAAGCTTCAGGACGGCTTCTCTGATCTTGGCCTCAGGCTTTCCCAAATGGGAGAGCAAGAGAAAGTCAGGAGAGTCTGGCGCAAGAGAGCAACCATGGTTGGAAGTGGGCTTTTATTAGGGGGACCCTTGTTCTTAGAAAGTTCCATCCAAAAAAGGCCAGAAAGGGCAGGGTTACAAGGGACAAGTGAGTGTAATTCAACCCAAGGGGCGTCACCTACATCTGAAGACACACCCTCAACTTCCTGAACTGGGACAAGGCCCAGATCACTACAAAATGTAGTGATGGTCAGTCTCTCATTTCAGGATAGAAGGCACAAGTCATTCAGAGTGGCTCCCCACAACTGAGGTACCTCCCCAGGCCTATTTATTTTTATTTTGAAACAGCCCTGAGGTTTACAGATCTAAGTAGATAAATACTAAGGCTGTAGAAAACTAAATATGTGACAAGCTTGATTTAGTCATTCTGTATATAACAGTGTCTTTAGTACACAGAGAATATACCTTTATTTCTTGTGTTTGACATTAATGAAGATTGAAAGTATACCAGGTCATTAAATTAAGAAAAACCTGTATAGCCTTGACACACTAACACTAGACATTACTAAATAATAAACCAAATAATAACAAGAAGAGTGGCACGAAGTCAGATATATTGACAGGTGGTACAGCTGGTGGCAGTGTCTGGAAAGCCCGGGGGCGTTGAGCTGGCATTGTGTCTTGCTTGATCTTTACTCAGAAGCCTGTCCCTGGCCAGCTGTTTCAGAGAGGAGCCTAACGTCACAGAAGCCTAGACTGGCTCAGAGAAAAGCTGACTGATTCCCCAGGCTGCATCTCAGTGCTGTCTTTGTGCCCTTAGGAGGGTCTTTGTCCACATTCCCTTCAAACATATGTACAAAATCTAAGGAGATTGTTTTGAAGCTGGGGCAAATGTGAAGATGCTCTTGGGGTCAAATGCCTTGAGGAGGTCCTGGCTTCCATGTCAGTCTAAGTCTGGTCACAGGGTTTCAGGCTACATCAGAGTTGCACACCTAGTTAAAGGTTTAGGTGCTCATGAAGGTTTTATTTATTTATTTATTTTTTAAGATATTTATTTTTTAGTTGTAGTTGGACACAGTACATTTATTTATTTATTTATTTATTTATTTATTTATTTATAGGTGGTGTTGAGGATAGAACCCAGGGCCTCGCATGTGGTAGGTGAACACTCTACCGTTGAGCCAAAACCCCAGCCCCTGTTTATTAATTTATTTAACTCAGTGAATAATAGCATGTCAAGAAGAATGAAATTATTTAGAATAATATTATAAAGAAGATATTTAGAACCAGGTGTGGTGGCACACACCTGTAAACCTAGCTGTTCTGGAGGCTAAGGCAGGAGGACTACAAATTCAAGACCAACCTCAGCAACATTAGCAAGACCCTGTTTCAAAATAATGGGACTGAGGATGCAGCTCAGTGGTACAGCACTTGCCTAGCATGCTTGAGGCCCTGGGTTCAATTTCTAGCACCACACACAAAGTATAACATTTATGTTTTTATTTAAAAAATTAAAATAAAACCTCAAAGATGAAGCAAAACACAAAACAGTGACCCTTCTGCAGCAGCAATTAGCCTGTGGACATCACCATGCACAGCATACACAGTGGTTCATTCCCATCTGTCTTTTGGGATGTTGAGCAAAAAGAACCACTTCCCTCTTGGACCTCAATGCATTTCTAGTATAAAAATATTCATGGGTATTTTTAATATTAAGTTAATTAAGGCGTCTTAATTTACATTTGGTGTTAGGATCAGATTTTCCATCCTTGTTCATCATGATTGTTTCCTTAGAAGATTTCATTTTCTATGATGCTTTATTGTTTTCAGAATAGAGATTTAAATGAGTTGTACATAATACTACTTATAAATGTAGCATTTTTCCCATCACAAAGAATACTGGCTGCTAGTTGACATTTGATAAGTTTAAAAAACTAGACAATAATTAAAAAAAAAAAAAATGCACCTTGAAGCAATCCTAAAGTTTCAGCCAGTATTCTGGAGCAGATTAATAGACCTATTTAAAAATCAAGACATGCTTTTTCATTTCTCTTCAGAAGAAAATGATTCTAAATTATAATTAGAAGTAAACGTGGAATTAAGTGCAGGCCTGTAGACATAGCTATTTAGCAGATGAAGGCAGGAGAATCACTTGAGTCTAAGAGCAAGAGGCCAGCCTAGGCAACAGAGGGAGATCCTCTCTTTCAATGTGAAAAGCTATAGTCATGTCTCCTTGTAAGGAAGTAGCATATTGGGAGGGAGTCTTCTCATGGTTGTGACAGAGCATGCCAAACATGTGAACATTCAGCTTTAGGACATGAAAACCTGTAGTGGAAAAGGTATGTACACGAGGTCTTGCTCTCCAGGACTGGATTAGTTACCACTAGGGTTGTTATAAAGTGAGGCTGCCCCCATGTTGGGCCTCCTCCACACACGCACACCTCCCCCTGTACCTTCTGCCATGTCATGACACCCTGGCCAAATGCTGCCATTCTGTCCTTGGACTTGGACTTTTCAGTCTCCAGAAACAGGAGCTAAAATAATTCCTTATAACTCATCCAGTCTCAGGCATTTTATTGTAGCAACAGAAATCAATACCACAACATGCTCCTAAGTATCCATTTGGTAGAAGAATAAATCATGAGGGAAATTAGAAAATACTTTGAGATGAATGAAAATAGAAATAAAATATACTAAAACCTTACCTTACAGATAAATTTATAGCTTTAAAATGCCTGTATTAAGAAAGATTTCATATAAAAAACCTAACTTTCTATCATAACAAACTAGAAAGAGAAACTAAGTCCAAAGCAAATGATTAGATCACAGCAAAATAAATGATATACAGAATAGAAAAACAATAAAGAAAATCAAAAGAAATGTTCTTTAAAAACAAAACAATTGACAAACTTTCTAGTCAGAATTCCCCCCAAAAAGAGAAGCTTCAGATTACTAAGATCAGAAAGGAAAGCAAGAGATTACCACAAATCTTACACTTTTTAAAAGTATTTAAGAGAATATTATGTAAAACTGCATCTCAAGTTAGTTAACCTAGATGAAAAAACTTTGTGGAAACTGACAAAATAGAAAATCTGAATAGAACTATAATACAGAATGATTGAATTAGTTCAACAAAACTTAGAGAAAGCCCAGTTCTAGATGGCTTCACAAGTGAATTCTAACATTTAAAGAAAAATTTCCAGCAATCTTTCACAAACACTTCTAAAAATAGAATGATCTAAAAAAAAATGTTCTATTAGACCAACAGCACCCTGATACCAACGAGATCACTAAATAAAAAAACTAATGTCCTGCAAACTAATGTCCCTTTGGACATATATAAAACTTCTACACAGAATACTAGGGAATCCAACAACATTGAAAAGTATTATATGCTGTGACCAAATGGGATTTATTCCTGGAGTGTAAGGTGAGTTCAGATACAAGAAATCAATCAGTGCAATACACCAGATCAACAGAATAAGGAACAAAAGCCACATGATCATATTACTAGATGCAGAAAAAGCACCTGACCCCCCACCCCCGCTGTAAAAAAAAAAAAAAATCAACATCTTTCATGATAAAAACAATAGAAGATCTGTAAACTAAGAATGGAAGGGAACTTCTATTTGTTGAAATGCAGTTTTGGAAAACTCATTCCTTTTTTTAGGGCCTCACACATGCTAGTAAATGCTCTACCACTGAGCTATATTCCCAGCTTCTAACAACATTTTTAATAGTTGAAGACTGAAAGTTTTCTTTCCAAATATCTAGAAAAAGATAAGAATGATTCCTCTTGCATCTGTTTTCACTATTGTAATGTAGGTTGTAGTCAAGGCAATTAGGCAAGAAAAAGGACTATAATGGAATTCAAATTGTACAAGAAGAAATAAAACTGTCATTTATCTATGATACGATGTTTTACATAAAAAAATTCTAAGAAAAACACAAGTGCTAATAAATGAGTTCCTTAAGGTTACAGGATACAAGTTCAATACATGAAAACCCACTGTTTTTTCCATATACTAGTGATAAACGATCCAAAAAGAAACTAAGAAGAGTTTCATTCACAATCATGTGAAAAATAATAAAATACTAATAAAAGAAGTATAAGACTTTTATACACTGGAAGCTATGAAGTATTAATAAAAGAAATTTAAAAAGAACTAAATGAAAGACATGTTCATGGATTAGAAGCTGCAATATTGCTGAATTGTTAATATTTCTTAAATTAGTTTAGAGCTTCAGTATAATCTCTATCAATTCTGTCTGCCTTTTTGATAGAAAATGACAAGATGATCCAAAAATTCATATGGAAAATGGACTTGGAATTGCCAAAGCAATCTGGAAAAAGAACAAAGTTGGAAGACTTATACTTCCCAGTTTAAATATTTACCATAGGGCTACAGTAATGAAAACAATGTGATTTGGGCATAAGGATGAGCATATAGATTAATGAAATACAATATAAATCCCAGAAAAAAGCCCTTCCATTTATGATTTTTGCCCAGGGTGTCAAGACCATTCAATAGTAAAAGAATATATTTTCAAAGAATGGTATCCATGGTTAGGAATGTACTAAAATCCACTAATCATACCATTTTGTTTGTTTTGGTACCTGGGATAGAACCCAAGAGCACTTAACCACTGAAACATATCCCCAGCCATTTTTTTTTCTCATTTTTAAATTTGAGCCAGGGTATTGCTAAGTTGCTTAGAGCCTCACTAAATTGCTGAGGCTGGCTTTGAACTTATTATCTTCCTGCCTCAGCCTCCCAAGCTGCTGGGATTACAGGCATGCACCACCACGACTGGCTAATCATACCATTTAAAAAAGCATGTTTTAATATGCATGAATTATATTTCACAGCGGGGTGGTAGCAGGGAAGTTTGAAACAGAGTATTCCAAAAGGCCACATGTGCTTTCCTGGGAAAAGAGATGAAAGGAAAATCAACCACCTCTAAGAGAAGAGGTGCCATATACATATCTGTTTTTCTCCAGCAAGTTCCATGACTGTATTGTGTCTATACACTTTAATTAGAAGTTCAAATCATTTTTTCTTATTGCTTAAAATGGACAGATTTTTGAAATCATTTGGTACTCATTAGCAATACATGTGTGTAAAGAGCCCAGTAGTTTAGTACATCTGTCCAATGACTGTTCAGAGAGAAAGCTGTGAGCATCTTTCATGTGACCAGACTATGAAAGTATTATTGCCAAAAGCCATCCCATGGAAACTGAAATAGTCTTGATTTGGAATAGTCTTCCTGAAATTAGATCATGTGCAGCTAGAGACAGAGTGCATGATGGGACGAGTATGTGGAGGTGATTCTTACAGGGCCAGAGAATCTGATAAGCTGCTGATGCTGTGGTCTGAGGCGAAGAGGAAGAGGAGCTCTGCTGTGTGTACTTTTGCTTATTTCCAATCTTGTGGTGTTTTCTGTTCATTTTTGGTAGTGGGGATTGAATCCAGGTCTTTGCACCTGCTGGGCCAGCTCTCTACCACTGAGCTACAGCCCTGGTCTTGTCTTATTTCAATGGCAAGGACCTGAACTACATTGCTTATTAAAAGTCAAGAGCTGCCCTCCTCACCTCATTCCAAACTTAAGGCTTTTCCTGGTCTTCTTACCATTAACTAAAATGTTGGTAAATTTTTGTCTGGATACCCTTATAAGTTGAGGAAGTTCACTTCTGTTCTTAGTTTTCTGAGGTTTATCTCTTTTTATCATGACTAGAGGTCAAATGCATTTTCTCCATCTTTTGAGATTTTATTCTCCTTTTTAAGTTTGTTAATATGCTGAATTAGCATTGACTGATTTTGAAATGATAAACCAACATTGCAGTCTTGGGGTCACGATTTATTGTGCTGTTGGATTGGATTTGCTGAAGTTTTGAAGTTTTCCTATGTTTATGAAGGTCGTTGATCTGCAATTTGTAAATGTTTTTGTAAGATTTTTAGTATTGGGGCAATGCTGTTTTCAAAATAATTTGAGAAGTGTTTTGTCCTTTTCTATTTTCTTGCAAAAAGTAATGTAAAATGGCCATCATTTCTTCCTTTAATGTTTGGTTGAATTCACTAGTGATGCTGTCTGGATCTGGAAGACTGTATGTGTATGTGTGTGTGCGCGTGCGCGTGTGTGCGTGTGTGCATGTGCACATGCCCATGTGTGTGAATATTTTTGACAATTTCTTTGATACAAGGATACTGTATCTTGATACAGTTAACTGTTCCCTCTTGAGCCAGCTTTGGTAGTCAGAATTTGTCAAGTTCTCTGCCATAAAGTTGCTCATAATTCTCCTTTAATATTAATGTTTGTAGAATCTGTTCTGATCTCCCCTTTCTCATTTCTGATATTGGTAATTTGTATCTTCCACTTCCTGATCACTTCTATTTCTTCCCCACCACAAAGGAGTAGGTTTTTATTTATTGATCTTCTCTAGTGTTTTCTATTCCTACTTCAGTGATTTCTGTTTTTATATTTGTTAGAATCCTTTTTCTATTTACTTTGAGTCTCGTTTACTTTTCCTAGTTTATAGAGAGATTTAGGTCATCAAGACCTTTCTTATCGGGCTGGGGATGTGGCTCAAGCGGTAGCGCACTTGCCTGGCATGCATGCTGCCCGGGTTCCATCCTCAGCACCACATACAAACAAAGATGTTGTGTCTGCCGAAAACTAAAAAAATAAATATTAAAAATTCTCTCTCTCTCTCTCTCTCTCTCTCTCTCAAAAAAAAAAAAATTAAAAAAAGACCTTTCTTATCTAAGGTGTTTAAAAAGCTTTTAAAAAATATTAATCTTGTGCTGGATGTGGGGGCGTGTGCCTATTATTCTAGCTGCTGGTGAGGCTCAGGCAGGAGGATCTCTTGAGCCCAGGCTTTTGGGGCCAGCCAGTCTCCTCAAAGAAAATAAAAACCAGCCAAACAAAACCCTTAATTTTCCATCAAAGCACCACACTAGATGCATCCTACAAACTTGGAAATGTCTCATTTTCTTACTTTCTCAGTTTTACTTCTTCTTTGGTCTAATTTAGAATTAAGTTGTTTTGGAAAATAATACATCTTTGTAATTTCTATTTTAATTCTACCACTGTCAGGGAACATACTTTGTGCAATTTGAATTTTAAAAATTTATTGAGACTTGCTGTATGGCCCAGACTATCATCTAGCTTGGTAGTATTCCATATGAAATGGAAAAGATGGTGCAAGACGCCATTATGGGTGGATGGTTGATGATAGTGTTCTTGAAACCTCATATAGCTTTACTGTCTCCCTGTCTCATTCAGTCTCTGTGACACAATTATGTGTATGCTTAGGTCTTTCTGTGTTTCATCTGGCACTTTTTGTTGTTATATATTTAAACCTACTAATCTTTTATTTAGTAATGTCTCATTTACATGAATCCAATCCAGTCTATTTTTCATCTCATTGTGGTTTTTATCACTGAGATGACTTTGGTCTTTTAAAAATATCTCCCTTTCTCTCTATTGGCATACTGAGTCCTTCCTCTAGTGTCTGTATTGATTATTCATAGGATTAGAACATATGAAGTATGTTTGTTTATATTTTATGTCATTCTCTGATCATCTGTGTCATTTCTGTTGACTGAATTTGTTCTTCAACATAGGATTGTATTTTCATGTTTCTTTGTACATCTGGTGATTTTTAAATGGCCCAGATTATATTTGAAAATAATAATAATAATAATATTTTATTATTATTATTTTTGGTACCAGAAACTGAACCCAGGGATGCTTAACCACTGAGCCACATACCCAGCCCTTTTTTATATTTTATTTAGAGACAGGGTTTCACTGAGTTGTTTAGGGTCTCACTAAGTTGCTGAGATTGGCTTTGAACTCACAATCTTCCTGCCTCATCCTTCAAACTGCTGGGATTAGAGGCATGTGCCACCATGCCTAGCTAATTTTTAAAAAATGTTTAAATTTTAAGTTGCTAGGTACTTATATATCTATTTCTATACACATACATACATATAGTATGTATCTCACATGTATGTGTATATATATATTTTATTATATATGCAAATATTTTTGAGGTTTGTACTTTGACACAGTTAAGACAATTTTAATCTTTTTCTGGCTTAAAGTTAGAAACTGCTCAGACCTTAGGGCTGATTTAACCCCATAATAACCTTTCACATACTCTTCCAGGTGTTCCCACTGTCACATGGTAGCACTACCTTGGCTGTAGATTTTTGTTATTTTGCGGTGTTTTTGGCATTGGTGATTGAATCCAGAAGTGCTTTACCACTGAGCCACATCTCCAGCCCTTTTTGAGACAGGATCTTGCTAAGTTACTTAGGGTCTACTACGTTCCTGAGGCTGGCCTCAAACCTGTGATCCTCCTGCCTCAGCCTCCTGAGTTGTTGGGATTATAGATGTGCATAACTGTGCCCAGTCTGGCTGCTAATGTGAATTATTTCCAGCCTACGTAAGCCCCATTTCTGCTCTTTTTCATGAGTTCTTACCATGGTCTTGGGGAGTTTACATAGCTGATGATGCTCAGTTTAAGACTTGAGGAGAACATTCTATTGATCAAGAGCTCTTTCTTTCCTAGTGCTCACAAATTCTAGTTGTCCTGACTTCCTCAAGTTCTCACTTGTTTCCTCAACTCAAGGAGACTGAAGTTGTTTTGGTTCCTTGCCCTGTGGTGTGGCCTGCAAACACTTTTCAGGAAGCTTGGGGCAGTCGTAAGTCTCACATGTACCTTTTTTTTTTTTTTTTTTTTTTGGGAGATATCTGTCCTAACTGCCTTTTTTCCAATTTCTAGAAAAACTTCAAACATTTTGTCTGATGTTAGTGATTAACACAGAGAAAACTCAGTCCAGTCCCTGTTGCTTTATCTTGTCCAGAAGTAGAAATGGCTTGCTAAACTTTGAACATCTTGCAATTTTTCTACCTAGTAATCATTGGAAGGTATTGAGGTAGGCTCTGTCCCTGTCTTGGAGAGAATATATCCTCCCCACCTAACTCTGCCTAAAGAAGTTAGTTAGGAAATCTTTTTTTCACAGAACAACCCCTTTTCATTTTCTTTTTTACATAACTGACAGGACAGAAAATCCTACTCGCCCGATTTTCATAAGGTTGCATTCAATATCTCAAAAGCCACAGCAACATTTTTAATGCCAAACTAATCTCACTAAAAAAGGGAGGACATAATTCTTGAGGCAAAAATACTTGAAATTGAAGAAAACCTGATTTCCATTTTGGGTCGAAAATCAGTGGTTAGGAGCTCAAAACTCTTTGCATGTTTCAGAGGGGGAGCTCCTTAACTCTCTCTGAACTCTCAGAAGAGCACAAAATTCCCCCAAAGCAGCTCACAGTTTGGTCTAGTTAGCTTGTGGTCCCTGCCTGCTGGTTGTGACCTGCTTCTTTTGAAAAGCTTACTGAGGATGTGGACAAAGAAATTGAGGTAGGTGATAGAGAAGCACCCGAACTATGCACGCCTACCCCTTGTGTTAGAAAATAGAAAAGCCCTTTGCTCCTGTGGTGAGCCAGCCACTCTTCTCCAAATGGAGAAGGGATCCTTGCAGCAGAAGGTTGTGTAGCTTCCTGTCACTCTGCTGACTGTGCCAGCTAACTCTGCAGTGAGTTAGGATAGTCCTAAATAAAGGAAAGTAAGAGCATACTCTTAATCTGAATCCTTCAGTGGTCATGGTAATGAATGTTTTAGTCTGTGGGGAAAATGAGGAAGATCAAATCAAAGTGGTTTCATATCATTTTTAGAATTACTTTTGCATAATATGGACCTTTTTTTGAGAGAAGGGGAAATAAAATCAGTACCTATAAGCTATTTAAAGAATATGTCAGAAGCTTCAGGATGATTGAGAAGGACCAACTCTCATTTAGACTTAAAAAAAAAAAAAAAAAAAAAAAAAAGCTGAAGCTTATTTATAAGTACATGAAAGAGCAAGAAATCTTTTAGCTCTTTAGGGAATAGACCGAGAAGGGGAATAGCTGGGTCAAATGGTGGTTCCATTCCCAGCTTTCCAAGAAATCTCCATACTGCTTTCCAAATTGGCTGCACCAATTTGCAGTCCCACCAGCAATGTACAAGTGTACCCTTTTCCCCACATCCTTGCCAGCACTTGTTGTTGTTTGACTTCATAATGGCTGCCAATCTTACTGGACTGAGATGGTATCTTAGGGTAGTTTTGATTTGCATTTCTCTGACTGCTAGAGATGGTGAGCATTTTTTCATGTACTTGTTGATTGATTGTATGTCCTCCTCTGAGAAGTGTCTGTTCAGGTCCTTGGCCCATTTATTGATTGGGTTATTTGTTATCTTATTGTTTAATTTTTTTGAGTTCTTTGTATACTCTGGATATTAGGGCTCTATCTGAAGTGTGAGGAGTAAAGATTTGTTCCCAGGATGTAGGCTCTCTATTTACCTCTCTTATTGTTTCTTTTGCTGAGAAACAACTTTTTAGTTTGAGTAAGTCCCATTTGTTGATTCTAGTTATTAACTCTTGTGCTATGGGTGTCTTATTGAGGAATTTGGAGCCCGACCCCACAGTATGTAGATCGTAGCCAACTTTTTCTTCTATCAGATGGCGTGTCTCTGATTTGATATCAAGCTCCTTGATCCATTTTGAGTTAACTTTTGTGCACGGCGAGAGAAAGGGATTCAGTTTCATTTTGTTGCATATGGATTTCCAGTAAAAAGAGCATGCTACAGGGACACTGCTACATCGATGTTCATAGCAGCACAATTCACAATAGCAAGACTGTGGAACCAACCTAGATGCCCTTCAATAGACGAATGGATAAAAAAAAATGTGGCATTTATACACAATGGAGTATTACTCTGCATTAAAAAATGACAAAAACATAGAATTTGCAGGGAAATGGATGGCATTAGAGCAGATTATGCTAAGTGAAGCTAGCCAATCCCTAAAAAACAAATGCCAAATGTCTTCTTTGATATAAGGAGTGACTAAGAACAGAGTAGGGACAAAGAGCATGAGAAGAAGATTAACATTAAACAGGGATGAGAGGTGGGAGGGAAAGGGAGAGAGAAGGGAAATTGCATGGAAATGGAAGGAGACCCTCAGGGTTATACAAAATTACATACAAGAGGAAGTGAGGGGAAAGGGAAAAAAAATACAAGGGGGAGAAATGAATTACAGTAGAGGGGGTAGAGAAAGAAGAGGGGAGGGGAGGGGGGATAGTAGAGGACAGGAAAGGCAGCAGAATATAACAGACACTAGTATGGCAATATGTAAATCAATGGATGTGTAACTGATGTGATTCTGCAATCTGTATATGGGGTAAAAATGGGAGTTCATAACCCACTTGAATCAAAGTGTGAAATATGATATATCAAGAACTATGTAATGTTTTGAACAACCAACAATAAAAATTAAAAAAAAATAAAATAAAAGGGGGCTGGGGGTGTAGCTCAAAAAAAAAAAAAAGAAATCTTTTAGCACTAAAATCCAGCTGGACTATGAGAAAAGGCACTTTGATATTAATTTGAATCTTTGGTGTTCTTTTATGTCTCATGTTGGCCTAGCCATGCCTGAAGGCAGCTTTGGTTTGTTATCAGAGTGGTATGATATGCAGATGGCGTAGCTCTGCTACCAAAAATGTTTTAAAAACCCTTTAGCTGCCGATCAGTATTCTTCTAGCCACAACTGGTGGCCAATACACCTGCCCTTCGTGAAATTATTCACAGTGCTATTTTTAATATATTTGTTGTAATCTTTTGAATAGTGCTTTGTATTCAATTGAGTGCTTCCACAGATTTTCATATATCAAAGTTAAGAAGGGGTCACACTTCTCTTGCAAATGAGGAAATATAGAAGTTACAGCATCAAGAAAGATTGAAATGACTTGGCCAGTGTCCCAAATGCAAGGACCTAGACAACAGAAAAGGCTAATCATTTCAAATTCAGTGTTTTTCTGCTATAATGTGCTGTCTCCCTGGAGGATTGGTGGAGATACTGGGAGTCTTCAGGCTGTTTCATGTTTTTGTTTTGCTTTACTCAGTACCAACTATACCAAGTAGTTTGTACACAGCTGAGTATTAATATTTTCCCAAAAGGCAGCAGGGTCTAGAACATGAGACTGCTCAGTCTGGTACCTAGAGAAGTTAAAAGAATGGTGGTATGGTTTCCTCAAAGCTCCTCCACTACTGCTGGGTATCATTTGGTACTAAATTTGCTAGTACAACTTTTTTCACAAAGAAGCATAAATCAATTCAGGTTAATGTAGAGAAGGATAAGATGTTGCTAAGAAATGTTCCTGGGAACTGGTCCTCACAACTTCAACTCTGGGAGGTTGCCTGACTTTACATTGTTACCTTAGTCATAAAAAGCAAAAGGGCTTCAGACTTTCAAAACAATGACTTGATAGCTTGTAGAGTGCTTTCATAGCTGAGGTTTAAGTGCAGAGATTGTTAAACTACAGATTGAACAGTGATGACATTTTATATAACCAAATCACTGAAGGGGTTTTATACATTCTTTTTTGAGGCACTGGGGAGCGAATTCAGGGCCTCATGTGTGTGCCAAGCAAGTGAGCTACCACTTTTAGGATGCAGAGCATTCAGCCCCCTTTTTTCCCAAATACTAAAAACTAATTTCTCAAATGGCCTATATCTTCTGAACTAATTTCTAACCTCCTCTCCCCTCACCATTTTCAGATTGAAACAAATGATTATAAATTAGGTATTACTCATTTTCTATGTAATTGACTTTTATAACCAGTCTTCTTAATACAACACCAGTAGTGCTGAGTTTGATAAAAATACACAATGATGTTAACAGCAGGCAGGAAATGTGGATGATCTGGATCTCATACCCTAAGGATAATTAAGGTAGGTCCACAACTGTTCTAGTTGCACTGAGTTCAGAATATCAAAAGTGGCGTTATGATAATCTCTGTGAAACCCTTTATTAACCACAAACCAGGCTTCATATTTTATGGTAGATGTCCCATGGGTATACCTGTTTTGCACTGTAATGACTAATTTTCCTCTTGAGATGATAAAGCAGGTAATATTCCTATTAAACTTGGTAAACCAAAATATAACATAGTATTTGACATTTTTTTGATGTGACCAAAACCTCAGAAAAAAAAGAAAAGTACATCAATATTTTACTTTAATGTCATTTTTTTTTTTTTTTAAACTTTTCACAAAGGATTTGCTGTAAGTCTTCAAGTCATCTTGTCTAATCCAAAAGCTGTATTTAAGCGTCGTGGGTCCCAGCCAGGGATGCAAGAATCTGACTTTCTAAAACAGATAACAACAGTGGAAGAACTGGAACCAAAAGCAAATAACTGCACCAAGGTACTCATTTCACTTGTGCTGCTTGGCGTTGAGTATCAGCGCTGAGAATGTGGCTGCCCAAAATATTTTCCTCCCCTTTAGGTTCTTGTGTGGCACACTCGGACAGAGAAGGTTAATCTAGCCAACGAGCCCAAGTACCACCTGGACACAGTGAAAATTGAGGTGTAAGATGAAGCAAAAACTGGCACAATCAACCTGGCCAGTGATGTGGAAGAGGATGACTGGTGTTTAGGATGCAGAGCATTCAGGTATTGTTTATTTTACTTCAGTACAACGGCCTTTATTGTCATCTGATGGACATCTGTCTAAACAGAGCTTGTCAGTTAATGTAACTAATTTGATGGTACAAAATTTTTGTTTTGTCTTCATTTTTTCTGCATGTTTTCTCTCCAACTTAACTGGAGAATTTTTGTACAGTACAGCTAATGATGCAAAATACCAATCTCAATATCTTATTTAATTTTTCTGTCCCCCCACCATTTGGCCTGATAATTGGTAGAACTGAATAGGTGTAATACTTGCCCTGAGAAGTATTTTGTCAATTGAACATTACCAATTCCTAACTTCACATGAAGTAAATTTTGGAAGGCTTGTGGCAGTATTCATTATAGGAGGAAAAAAAAAAGTCCACAAATAAAAAGGTCTATGGATTTATCTGTTTAATATATAGGGAAATAACATTTTGTCAATACTAGGCACCATAAAATGTAAACACAATTACTGTCATAAACCTGGATATACCTTCAAGGATTAAAAGTGGCTTTTAGTTACCCTGTTTGCATATAGTGCAGAGAAAGGTCTTCATGTTAGCACTATGTACATAAGAAGAGATCCAAATTATAAGAGGCAGGTAAAATTCAAATTCTTTAAACATTCATTAAATTAAGTTTTATAGTAACATCCAGGTTTATCTTCCTTTCACTAACCACGTTCCCTGTTAAGCACATCATAACAACAGCACGGTGAAGTGAATGATGAAATAAAATAATTTTGATACACTAGAAAACAGTGCTCAGTGATACATTTACATTCTATTTATATGATTAAACATTTGATCATACAGTACCTTCCTACAGGATTACTGGCTAATTTGGGGGTGGGGTTTATACTGTTAGAGGTATTACTAACATGATAACTACTTCCCTTATATGCAAACATTAGAGCTATAATTTTATTGAGTAAAACTGATTATGCAAGTTGACTGAGCAGCTTCTCAAATAATGTAGTTTTATGAGATCATGGGAAACATGAGCAAAGCTGCCCCTGACATAAAATGGTTCTTCAACCTGCTTTTCACCACATCAAATTTAATCAGTAACAGACCAACACGGTCAATCAGGTAATTCCTAATATGAACAAATGGGGGGAAAAGAAAAAAAAAATATGTACATGAATAAACAGGGGAACTAGATGCGTTTTAGCAAGGAATGTCAGGTGTTAATTCTGGATGAAACTTGTATTGCAGTTTTCATTTCCACAGTTGTGTACTCAGAGTCTGACCCGATGAGCTTCCAGACCATCCTGCTGTTGTGTTGGGGGGCTGGCCAAAACCTGCTGCAGGGTTTGCACTATTGATACTCATGCCAGCCATTTGCTGATTCATCTGTGAAACACACAAAAGACTTAGTTTAAGAGGATTACTTCATTTTCAGTTCTTGCTTCTTTAGCCTCAGTTGGGTATTTTTTCATCAATGTGAAAATTAGTTAAAGCACTTAGGTGAAAGACTAACATATACATATTTCTTTACAGAAAGCAAATAGATACTTTGTTCCCTTGTTATTTTCTTCCACTTTTTAGTATTAATCTCAATCATTTTCAAGATCCAATTTCTTTTTTTTTTTTTAAATATTTTAATTTTTTAGTTGTAGTTGGACATAATACCTTTATTTTATTTATTGTTACATGGTGCTGAGGATAGAACCCAGGGCCTCACATGTGCTAGGCGAGTGCTCTACCACTGAGCTACAACCCCAGCCCTAGATTCAATTTCTTATTAACCCTAACTGAATGGGGAGAGAACAATCTTTGAATTTGCATATGGGATTATATTATAAAATGAGTCCATTACTCTTTATTTTGAGATACTATACTAAGAATACTTTATGAAATTTTCTTAGTTCTAAAATTATCCTATAAACCTAGCATGATGGCTATAATTCTCTATTAAAATCTTAAATGGGTCTTTATACTTTCTAAATATTAAAGTTCATAAAGAATATTTTTCCTCTTTGTTCTAACAACACTAACAGTTAAAATTTGCAGTATGAAATTTCTTCCAGATTGGAGTCAAGTATATTTATAAGCAAGCCTCTTAGCCCTATGGTTCTCTTACTATCAGGATTGTGATAAGAGAAGGAAAGGCAAAATTTACCATCATGTACAGAGTGAATTTGAAACCTATGCTCAGGGTAAGATTGTATTCTATTTGCAATTTCTGAAAGACAAGAACAACTACATTGCTGATCAGACATAAGTGTCTGAAGGGCAGGCAGATTACATTTTCATACCTACTGAAGGATATTTTAACCACTTTATCATTGGCCAATAAATTTCACTGACAGTGTGCTGGAGAACAGCATCGCCCTTTTGCACTATCTGAGAGTTAGGCCAACATTAACTCCTTATGGGTTAATCTGCACCTAAATCCGAGCTGAGTGTGTTAGCACTTTGGTCACATAAAGCTGTTACTGATATTTAGTACTTGAGATTCCTAGAAGGTAGAGACTTCTGTGAATCATGAGTGTAAATAAATAAATTGAAACATTCATATGATATACAATAATTCTGCTACAATCATTAGAATCAAGACTATTCCCTGAATGTTCTCAAGGTAAAATTCTGATCACTTAGAAACCAAGACCACCAAATGGGGAAGAGGAACATAAATCTAAGTCTAGGAGCTTTTGTCTATGGAGCTAAATTCAGAACAGAGTGCCTAAGATAGAAATGCTCTCTTGGCTCTAAACAAACTTAGGTAGAAAAAGAATTTTATAATATGAAGGAATGTCTGAGACAAGTACAGACTTTTCATACCTTATGGGAATTCTTGAGCCAGTGGATACACTTTAAATATAAAGTCATTACAGATCATATAAAAAGGAAATACAATTTTACAAGGGTTACTGAACAAAAAAGTTTCTATAAATCCATGGGCAGTAGTCACAGGACTTGAAGACAGCTTTGATCCCTTATAAAATTGTGCTTTGATAGGTGAGAAAAATCCAGCCTCATATTGTGAAAGTTAAGCAAAAAAGATCCAAAAATTTGCCGGTATAATGGCACACACCTGTAATCCCAGTAGTGTAGGAGGATCATGAGTTCAAAGCTAGTCTAAGCAACTCGGCATCACCCTATCTCTAAATAAAATATTTTAACAGGGTTGGGGATGTGGCTCAGTAGTTAAGTAGTGCCCCTGGGTTCAATTCCCAGTACTAAATAAATAAATAACTGGTAAAGATAGGTTGGTCTAAGTAGACATCAAAAACATCCTACTAGGGAGCCAGGAAAAGCCTGATGCTAACCTCAAAGGTGGCAGACAAGAAGTCTCTCATCATCCCTCAGATAAATTTCTAGCTATTATAAGCAGACCAGGCATTTTTACCATGACAGTAGTGTTACAATCTGAAATGAAGAAAAAAGGAACCTAACAGTTCTTTACAAAATACTTTAAAAAATAGGGACAGTGACAAAGCATTTATCTCTCTGATGCAACTTTTGATCTTATATTATCCTTAGTCAATTTCCTTGATAGAGAGTAAATGACTCCTACCTGTGAGAGGCTCCACTGAGGCTGTTGAGCTTGTGGGAGGCCAAACTTACTCTGAGGTGCACCCATCTGTCCTACCATTCCTCCTTGGGGGGCAACAACATTTTGAGGAAGTGGCATCACACCAGTCTGTGCATTTCCCATAAACCCATTAGGCATGGGCATGCCCACCATCATGCCTGTACTCTGTCCCATCACATTTCCTAGAAGGCTGGGCGCTGCAGGCACAGGTACACCCATTGATGGAAAACCTTGAAATGCAGCCGGTGCTTGTGAGGTAAATGGTATATTTGTGGGTCCCATAAACACACCTGTAACACAAGAACCATGAAGAGAAAAATGAAAAAACAGGGCCATTGTATATAGTTACACTCACCTTTATAGACACAGAAAAAGGATTACCATTTTCTGATATACCTACAGCAAAAATTTTCACTCTGATCTGGCTGTTTTTCCTCCTACGAACAGCCCAAACCTAAACATTTGGAGCTGTTTATTTCTAGAATAAGCAAATCAGTTATTAACCTGAGAAAATTTAATTAGAAAATAAAACTCTCAGGCAATAGCCACATTAAATACCTCCACTGTAAAGACCAAATTACTCAGCATGAGAGTATCTGCTTTCTCTGCTGACTTGCACCACATGTCTCCCAGTACCAAATAGGCAAATGAGAGTTGACTATATTTGGCTTTATAACGAAGTAGTTGGATTGTTATACAATTTCAGCCCATATGTGAAATGCAGCTCACTATTTAAGAGGAAATGGTCTAGACAGATTAAAACTGAATAAATTTTATGCTAGTTTTTCATTGTAATGACAAAACATTTCAAAGTTTTTGGAATCATGTAATAATTCAGACTGCTTATTGTTTACTTACAGTAGTACACAGTCATAAACTTCCTGTAAATAAAATTTCAATAATTCTTCAAAGATAATCCATGTCCTATAAACTTGTGAAAAAATATTAAGTGATACATGAACAGCTTGTTAATTCTAACTGAATAAAGTTTTGTGAATTCTGTACTTGCCTTTTAATCACTGCAACAAAAAAAAGCACCTACTACCATAGGAAAATAGGGAAGAAATATAATAGAAGTAAAAAGGATGTACTTCTAGTAATGTCACTGTGATGCATTGAAAGCAGATTTCAAAATTTAATTACCAGGAGTGCTTTGCTGTTGAACTGTTCCTGTACCATACAGAGATAAGATGGAGTCTTTGGAGAGTTGCTTCTTTGCTACTTCTTCTGATTTTGTAGTTGGCTCAGTGAACAGATCCAGATCCCCAGATGTTACTGCAGACAGGGTGGCAGCTGCTGGTACAGAGGACGTCCCCTGAGATAAACACCAAACTAAGCTGATGAATTCTGTATAGTAAAGCTTAGCTTGTCTGTTACTTAAAATCCAAATAAAGTTATGAAATCAGGAATTAATTATAGAAGGCAAAGTGGTAACATTCAAGAGGATCATTCACAAGGCCTGCATGCAAAAACATCTAAAGGTAACAATGTTTCTTAATTTGAATCTGTTCTTGTAAAAGGGGGAGACTGAAGTTATTTCATAATAAACTGCATTTACCAACTAGGTGGATGGAGAGTTCTTGCTCATTGTGTTACACAACAAGTCCAACAATAGTTACATGGATATTGTCTGAGGACCACCACTATTTCAAAGAACTGATATTCCTTGGGATACAGAACATTTCTACCCCTAGCAGACTGTAAGATGGTCCTGCAATGGTTGACTAAAAGCTTTTGAAAATGTAAAACCAAAACCTATCTTGTAAGATTTTTACATACTCAATTTATACCTAATTATATGAGTTAAATTGTAGCAAAACTTTGACCACCTATACACTCACCTATAACCCGCACTCCATTTGGAGGCAAATGAACATTCACAAACATGTTGATATTTAATGTACAAAATTTTCAATAATCTATCTTGAACATACAGTATTATACAATTATGACCAATAATCTTATCTGTGATCTTTATATTCAAAAACTACTTAATTACATCACATTTGTTTATATGCATTTTCAATATAAAGAGTTTCAAAGAATTGTCTGAAGACTTATAATTTGAGAAAAATCTTAACTAGCTTTTATAAGGTGAACAGCAAGTTAATGTCCTGGTTAAAGTACCATGTAATAAATTACCAAATATTCTATTCACAAACTAGGTAGAACAATATTTTAAATCTATTATCACTAGTTAAGCAGGAATTAAGAGATACAAAGAAAAAGGCACCTTATTTTGCAAAAACTCTGTAATATGTAAGAAATCAGCCCTAACAGAATGCCAAACATACCAACGCCCTTGAAAAAAATATATCTTAGGTACCAATGAAAAAGCAAAGATCACAGAGGCTAACAGCATGGGTTACAGCCAGCTTGGCAGTACTAGAACC
Source organism: Marmota flaviventris (assembly GCF_047511675.1). Classification (NCBI taxonomy): domain Eukaryota; kingdom Metazoa; phylum Chordata; class Mammalia; order Rodentia; family Sciuridae; genus Marmota; species Marmota flaviventris. Next base: position 88,022,671 of record NC_092503.1, read on the forward strand.
TTAGCCCCATGAATTAGGACAGTGTCACTTCACTTCTTTCCTGATAAGCTTGAGAAAGAAGTGATACACAAAGTGTATCACACAATGGCAGGGTTAAATACTCAGATAACAAAGTAAGTACATCACTAAGTGATCTTTCATCACATTTACTTTCTGTTCATTCTATGAACCTGTTCAACACGCTGGGGTCTATTCTGTGTGAATGAAATGTCACCATAAGAAAACAAAAAACGGTTGGGTACACTGATTCAGTCTTATACAAAAGCAGCCTTACTGATAATGTTTACATGATCTAAACATGTTAAGTTTCTTCTGAAGATAAGTAACATGGAACATCTACCTCAATGTGGACACAGTCTAAAAATGGCCAATATAAACAGCATAGCTAATAAGCACTCAAATGTCCTTTTCTTGGCATTTCATTTGCCAGCACTACATCCTCAGTATAAAAGGAGATTAGGTTTGCTTATCAATAACATTTCAGTAAGTTGCAGAGGCCTCTAAACAAAGGCTTTCTGGATGTCTGGAATTCCAGGGCTAAGCTAAGGATAGACTTCAGCCCTTGTATAAGTCTAGATACTATTGGTGTGTATATGTTTGTGATAGATAGGAAAGGGGATTCTGTGTTACTGTTAGGGCTTGAACTGTTCCCTTAACTCCTAACATGTGTATATCATCAGTTGAGGTCAGTTGAGTATTTCTAGGCCCCAGACAGGTAAAGCAGATGATAAAAAAATCAATCTATTTCATATTCATGAGTGGGGAAATCTTTTGCTAGAATTTATACATACTTAGAAAATAATACCAAGAGAGAAAGAATAGGGTTCAGAGTAACTCATAATCTTGGCATTCAAACTAGGTTAAGCTCAATATCATACAATTAAAAACCTACCAAAATTAATAAATTACACAATACCAGTATATATGTAAAATCTGGTACTCGATTTTCAAAGGTATTATTTTGAAAATGTGCCTAGGTTTTAATTTTTACATGTAATTTAGATGAAAGGCAATTCTGTTCACCAAATATTCCCCCAAAAGAATCAGATGTGATAAAAAAAATTAATCCTGTTATCCTATCAGGTAAGAATGCATGAAGCCAGACCTGCCTCTCCTATAGCAAGCAGCTATGCCCCACACTCCTTTCTTACGATGCTACTTGTACTTAAGATTTAAATGGTGCCAGCATTGTTCTGCTTGCTGCTACGATACTGAACAGAACATGTGAAGTACACTGAAGCAAAGCAACTTGTACCTCAGTGGAATCTGAAGAAGTCTAGCAGACATAACTGCTTCACTAGAGAAAACCAGAACAAAATAAATCGCTTTTCATGTGCAGATTGTCAAATATACTAAATGCTTCTTTCCGAAAAAGTATTTAGACAATTTTTTGTTTCATATACACCCATGCCTGCACAAATTCAAAAAGTAATATTAACTGAAAGAATAATTCTTTGCCCCTCTTTTTATGTGTGTTCCAATAGTATGAGAAAGGCAAAGCCATAAAATGTTACTAAGAAATATCAACATGTTCAATTGTAGTGGTAAGTACACAATAACTATCATAACAAAAATGTGTAGTAAAAATGTCTTAAGTTTTCTTAATGACAGACTTTTTATTAAAACTACATCCATACAATTCAGATTTAGCTCAGGGTTTTCTTTTGGGTAGTGTGGTGGTAACTGGGAATCTAACCCAGAAGTGCTTTACTGTTAAGCTACATCCCCAGCCCTTTTTAAAAATTTTTAAATTTTAGACAGGGTCTTACTAAATTGCTAAGGCTGGCCTTGAACTCTTGATCAGCCTCCTGAGTCACTAGGATTATAGACATGCACTACCACACCTGGCTTGGCTCAGTTTTTACACAGAAAGGAAGCATTTGTCTCAAAAATAATGCTGTTCTGAAACAAAATAGAATCTTAAAAGTTTATTTTTAAGAGTTACTTGTATCCTGAAAGTTCATATATTTTCCCTATAGAAATTCTATATAATGTTTAGAAGGCAATTCAAAATTTCTTCACCATTAATACTTTAAAAAATCTTGATCATTAATATTACTACTCTTAATTTTTTTAAAAATATTTTTTAGTTGTAGTTGGACACAAAACCTTTATTGTGCTGAGGATCGAACCCAGCACCTTACACATGCCAGGTGAGCGCTCTACCTCTGAGCCACAACCCCAACCCCTTAATATTGTTTTAATCATGAAAAAAAATAAGAAGGTAGGTTTTAAGGCATAATCTATTTTTAGAAAAAATAATATGTGGCTAGGGTTGTTTGTGCCTCAGTGGTAGAGCCTGGCATGTGTTGGACACTGGGTATGATCCTCAGCACCACATAGAAATAATGAATGAATGAATGAATGAATGAATACATAATTAAATTAAAAAAGAATATATTTGCTGGAAATTCTTATCCAAATCAAAATTTACAAACACCCATAGTTTAGAAACCTCTGAAATAAGAGATCTTGCTGATCTCAAGTCAGGATGAGCTACCCTGAACTTTCCCAATTGTTCATTTTAAAGACTGTTGATTCCCCAGAGCAAGAGTTAGAACTTTAAATACAGTAACTATTTTATGCTTTGTGGGTCAGTCATACAGTCTCTACTGTAACTACTTCAACTCTGCTTTTGTAATAACAAAGCAACCAAAGACAATACATAAATCCAGGGGAACGACTGTGTTCCAATAAAATTTTATCTGTAAAAACAAGCTGCAGGGTTAGTTTGCTAAGCCTGGGCCTAAAGAACAGAAGGCTTTCAAATCAGTGACTGCTCAGAAACAATTATTTTAAAATTCTTGAAATGTTTCACAAAGGAAATTAGCAGTAACCACATAAAACCACGTTTACCATGTACCTGAGCAGGGGGCATGACAGTGGCAGGTAAAGGATTGGAAATCATTGGTCCAAAGATGTCCAGATCATCATTCAGGGCTGGCACTGTGGTTGTGTTCCCATTGGTTACTGGTGCCTCAGCAGGGCCATCTGAAAAAAAAAGACTTCTATCAATGTAGAATCTCTTAAATTACTTGAAACATGGCATTAACTTTAGAAATAAGTGGTTTAAGAAAGAATTCAAATACATGTCCCCCTTTTACCATAGGATTTACCCCCCCCACACCAAAAGCCATTTTTAGTTTTCTTTATTCTCCCAGTGAATAAAGAATATTTCACTGGATTGTTGGCATAGATCCAAACAAATGTCCTATTTACAATATTTTGCATGCTGATTTTCTGGAGATCACATCATTTTTATCTACATTCAAAATAAATTTTGTGTATAACTGACTATAATAAATAAATAAATAAATAAATTCTGATGATTTAAAATGGTTAAAATGTTGCATTTTAAAGTCACAATAGGGAAAAAAACTGGATAGAAAAACCAAAACATATACTTTAAATTGATCCTACCAAAAACATTTATAAAACTTTGAAATAAATCCTTTATTTAAGCACAGCCATCATTAGTGATGGCAGCTAATGACAGAAACTCCAACAGATCTTCCTACTGAAAAATTCAAATTAACAAAAATTTAAATGTCAATAATTATATAATTTAGGAAAGGTAGCAGAATACAACAGTTACTAAAAGGGCATTATGTAAAAATGTGGATGTGTAACCGATGTGATTCTGCAATCTGTATTTGGGGTAAAAATGGGAGTTCATAACCCACTTGAATCTAATGTATGAAATATGATATGTCAAGAGCTTTGTAATGTTTTGAACAACCAATAAAAAAATAAAATAAATAAATAAATTAATTAAATGTCAATAATTATATAAGTTACATAATTTTAATAACTTTATGTCTCCTTTTCATGTGCTTGAACAAATAATTTGCAAGGTATAAGGGGTGGGAGTTGAAGTGCAGGGGAGAGAGTTTGTCACAGCATTCCAGGAAATGGAACAGCCCCCAGTTCGGTTTTCTTTGGGTATAACCAAGTAACAGTTCAGAAAATTGTAACTCCAATCTCTTGGGACTTATATCCTAATCAATATTCTATTTGAACAATTTATGATCTCATTTGATCTCTCTTTGATTGACTGTGCCCTCCTCAAAGGTAAATCTAACATCTTTACACATTAGATGGAATGTCTTGTGTAAAGCAGATACTTGATTTGACAAATTTAATGTCTTCTACTTGTTGCATATTTCCTCTATATAAATAATAGAAACTGAATTTTTTATTTCCCTATTTTAGTGTCAGTGAATTACAAATAATCCTTAATATCCTTAATGGTCATAGTCAAATATTTTTTACTATTTAATTTATATAAAAGTAAATAATTTGGAAAATAATAACTGCCAAGTATTTCTCAAGGCATCTTCAGTGATGCCATGATCAGAATCATAAAAAGAAATATATTTACTACAGATATGTTACAGACATAATGTCTATATCAAACACTATCAACAATTGAAAGATAAAGCAATAAAATGATGCACAGATAATCTCAAACATACAGAATTTTAGACATCATTTTTTTTTTCCATTTCTGTCTCTTTAAAATGGCAGCATTTTGAAGTTAGACCTCTGTAAAGAGTTATCTTATGTTTCTCATTCATTATAATTTTTTTTATAATGACCAGAAATAAACTGACATTTTAAAAGGACAAGGTATTCTAGAGTTAAAATCATCTAAAGAAACTTTTTTTTTTTTTTTTTTTTTTTTGTAATTTCTACAACGTTTCAGAGAACAAACCTCATATAATAATGACAGGTAAGCCAGTAGTGCTCTTAACCCAGACGCAAAGTTGGGGATGGGGAAACAAGTTCATCAACTACAAATGCTAACTTCTATCATATGCACGAGGAAGCACTTTAAACTATATAAAACTATAACTGTGTATATATATTTAAGAACTATATATAAAAATTACACAAACACATGTCCTCTAAAACAAGAAAAAATACAACAAAAAGTACAAACAGCTGACAAGCTGAACACAAGCAATTATTTCTAGTTTTCAATTAATTTATTTTTTGCCTTTTCAAATAACTAACAATTGGGATGGATTTATGGAAAAAAAAAGACTTCAAAATGAGAAAATACTAAATACATTTTTTTTGGCAGTGAATTGAGAAAATGCTATCAATTGACTTTTACCACAGAAAATGAGTGTACTTCACAGAATGACTGCTGTGCCCAGGATACACTGTGAGAAAACTGGGAGGTCCCTCCACTACAAGCAAATGATGTTTTCATTGCATTTATAAAATTGTACATCTTTTAGGAATTTTAAGTCTGTTCAAAATAGCATGTGATACTCTGCTCAGAGTATTTACTTACTTACACTTTCAAATCTAAACCCCAATTGGTATATAGTAGTGCATTAATTTATCAAAGAGCAAACAGGACATTATTTGGTTTTTGAAGTTTTGTTTTACGCTTCATATCCCTCAGGACTAAATATGTGATTAATAACTTCTCTAGTGTCACAGAGCTAAAGCAAAGCCTTGGATTGTAATCTTATTAATTTTCATTATAAAGGCAACACATTCTTGAAAAAGATTCAAGCCATGAAAAATGGAGAAATCAAAAAGGCCCCATGATGGACAGTTATGAGGGCTGCAAAATAACTTGAATATAATTAATACCACTGACTGTACATAGTTAAAATGGTAAATTTTATGTTTGATTTATTACAATTAAATACAGTTTAATTGGGTACATAAGAACATATAAAAACTACCTTCTTTACATAAAGTTATGTATGTGTAGGTGGGAGGTTTGCATTCTTTGATATTGCATATCATACAGTACGTAATGACTTATTTATTCAACTCGTGATTCATGGCCATTTATATAGTTTCCAGATTTTCATCATAACAAAAGCAGAACATCCCATTCCTTAATATGAATTATACACAGTTCATATCTGTTAATTATAAGGTAATGCAGCTCAGTTTTTTCCCACCATATTGAAAACAGGTCTCATTCTGTGTTTTTAATGTTAATTAATATTTTAAGACTGGCCTCTTGTATTCCACACAAACAACACTGAACTCTCTTTGTAATCACCTACCATTGGTTAATGAAGCTGTCATGAATGTCAATTCACTATAAGTCTGAGGGGTTTTGAAATACTTTGGAATGAAACAAAGGAAGTGCCTGCTTAGGGACAGCTATCTTTGTGGAAAGACTGATAAAATTTTTAATTGACTGGGAAAGATTTTCTCATGCCTCCAAAAACCTGAGGTAAGAAACCTTCTCCCAAGCCAAATAAATGTTTTCTTCTAGCCAGATACCTTGTAATGAGCACAGGTGATTCTTTTCTGTTCTCATACATACAACATACCTGCCCCCCTTTTCTTTTTATCCTGGTCTTCTCCCTATGTGATCCCTTCTGGATTTCATTCCTAATGATCTTCCTTGTTACTACAAAAGCTACACATTCATAAAACTGTTGAAAACATTCTTAACCTAAATGAAAATTTCTCAGCCTTGCAAAATCAGTAAATAAAAGTTCCCAGTGGGGGTTCAGTGTTTGCTAATCTTACAAAATACATTTGGCTTGCTAAACACATTTCTTAAAAAAGGACTGTTTCAATTTATTCTGAAGGTCATTGTGTTTTTAATTTTTAGTATTAAAAAGGGCAGATAAAGACTCACTATCATTACCATGATTATAAACATCACATTTATCCTGGATGTTTTAAAACATTTCCCTCAACTATCTCCAGTTACAGAAACTAGGGTACAGAGAGATTAAAATACTTCCTCAAAGTTACCTAGTTAAGCAGCAACAATTGTACTTATGTGTACCCCTAGACTAGTGCTCTTTTATTTACCATATCAGAAGACATGTAATTATAAGTTACTTAGTTATAAAGAAATCACTTAAAATTCTGAAAATTAAAAACCAATTTAAAAATAATTTACATTTGTTATAAGTCTGAGAATAAGGAACATAGTGAAAGAAATCATTCTAGACTGTGCCTATATATTTCATCTCCCCAATCTATCACCTTTGTACCCTGGCCAATATCTTCTAAATTTATAGGGGAATAATATAGAAGGGCATGATCATCAACAAACAAACTAGGCTAAGGGAAGAAATTGGGATATAATCAGCACTCAATGAATGAAGAGTATTTCAAATCACTGGGTGTTAAATACATTCTTTTGATCAAGGAACCACTAATAGCACTGTCCTTGCTGACTGACTGAATTAAAGCTGAGATCTCAAAAGTGACAAAATACCAAGATGTTGAAAAAAGTTTTCAGAGAAATATTTTAAAAATTTAGAAATAATAAGCCTTATTCAAATTAAATGGCTTACATGGGGTAAATCACCATATTTTTAAATATTTAAATTAATATAGGTTATGTCTTGTTTGTACATGTGAGTTTGAATATATGAGTGTGTATACACACACATATACACAGGCAAATGGAAACTTGCAACCAACTACATCAAGCCTTCTCTGAGATAAAGGGTTATCTACAAAAACAGGTAATCAGGATTCACCTCAAACATATCTCACTGTGTGTGTTCCTTGCTCAGTTACAAAATGGTGGTGGGAGCAGCTAGCAACAGCAGGAGGCAGCAGCCCCCTTTAATCAATATGCAGAAACAGTAGTTGGTGGACAATAAAAATAATGGGAGATCTAAAGTACAAGAAAAGCCTCAGGCAAATGTCAGAAATTTAGCTGGGACAACAACATAAAAAACGATAATGAAGCACAAAGGACCCCTTGAAAAGGCAATGCAGTAAAATGAAAGAAAGAAATTAGGACAATGCAGAAGAAATTAGGACAATGCAGTAAAATGAAAGGATTTCAAACTTAAAAGCAAGGCATCAAATGTACAGTTAGTAGTTTGTGGGTAACTATTTTCTTTCTACATTAGCTTAAGTTTTCAAGCTACCATTTTATTTGTGAACTGAGTTGGTGAATGAATGTTTTAAACTGCACACATACCAGAAATTGACAAGAAAGGTTAAAATGTTTTGAGCTACAAAAAAAAAAAAAAAAAAAGTTAAACCAGTGCTATATCTTACAAGAATGTAAGGCATGCCCAGCATGCACTTACTGACATCTTGATGCTTAGAGATGCTTAGAAAGAAGGTTAACTTTTCAAATCTGACAAAGTCTTGAAAGCCAATCTTGATTGTCTAGGAATCATTAATATGATGAGTGAGTCTGTTGATTCTATTAACCTTGGCTGTACCAGAACTCATCTGACAGTAATAATCCAAATGAGGACCAAGTTAAAAAAACGTATTTTAATGGATACTTGGCCTGTTCCAAGTACCTTTAAGAATATATAAACTAAAAGAAAATAAGAATAAAACACTTCACAGTTTGAACACTAATATTTGCTTGAACACTAATATTTATTTAAGTTCTATGGTTAGGCACTCTGATCAATGCTTTATATAAAGTATCTCAATTTAATCCTCATAGTACCTCAAGGGAATTTTCATAACAAGCTATGGATTTTAAGAGAGGCTACATGCTGCTATACCTGGGTGGCGGTGAGGGGGAAATCACATTAAATAACCAGTTTGAAAAACTTTTCCTTGGGCCCCCAGGCAGAAAGAGGTGCTCCACTCCAGGGTTAAAAGACTTTATTTACATGGCTATCAGCCCATGTCCCTAAAAATGCACCTTAAGAGTATGTGCTGACTTTACCATCCCACCCAGGCACAGTTCTTGGCTCAGGCTCCATTCTGAGGCAATGACCTCCTGAGTTCACAATGCACAGTACCACCTTCTCTTCAGGTTAGACCACCTATATGCAGTCTACAATTAGTAGCTCATAACCATTTTCTTTCCATATCATTTTAAGATTCCAGGCTAGTATTTTATTTGCAAACTGAGTTGGTATGAAGGAATGGTAGGTAGCCAGCTGACTCCAACTCTAATAGGCACTGCAAAACAGCAGCTTTCCTAAATGTCCTATGCCTTTCATTTTTAGTTTTTAATGACAACAGACTGGACATGCCTCAGTATACTCCAGGCCTCTTAGCTCTCCTGGCATCATTTTTATAGCCCAGAGTCTTTGTCCAGTTCCTCCTGCCCTATCACCAGAAAGAGTACAGCTGCCTCCTTAATTCAATGCCTGACAAAAAGCTAATGCTCAATAATGGCTGGAAAACTGAATTGTTTTCCAGAGACAAATTATTGATGAATATCTTGGTTACAGGCAGAGCCATAGATAAAAACAATTAATAGTTAGTGATCCTATTTTTGTTGGGAGAAAAAGTGAAATAATGACACTGTTTTTGAAAAGTACCAGAGATCTCCTGATTACAAATCCCTTTTCAGTCTTTGTCCTATTTGACCACTAGCTCATTTATCCTGAGCTGATCCTTCTCCCTTGAAGATCTCCTCCTTCGCACCTAAGGTTACATTCTCTTGGAAGATCAGGAAATCAATGCTCTCAGTATCCCTGGCTAGTTCTCCCCTCTCCGTGTTCACAGCCATAGCTTATAAACTATGATCTGCCCATGATAATACAACTGCTTCCTAACTGGAATCCTTTTACCAAGGCTTCCTCTTTTTGGTTTACTGATTAGAGAGAGGCTAGAATTTCTCTTTCTAAATCAGAAATGTGTCTTTAAGTCACTGTCCACAGCTTGGCACATCGCTGCTCTTAGTACCACACGTGATTACCCACATACAAGTCGGTCTCTTTCACTGACCGACCTCCCTGCTGGCTACGGCATCACTTATTCTCCTCCAGGCCTGTTCCATGTGTCCTACCACAGCACCTGACAGATACTGCAAGGCTGTCTGCTCAATAATAAGAAATTGATGGATTATAAATCATAAAATATTTGACAATGTTAAGACATTAACTGAGTCTATCTGGGTAGCTGCTTATCTTTTCCAACTGTTATCCATTGTACAGGTAACCTCCACAGACCATTAGCTTTCATCTGAAATAGACAAGCATAGTATAAAACAAATTTGTTTCTCCTATCACTAATAGTAGCAAGAAAAGTAACCTACAAATTAAAGAAAATAAAATTTAAATTACAATTTTATTATTAATACAGATTTCAAACTCAGTTCTCGGGCAGTTCTCATAATCCCATCTCTTCCCTCACAGATAATTCTCTTATCTTCCAGTTTCCAAGTGCAACTACATCTCCTACTTGCACTACTGTAAACACAGAGAGCTAATTTTCTGGTATTTACCAGCGTTCCATCAACTCTGCTGGTGCTCAATAAATATTAATTGAATTCATGTTTTAATTGAATGTCAAAGGCTTTAGCTGGTCATAATCTATTTGCACAAATAATAAAAAACATGTCAAAGAGCAACATGAGATTTCATGTATTACTAATCTAGTTTAGAATGTGATAAGTAAGTGGATGTTATGTTTTTCATTACCATTTCTGACTGAGTGTGAACATTCAGCCTTGAATATACCCTTGCTACAATGAAAACTGTCAAGGCTAATTCTTCATAGATAACTACTGAGGCATCAAGGTAAGCAGCAATTAATTTTAAGTGAAAAGAGTGCTGATTAAAAAAAGGTTGCTTCTTTGAGATATAGTGTTGCTTTCCTTAATGACAAAACTCCTTAAAGCTTCCTAAATTTTGTTTTGCTCATAGAATTCTTATTTTCTACTCAAGAAACCATTTAAAGCTTTTTCCTTAATAAAAAATGTTACTTGGAACTCATTTGTATTAAAAATATGACTTGCTTCATGAGATGAAATTAGCTCCTACATACCTTACTTTGTAAATTCAAATCATAAATTTCCACTTGAAACAAATTAAATTTTTTTAAGTTTTAAATTGTTTTCAAATGTTTTCTTTAAAATATGTCTAGAGTTAAGTGGAGCTACATATTTATTTTTAAATCTTTTTAGCACTAAACAGATGTTATTTGCCAAAATGATTGATATGGCCTTACAAGACAATCCTAAACCTCATGCTCACTTTTTATGCCCTTACCAAGTGGCTAGCCAGTTACTAGTAGAAGGAGGTAAATCTACTTTTGCACATTCCCATAATCTAGCCAATTTGTGAGCAAGAGATGCTCACTACAATGCTGTGTAGAGGGAAGCACTGCAGTGCTACCTATCTTTTAGGAGGCACACACACTGATTTAGAGGTGCTGTCTGGGACTGCTGATACACTTACACACACACACACACACACACACACAATCTCTACCATTTTATTGCCTCAAAAGATAAGACATATATAAATATGAAACCAACTTAGATAAAACAAATTTCTTTCCAAATGATGACAAAATGTGACAAACTAAATTTCTTTGACATCATCTAATTTCTTCAGTTTTTTTAGGCAGCTGCAGATCCTCATAGGCAAAGACCATGCTTTGCAATCACTGTTTCCAACTATCTCCCTCTTTCTCTCTCAATGACAGTGGTATTCATAACATAACCTAGTAGGAATCCTATTTATGTTATTCAGCATAATTCAAGTCCCTCTGCTACACGTACTTTCAAAGATCCATGCTACCTCTTACTGGTCTCCTCTGACCTGGTGATCAGAATACAGTCTCAGCACAGGACTGAATAGAACTACTGTGCTAGGTGTTTCACAAAAAGCACACCATTTACTCCAGCCACCAAATACAGAAGAGGTTTTATTTCCACAAGCCAGATGAAGATGCAAGAGATCAGAAAAAACACAGGTATAGCCTCAAAATTCAGTGTTCCCCTATGCCATCTATCTATCTGACAAATGGTTTCCATTTGATAAACAGATTTATTTGTATGACACTGTCTCACCTGGTAGTGTTAGAGCTCAATATAGTGTTAAGCATATGAACTCTGGAACCAGAAAACACAGTTTAAATCCTTGCTCTATGACTAGGCTATACACTGATAGCTGTATTTCACTAGCATTGTGGCTATATTGTATTGTTTAAAGAATAATGATGAGAAAAAGAAAGTCTATATATGTTCAGTACAGATGCAATTTTCCCCCCAAATATTTTAAACCCAAGGTTGGTTGAATCCATAGACATGAATCCACAGAGGGGAGACCCATTGTATTACCTTAGTGGAATCATCTTAACCTACTGCTAACCAGTCTCCCAGTTATTTTAAAAAATATTTTTATTTTTTTAATTTTTATGTGGTGTTGAGGGATCAAACCCAGCGCCCTGCACATGCCAGGCGAGCATGCTACCACTTGAGCCACATCCCCAACCAGTCTCCCAGTTTTTAATCATTACAAAAACAATGTAATAATCAACAAAGACACTGGCGTAACAGTATAATACAGAGTCCTAAAGGATTACACTGGTAAGGGGAAATGAAAAGCATCACTCCTACATGCCCTAGAAATTGATTTCAATTTTCTTTTACTATAGGAGGTATATATTAAAGTCAAGAATGTGTCTGTGTTTGATTCAAGTGTGTGCATTTAAGACTTGTTCAGCACAACACTTAGTCAAGAGTGGCCCCAAGACTCTAGATACTTTCCAAGACTAGATGGCAGATACTAATCAAGTATTTCCCACTTCTGGTGGAAGAGCATAAAACACTAATTAGTATTTCTAAGGCTTTAAACATGAATCAACATCTAACCATGAAGCAGTCCTTTCAGGTATAATCAGGAACATAAAGCAAGGATCAACAAACCACAGTCAAACCTATTTTTAAAGCTTTTTGGATCCTAATCCATGTTTATTGGTTTACTTACTTGTTTTAGCTGCTTGTATACTACAATGGGAGTTGAGAGGTTGCAAGACAGATTATATGGTCTGCAAAGGCAACAATATTTTCTTTTGCTCTTTTCAGAAAAAAATTGCTGATTCCAACTAAAAAGTATATATAAAAACATTTTATGTTTGACTTTTGGAATGGGCACTACATCAGGAAAAGAGAGCTAAATAAAGTAGGTTTAGCTTGTGTTACCAGGTTGAAAACAAGAGCATGGGCTTATCAATGTTCCATTTAAAGAGAATATAGAATTTCTAAAAATTGATATTAATATTCTCATAACAGGGTAATAGTTAAGAGTGATTCAGGCAGCCATGACCCTTGGAACACATGGCCTTCCATGGCTATGTGACTAAACTATTTCTGTCTAGAAACGTTTTAAGTTAATGCCTGTCTGTTCTGGTTTCCCTCATGGGATATGCTGTTTTTTTTTTTTTTTTTTTTTTTTTTTTTTGCATGACTATAAGTCATACTTCAAGACGTCTTCTCTGAAATATCCACTATGTTTTCAATTCACAGGAGAATAACAGAGTCCCACTAGGGGAAAGTGGTGTGCTCTTGAGCAGAAAATTAAGTTTACTGATTGAGGCTGACATCTATAATCAATCCAGATTTAGGACCATTGTTTGTTTTGAGATAAAGGGATTGTTGATTCTCTGCAGTTTCATGGACTTTCATGAACACAGCTTTAAAAAAAACAAAGTCTGAAGCTGGGCATACTGGTCCACACCTATAGTCTCAGCTAGTTAGGAGGCTGAGGCAAAAGTCTGAGGACAGCCTGGGCAACTTAATAAGACCCTACCTCAAAATAAAAAGAGCAGGGGATGTAACTCAGTTGTAGAGTGCCCCTCAGTATTAATCCCCAGTATTAAGGAGAAAAAATATATCTGAAAATATTTTTTAAAAGAATTTAGGTTACTGATAGACAGCAGGTATGAAGAGTTGTAGGTTCTCTGGATAAAACACTCATCCTGCTTTTCCTACTGCTAAAACTCTAGCACAAGCAGTTCTCTTCCTGATCACATCTTTCACCTATTCCATCTTTGCAACTCTTCCATTGTATGATCCAAAGCCTGCTGTCCAGCATCAGCAAAATCTCCTCTATATATCCTTTACCTCTTCTCCAACTCTGCCTTCACCATATTGCTTTAAATAAACCTTGATTCTCCCCTAGAGATACAACTTCCTGAAGCTTTCCAACTGTCTAAAAAAAGAGCTGGCCTAGCATATTCACAAACCCAGGGGTGAGAGAAATAAATATAAATTGATAGAAGCCATTGATGCTTTGGAATTGTTTGCTATGCAGCATGGACAACAATAGTTGACTATTCCAGAAACTGATAACAAAAGAGGGGTGCTGAAATCTATGGACCGACTTTGACACACAGTGGTGGAAGACAAGGAAATCCTTATAGGAACTTGAAAAACAGAGATACAATATGCAATGGTGAAACAGTTGGTATATAATGCCTTGTAAAAAGTGAAAGGCAGAAAATATCAAAGTTGTAGCAGAGCTGCCCTAGTTGACCTACAGCCCTGAGAATAAAAGATGTTTATTGTTGTAAGCTGTTATAATCTGGGGGTTATTTACTAGGCAGCATTATTGCAGCAACAGATGAGTATCTCAAAGGCTAAGTAGTTCTAACAGATTTTATGTCTCACAAAACCTAAAGTATTTATTTCAATTCTTAATATAAAAAGTTTGTCAACTCTTTCTTTAGACAGAGGCTGCTCTGTCAATATGGGTCCAAAGTAAAGATGATGTGAAGCAGAGCATTGGCTGATTTCAGATGTACACAACATGAGAGACAAGTAAGCTTTCTTTACAGCAAGCCACCAATGTTTTGAGGAAGTTTGTTACCACAGTATAATCTAGCATATTCTGATATAGAAATTTACTCTGACTTTGTTTTCAAGGGAAATAACTCAGATTACTAGTACTTTTTTTTCACTATTTACTCCTTCCTGGTTATCTCTCCAGGACCCTTGTTGTATTTCCCTATTCTCTAAACATCTGAGAGCCATGGGGCACAGCACCTCTTCTCTTCAGTCTAAATACACTCCCTTAGTGAATGCATCCAGTTTCTTAACTTTAAACAACATTTACATGCTGATGACTTCCAACTTTATATTCCTCACCCAGGTCTCTCCCTAAACTCATAATTCACATAACTGCCTGATTAAGATCTCATTTATGATAAAATTAACCTTTTTGGTCTAAGAAATTAGAATTTCAAATTTATTATGACCCAAGTAAAACTCCTAATCTTCCATCCAAACTTCCTACAGACTTTCCCACCAAAGTAAATGGTAACTTGATTCTTCTGACAGCTCAGATGGAAAACACTGAGTACCATCCCTAGCTCCCCTTTCCTCTCATTTTCCACATTGAATTAGTCAGCAAATCTTAGTGAATCTATCTTCAGTATATATCCAAAATCTGATTGGTACATCTTACCACCTCAAATACCACCATCTAGTATAAGCCATCATCTCTTCTTGTAATACTGCAACACTTCTTCCTGCTTACAGCCTTGCTTTGCTACAGAAATTATGAGGACTAGGACAACAATTCTTTAGATACTAAAATCAGCTTATTAAATCTTTGTAATCCTCTCCAATGTATTTTAGGTCACTTAAAGTAAAAGCCGAAGTCTTGTCACAGTCTGCCCCTTTCCTCACTCCTTACCTTCCATATCTCCTCTGTCATTAATTTCCCCAGATCATTTCACTCTAGCGATACTGTTGTCCTTGCTGGTCTTTGGACACTTCAAATAGGCTGCTACTGAAGAGGTTTTGCATACTTGCTGTTCTCCTATCTGGAATGCTCTTGCCCACAAACCCAGATATCCATAAGCTTCATCTTGTCAATCCTATTTAAAATCACAACTCCCATTTTTATTTTATTTATAGCACTTACCATATAAGACCTACTACATATGCTACTTACTTATTCACTATCTCCCCAGATAGAATGAAAGCTCCCAGAAGATAGGGGTTATTACTATCTTCTTTCAGAATTATCTCCTTTGTGTCTACAAGGAGCATGGACACATGGGAGACACTCAATATTTGCTGAACTAGTTAATGAATCTGTAATCAGATCTAGTCTATATCTAATATTTCTAAGTTCCAAACTAATAATTTAGGCACTTAGACTGGAAATAAAATGTTGCATTGAGAACAAAGATTCATACAGTAAGATAATTTTTTTTTTTTTACTTTGGTAATAAATCTTTTTTTTTTTATTTCCTTTTCTCATTTACAGCAAAGAAAATACAGAAATTATGAGAACTAGAATTCAACACAATTATATTTAGAGCTCTTGGACTGGACTAAAGCCTTAGTTTTAAGATTACAGTTATTTTTCCACTATCATAAAAGAATTTGACCTCCAGGGAGTATGTTTGTATGATATACCAGATTCCTAAGAAATGAATAAAACACTCAAGTGTAATTCTTAAAAGAGAAAACAATTGACTCAATAAGACTCAAGATAAGTTTTTTGAAATTTGAAAAGTGCTGTATGAAATTTAACTTTACTGTTCAAATGGCTTTCATTCTTTTCCTTTACTTGTCAGTCTTTCTCAAAACTAAACAAATGCTTTTTAAATTAAGTACTGCTCTAAAACTCAGATAGTATTAGAAATAACCATTTATCAAACCAATTCTTTTAGGAGGAATAAAACTGTAAAAAAAAAAAAAAAAAGGCTGACAATATTCACAGATGAGCATAGTATAAGCACATCTTGAATGAAAGTCTGTTTACAACATTTATCAACATGTACACCAATATATATCTGTTAGCCATTAAAATAAATAGGACATTAAATTGAGTACTTCTCATTGTCATCAGATATGTAATATAATATGAAGGTAACCATTAGATTTGGATATAAAATACATTGCTTAGGTTAAATAAAACTAAAGTTTTAACCTGAATATTTTACAATATGGCTATCCCAGAAATATTTTCACTAAGGTAGAACCCTCACAACCATCAAACTAAAATAATTGAAGGGGGTGGGGGAGTATAGGGCAAAAGGAGAAGGAAAGGAAGATAAGGGTGAGGGGTAGAGAAAGGAAGAAGAAAAAAGAACCCACGCCTTATTTTAAATGTTGAAATGTCACATCTACCAAGCCTTTGATGATTACTTTGATATCTCTTTTTCCCCCAAGGAACTCATTACTTATGTTTCAGTGAAGACAGTACTGACAGACACTGGCTCCCTTATTAAAGATTTCCTTTCTGTAGAATTCGGCAAACTAGTCCTACCATTTTCAAATTCTGTTAACAGGTAACTTTTGGTATACTTAAGATAACACCATCCTGAAGTCTTCTTTGATATAAGGAGAGTAACTAAGAACAGAGTAGGGACAAAGAGCATGAGAAGAAGATTAACATTAAACAGGGATGAGAGGTGGGAGGGAAAGGGAGAGAGAAGGGAAATCGCATGGAAATGGAAGGAGACCCTCAGGGTTACACAAAATTACATACAAGAGGAAGTGAGGGGAAAGGGAAAAATAATACAAGGGGGAGAAATGAATGACAGTAGAGGGGGTAGAGACAGAAGAGGGGAGGGGAGGGGAGGGGAGGGGAGGGGGGATAGTAGAGGATAGGAAAGGCAGCAGAATACAACAGACACTAGTATGGCAATATGTAAATCAACGGATGTGTAACTGATGTGATTCTGCAATCTGTATACGGGGCAAAAATGGGAGTTCATAACCCACTTGAATCAAAGTGTGAAATATATCAAGAACTATGTAATGTTTTGAACAACCAACAATAAAAATTAAAAAAAAAAATGAATGATCTATAGCTACATTAAATAGCCAAAAAAAAAAAAAAAAAAAGATAACACCATTATATTTGTTTCAAATAAAGATTTCAATTATTTTATATTCTAATTGTGGCTTTCACTGTTTATTACTTACCAAGTCCTAAAAGATCAACAGTGGGCTCTGCAGCTTTTTTAGGGCTGGTACTTTTTTTAGGCTCCAATTGTTGATCTTCTTTCTTCTGTAGCTTTTGAAGTAAACAATTAGATATATTAATTTTTCTTAAATCAAACAAACCTTTTAATTCCAACTTATTATGCACATTTTTGGTACAGTTAATATAACAAAGCATATGAACACAGTGAATGAAGCTTAATGCATTTATCATATAAAAAACAAATATGGTCTGGGGTTGTGGCTTAGTGGTAGAGCACTTGCCTAGCATGTGTGAGGCCCTGGGTTCAGTTCTCAGCACCACATAAAAATAAATAAATAAAATAAAGGTATTCTGTACGATTACAACTAAAAAATAAATATTAAAAAAAATAGACATGGTATTTTTTTTTTCTTTTTTTGTGGTGCTGGGGACTGAACCCAGGGCCTTACACATGCTAGGCAAATGCTCTATCACTGAGCTACATCCTAACATGGTTTTTAAATTTGAATGATAGTTCTTTTACATTATGACCCCAAAATAGTGGATATACAAATTTAACTCTTAACATAACTGTTCTTAACATTACACCCCTAATGTGTAATTAGACTTTTTGAACAAATGCATTTCATATTATTTCCTAGCTACTCTTAATGCACTCCAGTTAGCTGAGGTTGGGGGAGACCTTGGAGTCTTTATGAACACAATAGGAGTCCCATCATCCATACTACTGGAATCACCAATATATCATGAAAAGCCCAATGAAATGTTATTTGATATATTTTCTTCCTGAGTCTACATAATTAGTTACTTTTCCAATATAATATTATTCTAGTTCTCAGAAGCTTAAGTCTTAATTATATATTCCAAACTCTTTCTTTTTCTCAAAAAAAAAATGTCATATAGGACATGATGAAAAGCACCACAACTACTATGTTCTCAGTTCTGAAATCAATATAAGAAAACAAAACATTCATTCATTTACTCATTCAATTCTCAAACCATTCCTATAAGATCATTTCTACTATTCACTATTTAAAGAATTCAGAACTTAATTGTTATGGGGTGCTGTTTGTGCGTGCCATGTGCACACACACATATTTGACACTGGGGATTGAGCTCAGGGGTGCTTTACCACTGAGCTACAGACCTTTTTATTTTAGATAGTATCTCACTAAGTTGCCTAGTCTGGCTTCAAACTTGTGATTCTCCAGCCTCTCAAGACAGCTGGGGTTACAGGTATGCACCACACAGATATCTATTCTTTAACACCCTTCTTTAAAAAAAAAAAAAAAAAACCAAAACAACTAACCTGTAACTATATATAATTTTCACAGTATCTATTCCTTTAATTTTAAACATCCAGTATAGGTTAAAACTCATCTGCTATAGTTTTGCATGTGAGAGATCCAGGGTTCAATCCCCAGCACCACAAAAACAAACAAACAAACAAACAAATAAATACAAAAATTCCAGGGCTGGTGTTGTGGCTCAGTGGGTACAGCGCTCACCTAGCACAGGTGGGGCCCTGGGTTCGATACTCAGCATCACGTAAAAATAAATTTAAAAAATAAAGGTATTATGTCCAACTACACCTAAAAAAATAAATAAAAAATTCCAAGGAAAGCATAGTTTGTAGTAACAAAGTAAGCAATTCTTTTCAGCTGATACTTAAACTGCTGAAACTTCCTTCTTTCCCTACCCATCTCCCTTCCTTTCTTCCTTCTTTTCTCCACTCATTTACTTGTCAGCCTGTGTTATTTTAAAAATTCAAATCTAGAATGGAATCTGAGGATCAAGTGGCCATGCACATACAAACCTCAAATATATGGAAACCTCAAATATTCCAGAACAGAATTCTAGCAGCTTTCTTGGAAAGGTGGTAATTGTTCATATTGTGGGAGTGAGTTTTATGCTTAGTAGATATGTAAAAATCCAAACAGAAGGCTTTAATTGAAAATAAACATATAATCTGGCCAAACTTATTCACTTGGCAAGTTAACTGAAGTTCAGATATTAGATGCCAAATAGGAAAAGACTACATCTATTACTTTCTCCTACCCAAATTTGGAATTCTACTTTGGTGTAATTCATTACTAAATCTTCTTCCACAGAAATAAATATGAAACAGACTCCAAATCTGAGTAACTCCTTCCTTGTCACTTTCTGTAGTCTAAGAATCTAGAACAGGGTCCTTCTGACTAAAATGATCTTTCAAAAAATACAAACACCAATATTTATAAAATGGTTTTGCCACCAAATTAGAATTACCTTTTAAAATATTACTGAATATGAACTATCCATCATTGTTTGAAAGAAAGAGAAAAAATCAAATCAAACAATGCCGTAGTCTTCCAGTTATTCTGACTCCCACCCCCAGAACTACTACAAAAAATCTGTGAAATCTCTTTCCTCTTAGATGTCCACACCTGTTTTCTAAGAGTTCTCTTCTTACTTAAGAGTCCAATTACATCATCGTTCAAAAGAGTGTTTATCAACCATTTTTCACAACTGCACATTTTTCACAACTGCCACATTTTTCACATTTGTATAGTTGTGTAAGATAAGGAGAAACTATAAGGCAATAATAAGGGAATGTCCTAAAACAGTTTTGTCAAACTGCAGGTGTGTCCCACTAGCAGATTTTGGAATCTGTTTTATGAACCACACTAGAAATTCTAGCATGTTAAAAAAAAATTGAGTGGTGGGTAGGGATAAATAGAAAATAGAGTGCACTATACAGAGTAATATCTGATGAATATCTGTTTTGCACATCTGCACATACATGTGAGCATAAATCTGGACATTATATATAATGTACTTTTTACCAGAGTGATAGGCTCATGCACTAAAGACAGTCTGCTTCTTTGTTCCTATAATGGGTCACAGTAGGAGTGAAGAATGTCTATGACCTGAACCTTACTATTATGAACCGAGCCGGCTACTTTAGAAGAATTTCAACAATTCAAACATAAATTACCCTTAGAGTTGGCATCTGATAATTTTTCCCACAAATCACAAAAGCAAGAGAATTGATCAGTTTAAAAGCTTATACCTGTCCATCTTCAAATCTTGCTAAGACAATAACAAACTCATCAATGTGTAGCAAAGGCAATTTTGTAGATTACTCCCTTGTGTCTTCAAAGTAATCCAAGTTTAAACTACATATATTAGTGAGAGCTATAAATACTGAACTCAGATAATACTCTACTTCATTCATAAATGTAAACATAAAAAAATAATCTTTTTTATTTTTTGAAATATTCAAGAATATATCAAAGTACCATTCTATATAAATAAAAGGAATCTCTATAAAATTCCAGAGAGTAATAACTACTTAATCTTTTAGAGCTAAATATCCATAAATACATAATTTTTTATAAAAATTCCTTGAATGATTTTCTGATAAAATGGATAATTCTAAAATTTCAGAGAGAAAGTATTTGTTTTCCTTGTCATAGGATGAGTAATAACATCCAAAAATACAGACTCAGGAATTAAGAAAATTTAACTTATATATTGCCATTATGTGGGTTAAAAAAAAAAAACCTACAATGTGATGGGTACACATAGACTTGAAATTTTAAAAAATTTAAATACCTAAGTGTTGTGTTTTACTCCATTTTACTAAACATTTAAACCTAAATTATCACCATTAAATTGAGGAACAAAGCCTGTTTCTAAAAACTACTACTTCCAGCCATTAAATCCTGTCCATAGTTAGGGCTGCCCAATACTGCCATATTATAAAAGCTGACAAGATTGCTAGTCAGTTTTAACTGAGGAGGAAGATTATAAATGGGCTTAGCTACTAAAAAAAGGAAGAGACAGCTGAAGTGTTAAATCTCTTTTCTTTGCCACATTGTATAACCCAGCATTTCAAAAATCAAACATTTAATAATTTCAAGCTAAGAACAATTTTCCTATTTCCCCTCATTATAGTATCTGTAGCAACAAGGCAATGCAATGACTTTTAACCTGGATTTATCAAAAAAGGAGCAGCAGTATCCTGTGCTCATCCTAAAACCCTGTCTCATGGCTACTCCGAAGTCCACTTAATTTCTACAGCAAAGCATATTTGTGGATTGCTCTTTTTTGTTATAAGACACTGAATATCACCAATGTTAACATTCAGAAAATTATAAACAAATTTCCAAAATGTACTTCAATTAAACACATCCATTAACAAATAGTTGTGTAATAGATTATTACTTCCTAACAAGTCCTTCTAAAATGAAAACATCTTCAGGATCATGTACAAGTCCTTTTAGAACACAAGTCATACTCATGAAATATTTTCTATTAATCTGTACCTTTGTTCCCCAGCATACCAATTCTGTTGTGTCTTGCAAAGAAAAATAAGATAAAATTATTTAAGATATATATCTCTCATATAAAAACAAAACCCATAACATCTTGAAGCCAAATATTTAAGAATAAAAGGCCATTATCTTGTTAGGAATTTTGAGCAGGGATTACTAAGTGTGGTAATACTAAGTCAATATCTTGATGACAACATCTTCCCCACATAACTGATACCCTTTTAATATTTCACATTCAGCTCAGACATGATAAATGATACATACAGAATCATTCTACTTTAAATCCTCCTCCTACTAAAATATCACATAGGGAATTTACCTTTTAATAAGTGAAGAATGCAGTCAACTCTGAGTACATAAAATTGGGCAATCTATCATTTACTAAGAAAAATTTTCTGAGAAGCAAGAATATAGGTCTACTTTAGTAAACAATTTTATAAAATATAATTTCCTTAAATTCACTTTAAGCAGATACCCCATTCATATTATTAAAGGTTTTATTAACAGAAGCTTTACTACACAATCATTTTGTGATTCATAATGCTACTTCACAGAGTATGATCACTTAGCTTGCAAGTCCTACATTTGCCACCATTTCCTATCTCTTTAAATAAAAGACATAACAGTCTCTATAATGAGTTTCACTATTCTTTGTTCAGTTAATGTAGATAACAGCATTAATACTTATTACAGAACTATACAACTTTCTAGGTTTTAGAGAAAGTTATTCAAAATTTTCTTTAAAAAATACTAATCTCAAATCATAACACTTATCTATATGAAATTTCCTTTAATATTAATAGAATCATGCACCTATAAGGGACAGAAATCTATTATGTTCAATTCTCATTTTAAAATCAAGGAAAGTAAAGTCATATGATTTGTCCAAGGGTCTCATACATGGCTGTAGTAACACAGATTAACCTCCTGATAGGGCTTCTTTTCCTTCACCATGATGCCTTTTGCTGAGTCCAGCCTTAAGACGTTTCATTTTGTTTATGCAAATATTCCCAAAATCCAAAAAACTGTGAAATACTTCTGGTCCCAAGCATTTCAGATAAGGGATAGCCAACTTTTATTTACCCAATGCTTAACAACTCATATATATTTTTCTTCCAATGATAAAAAGAGAAACTGCAATAAAGGAATCACAGCCAAGGTACATTGTAAAGACCACATGAAAGGTATAAAATGTTATAAAATTCACAAGTGATGACTCTCATGGAATGAATAGAATTATATGAAGTATAAAGGTAGGGGCATTTACTTTCAGGTATATAGTAAAGATAGGAAGAGGACCAACATGTCAAAGTTGATAAAGCTACCAGAAGAAGAAAACTGAGTATGGGATAGTGGGAAAGGGACTTAGATGGTGGACATATATCACTAACTTACAGATCTAAGTGAAAAGTAGTAATAGAAGACAAATACTTACATTTTAATTTTATCTTTATTACTTTATTTGATTTATTTCTACAATATGGAAGGACCTAAATTGCCACCTAGAGCTAGTATTTTAAATAGGCCATCAATTTTCAAAGTGAGTAGTGGATAACAAAGATATGACTTCTAGGGAAATATGTAGAACATATGTACTGTACTGATGCAGAAAAATCTGACCATGATGGTTGCGAGGCATATTAAGAGCAATGCTTTAGGAAGAGTAGCATTCATCTATCATGTCAGTAGAAGTTGAAATTGGGAATGAACTTTCTAATAGTTAGTCAATAACACACAGTTCCCAGAATACTATCTTATCTGTAACATCTCTCTGCTTAAGTCATCATGGCAAATTTAACCTTTATTAAAATTGTTAGTAACAACTCATGAATTACTTAAAAGCTTCTGGGCATTACATCATGTATACACTACTGCACAAGTAGAAAAAGAATTCAAAGACTGTATCACCACACTGTTTACTCATTTGAATCCCTTAATAAAAATAATTGTCTTACATTCCTACTCTAGATTGGCAGCTAGAACTACTACCTATGTATTTCTCCATGTGTGCTTTCACAACTGACTTATAAAATCATATTGTTTAAAACCACTTTATGTGAGAAGTAATCTTGCACATAACTCTATTCTCTGCCTCATTTATTTGTTTAGAATCTTGTTAGTTTCTTCTTTATTATTGTTTATATTGTACTTATAGATTTTATTACATTAAACTTATCTATATAAAGTATATTCTGTTCTTGAATTTAATATTCTTAAATTCTATTTTTAGGGTTTGAATTTAGAACTGCAATCTACATTTTATTTCCCCTAACCTTATAGATATCTTTAATTAAACATTCGTACAGGGCCTAGGGACACTACTGTCCCAAACAAATTTCACTGAGTTAGAGAAATATCAACAATTTACATTAATTTCAGAACTGGAAGGAGCCTTGAAGCTTTTAATCAATTCATTAAGAGATTCATAAAACACCACTGTAACATCTCTCTTCTATATTCATTCTCTAAGGAAATTTGCCAGTGTTATGGAATCATTGGATATGATGACACAGCACAGTCTATATTTAGATAATTCTGAATATTAGAAATCTTCCTTTTCAGCTGACTTTCAATATCCACCACTTATGCACATTCTCCATGCCACGGATGTGAATAAACAAATGGAAGAATGAATGTGTGGCTTCTTAGAAGCCACAGCAGATCATTAATTCATATGAAACCTTTGCTCATTTAAAAAAAAATTTATGTTTAAGACCACCTGAGAAATTTTGTCAAATGATGTCTTAACTAATCTTTATTGCTATGTCATTTAAAAATTAACAAGGTGACATGGATATACTCAGTTAATACAATGTTGGGGGAAAAAAAAAGAGTCTGTGACTAAGCCTGAGAAAAGAGCAGAAACTCCCAATACACTGGTATAAATTCTATTAACTGGACTTCTCTGGGACAACTGTCCATTCTGCTCACTATCTACTCTATTATCAGATCTTCAAGCCTACCTGTCTATATCATGACCACAAGGATACATAAGAGTCTAAGAATAGCTCACGTGAGACCAAGTCTATTAATCTGACAGGAGCTATAAGGGAAACCATACAAACAACTAGAGAGTGCTGATGAAATTTTGGGAAAAAGCCGTAAGCCATTTTTAAAAAAATCCATTTGAATTTTGCAGAGAATCCATGTCAAGTTCAATGATGCTGAATTCATAATTCACTTACATTTCCTTCTACAAGTCAGACATTTGGCCATTCCTAATCTTGTTGTGCAGTAGTCTGTACAACTTCTCAAAGAATGATCTCTAGTGTTTTATAAATTGGGTCTACAAAGTTCCTCATTATTCAACACAAGCACTGAATGACTACCCTTAATAAAAGTTTCCTTAAAATAACATTTGTCCCACAGTATTTGTGAGGGATTGTTTCAGAATGTCCCTCAGATAACAAAATATCTGGGTGCTCAAATCCCTCAAATAAAATGGCACAGTACTTGCATATAACCTACCCACATTCTGTCTTAAACTTTAAATCTTCTCTAGATTACTTTTAATACTTATTAAAATGTCAACGCTATGCAAATAGATGTTAATACTGTATCACCTAGGGAATAATGGCAAGAAAAATATCTGTAAATGTTCAATACAGCTACTACACACACACACACACATATATATATAATAATTATATATATAACATTTATAATATGTATATCATATTTATATATTATATTATATATATATATATATATGTGTGTGTGTGTGTGTGTGTGTGTGTTTTATAGTATTTTCCATCCACAGTTGGTTGAATCTAAGAAAGCATAAACCACAGATATAAAGGGTTCACTACATGATTTTTTTTTGGGGGGGGGGGGAATTAAGCAAATAAAGAGCAATTTAAAATGTAAGCCAAATATACAGAGAATCACTTCCATTTGGCTGGCATATAATAACTGCTTCATAAATGACAGCCAGTAGGGCATTTTATAGTTATGTGCCAGGACTAGTAAGCACTGGGTTACAATGATGAATAAAAACTGGCTTGAACACTGAGCTCCACACTTGGATTCACTATTGTTAATCTTGTTTTACACAGCATTCTGGAGGTTTGCAGTAAAGAAAAATAAGAGTAATTTCTGAAAATTATCACTTACTTATCAATTCAACTATGTAAGAAAACTATTAGTCAGACTCCTCAGTTTTAAGCCCAGTTTGGATACTCCCCAGCTGCGTGATTTTGAACAAGTCATTTAATATCTCTTAGCAGGTTCAGTTCCATTGTATGCAACCTATGTAGTCCCACAGAGCCCCTATGCTAAGTTTAGTGTTGAGCTACTACCATCCTGAAATTCTTAATTATTTTATCATTTAACTTGTATTTTGTAAACTAGGAATGAAACCACTCTATGACCTGGCTATTACACTCCTTGGTATTTATCCAAAAAGAAACAAAAACCAAAACCAGAAATCAGTATACTATAGCGATACAGCCACTTCAATGTTTATAACACTAGAATTCACAACAGCCAAATTATACAATCAGCCCAGTTGCCCCTCAATAAATAAATGGATTAAGAAAATGTGGTATATATACACAATGAAGTTTTACTCAGCCATAAAAAAATAAAATTATGACATTTACTGATAAATAGATGTAAATGTAGAACATCATGCTAAGTGAAATAAGCCAGACTCAGAAAATCAAGGGCTGAATGTTTTCTCTCATGTGGCAGCTAGAGTAAAAAAGGGAAAAGTGGGGCAGGGTGCATGGATTGGATATCATAAAGTCATGGGAAAGATCTGTGGAGTAGAAGGAGATTGAGAAGAAGGGAGAAGGAACGGGAAACAGTAGGAAATGTGGAATGAATTTAACAAAATATAGATTTTTAACAAAGCATAGAATGGGCAATTTCAACTTTATGTATATGTAGAAAGTGCCAATAAAAAATAAACAAATAAATGAGTGACAGGAAGATCAACAGAGAAAGGAAAATAGGGGAGGGAGACAGGAAGGGAAAGAAGAGGAGGGAGGATGGGGGACTGAATGGAATAAATCAACTTCCAAGCATGTATGACTTTGTCAAAATGAATCCAATTACCATGTACAACTACAACACTCTAATAAAATAATTAAATAACTAAATAAATAAAATATGAATTTTGTAAATATAATGGGCCAATGGGATGTAAGGTTAAGCATAGGAGGTAAGTGCAGTATGTGCATCTCCACCAGTCTTTGTTGTCCATTTGCACATCATGTTCACCAAGCTCCATGGGCACAGAATTGCAATGAGAGATTCTTATGGTTTGGATCTTGAATGCCCTCCAAAGCTCATGTGTTGAAGGCTTAGTACCCCATGCACAGCACTCTTCAGAGATAAGATCTCTGGTAAGGATAAGATTGGTTAAGGACTGACTTCATGAATGAATGAATCCATCTGTGGATTCAGAGCTTAATTTGATATTGAGTGATAAACTTTAGGAGGTGGAACCTAGTTGGAGGAAACAGGTCACTGGGATCATGCCCTTGAAGAGAATATTTGTCCCCAGTCTTTCTCTTTCTCACCCCTGTCCCCCATTTCTCTCTTCCCTTTCCTAGCCACCATGTGGTGAGCAGCACTGATCTACCATGTGCTCCCAGTCATAATGTTCTGCTTCACCACAGTTTAAAAGCAAGAGTCAGCCAAACATGGACTGAAACTCTTGAGCCAAAATAAATCTTTCCTATAGTTGATTTCTCTGACACATTGTGTCAGAGTGATGCAAAGCTAACACAGACTCCTAGTTTATATGAGGTTAAGTTTATTAGCTATTTAACAGGATAAGTAGGGATCCTGACAGTTCCAAGAAATCATGCTTTCTGTTCCAACCAAATCATGCTACAAAAGCAGAAAGGAGGTTATAGCATTCTAAGGAAGAAGAAAAACCAAAAAATTCTCTCTCACTCATGTTATTTCCCTATAACTAGCCAACAATATAAGTAAAAATGATATCAGAAAAGAAAGAGAAAGGGCAACCAACAGTGAACCAAAGGTAAAAGAGCTGAAAGAATAGGTATGTATCAAGAAGTAAAATTAAAACAGTAGAATTAGCTGGGTTTGGTGGTGTAGTCCTATAATCCTAGCAGCTAAGGAGGTTGAGGCAGGAGGATATTAAGTTCAAAGACAGCCTTAGAAACTTAGCAAAGCCCTAAGCAACTTAGCGAGACCCTGTCTCAAAATTTAAAAAAAAAAAAAAAAAGGTGGAGACGTGGTTCAGTAGTTAAGTGCCCCTGGGTTCAATCCTGGGTATCAAAAACAAAAAATAAATAAATAAATAAATAAACAAAACAAGACAAACAAACAAAACAGTAGAGTTAATTTTGTGCACATTCCCACTGTTCTTGTAAGAACAAAACACACACATGCAAACTAAGAATACAAACTGTATAATTTTGGTGATTCTATATGTGAGTTAAACAATTTTATATTTCCAACTGAAACTTACACTATACAATATAAAAATTAATGAGAAATTCAAATTAAAGTTTAAATTTTCTCTTTTCTCTGAACAATATTAACAAAGATATCTTGACAAGTTAAGAAACTCTAGAAGAAAGGGAAAAGCTTTATATTTTAGTGTATTCAATGACACCTTTTTCCTGTTTTTTGAACAATGGGTCTCTGATTTTCACTTTATACTGGGTCCTCTAAATTACATAGCTGGCACAGTTAATGACCATCAATTTCAGATCAATAAAACAACAATAATATTATCTGTTGTACTGACCTTATGCTTGCTGAAATAATAATTAAGATAAATATTACGAGACTTCCAGTTTCTGGTCCACCACATAAGGAGCCTACAAATCACCATTCTGTTTTAACAAGTTAAAAGCTGAACAAATTGAAAAATGAACTGCTCTTTTTATATCCATCAGAGAAGTGAGGTCACAAGGCAATCTGTAGCTCTCAAAACAGGAGAGATAGAGAGGCAGATACACAGAAGTAAAACTTGTAGAATCAGAGACCCACTACCAAGACAAGAAAACCTGAACTGTAGTTGATAGATTGCTGGAGGTGTGGACAAGCCTGCGAGATTAAAAACTCCAGTCACCCAGGGGCATCCTCATCCTTTTAATTTTACTGTCGGGAGCTAACAAGGTTCTCACAATGAAGATGGGAGGAAAAACCCGTATAGCTTCTGGAAAGAAAAAGGAAAAGGAACTATTTTGAAATGCGACTGGTCTTAACATGCCATGCTTTCAAGAGAAACTATTTTACTAAAGCCTAACCTTACCTAGGGAAAGGAAATATCCAATTCCAGCCCTCTACAGTTATCCTGTTTCACCTGAAGGGATGCAGGACAGAGGCACTTAAAAAGTTCATGGCCCAAGGACATAGGTTCACTAAAAGACTGAGACTAATCTAAGTGGAGGACTATAGAATACTCCTCCTTTCCCATTCCATATTCCATATTATTATTAAACTACTATTTACTGAGTTCCTTTCACCAAGTACACTATGTCTTGCTTTCAACAAAGGATTACCAGCCATATTTACACACTAAAAGAACACACACACATACACACACACACACACACAATTTGAAGACACAGACCAAACATCAGAACTGGACTCAAAGGTATCAGACCATGAATTTAAAACAGATAAAATTAATAAGCTACGGGCTGTGATTGAAAAAAGCACAGAATATGCAAGAGCAGATGAGTAATGTAAGCAGATATGGAAATTCTAAGGTAGAATCAAAAGGAAGTACCAGAGATCAAAAAAGCTGAAGAATGCCTTTGATGGGCTCATTAGTAGACTGGGCACAACTTAGGAAAAAAAATCTCTGAGCTTCAGGATATGTCACTAGAAACTTCCAAAACAGAAAAGCCAAGTTTTAAAAAAGAAAGCAACAGCAAAACAATAATAATAAGAAGAAAAAGAGCTTATGGGACAATTAAAAAGGTTTAACATACATGTAATGAGAATATCAGAAGGAAAAGAGAGAATAGAACCAAAGAAATATCTGAAGCGATATGTCAGAAATTCCCCTACATTAATCTTGAACACCAAAATCACAGATTCAAGAAGTTCAGAGAACACCAAGCAGGACAAATGCTCCCCAACCAAAAACAACAACAACAACAACAACAAAACAACAAAAAAAACCCTATACCTAAGCATATTATATTCAAATTGCAGGAAATCAAGATAAAGAAAAAAAAAATCTTGAAAGAAGCCAGAGGAAAACAAATGCTTTACTCATAATAGAAGAAAAAGTTAAGAACATCCAACTTCCCAGAAACCATGAGAGTAAGAAGACAGAGCAGAGTGAAATAGCTCAAGTGTTGAGAGGGAAAAAAAATCCAAACAACCTAGAATCCTATTATCCTGCAAAATTATCCTTCAAAAGTGAAAAGGAAATAAAGACTTTATCTGACAAAACTTAATGGAATAATATGCTGTCAGTATACCTACCTTGCAAAAACTAAAAAAGGTCAAATAAGTTCTTCAGAGAGAGGAAAATGATTCAGGTCAGAAGTTCAGATCAACATAAAGATAGGAAGAACATTAAAGAATAAGTAAAGGTAAAACATTACAACTATAAAATGAAAAAAACTAATTTAATTCCTCCTTTTCTCTTTCCTTACTAGTATCTCAGAATCTCATGACTTTATGTATCATGTATCAGATAACAATCTTCACTAACCACATCACAGCTCTACTAAACTCATTTAAGTAGCACTTTTACAATGTCTGTTTCATCAGGTACTTTCATTGTTTTATTCCTTTACAATCAGGCTGTAAATGCTCTAGAAACAGTAGCCACTTATTACCAGGTCATAGGACACAGTTTCATCCTTTCACTCTTTGCATTAAGACATATTCTATCTTAACAGAAGTTCAGTCTCAAAAACCAATCAATTCACAAACAGAGACTGTTTCTCAATATAATGTTCTTGGTTTTAACAACAAAATATTTAATAATCAATAAAAAATAAAATCACAGCAAAGAAAATCTAGTCTATCTATTTCATAATGTTCTTTTAAATAGTTATAAACATTGATTCTTAGTGTGTCTAAATTTATGATTATTCTAGTGATTTGGTAAGAAATCAACTCAATGATATAATTTAATATTACTATAATACAACTACAATAATAACCAATACAACCATAATAATAACTTATATTTATGTAGTTTCCATGTTCACAAAACTCACATTTTTGCTTTTTACTTTTATTAGTTAATGATAATCTAACAGTTCCATTAATATAAGAGTTTGGAGACTGTGTTCTTGCTGACAGATCACCATGAGTTAAAGTAGAACACTGCTACTACAATTATTATTATCATAACTCCTCCTACTACAAACACTAGTACTATTACTTCTTTCACTCCCCACCCCTATTAGCATTCAAGAAAACTCTCCTTTCCTCCTCAATAATGGAAATTCTCCATGAAACTTAGTTGCAGCTATTTCAGAATAATACAGTGACTTTTTAAAAATACTTACTTCCAGTCTTTTGCTTTCTTTTTAAACTAAAGGAAAATGTAGATGACTTTAAGCTCAAATCTCCTGGTTATGCTAGAGAAATATGGCTCTCAGATTAAAGATGTTATATAGAAGTTTAAAGAAAAACTTCCAAGGCAATTGAATACCTTATACAAATTATAATTCACCAATTATCAATGAACTAATGAATGTAAAGAATTATTGTTCCAATATCCAAGACAAAAATAGCAGATACCACATATTTCCTGCAGGGTTTGGGTTAGCATAGTCAACTGATTAAAAGAAAATAACACCTGTTTTTAGAAAAGGTGTATAGTAGAGGATGGGTGCAAATTTCTAGTTGCCCTGTGGCTAGGAGTTCAAGTAGCAGGAATACTGCTTCTCAGTGCAATGGTGACAGAAAGAATACACTAAAGTTCAATATCAAAATCACAGAGACACATTGTTCAGGAGCTTTGAACATAGGTCAGTAAAGAATACCTTGAGAATCCAGCCAACAATGCCACAGGACCAATTTATCATGGAAGGGAGAGGTAACCCAGACAGAAACAAAATCTATGAAAAAAAAAAAAAAAAAGGCACAGGGGAACCTAGGGAACAGACAGGGAATCAATTTAAATGATCCACAGCAACCTAGTCTGAAAAGTGCTCCATGCTTCTCAGATGGAAAGTGAAGAGCTTTCAGGGAGCAATCTTGTAATGAACCCATAGCAGGGAGCCCAGGAGTTCTTAAAGAGCATGTGGGCTGCCCAGGCGCCAGTGAGATCTAGAGTTCAGCCGAGGGGGGCACAAATGAGGCAGGCACAAAAGAGATTGCAACTAAGGGGACTCAGGCCAGGAATACAGAAAAGAGTGCAGCTTACTACTATCCCTATGAGCTTAGCATCTTATGGGATTAACCAGAGGGAACACAGAAACTGGAGAGGTGGGCATATTTGTGCTAAGGGTTTTATCCTTGAAAGAATACATTTGTGGATTGTGGAGTGTGCAAGACCAACTCTGTTGGTCACTCTACCCTAGAAGTGCAGTTCTTAGGAAGCCTCTAAGACCCAGATGCCCAACAGTGATTGGCATCTGCCCAGCAAAAGGATGTGTGGAGCTATTCTGTCTAGAGCAGATACCTCACAACAAAGTTCCAAAGGCTGGATCGATCTTAATCCTAGCCTCTGTAACTTCACATTCAGAAATCTTCATCAACCCTGCCCTGGGAATGCATCTACCTAGGTTGCAGGCACAAAACCCCAATTTTTACTAATTCTCATTCAGTTCTACTTAAAACTATTGAGAAGGGAATGCGAGAGCTACTACAACTAGTTTCATCCCAGACCACTCCAGCTCGCAATTTAGCAACTCAAAGAAGATGGTTTTAATAAACCCTGGCCCTTGGTCTCACTAAAGGGTACATAACCCAAGAAGAAACAAAGGAGGACAGTGTAGCATGGGCAGTGAACACCCATTCTTGTTAACAGTTTTGACCACGCTGGCAGAGATAATTCCTTCATTTTTCATGAAGTTTTTTTTCTTTTCTTATTCCTTTCTTCTCTCATTTTTTCCCATCAAGTGTGAATGTGTATATGTATGTATTCTAGCTGTGTTGACTAGATCATGGAACACACACACACACACACAATTTTTTCTCTTCATTTTTTTTTTCTTTACCCATTTGTTATTTTGCCTAGTTTTGACTTCAGAGGATTAGGGAGTTTTGTTTAATTAGCACTGTACATATCATAGTGTTCACCATTTATTCTAATGCTACATATTGATCTCTAGTTGTTGCTGTCGTTTCCCTTTCTTCAGAGAGGGTCTGAGAAGCAGCTATGAGTGCACAAGGTAGAGACTCTACAGCTAAACTATACACACATCTCAAAGTAACAGCACATTTTCCTCCACAAACTAACTAAACCCTCTCGAATTTCAACAGTACTTCAACTCAAAGAATAGGGAAAGGAAAAAAAAAAAAAAAAGAAATTATTAGGTCCCAAGTAGGAACAACTAGAGGAGAATGTTGGGTCTCACTTTTAGACACCTACTCCATAACAAAATCAGAGAAAGATTTAAAAATGATGGCTCAGAAGAACCCACAGTGTTACAACAGCAGTTCTGGAAGAGTGAATCAAATTAGCAGTTCTGCAGTGGCGAACTGAGAGGCAATGACTGTAGGAACTAAGACTTGTTTTGATTACCCTAAGCCTATATGTTGAAGTTAAGAGATAACAATAATGGAGGACTTACTACAAAAGAGATAATGACTACACACCAAAGAATGTCCTCATGAAAGAGGAAGAGGGATCCATCTCAACAGATGAACACAAGTCCAAGACCTCTAAAGACACAAGGAAGCTAGCAAACAAATCTCCCCCCAAAAGTTAAAATCTTCCAACAAAGGAACATCTGGACATGGACGGGAATGAAATTCTAGAGAAAGATATTTAAAAATCGATTATTAAAAGGTTTATAATAAGCTAAAAGAAGATCTAAGGAACAAAATAAGACAGTAATTACAGGAGATGAAAAACCATGTCAATAGAGATTCTGAAAAGAAACCAATCAGAACTGCTAGAAATGAAAGACACAATAAATCAAATAAAAAATTCACTTGAAAGTATCACTAACAGACTAGATTACATATAAAACAGAAATTAATTCCTTGAAGACAGGGTATTTGAGCTGAATACTCAGCACACAGTAAAGAAAAAAAATAAAATTCTATGATCAGAACATACAAGCACTCTGACACATTAAGAAACCAAACTTGAGAGTCATTGGGATAGAAGAAGGTATAGGAATATAGGCTAATGCATAAGAACCTTTTCAGTGAAATAACATCAGAAAAATTTTCAAACCTTAGGAATGAGATGGACATCCACATACAAGATGCATGTAGAACCCCAAAGAAACAAGATAAAACTAGAACCTCTCTAAGAAACTTCATAATCAATATGCCTATCCTAGAGAAGGATAGAATGTTAAAAGCCCCAAGGAAAATGTCAAATCACATTTAAAAGTAAACCAGTAAGACTTAATTCAGACTTCTCAACTCAGACCCTAAAAGTCAGAAGGCTTTGAAATGAGATAATTCAAGCTCTGGGGGAAAAAAAAAATTGTCAACCAACATTGGTATATCCAGCGAAGCTACCATTGAGAACTGAAAAGGAAATTAAAAACTTTGTATGATGAGGATAAACTAAAAGAACTTACAACCACTAAACCTTCACTACAGAAAATAAACAAACCCCAGAACTCTCAAATGGATGAAACACTTCAGATAAGCAATTAAGCAAATAAAAATCAAGAATGAATTAAATTCATAAAACAATCAAAATGACTGGAAATCTCTTCAGAATAATTCTGAAAGTAAATGGTCTCAACACTCCAATAAAAGACACAGACCTGAAGAATAGATTTAAAAGATTTAGAGACCCAACCATATGCCATTTGCAAGAGACTCACAGGCAAACATATCCCCAGACCGAAAGTAAAACAAAGAAAAGACTTATTCCATGAAAATGGAGTCTGGAAACAATAAGAAGTAGGTATTCTCATATCTGACAAAGCAGAATTCAAGCAAAAAATAATCAAAAAAGATAAGGAAGGCCACTACATACTGTTAAAAGGAACAATACAACTAGAAGATATAAAAATAGCAAATATTTATACCCCAAATGTCTGTGCACCTAATTACATAAAACAAATACTTCCTAACTTTACTTAGTTCCCAGACTGACACCAATACAAAAATAACTGATGATTTCAAAATAACCCTCAACAAGAGACAAGTCATCCAGACAAAATTCAATATACTTCTGACCTAAATGATACTATAAATCAAATGGACCTAATAAATATTTACAAAATATTTCACCCAACAGCTGAATACACTTTCTTTTCAGTAGCCCATGATGGAACCTTTTCCAAATAAACTATATTTTAGAACACAAAGCAAGTCTTAACAGATCCAAAAAAATTTTAAAAAATCAATTTTATCCCATGCATCTTATCAGATCATAGTGGATTGAAATTAGAAATCAACAAGAAAAACACTTATAGAATCCACATAAAGATTGAACAATACTCTTTCAAATAAGGAATGGATCATAAAAGAAATGAGAGGAGAGATTTAAAAAAAAATTCCTAGAATCAAACAAAAACAGCAATACAACATACTAAAATCTCCGGGAAACCATAAAGGCACTATTAAGAGAAAAATTTATGTATTAAGTGCCAATGTTTAAAAAGAAAGAAATTAAGTTCCCAAATAAATTCCCAAATAAACAATCAAATGCTATCTCAAGGCTCTAGAAAAGCAGGAACAAACGAATTCCAAAACCAATAGAAGACTGGATATATAATTAAGATCACAGCCAAAATTAATGAAATAAAAAATTTAAATAAACAAAAGGAGATATCACCACAGGCACCTGTTTTTTTAAAAAAACCTTTGGGAGAATATAGAATTTATTATTTTAGATAAGCATATACTTCTTCTATAACTGAAATAATACAAAACCATTAATATCATGTTTAATTGCTGTCCTGATTTTTGTTTTCCAATTATTGATTAAATTGTTTCTTTACAATATTGATCTTACCATTTCTTGTGCTGTAATTGCTTTCATAGACATTGCTAAATTTTTAAAGGATCAATGCAACAAAGAATAAGCTCTTTGAAAAGATAAACAAAATTGATAAACCCCTACCAAAAAACTAACTAAAAGAATGAAAGAGAAGACCCAAATTAACAAAATTAGAGATAAAAAGGAGATATCACCACAGGCACCTGTTTTTTAAAAAACCTTTGGGAGAAATATAGAATTTATTATTTTAGATAAGCATATACTTCTTCTATAATTGAAATAATACAAAACCATTAATATCATGTTTAACTGCTGTTCTGATTTTTGTTTTCTAATTATTGATTAAATTGTTTCTTTACAATATTGATCTTACCATTTCTTGTGCTGTAATTGCTTTCATAGATATTGCTAAATTTTTTCCATTGGCCTATTTTTCTGTTTTTAAGATTTTTGTCTTTGTTTTAATGGTTTTCTGAGATATTTATCTTTTTAATTTTTTTTTTGGGGGGGGGAGGAAGGGAGTACTGGGGATTGAACTCAGGGGCTCTCGGACACTGAGCTACATCCCCAGACCTATTTTGTATTTTATTTAGAGACAGGGTCTCACTGAATTGCTTAGTGCCTTTTGCTAAGGTTGGCTTTGAACTCGTGATCCTCCTGCCTTAGCCTCCTGAGCTGCTGGGATTACAGGTGCACCACCACACCCGGCTACTTTTTAATTTTTTATTAGTTCTTTTTAATTATACATGATAATAGAATTTATCTTGATATAATTGTAAAGCATGGAATATAATTTGTTATAATTCAGTCCCCAGTACTTCCACTTCCCCACCCTTCCTCCCAATTCATGTTCACTTCCCTTTACTCTACTAATCTTTCTACTATTTACTTATACTTTTTTTTTTTTAATAGTGTCTTGTGGATATACATGATTGTGAGTTTCACTGTGGTACATTCACATGTGTACACAGGAATGTTAGGTCAGATTTATTCCACTGTCTTTCCTTATCCTATCCCTCCTCCCTTTACTTTATTCCCCTTTGTCTACTCCACTGATCTTTCTTTCATTGTTCTTTATTCACCACCCCCTACCCCATTTTGGATTAGCTTTTGCATATCAGAGAAAACATTCAAACTTTGACATTTTGGGACTGACTGTTTTTACTTAGTATGATAGTCTCTAGTTCCATCCATTTATTGGCAAATGACATAAAGTCATTCTTCTTCATGGCTGAGTAATACTACACTGTGTATATATGCCACATTTTCTTTATCCATTCATCTGTTGAAGGGCACCCGTGTTGGCTCCATAGCTTAGCTATTGTGAGTTGTGCTGCTATAAACATTGATGTGGCTGCATTTCTGTAGTATACTGATTTTAACTCCTTTGGATACATATGAAGGAAGAGTGGGATGCCAGTTCCATTCTTAATTTTTTGAGGAATCTCCATAATGCTTTCCAGAGTGCTTACACCAATTTGAAGTCACACCAACAAGTATGAGTGTGCCCTTTTCCCCACATCATCACCAATATTTATTCTTGTATTCTTGAGAATTGCCATTTTGACTGGAGTGAGATGAATTATCAGTGTAGTTTTAATTTGCATTTCTCTAATTGTTAGAGATGTTGAACATTTTTTCATATATTTGTTGACCATTCATGTTTCTTCTTTTAAGAAGTTTCTGTTTAGTTTCTTTGCCCGTTAACTGATTGGGTTATTTGTTTTTTGGGTTAGTGTTAAGTTTTTTGAGTTTTTTGTATATCCTGAATAGTAACACCCTGAGGAACAAGTGGCAAGATTTTATCCCATTCTGTAGGCTCTCTCTTGATTGTTTCCTTTGCTGTGAAGAAGGTTTTTAATTTGATGCTGTCCCATTTATTCATTTTTAAATTTTACTTCTTGCACTTAAGGAATCTTGCTAAGGAGGTCAGTTCTTGAGCTGACATGGTGGAGTGTTGGGCCTACATTTCTTCTAGCAGGTGCAGGGTTCATGGTATAATACAGAGGTCTTTGATCCACTTTGTGCTTAGTTTTTGTAGGGTGAGAGATAGGGGTTAAATTTCATTCTATGACTAGTATCCTTGATGAACATAAATGCAAAATTCTTAATAAAATATTGGCAAACAGCATACAAAAGCACACTAAAAAGACAGCACTTGATGATCAAGTGGGTTTCATCCTGAGAATGCAAGGTTTGTTCAACATATGCGTATCAATAAATGTAATTTGCCACATAAATAGACTTAAAAAAGATTAAAATCACATTATTAACTCAATAGATGCAGAAAAAGCATTTGACAAAAGTACAATAACCATTCATGTTCAAAACACTAGAAAAACTAGGGACAGAAGGAAATTACCTCAATATTGTAAAGGCTATATACACAAACCAAGGCCAGAATGATTATGAATGCAGAAAAAACTGAAAGCATTTCCTCTAAAAAGACAGGAAGAAGATAAGGATGCCTATTTTCACCAATCCTATTCAACACAGTCCTTGAAACTCTAGCCAGAGCAATTAAGCAAGAGAAGAAAATAAAAGGATATAAACAGGAAAAGAAGAGCTCAAATTATCTATTTGCTCATGACATGATTCCATATTTAAAAGATCCAGAAAATGCCACCAGAAGACTTCTAGAACTCATAAATGAATTCAGCAAAGTAACAGGATACAAAATCAACATCCATAAATCAATCATGTTTGCATACCCCAATAATAGAACTGTTGGAAAACAAATTAGAAAAACTATCCCTTAAAAATAGCCTCAATCCAGGCACAGTGGCACACACCTATAATCCCAATGGCTCCGGAGGCTGAGGCAGGAAGATCAAAAGTTCAAAGCAAGGCTCAGCAAGGGCAAGGCACTAAGCAAGTCAATGAGACCCTGTCTCTAAATAAAATACAATAGGGCTGGGGATGTGGCTCAGTGATTGAGTGCCCCCCGAGTCCAATCCCCAGTAACAAACTAACAACAACAACAAAAAATAGCCTAAAAAAAAATGGGGATAAATCTAATAAAAGAGGTAAAGGATATCTACAATGAAAACTATAGAACACTAAAGAATGATATTTTAGAAGATGGAAAGGCTTCCCATGTTCTTGGATAGGCAGAATTAATATTGCCAAAATGGCCACACTACCAAAAGCACTATACAGATTCAATGTAATTCCTATCAAAATTCCAACAACGTTCTTCACAGAAATAGAAAAGGCAGTCACGAAATTCATTTGAAAAAAAATAAGAGACCTAGAATAGGAAAAGCAATCCTTAGCAAGAAAAGCAAAGCAGAAAGCATCACAATACTGGTCCTATTTCTTGGTTTGACCAAGCCCTAGAACCCTAGACTTCTGTATTCAATTGCTTATCTATGTAAGCAAAGAGACTGAGAACAACTTTGAATTATGTGTTTAAGATGGGTCTTTCTAAGAAGTTATTCAAAGTAAAATCTGAATGATAAGAAGTCACCCAAGAGAAAATCATGGTGAGTACCACAGAAAGAGCTAATGGTGCAAGGGTCTTGAGATCATAATAAGCATGACATATTTTAGCAACACAAAAAAAGGGATGGCTGGTAGAATGAACAAGGGAAAAAAATGAAAAATGTGAAGTCAGACACATAGTGTATGGATTCACTGTGTATGGCAAAGGAAAGCCATTGGGAAGTATGAAGAAAGAAGGTAACATGACCTGACTTACCTTTACACAGAAAACTCTGAAGGAGGTGGGGGCAGGATGTGAGAACAGGAGGCAACTGCAAAGATCCAGGAAAGAAATAAAGGTGTGCTACTTTAGGGTGATAATAGTGAAGATAGAGAGAGGTATAGTTATGAAGACTGACTAATGGAAGTAATGGTGGTAGGGAAGGAAAGATAAATCTAGGTCAACTTGGATTTTTGCCTTGAGCAGCTAAGTGAAGCTGGGGAGTGATATTGGGGAGAAGGGAGCAGCTGAGAGAAAATATCAAGAGTTCTGTTTTGGCCATGTTCAGTCTAAGACATATATTATGTGGATATGGACACACAGGCAGCTAAATATACAAGGCCAAGGTTCTGGGGCTGGATCAAGCAAAGAAATACAGATTTAGAAGCCATCAGTGTACTCTAATAGTTAAAGCTATGGGAACTGTTGAGCACCTGTAGGCAGAGAAAAGGTACCAAAAAAGGGGGCCCAGCGCTGAACTAGAGTCCTAAAATATTTTGAGGTCTGGCAGTGAATACAGAGCCAGCAAAGAATAGAAGGAACAGCTAATGAAGTGAAAATAAAACCAGAAAAATGGGATCCCTGGAAACCACAAAAAAGTACTTTATGAAGCAGAATGTGGCCATCCATATAAAAAACTAATGAAAAGAAAGGCAAAAACAGAAAAATCCGATGGGCTTGATAACAGGAAAATAATTGGTGACCTTGACTTTAAGGAGCCTCAGGAGAAGGTGTTGGAACTGGAGGAGCATGGAATGAGGAGAAAGCCTTGAATTAGAAAGTATAAACAATGATTAGAGAAGACTCTTTCAAAAAGGGTAGTGGCTGGAGATGATAATAATGGGAGATCACAAATTAGGATAATTTGGTAGGGAGGGAAGGAATTGAAGAAAGAGCAGGTAATCACAGACTTGAAGGTGTGAGGCAAATTACCCAGAGCCCAGTTGGAGCCACTGATCAATGACAGGGGTAGCCTTGCCCATTTCATCAGAAGGAAAGATAGTGCACAATGCAGGCAGGCTGATTGTTTCAGGGTAGGGAGAATGAGGTAGTTCCTTGTAGCTGCTATCTTCTCAACCTGAAAAACATTATTAAAATAGGTAATATGTTTACATAGAGAAAAAAGGCATAAAAAACACTCTTCAGAAGAATAGAAAGCAAACCTACTAGGAAAGTGGAATAGAACTATAAGCAACATTCAATGCCCATTTGAGATTTGTAGCCACAAAGTGATAGTGAAACCAGTAAGCAGACAGAGAGATTTTTGGCTCAATTGAGGGTATGGAACAGAATGATAATTGAGCTGAATCGGTTCTTGCCAGAAAGGAGTACCATTGAGGGAGAGCACGTTATTCAGAAGGAAATAAGGAGTCTGCAATTGCGGAATTTTGGTTAAGTCAGAAGAACTATTTAAAACATTCTAGTTTGAGATAAAAATAATCTCAATACCTTAAGGAATTTCTTCTTTTTTTAATTGTTAAGTCATTTATCAGATTTTTGACAATAGCATTGAGTGTAAATAGAGTAGTTTTCCAACATTATTTACTTGAAGTCTTTTCATGTTATTATGACACTGAACTATACTGACTGGACAGTGAAAATTTTAATAATGTCTTCCTGCATGCAATGATTAGTATGCATGTAGAAACATAAGAATGGTTTGAATAAGTCCCCCAAAGGTTCATTCATTAAAGGCTTGGCTCATGATTCTATGAGTCCTACTAGAAGGTCTTCTGGTACATAGGGTCATGCCATGGAAGGGGAACACCTTTGTTCCTAGAATCTTTTTTTCTCTCTTTTCCCATCCCAGCCATGAGGTGAGCAGTTTTGCTCCAGCATGTATTCTTTACCATGATGTGCTGCTCATCACAGGACCAAAAGCAACAGTGCCAGTCAACCATGGGTTGAAACCACTAAAACTGTGAGCCAAAATAAACCTTTCCTTTTAAAAAGTTGATTATCTTAAGTATTTATTACGGTAACAAAAAACTGGCTAACATAGGTATGGTATGAAAATGTCATTGCAAGAAAGATCAACTAAAATTAAATCAAATGAAGCATAAAACACATTGACATCTGGAAACAATTTCAAGGAATACCCAATTCATAGGCTACAAAGAAAGAATGATTGAAGGAACTACCTCATTCTCCCTACCCTGAAATGATTCTGATTCATTTTTATGGAAGAAAAGAGTGGACAAAGGGGTTGGGGAGAGAACACAGGGAGGAGACAACAGGTTTTCTCCTCTCTTCTCCTTCTGCCTGTCATCTTTCCCTTAGGCTATAAGCTCTGAGAAGATTTTTTTTTTTTTTCCTGAGATCCTCTTTGTGCCTCCAAAACTAGAATGGGATTCAATAATGAATTAGCTCAATAGAAGATTCTCAGTAAATGTGTATTGAAATTAGAATTCCCAGGCAAACATATACAAAATTATTGGTCATGGAAAAAGAATAGGTGGAACCTAAACAAACACCCTTGTTCCTAGAGACTCTTAGAAATGAGCTCTATTGGGAAGCCCAGCACATATCAGGTTGCCATAAGGAAAGTATGGGGACAGTAATCAGAAATATCACAGTTTTCCAACTAAATGCACCAGATCAGACTGTAAGCTTTAAGAAGGCAGAGATTTTTGTCTAATTTTTTACTGCGTATATCCCATGAATATATTGGTTGCCATAAGGAAAGTATGGGGACAGTAATCAGAAATATCAGTTTTCCAACTAAATGCACCAGATCAGACTGTAAGCTTTAAGAAGGCAGAGATTTTTGTCTAATTTATTTACTGCATATATCCCATGAATATATTGGAGAACCTGCACACATCCATACATATTTGTTGAATAATTTGGTATATTTTCAGGGTTAGAAAGATGAGAGACCAAAGAAAAAATACTAACAAATTATGACCTTATCTTGGAATAACCATTTTAAGATTAAGCTGTAATTATAAACATTGAGGCCCTCCTGACTCCAAAGTCCATATTTTTTTTACTATACCATGTTGCCATGATTTAGTATAGATGGTATGTTAAATCAATCCAGGAACACTACTATTAGAAAATGCATGCTAAAGATATAAACAGCTTACTATTTCCCAGTGAGTATGAGCAGTTGTTTCAATTAATCTATGGCAGCAGACATTCATGAGAAGATAACAAATTCCCAATAAACTGCCTTCCATTTAGAAAGATCTGCTCTACCAATTATGAGATATGTGACCTTAGTCATTTTTCATTCTAAATCTTACGTTTCTTTCTTTTTTGGGAGGGCGGGGGGGGGGGGGGGGGGCGTTGTACTGACTGTACTTAGAGGTGCTCAACCACATCCCCAGCCTTTTTTATATTTTATGTAAAGACAGGGTATTGCGCAGTTGCTAAGGGCCTTGGCTCAGTTGCTGAGGCAGGCTTTGAACTGGAGATCCTCCTGCCTCAATCTTTCAAGCCACTGGGATTACAGGTTATTTCTTCTTCTATCTTTGTATGATACTTGTATTAAAATTTCCTAAGGTTACTGTGAGGACTTATTAGCACTTGTAAATGCTTATTATTAGCACAATGCATAGCACTTGACAGAAACTCAGGGTTGATCCTTTTCCCTCACCTTTTCTCCTATCTTTCCCCACTTTTGTTATGTTATAGTGTTATACACATAAGCCACAGAGCATATTGGTTAAGAGCATAGTCTGAAGGCAGACTACTCAGATTGGCTACTACTGATAGCTATGTGACTACAAATAAATTACCAATGTGTGTCTCCACTAATAAATTACCAAACTTGTGGCTTCCAGATTCTCATCATAAATGAAAATAATAATATCAAGTTATTATGGTTTGGATCTAAAAATCCATCCCCTTCCAAAGCTCCTGTGTTAGGCAATGCAGGAACTTTCAAGGGTTAAATACTTTGATTATGAGAGTTGGAACCTCATGAGATAATTAATTCATTTAATGGATTAATAATCTGAATGATTACTGGATGGTAACTATAGGCAGGTGGGGTGTGACTGTAGGAAGTAGGTCACTGGGGGAGGGGTCTTGTACTGTATCTTCTCCCCAGCTCCTCATGCTCTCTCTCTCTGCTTTATGTCCACCATAAACTGAGAAGCTTTCCTCCGTCATGCTCTTCTGCCACAAAGTTCTGTCTCACTTCAGGTCTATAGCAAAGGTGTCAGACAACTGTGAACTGAAACCATGAGTCAAAATAAATCTTTCCTCCTATAAGTAGTCCTTGTCAGATATTTTTGCTTACAGTGATAAAAAACTGACTAACATAAAACTCATGAAGTTGTTGTAAGGACTATAAAATAATGTCTTTAAGTGATCAGAATAATGTTTGGCACATGCTGGTCACCAAGTAAGTGCTCGTCATTTTTATTACCTTCAATAACCTATCTAATCTAACTGCTGATCCTAACACCTTGCATACGATATTCTTAAACACAAACTTTTAACTTCATAAAACTGCCTTCACATTTATTGAGCATTTTTATGTGATGAGTCCTATTCTAGAACACATTTATCAAGGAAGCCTTTTCCTTATTTTCTATTTAACTAAATTTCTAATTTACTAGGAAGGAGTGTAAAGCTTGCTAACTGAACAAAAGCCTTTCTTTTATTAAACAGAAAATAAAGACTTTGCACGTGAAGTAATTGGATTTCTTCCTCCTTTTTATTGCTTCACTTGCAGTGACTGCAAAAACGTTTCAGACATTTCATGAAGAAAAAAAAATGTTTCCAATTTACTACAAAAGCCTGTAATACAACCTGAAGTATGGTTTTCTGCCACAATCTATATACTCTTTATCATTACAGTTTCTTTAATAGTAAGCAGGTATTAAACAGCTTCATCGGGCTCCTTCTTTTAGGTGTGAGAGCTTTTTAGTGTATAGTTATTTAATCAACAAAGTAACATTAC
Source organism: Marmota flaviventris (assembly GCF_047511675.1). Classification (NCBI taxonomy): domain Eukaryota; kingdom Metazoa; phylum Chordata; class Mammalia; order Rodentia; family Sciuridae; genus Marmota; species Marmota flaviventris. Next base: position 88,067,261 of record NC_092503.1, read on the forward strand.
TATCATATTGTTATTGCTCTCTGCAAGACAATGACTCTTATTCTAGCTTCTTGATTCTTTCTTTTTTAAGCTAGACAAATGGAAGACACAGCAAACCATACTAGCTAAAAGAACTTTCATGTCAAATTTGTCTCAAGCTATTAAAAAGTATTTACTCATTTAATATTAGCCTTTTAAATTACAAGACATTCTGTACACTTTTAGCATCAACTAGTAATAATACTGTATTGATTTTTATATCTACCAAAGGGTTATATGTGTGTGTTTTAGTGACAATATCAAGTTTTGATGAAAAATGCAAAGCAGTTGTGACTGTCATACAAAATTACTACCTAGAGTGATATTTTACATTAGTTTTACTGATAAAAGGATAGAGAAATCAAGTTTTAGACTCCTTAAAGACTAAACTATACAGTTACTGATTATTCCTTTGAACTACTGTTATTTGTTGCCAATTTATGTAGGATAGGTTCATCTATTTAAAAAGAGGAGTGTGGAAATTTAGATACTAGGATTTATTAAAAGTTATGAGACAAATTAAGGGATAGAACAGGAAAAAATGAATTTTAATGAATTTTCAATTCATTAAAACTGGATTATATCAAGAGAACTGGATTTGAGTTGGGCATGGTGGCACATGTCTATAATCTCAGAAGTTTGGGCAACTGAAGCAGGAGGATGGCAAGTCAAAGCCAGCTTCAGCAACTTAGCAAGACCATGTCTCAAAATAAAAAATTAAAAAGGGCTAGGGATATGGCTCAGTGGTTAAATTACCTGGGTCCAATCCACAGCCCCCTACCACAGCCCCCTACCCCCCAACAAATAGACAGTGTTGGACACATGAGGAAAAAAAACAAATGATATACTGGTATCTATAAGATTATTATACCCACTGAAATCAACATTCTCATAAAATTTCATGGCTGTTTGTACCAGATAATAACTATCATGTTATTGATATAATATCATGTAATGAGACTTCTTTCCATAATCCAAACACAAAAAATTGAAAATACTGGATACTTTTAGAACAATATCTCAATTTTATCAGAAAAAAAAAGTCCTTATCTATTTCTGCAGATCTACAGCTAAGAATGTTAAATGCAAAATTATAATGAGTCCAGGCTGGTAGTAGGAGGCCACAAATATAAGAGAAACTCTAAAAGACAGAACAGTCATCTTATGGCAAGCATACATAAGAAAATTTCCAAGGCCAGAGGTTATTTTGTAATATACAAGTACACACATTTAAAAAACAGAACATGGATGCTACCCCATCTCATCCTTTCATTGTTTAACTTTTTTTTTTTTTTTTTTACTTTCAAGTTAGATTTTATTGATTTCAGCTAAAAGTTATGAGACAAATTAAGGGATAGAACAGAAAAAAAAAACAGCTTTCAATTCATTAAAACTGTATTATATCAAGATAAAATCATGCAGACCTACAAAGTACCTTTAAAACATATTTATTAGTTATTTAATTATGGCAAAATACACATATTTTACATAAATTCACCATTTTAAGTGTATAGTAAATAAGAAACAGACTTCAATTTTTTTAACATATCTAATTGACTTTTTATTTCAATACCCTGTTTTGAATTTTTTCTGCCCAAACACAGATGATTCTAATCAAACAGGAATTAGATAAAAAATACGTAATTTTAAAAGATAAGCCTGACTCTGGATAACTTCTAATTAATACAATGCCGATTTGTTTCATTTGACCCTACAGTTTACCTTCTACTTAATGACATTTTTATACTTTTTTTCCATATACATTAAATATATTATTTCCTTTTGTCCCCTGAATAGGAAAAGATTTGTATCTATATCCAAGAGCCCTTGACATTACTGGTACTCTTTAGTGAATCACACAACAGATAGGTATTCATTCTTCCACCAAGAGATTGTTTCACTGAGATGTATTTTGAAACAGTGTTCTCAAGTAAGTAATGATTTGCCCCTATAATGATTCATTTAGCAATGGCTGAAGACATTTTTATCTGGTAAGACTGGTAAGATACTGTTTAACATCCTACAAGACACAGGATAGCCCCCTACTACTCTATCCTTTGTCCTTAAAATACTTCATTGTATGCAGTAGGTACTCAGAAATGTCTGTTGAACAGACTTTCTATACCTATAAGAAAACAGATGGTTGTAATACATCTACTAATTAGCAGAGCTGAGAATCAAACTGAGTTGTTCTAACCAAGTCTATGCTTGTCTATCTTCTACTACCAGTCTGTTGGTATTTTTCAAAGACTTCTAAAAGTCCACATTCTTTGACATAGCAATTCCAGTTTTTAAAATGGATGGTAACAAGTTATAACATATGGGGGTAAAAAAGAAGTTATAACACAGCTGTATACTAATATACATATATATACAGAGATAGAGCTACATAGATAGGTTTTCATTATTCAAAAAGAGGGATAAATTTTAAAATCTTAATTTTGCAAAGATAAATTATGCTATATCCCATCAGAATATTTTTAAAGACAGAAAGGCACAGGTATATTTATTTGTAATAAAAGGCATTCAAGATATATTGTTAAATGACAAAGGAACAGAATAAGTTACAAAATAACAGATGTATTATGGTATCCAATGAATACATATATTTCCATGAGAAACAATCAAAAAGGATGAAGAAAAATATGTTAGAAATAATTCTTTCTAGGTAGGGCTATCTGCAGTGATGTTATTTTTTTCCCTTCATGCTTATGTGTATTTTTAAGTTCTTAAAAATATATATGGTTTGAGTATTATAGAGAAGCAGAAAAGCAAGGTTATAAAAAATCCACTCGTCTATCATATATCTTGGAAAAGAACAAGAAACTCTATAAATTTACCAAACAGGACAGATTATTTATCTTTACTTAAGGGTACCACCGTAATCTCTTCTGTTTCAGAGAGAACAATCCATTTTTTAAAAAATGCTTAATAGCTAAAGAAAAATAGGGACCTGTCAAATGAAACTAGCAATCTTTGCCATAATAAAACTTAGGCAACAGGGAAGCAGCACTAAACTGCTTTCTAAGAATAATATGTAGAGATACTTAAACTATTATTTTCTTTAAAAGTCTACAAACAATAGATCATTATCAAATTAATCTCTATGGTCCAGCTTTACAATGGAAATGAAATGATTTAAGGAAAATATAAAGAATCTTTCAAACCTATTAATAAAAAGGTTATGAGAAGCATTTGATGTGCTTACTCACCTAAGATCATATGTTTGTATGATTTCAATAAAAGAATGAATTATTAGAAATATTTTCTTCTCAAATGTATTCATTCATTATAGTAATTTAGCCTAACTTACACTGAGAACTTGGTAGCTGTGTAAATGTCTCCTTCAGGGTGCTAAATAATGTAACCTATCAATATAGCATCTGGTAATGAGCCACTTAATTTAACTTTAATGGCTTACTAAGAACAATTTATTTGATTTACAACTAGTTGTTAACTTTCCAACATTGGATTGAAATTTCAAGTTCAATAGATTCGTAATTATATCTTTTGCTTATACTAGTAGATCACCAAAATTTTTTAAAATTTTATTAACATAAAAGGTTTGTTCAAAAGGGTAAATTGATGGTTGTTTGTTTCCTTCCCAGCTAGTTTTAAAAAGCACTATTCATCTACATCATCATCTTAAAGATTCAAATAATTTTCATATTTTAAAACAAATTTTTTCATCAAAAGCAGAGGTCTTTTCTCTCTTATTATATTAGTGTTTCTCTATTTCCTTCCTGGAATTTTAAATTCTATTTTGATATATTCTTTCTGAACTGATTTTTCTCCCATAAAATTCAAGAAACTAGTGGTAAATATCTGAACGGGAAAATATTTTTATATACTAGAAAAAAACCAGAACATATACTTTGAGGACTACATTTCACTGCATGCATTATAGTAAGATTATACTAAGATTAATTATACTAAGATTATTCCACCACAGCATATACAAGTAAGCAAGAGTAAACACACACACACACACACACACACACACACACACGCACGCACACGCAACCCCCCACCCCACCCCCGGCCTCAATATAGAAGTAACCTGCAGTAAGAATAACTGAATGTGTTTTCTCCTAAATTGGACTTTGTGTTTTAAGAGGAGGCAAAAACTGATTAAAGAGAGCAGCAACTAGGTATTTGAAACAGAAGTCTGAAATATGAAGAATTCCCTGAATAAAATCCAGCTCTACAGTTCTGAAAGTCATCTTTAAGGATATATTTAGAAAATGTTAGGAAACTGTACCAATGTTTAGTAGGTGGAATAAGCCATTCTAGATTTAGAGCCATTTATTACCAGAAGGATCTCTAGAGATCATTTAGACAAACCTTATTTTTAAAATGAAGAGGGAAGTTCCAAGTTAAGCAACTTTGCCAAGGAGACAGTGAACCACAGATCAGGTGCTAGAGCTTAGTTGCCTTGCATCTTCACTAAAACCACTTCTCATTTGGGAGGAAGTAGGGAAATGTCTCAATAAGCTTGACTGCCTGCTTTTGTAAATAAAGTTTTATTAGAACAAATTCATTACTGCTTTCACATTACAGAGAGTTGAGTAGTTGTAAAAATGAAATATAGTTCAAAATTTTTACTATACAAAAAAGTTTTTTTTACTATACAAAAAAAAGTTTAAGAACTTAATATATAATGAGTACACATAATGGGTTGTAATAATAGTAATATAACCAGAACCAGAAAAAGTTTAACTCTTCTTTCCTTTAGTAAGGAACTATTTTTCCATTTTCCATATTTTGATATGCAAACCTCTAGAAACAAAAACTATAAAACTTTTATAACCTCACTAAGGATAAGTTAAGATCTTTTTCCTTAAACTGAAAAAGAACTCATATAACTTCGCTTTAATAGGATACTCCTTATATACATGAAATACTTACAGATCACTGGTTACTTGAAAAGTAACCTAGTAGTCCAATCTTAGCAAATTAGAACTATCTAATATATGACAGAATGTTTTAGAAAATCAAATTTTTACACAATTTTTCTACCAGTATAGAGCACAAAGAAGAGACAACCATTCAAATGTCAGAAGCACCTGCCTTAATAATCATTTGATTCATTTTATTAAATTTTTAGATTTTTATCTTTCTTCTCGCAGTAAACCTGGCTCTTACTGACCCAATAAATAATAGATGCCGGCACACCACAAAGATGTAAACCTCAATGAGACTTGAGTAAAATAAAAATAAAGTCTGGGAACAGTGGCGGTATACCTGTAATTCCAGCCACCTGGGAAGCTAAACAGGAAATTTGCTGGTTAGAGACACACCAAGGCAATTTAGTGAAACCCTGTCTCAAAATAAAAAATAGAAAGTGACAGGGATGAAGCTCAAGGGTAGAGAACTTGCCTAGCACATTGTGAGACCTTGGGTTCAATTGCCAGTACTGGAAAAGAAAAGGGAAAAAAGGAGAAACTTTCCATGAAAATTGTAGACTGTGTGAGGAAAATAAATTTAATTATAGAAGAATGAAGTAGCTAAATAGAAGCTAACAAATTATAAATAAATAGTTCTTTAGGAAAATCTGGACATTCCACTATAACATGATGTAGAACATACAACAGGAATGAAACTGCAGCAAGAAGATTTTCATGTCAAATCAAAATATCCACCATCCCCCAATACATCCCCACACACAACATTCGGGAATTGAAATCAAAGACTAGGGTTCAAATCCCTGGGCTATCACCAACTACTAACTAGAAGCAAATCACTTCTAAGCAATGAGCTCCTTCTAGAATTTAGTTTACTTTCATTTTTTTATAAAATAAAAAATGTGAATAATAGTAAGATTCCTCCCAAATCCCAAATTAATATGTTAGTATATATTAATATGTATTAATATTAATATATGTTGATATATATTAATATGTATACACTTTTGCTTTAATAGTTTATTGAACAAATCAGGGTAATTAGCACCTCCAACATCTTCAACATTTATCATTCCTGTGTGATGAGAAAATTCCAAACCCTGTCTTCTAGCTATGAGAGTGGAGGGATGAGTAGAAGTTGGTCAGTGGGTTCAATACTGCAATTAAATTGAATGATAATTCTAGATATATTGCTCAGAAGTGTGAATATAGTTAACAATAATGGATCATATTTCAAAATATTTCATTATTTTTATTGTTTAAAGTTGAGTTTGTAAATCCTGTATATATTATAAATATAGTATTTTTTATTAGACAATTATAATTATGCATAATAGTTGAGTTCATTTTGACAAAATCATACATGCACGATTTACTCCCTTTCAGTCCCTGTCCCTCCCACCTTTCCCCCTCTCCTCCTCCCTCCCCCTATTCTTCCTCTAATTTACTGATCTTTCATTTATTTATTTTTGATTGATGCTTGCTACATATAAATAAAGGTGAAATTCCCTGTAGTATATTTATAAGTGCATATAATGTGATTTTCTTAAATTCCTTCTGCATTTCCCATCCCTACTCCCCCTCCCTCCCCTCTCAATCTCCTCCTTCTATTCCACTGATCTTCCCTATATCTTTAGGGTAGCCAATGCACACCCCCCCACCCCACTCTCCACCACCACGTTCTTTTCCTTATTTTGCTCTAGCTTCCACATGTGAGAAAACATTCAACCTTTGATTTTAAGAGTCTGGCTTATTTCACTTAGCATGATATGCTCCACTTATATCCATTTATTGGCAAATGCCATAATCTCATTCTTCTTCATGCTGAGTAAGATTCCATTGTGTATACATACCACATTTTATTAATCTGTTCATCTAGTAATGGACATCTGTGCTGATTCCATAATTTGGCTACTGGGAATTGTGCTTCTATAAATGCTGAAATGGATATATGGGCTATATTATGCTAATTTTAGTTCTTTTGGAATAAATACTAAGTAGTGGTGGTTCCATTCCTAGTTTTTCTAGGAATCTCCATACTGCTCTCCAAAGTGGTTGTAGTAATTTGTAGTCCCACCAACAACGTATAAATGTACCTTTTCTCTCATATCCATGCTAGCATTTATTAGTATGTGTATTCTTGATAATTATCATTCTAACTGAAGTGAGGTCAAATAATATTAGTGTGCTTTGATTTGCATTTCCCTGATTGCTAAAGATGTTGAATATTTTTTCATATTTTTTGCCATTAGTGTTTCTGCTTTTGAAAAGTGTCTGTTCTGTAGTTCTTTCGCCCATTTATTGACTGGGTTATTTGTTGTTGTTGTTGTTTTGTGTGTGTGTGTGTAAAGTTTTTTGAATTCTTTGTATGTTCTGGGTATTAATCTCTGTTAAAGGAGCAGCTGTTAAAGATTTTCTTCCATTCTGTAAGCTGTCTATTCACACTCTTTTTTCCTTTGCTGTGAAGAAGCTTTTTAATTTGATGGCATCCATTTATTGATTCTTAGCTTTATTTCTTGATCATTAGGGATCATGTTTAGGAAGTTGGTGCCTGTACCAATATGATGAAGTGTTGACCCTATGTTTTTTTCTAGCAATTGCAAAATTTCTGGTCTAATACCCTAGGCTTTGATACATTTTGAGTAATTTTTGTGCAGGGTGAGAGACAGAAATCTCGTTTCATTCCTCTACACATGGATAGCCTTTTTTCCTAGCAACATTCCTTAAAAAAAAAAAAAAATAATAATAACTTTTCTCCAACATATATTTCTGGTACCTTTGTCAAGTATCAGATGGCTGAAAGTATATGAGTTTGATTCGGTGTCTTCTATTCTACTCCATTGGTCTTCATATCTATTTTGATGCCAATATCATGCTGTTTTTAAAATTTGTTTTAATGGAGTATAATTTCTCATTCTTCTGGTTATACATGATGTAGACTCCCACATGTCATGGGGTAAGAATGTGTGATTCATTCTATTATCCTTCTTATCCCCATACCCCACCTTCCCCTCCCTTCACTCCCCTCTACCTATTCTTTCCTAGCCCCCCTACCTTATTGTGAATTAGCATCTGCATATCAGAGAAAAACAGTTGGCCTTTGGTTTGGGGGGATTGGCTTATTTCACTTAGCATGATAATCTCCAGCTCCATCCATTTACCAGCAAATGCCATCATTTCATTCTTCTTTAAGACTGAGTAATATTCCATCATATATACATATATACCACATTTATTTTAATCCATTCATCTGTTGAAGGGCACCTAGGTTGGTTCCATAGTTTAGCTACTGTGAGTTGAGCTGCTATAAACATTGATGTGGCTGCATCACTGTAATATGCTTTGGGTATAAACCAAGAAGCAGGATACCTGGGTCAAATGGTGGTTCCATTCTAAGTTTTCTGAGGAATCTCCATACCGCTTTCCATAACGATTGCACCAATTTATATTCCCACCAGTAATATGTGAGTGCTCCTTTTTCCCCACATCCTCACCAACATTTATGGTTGTTTGTATTCTAGATAATTGCTATTCTGACTGGGGTGAGATGAAATCTTACAGTAGTTTTGATTTGCATTTCTCTAATTGCTAGGGATATTGAACATTTTTTCATATATTGGTTGATCTATTATAGTTCTTCTTCTGTGAAATGTTCAGTTCCTTAGCCCATTTATTGACTGGGTTATTTTGTTTTTTTAGTTATCTATATATCCTGGAGATTAATGCTGTATCTGAGGTGCATGTGGTAAAGATTTTCTCTCATTCTGCAGGCTCTCTCTTCACATTATTGATTGTTTCCATTGCTGAGAAGAAGATTTTTAAGTTTGAATCAATCCCATTTATTGATTCTTGATTTTTACTTCTTGCACTATAGGAATCTTGTTAAGGAAGTCAGATCCTAAGCTGACATGATGAAAATTTGGGTCTACTTTTTCTTCTACTAGGCATAGAGTCTCCGTTCTAGTCCTAAGTCTTTGATTCACTTTGAGTTGAGTTTTGTGCAGGGTGAGATAGGGATTTCATTTAGTTATATGTGGATTTTTAATTTTCCCAGCACTATTTATTGAATAGGCTATCTTTTCACCAGCATTTGACAAAACACAGCACACCTTCATGCTCAAAACACTAGAAAAACTAGGGGTAATAGGAACATACCTGAACATCATAAAAGCTACATATGCTAAACCCAAGGCCAGTATAATTCTAAATGGAGAAAAACTGAAAGCATTCCCTCTAAAAACTGGAACAAGACAAGGATGCCCTCTTTCACCACTTCTATTCAACATCATCCTTGAAACTCTAGCCACAGCAATTAGACAAAAGAAAGAAATTAAAGGAACATGAATAGGAAAAGAAGAATTCAGCTACCACTATTCGTTGACAACATGATTCTATATACTTATTGAATAGGCTATCAAAAATTTCCACCAGAAAACTTCTAAAACTCAGCAAAGTAGCAGGTTACAAAATCAACACCCATAATGGCAAGGTATTGGCACCAAAACAGACATGTAGACCAATGGTACAGAACAGAAGATACAGAGACAAACCCACATAAATACAGTTATCTCATACCAGACACAAAGGTACCATGCTGTTTTTGTTACTATAGCTCTATAGTATAATTTGAGATCATGTATTGTGATGCCTCCTCTGTTGCTATTCTTGCTCAAGATTACTTTAGTTGTTCTGCATCTCTTCCAAATGAATTTAAGGACTGTTTTCTTCCTAGGTCTGTGAAGTATGTCATTGGTATTTTGATGTGGACTGCACTGAATGTATACACTGCTTTTGGTAGTATGGCCATTTTGTTAATATTAATTCTGCCTATTCAAGAACATGGGAGATATTTCCATTTCCTAAAATCTTCTTCAATTTCTTTCTTCAGTATTCTATAATTTTCATTGTAGAGATCTTTCACCTCTTTGGTTAGATAAATTCCCAAGGTTTTTTGTTTGTTTAGTATTTTTTAGGTTATTGTGAATGGGATGGTTTTCCTGATTTCTTTTTCCTCCTACTTTCCTGAATTCATTTATCAGCTTGAGAAGTCTTCTGACGAGATTTTTGGAGTCATTTAGATATAGGATCACGACATCAGCAAATAGAGATAGTTTGACATCTCTGCTTTATTTTGATATCCCTTTAATTTCCTTCTCTTGCTGACTGCTCTGGTTAGAGTTTCAAGAACTATATTGTATGGACATGCAACAGTGGACACCTTTGCTTGTTCTTGATTTTAGAGGAAATACTTTCAGTTTTTCTCTGTTCAGCATGATGTTGGCTTTGGGTTCATCATATATAGCTTTTATAATTTTGAGGTAAATTCATTTTATCCCTAGTTTATCCAGCACTTTTAACATGAATAGATGCTGGATTTTATCAAAGCCTTTTTCTCTATCAAGAAGATTGTAAGATTCTTGTTCTTAATTCTATTTAAGTGGTGAACTGCATTTATTGATTTGTCAATGTTGAACCAATCTGTCCACTCTGGGATGAAACCCATGGTATATTATCTTCTTGGTATGTTTTGGAATGAAGTTTGCTAATATTTTATTAAGAATTTCTACATCTATTTTCATCAGGGATACTGGTCTACAGCTTTCTTTTCTGATGTGTTTTTGCCTGGTTTTGGTACCAGGGTTATACCCACTTCATAGAATATCCATTGGGTGTGTTCCCTCCCATTCAATTTCATGGAATAATTTGAGAAAGACTGCTGTTAGTTCTTCTTTAAATATCGAAACTCACCTGAGAATCCATCGTATTCTAGGCTTTTCTTTGTTTATGGGGTTTAAATTGCTATTACAAATTCATTACTTGATGTTGTTCCATTTAGGTTTTCTATATCTTTCTGGTTCAATTTGGGTAGTTCATACGCATCTAAAAATTTTGTCAATGTCTTCTAGATTTTTCAGTTTATTGGAGTATAAATTTTCAAAATAGAGTTTCTAATGATCCTTCGTATTTCAAAAGTGTCTATGGTGATACTTCCTTTTCATCTCTAATTTTGTTTCTTTCTTTTGATTAGCTTGGCTAAGGGTTTATCAATCTGACTCACCTTATGGAGGAACCAATTCTTTGTTTCACTGATGCTATACTATATATTGCTTTTGTATTTTCAATTTCATTAATTTTGGCTCAGATCTTAATTATTACCTGTCTTCTACTGATTTTGTAATTAGTTTGTTCTTCCTTTACTAATGCCTTGAGGTGAAGCCTAAGCTTATCTGCCATGTTAATATATTTTTCAAGTAACTATTCATTAAGCTATCACATTGTCAAAAATCACACTAATGGGGATACGGTGTGTGGTTCAGTGGAAGAGCATGTACTTAACATGTGTAAGACCTGGGTTCAATACCCAGTACCGCTACACCCATCCACCCCAGCAAAAAAAGGATAACTATACTAATAGCTTTAATTATTTATACAAATAAATGAAACTTAGAGAAAGGATCCTAGAATAATAATCCCGATTAATCCCTATCAAGTATTCTTTTAAACTCATGAGATATAAGCTGTGTTGGTTTAAAAAGATAAATAAAAGTCCTTATTTTTCCAACCCATTCTCAAAAAATTCTCCAATGAAACTAGGTGACATTAGACAAATCATATATTCTGAGTATGAATTCACCACTCTATAAAACGGACCTTGTAGCTTTTGTGAAGAATAAAAATAACATACACAAAAAGTTGAAAGCTTTTCCTTTGAGCTCAGGAATAAAACAAGGAGGCTTCTATCACCAATTCAGAAACCAGAACAAGAAAGAGTGTCAAATTCTGCCACAATTAAGTTATAGAAATAAAATGCCCTATATATGTATGTATATTTGCACAAACTACTATAAATAGATGAAGAAAAGACAGAAAATATAACAGAAAAACAGACAAAAAATTGTGAACCACGATTTTAGAAGAGTAAATCCAAATTGGCTATAAACATATGAAAGGTACTGAGCATCATCTGTAATCAAGGAAATGGACAATAAATGAGATACCATTACATATTCACCAGGCTGCAAATACTAAAATCTCTTGTCAGACCACATGTTGTAGAGAAAGTGAAAGGTGTTAAGAATATTTTTATATACACTTTGTAAAGTAGTTTGATATTATGCAGTAAAGTTTAAGATACAAACATAAACGGCTCAGCGATTCCACTCCTAAGTACTTCCTAAAGAAATACTTGCTTAGATGAACACTTACAAAAGTGTTCACTGCAGCACTACTTATAATAGTTTAAACAAAACTATATAGAATTCAAATGTTCAACAGTGGAATGCATAAACTGTAAAACGTGTGCACGTGCGCATACACACACGAAAACTACAGTTATATACTACGTAACTGACTCTTACAAAATGTTGACTAAAAATAAATTTAAAAGAACATTAGTAATATTATTTTAGTCATAATATAGAAAATCAAACCACATTGTTTAGAGATACATGTAGAGGTGGTAAAGTTATTTTTAAGATGCAAAGAGGGTTGGGGATGTAGCTCAGTTGTAGAGGGCTTGCCTAGCAAGCTTGAGGCCCTGAATTCATAATCCCCAGCACCACACAAACACATAAAAAGATGCGATGAAATTGGTATTCATAGAGGGGAAGAGAAATAATTTTTGCTTGGGAAGGGTCATGGGGGAGGTGAGTTTCTGGGGTGCTGTTCTTGTTTTACTTCCTGATTTAGGTGATGGTACATGTTGGTAATTTTACATAAAGATTATTAGATGTAACTGTGATGTAAGTTGTATATGTAGCACAGTTCCTGGCATACAGCAGATTGCCAAAAAAGCCAAATCTTAATGATAGGATATTATTCTGATTATTTGGATTATTCTTATTACTAGTTTAACTACAATTATACCAATTTCTTCTCTGTGGATTATTTATGCCTCCTGGAAACATCACCTCAGGAAGACTATCAAGAAAAATACCTATTTGTTAAATAAAGCTTCTTCATTTGTGCTACTGTTCTTCTAGTTTCTCCACTATGATACTTTTAAATGTATGGTTTTTCTTACATATTCTGCACTATTTGTTTGCAAAATTTTAATAGGAAGTAAAGTATTTTCCTCTATATGATTTTTCTCTTAGCAAGGCCTCCACCATCAGCAGCAGGAGGGCTAATCTTTGCAGGGTAAGCAAGAGAAACAGATGAGGCATGAACATGGTTTAATAAAACCTATGGCTAAAAGAAAACAGTAAAGGTGAAGTGCTAGATTTCTCACTGTTCACATACCCTGTATGCCTCAGGATTGTGATACAGAGACTATTCTCTGAAGTAATTGTTGGGGCCCATTATCACAGCAAACAATATAAGGTGATTATTCACAATGTAAGGCTACAAACACACAAGGTCACTACATCAGATGCTTACCATTTTTTAATGGTGAAATACTTTTTTTTAAATAATGGAGGAATAAAGATGATGTTTTAAAAAGGAATTAAATTTTATATCTTACCACATATAACAATAAGGCATTATACAAACTATTTTAAAATTTCTAAGTTTTAGAAACAAAAAATAAAACCTTATAGTGAGTTGAAAATTACTTTGTAATTAAATATGAAATAAGTGATTTCACTCACAGCTTCTTACTGATGTGCATTAAAGTTACCATAGAAGAGTTAATGCTACTTAGTCAGTCAACAGGTTATAATCACCAATTTAATCACTCCTTTAAAAAGTATTAAATTCGTTAACACCTAAATTTAACATGGTGAAAAGTAAGAATTTAATTCAGTAAACGATCACTAAAACAATAATAGTGATATTCAAACAAACTTTAACTGAAAAAAGTATTTTAAAACATATTTCAAGGGATTCCACATAGCAAAATAGTTCAATAGACTTTAGGATTTAATTAATTACTTATCACTAAATAATAATTTATTAATCTTTCTGCAGGACCTTGGAATCAAGACACCAAAAGGAATTATAAGATAAAAAGCAACAATGAATCCATTTACATGTATTTAACACAAACATAAGGAAACACAGGACTTAGCTCCACCTGACTAATAAATGATTTAAGGAAACAAAATACCTACTCATCTGTGTTAGATAAGGAATTTATCTAATAACACAAAACAGTAAAAGAAGGTAACAAGTAATAAAATCAAGTGCATAGCAATGTCTACAGAAGTTTGAGGAAAAGAAAAAGTGTATCTAGTTGGGATGTCTAATTGACTTTATGGAAAAGGTGACATAAGGAAGTTTAAGGAGAGGTAGGGAAAGAAAAGGATGTTCTTGGCAAAACAATTTAACACACATGGAAAATATAGTTAGGTGACAGTGGAAGAGTCTAAATGGTATGAAAAATGAAACAGAAGCAGAGGAAGGGTCAGATGATGAATGGCTTCAATTGTCACATAAAGGAACTAAGATTCTCAGGGTACTTAATATCTCTTCAATGTTGAAGACTTGTTGATAACTTTTTGAGAGATTGTTCCAATAAATGACAAAGAAAGAACTGCTATATATTTCTGCACTGTAAATGGATGTATTTTGTGGTATTATAATAGGTCTCAAGTTGATTTTAAAATTTAAACAACTAACATCAAGGCTGCTGCCTTTATTAACAATTCTCTTACCACGCTTTAGGTTTATATGATGAAATGCATTCACAGCCAACCCACCATAATTATATAATCAGGTCCTTTGCAAAAATATAATGATCTTCGTACCTCTAGTATGCCTATCACATCTATCCTTCACACTACTGCCAAAATGATCTTCCAAAAAAACCCTTCCAGATTTGGTACATCACCTGCTTTAGAATCTGGAGTGTTCCCATGGCCTTTCTTCCCTCAAAAAACAAACATCTACAATGTGGCTTCAACACATCATTCTGGCCTTATTTTTCACTACTTTTTATAAATAAACATATAACTTTTTTCAAACTCACTGTTTATTTTTCTTCTTTGTGGTGCTGGAGATTGAACCAAGGGTCTCGTACATGCTAGGCAAGTGCTCTACCACTGGCTACATCTCCAGCCATCAAACATCTTTTTCTTTTCTTTTTTTTTTTTTTTTTTTTAATATACTTCCATTTACAAACATACTTCCATCTATTTCCAGTTTCCATGTCTATTTTCAGGCTATTCTCTTAAACTAATATACTCTTGTCTTCCATCTTAATCCTTCCTACACTTTTAGATCTAATTCAAATGTTATGAAGCATAAGATCTTTCCTGGAAGTCCCTTCAGCTATGACCTCTTCATTTTCTAAATTTCCACTGAAAGGTGTGTATAAAACATTCCCAAGCCAAGTGCGATGGCGCATGCCCGTAATCCCAGCTAATCAGGAGGCTGAGGTAGGAGGATCAAAAGTCAAGGCTGGCCTGGGCAACATAGCAATACCTTGTATCAAAACAAAAACAAAAGCAACAAAAACCACCATTCTGTATATCATTCATGAGAGAATACTTGTCCTTACACTTGTGTGTAAGATGGTCTATACACACATTTATAATAAATTATAAATCATACAGGACAAGTCAGGAGGATATGCTTACCACACAGTATTCATTGAACAATTACTTAAAAGAAAACAAACTATTTGCATATCATAAATATCTAGAGGGTCTTTAATATAAGTATATAAGTAAGATGGTAATATTAATAGCTTTTTTTTTAATAAAGGAATTTTACCTTTTCAGTTGTAAGTGGTTTTGTAGGCTTTTCTGGCTCCTTTTCTCTCTTTTTCTCTTCCTTCTTTTTCTCTTTTTCTTTCTAAAACATAGCCCAAAGTTTTGATAAGTTTATTTTTTAAGCATGGCCACTTTTAATTCTTTTTTTATTTTATTAGTTTGAATTATCATGTGAAAATATTCAATGTTTACAATACCTAAGTACTATAAAATACAGCAAATTTATATTCTCACTGAAATTATGTGTTGATAACTCAATACTAAGTATCTCTCTAAAAATTAAAATATAAGTGAGACAATTTAGTACTTTTTGATATGACAGAAGTTCATGATATTTATTTTAAACAAATGCAAAATCCATTCAATAAATTCTCACTACATCCTTCCATAAGGATGTGCTTCCAGATAGCAACCATAATGTTGAATTTTGAACAAGCAAAGATAAACTAATTGATGAAACAGACCTCCTTTTCACATGAGTGAAGACAAATTATAATGGATAACCACAAGGGTAACAGTATAAAATCACTATAATTGTTTAAAAAAAATACAAAATATATTCAGGCCATTATTACAGGTTTTTAGTTTTCAAAATAGCAAATATTATTATTCTCTTGCAGAAAAAAAAAATGATAAAGATAGTACATAGAGACCAGCAGTTAAGGTAAACTATAATGGAATCATGATGATCACAATTTGCATTTCTAGAAAGGATGAAACATTTTAAAATTAAGGATCAAAAACAATAATGACAAATGTTAAGGGACATAAAATGCCAAAAAAGTGAAAAAAGATTAGACAAAGAGCATTTTTTGTAGCATTTCAAGGAAGAAATGACTGGAAACCTAAAATTGAATGACTGCTACATCTGCATACTAAAATATGCCTTAGTTCCTTGCACCAAATATAAAAAGATAAAAATGATGAAGAAATGCAATCCATCAACAAATATATTAAAAAAATGTTCAATATCCCTAGCAATTAGAGAAACACAAATCAAAACTACACTGAGATTCCATCTCTCTTCAGTCAGAATGGCAACTATCAAGAATAAAAAGCAACAATAAATGTTACCAAGAATGTGGGGGGAAAGGTATACTCATACATTGCTCATGGGACTGCAAAGTGTTGCAACCACTATGGAAAGCAGTATGGAGATTCCTCAGAAAACTTGGAATGGAACCACCATTGACTCAGCTATCCCACTCCTCAGTTTATACCCAAAGGACTTAAAAACAGCATACTACAATAACACAGACACATTGATGTTTATAGCAACTCAATTCACAATAGCTAAACTATGGAACCAAACTAGATGCCCATCAACAGATGAATGGATAAAGAAAAAGTAGTATATATACACAATAGAATATTATTCAGCCTTAAAGAAGAATGAAATTATGGTACTTGCCGGTAAATGAATGGAGCTGGAGATTATCATGCTAAGAGAAATAAGCTAATCCAAAAGAATCAAAGGTGGAATATTTTTTTCTGATATGTGGATGCTAATTCACAATAAAGAGGGAGGCTAGGGAAGAATAGAGGTAC
Organism: Marmota flaviventris; assembly: GCF_047511675.1. Lineage (NCBI taxonomy): Eukaryota > Metazoa > Chordata > Mammalia > Rodentia > Sciuridae > Marmota > Marmota flaviventris. The sequence continues at coordinate 88,084,386 of NC_092503.1, forward strand.
TTTGGATTAGACAGAGGGGAGTGAAGGGAGAGCAGTGGGTATGGAGGTAGGAAGGACAGTAGAATGAATGAACATTATTACTCTATGTGCATATATGATTACACAACCAGTATAACTCTACATTATGTACAACCAGAAGGATGAGAAGTAATACTCCATTTATGTATAATGTTAAAATATATTTATACTGTAATATATAACTAATTAAAACAAATTTTTTTTAAAAAAAGGAAATGTTAAAAAAAAAAAAGAAAAAGAAAAAAGGAAGACCACATGATAAGCACAGAAAATAGTCAAAAAAACTATGGGTTGAATTTGCATCTGTCCCTTTAAAATGGTCTTTGATATAACCTTCATCAGACCAAATTTGGTATATGTAATCAGGAACAATAATATGGGCAATTTGTAGGGTATAATATAAAAAAAAAAAAACACACTAGAAGCTCAAAATCAGGCAAAACTATGTTTGAGCTGTAATGGTGACAAATGCCTGTAATCCTAACAGCTTGTGAGGCTGGGGTAGGAGAATCCCAGGTGTGAAGCAAGACTTAGCAACTTAGTGAGGCCTTAAGCAACTTAACAAAACCCTGTCTCTAAAGGACTGGGGATGTGGCTCAGGAGTTAAGCACCCCTGGATTCAATCCCTGGTACCAGAACCAAAAAACTACATTGTTTGGGGATATGTACACCAGTATAAAATTATGATGAAAAGCAAAGGTGTGATGATAATGATGAAAATGACAGTAACTATAAAAAGTCAGAATGCTAATTACCCATGGGAGAAAGGATGAGATTTAAAAAGGAAGGTAACATGGAAGATTTCGAAGTGTTAACAATGTTCAGTTCATGCAGTGGCACAGTGATAGTTTCACAGTGATAGTTTTATAAGTATTCATTAAAACAGACACATATTTAATGTGCATTTCAATATTGAAAAGAAAAAAGACACTAAAACCCTCAAAAACAGAACTCTGTAAACTGTAAAACACTACACAAATATGAAACACTGTAACTTTAGTATTTGCTGTAATGATATAAAAAGGAGGAAAGAAAAACCCTTGGTCCTTATCCCAAAGTTTAAAAGAAAATCATAGAGAAGATTTTATGACATGAATATACAATGTCTTCAACTCAAATTTAGGAACAGCAAGAAAATTCTAAAGCGTTTCTCTTTTCTTTTATTGGTTCTTAATAAAGAGCAATGAGTGTAATAGTATTTCACAAACCAGTGATAGCATTTGAACTAAAACTTACACTAACAAACAGCATAGGTGTACAACTTTGTAGTGAAAAGAGAATAAATATATGACTAGAACTTCCAGAACCTATATAAAAAGAGTTTAAATTTTGAGGTTCTTTTAGACTAAGGTTCTCTAAAACATCTGTTTCAATAATGCTTTTCAGGAATGAAATAAAAGTTAACATAAAGCTGAACCTTCTGAATACTTAAAGTGCTAAAGCGTAAAAACAATCTATATTCTTTAACTATCAGATACGAATATCAAAACTGGCATTTTGAGATTGGAGTGTAGGCAGTGATAGAACACTTGCCTAGCACATGTGAGGCACTAGGTTCAATCCTCAACACCACATATAACAAATAAATAAAATAAAGGTATTGTGTACATCTACAACTAAAAATATATTTTTTAAAAAAACTGATATTCTGTCACAAACATTAAGGATATTAACATAGGACAGACAAAAGACCATCTAGAAAGTTGAATATATTTCTAAAAACATATTTTTATATCTGCTCAAGTACCTGGACTTCAGGTACTAAAATAAGGAAGATGTGAGCCTTTAAGGATAACTAGAAACATTACTTATTGGTGGTCAATCCCAACCCAAATCAAAACATTCATTTCCAAAACACAATTACCACTTATTAAGTGTTTCCTTATTACTTAGTTTAATTTTTATGAAAACCATTTAGTTACTGTCATTATTGTCCTCTTACAAATGAAGAAATGAAATCTTAGAAAAGTGGTGCCCGAAGCAACACAGATGATCAGCATCCCTTTAGGATAAGGGACTAGAGACTCCAAACATTCAAGTCTCTCTACTCAATGTGGTTCAGTGGAGCTTTTGCTATTCTTGTTATTGTTACTCCTTACCACAACAGTTAATATTTACTGAACCCTTACTATGTGCCAGGTGCTGTTTTGACTTAGTCCTCACAATAACTTTATGAGGTAAGTAACATTATCTTGGGCTGGGATGTAGCACACTGCAAAGTGTTTGCCTCGCATGTGCAAAGCCCTGGGTTCAATCCCCAGTTCCAGAAAAGATAACAACAACACTTCACTTCACTTTGTAAGTAAAGAATAAATGAGTTGTATAAAAATCCTTCATATATTACAAGATATTTTCTATATATTATTAGCAAAGTTTGGTGAGGCAAGCAATGCAAAAACACATTCTCACTAGTATATTGAGGACAGGTAGCTCCATAATCTCTCATAGATGTTAGTTTTGATATGGTCTGAAAATCTGTGCTCACCCCAAAATTCTTACATTGAAAATAAATCTCCAATAAGATGGAATTAAGAGGTGAGGCCTTTCATAGGTGATTACATCATGAGGGTGGAGTACTCCTGTCTAGGATTAGCACTCTTATAAGAGAGGCCCTGGAGAGATCTCTTGCCCCTTTTCACCATAACAGGCCATAGTGAGAAGGTGCATTCTATGACTAAGGAAGTGGGGTTGCACAAGACATACAGTGTCCTGAAGCCTTGAGCTTCTACTTTTTTATAGCCTTCGAAAATATGAGAAATAAATTTCTGTTCAAAAGATATTCAATCTTTGGTAAAAATTTTCAAGGAAGGCATTATAATGAGTAGGAAAGACTTCCTAAACACTGCAACTGGCAGGAACATATGAAATCACCAAAAATAAATCAAATTAGCTAGCTACATTTAATAGAAGAAGAACATGATTTATGCTTTTAAACACTGGAATTCCAGCCATCGAAATATGGTTGTCATCTACTCTGATTCTAGATGTGGTATTATAAAACAGGGTTTGAAGTAACAGTAACAGCATGGACTCTAAACTCAGATAATACAGTTTAACCCACTATAGAATCAATAGCTGATAAAAGATCAAAGAAGCCTTTTAGAACCTAAGAAATTCTAAACTATTTTCTCTGAAAGAATAAAATACAGCAGGTTTTGGTATTGTAAAATAGTAGTTCCTGAAATTTGGTTGGTACACATAAGAATTATATAGTGAAATGACAGACCTCCTGTTCAAGAAAATGGATAAACATTCTAGAGTCTTATAAGACAGAAAAAAAGTACATATTGGGTTCATCATAATCAAACTATACTTAAGTTATTGAGTTGAAGACATGGGTGCCAAATTTTGATTAGATACTATCTTTAAAAGTATGAGCATATATTCTCTACTATACTTGTACACTTACATAAGCTTACATAGTAACACTATAATAACAAGATAAAATACAAACGAAAATATAATTTTAAAATTATGAGAAAAAGCATGAAAAGACATTCTAAATGGACTACATAAGCTATAGACATTAGATTTTTGAGATCAAATAAGATCACTGCTTTCTGAGACTCAGAAACAGGAACCACATAAAAGAATAATCCTATAGTAACACATGCCTTCAATCCCAGCAACTTGGTAGGATGAGGCAGAAGGATCACAAGCTGTAGTCCAGCCTGGGCAACTTAGTAAGACCCTGTCTCAAAATAAAAAATAAAAAGGGATGGGGATGTAGCACAGTGGTAGAGTGTCCATGGATTCACTCCCCAGTAATATGCATATATACACAAAGTGCAATCCAGGGATTTCACCTTCTTTCCCTATGAGAAATATCTTCAGGGAAAATTTTCACAGGGCCAAACCTGCCTTTTGGCATCTTTCCACTTTCTCAAGGCAACCCAAAAACTCCTAGAGTGCTTGTTTCCTCAAGACTGCCTACTGACCTAAGCCACCTATAATACTCAAATAACCCAGTCTATCTACTTCCAACCCTGTACTTTGTGCTCTAAAAACATCCCTCATAATTTCATGAATTTCCCTTGCTCAGCCAATAACTCATAGATTCAGATGTTCCCAACTTTCTATTCTCTTGGTTTTCCTCCTGTCACTCAACATACTGGCTGGGGTTGGGGTCTTGGTCTCCCCACCACCATAAATCTGAGCTGTAGACCTGTATGTCCAATCATCTGCATATTCCACAGTTACTTCATACTCAGTATATTCAACTTTTAATTCATTTCCTTCTCCTTTCTCTCCTCAAACTTATTTATTCCCTCAACTTATATCCTTATCTCACTGAACAGTATCATCATCTACAGAGAGGGGCTCAAGCCAGACATTGAGTCACAGGCTTTCCAAAGCACCTCAATGATTCATCAATTACTAAATTCCAAAGATTCTACCTTAATATCTCTCAAAATATGCTCTCCTTTTCATCTCTATCCTCATTTACCACATGCCTCCATCATTTTATTCCTGGATAAATCTTGGTTCTCAAGCCTTTTAGTCACCCATCACCAAAATCTCAGTCCCCATGGAGCCAGTAGAATAGTGTTATAACATGAAAATCTGATCCTGTCACTCCTCAGAAGTCATCATTAAAGTGCCTGGGTCTTCAGAATGAACACCAAATCCTTTAAGCAGGCTTTTAAGAAAGTTCTCACACTTCTGTATCTTGCTGTTACTGCAGCTATGCCATTCACCTTGCAACTCCTCAAGCACTATACTTCACCCATAAACTTTTTAACAAGGTCCTTTCTCTCTCTATTTGGAATTCCTCCTAATCCTTATATCTTGAAACGTATTCAGAGTATAAGATGCATCAAAAGCACGCCTCCTGTATTAACAGCAGCACAGTGAGTTTTCCTCAATCACTAAACTGATTATACTGCACTATAAACTGCTGTACAGCTGTTTTCCTTCATTAGATTGTAAACTCCTTGTGTGCAGGGGCTGTATATTGTTTTGCTTGCCTTTATATCCCTCATATCTAGCATGCCATTTATCAAGGAATAGACACTAGAAAAATGATAGCTGAAAGAAGTCCTCCCAAACTAATTGATTCAGGCCAATGTAACAAAAGAAAAAAGGTTAAGAATCAAAGGAAATTACAATTCTCAAATATTTTAGGGCACTCTTTAAAAATGCATAGTGATGATACCATGTACCCAATACCCCCATTCAAAATGTATTCTAATAATGATTATTCTAAACTAATAAATCCAAATTACATACATTTTATCTATATAATGGTTGCTATTGCTTCAAAAAATTTTTGATATCAATTTTTTTTCAAGTACTTATAATAACAGAAACACAGATCAAACAGTTACTTAAAGTGTAAGATAGTAATAACAACAAAAAACTAATTGCTTAACTACTGTTGAGATATATTTATGGCCCAATAAATCAGTAACCCTGAAATTAAATATAGACTAAAACCCTTTAATTATACCTGTGGCATAAAAAAAACTGAAGAAATTGTTGCTTTTAAAAACACAATTAGTACTGTGGATCATTCAAAATTTTTTAAAAAAAAGCTATTGTAGTGCTCTTAAATTATGGCAAATTGTGAAAGAAAGTTCATTTATCACTGAATACCACATAATGCAGATGGTTAAAACACGACCATACCTCCAATTTGTTTTTCTCAACAGCAACTTGCAGAGAAGGAGAAGATACCAAAGGCTGAAGAGGAGCATCAGAAGAGGAAATCTGCAAAGTGCAGATAAAAAGTCAGGAAAAAAAAAAAGTGATCAGAATTGACAGGCATAAGAAAGACTCATTTATTTCTGAGATACAGAAGCACTTAGAAGCATGTTAAAAGGGAAAACATGCATAAAAAAGGAAATACTGCTTTTTAAAAATTTCCATATGAAATTCTTAAAGGAAATAGTACAGAATAGTGTATTATTTAAAGCTGATTTCACTAGACTATAAAATTTAAATGTACTCAGATTAGATCACACCAAAAATTGGTGAAAAATAATTAAATCTCTCTGATAGTTCACTTTCAATCAATATTACTGTTGAAAGCTAATGTTCTGAAGCATGAACATTGTCCCAAGTAGGACAGTGAAAATAACTTTGTTTTTAACTGATAGCTTTAAAGAATGAAAAATAAAACAGCTGAAAGATTAAAATTTTTAATCAATGATTTAAGAAAATAGGTAAAAAAGAAAAGCTGGGAGAAAAGACTGGACTAATGTAATTTAACAACTGAACAGCAGACAGACTTATTACAAACCAATTTATATACTTGCTTCTTTAAGATTAGCATGCAAATACTATTTCCAGTGCTATACTTGCTGAATTACCCCAAAACATTATGAGACAGTTATAAATGCAGTGGAGGTAATTTACACACGAAAAAGTGTTTCATCCAAAAGCTTTTTCACACATCTTCCTACCCAATTTCTACATGCATAGTTGATCACTTTAATGAAAGCATTATCTTCTTGCTCTCTTTTACTGCCAAAATATAACTGAAATACATTTACAAAATGCATAATACATCTTTGGAGCCATAAAAGTGACATCTCTATATTGCCCTATCATATGCCTGTGTGGAATTTTTAAGGTGATAGTACAGATAGGTCATTATATAATGCCAAAATAACAATGCAAAATGACAAGTCCTCCTTCAATCTCCTTGTTAAGTTAGTTCAGGATATTTTTTTCCTGCACAGTGTTGGCTCTGTTATAACTACATAAACTAGCAATTTAATTACTACTAAAGCACATTTATATAAAAGTAGTACACAATACAAGGATCTTTCATTTTAAAAAGGTCAAAATTGCATTAGAGACTGGCTTAAAGATGATTTGTCCTACTGGATATTCACTTACTAGAGATCTTTAACTGAAAGTTTACATAAAAAACAAGAAATTAAAAAGCAATAATTTAAAATATCATAACTTGCATCATAAAGCTCCTTTTTCTCAAACTTGCAACATAAAGCCTCTTTTCCTCAAACTCATGTAAAACCACAACATAAAAATATGAAAGGTTCCAGACACAATGGCACATGCCTGTAATTCCCATGACTCAGGAGGCTGAGGCAGGAGGATTGTAAATTCAATGTCAGACTCACCAACTTTGTGAGACCCTGTCTCAAAATTATAAAGGGCTGGGGCATAGCTCAGTTGTAAAGCACCTCTTGGATTCAATCCTCAGTATAAAAAAATTAAATAAATAAATAAAATACAATGACCATCAAGAATTACCAGTCTTTAGAAAACAAGATAATTTCATTGTAAAACTGTTCTGTTTTTGAGAAGATGATAAAGTGACTTGGCCAATCTCAAAACTAAGAAATAGAAATATAAAATTTTTAGTCAATAAATATTATTATTAGTAATTTAACAAACATTTTAATGCGAAAAAAAAATGGAAGAGGGAGAAAATTTTTTAAAAATGGAAGAGGGAGAAAATACAATGTTCCAGATAAGAAGAGAAACCTGTTCAGTAAGAAAGACAATGAAAAATCCTATAAGCATATCAACAAATTATGATACACTATTTGCCATTAAAAAAGAAATGAATGAAAAAAAAAAAAGAAATGAATTAAGAGCACATACAAAAGCAGGGTGGAACTTCAGAAACATTCAAAGAAAGAAGTCAGACATAGAAGAACACATAGTGTTTTGTACTATTCACGTGAAACTCTAGAAAAGAAAATGTAACCTACCGTGATAAAAAGCAAATCAATGGTTTATCTGAGTTGGGGTAGAAGATGATTATTAACAAGGGGCCCAAAAGAGCCTTTTGGAATGATGCAAAAGTTCTTTGATTATGGTAGTAGTGTTTTTTTTATTTGCCAACCATTAAAATATATGCATTTTATTTTCTATAAATTATATCTCAATAAACTTGATTTTTAAAAAATCAATGAGCAGGGTAAAATACATTGTGTGAGCAAGGAATAAAGAAACAGAGCTGAACATATTGGCAACTGAAAATAAGAAGCACTACAAGTGTAAGTGGAAGAGAGACGAAAGGATGGCAAAGATTAAAAGGAAATACAGAGGCAACAAAAACTAGGTGCTCTGGGGACTTTCTAAATCTCTCAAAACTATCTGCTTCTTTTTTTTTTTTTTTAATTTTTTTATTGTTGGTTGTTCAAAACATTACATAGTTCTTGATATATCATATTTCACACTTTGATTCAAGTGGGTTATGAGCTCCCAGTTTTACCCCATATACAGATTGCAGAATCACATCAGTTACACATCCATTGATTTACATATTGCCATACTAGTGTCTGTTGTGTTCTGCTGCCTTTCCTATCCTCTACTATCCCCCCTCCCCTCCCCTCCCCTCCCCTCTTCTCTCTCTGCCCCCTCTACTGACATTCATTTGTCCCCCTTGTATTATTTTTCCCTTTCCCCTCACTTCCTCTTGTATGTACTTTTAAAACTATCTGCTTCTTACCATCCTAGTATGAAATTGCTACTATCCATCTCCTGAATTAGTCCTAATAAGTCCCCCTACTCCAATTCTTATTCTTTGCCAAATCCATTCTCCATACTTCATCATTTTGAAATGCAAATTTTATCACATTATCGGCTTAGAAATCTTAAATAGTTTACATACATTAAAGAAAGTCAAATTACAAACTCCTTAAACAGGCCACACCTACCTGGTTCTCCCTACTCCCTTCCCTGCCTGGGACATACTCTGTTTTGGGGGTTTCAGATCTCTAGTCTACATCTCGTGACTCCAACAGTCATTGCTTTCACTGTTCCCATTGTTTGAAATACCAACACCTTCTATTAGTTCCTACTCATTCTTTAATTTTGAGGTGACACTGCCCCCTCCAGGAAATATTCAAATGATTATTTGACACCTTCAGACTGAGTTACACAGACCCTTTATATGTGTTCCCAAATAGCTTCTGTAATATTACCATATTATAAAAGTTATCAATACTGTCCTGGAAAGATCTGATTATTTATTAATATTCTCTATCCAATTAAGTTCTCTGAGGAAGACATTTCTAGTATGCTCACTATTTTTAGCAATTGTCAACCAATAGGTCTCAATAAATGTTTCTGACTGTTATAGGAAAAGAGGAGGAAGAGAGAATTTCAGAGGGAGAACTAGAGGAAGACTCAATCTCTGCAGTTGTCATTGTCCTGTGGAAGTTCACTGGCTTGCTAAGATACTTTTCTTAAATCCCTTATAAATTATGTACATATTTTCAAACTTAGTATTTATTTTAACTAGATATTAATTTCCATTCTACTGAATGTTCACACTTTCATATGGACAGAGGAAAAGACTTAGAAAATTTTTCAGGGACTTGGTTATGTCAGTAAATTTAGTAGTCATGTTTAAAAGTCCTTTTCTTCCCTACCTTTCTCCTGCCCATCCTTTCCATCCATGAGAAAATACACAAAGTGAAACTGAAGCTTTTCAGAAGTCTAGAAATCATTTTTTTTTTTTTTTTAAGGATTTTTGGCCAGGGACAGTGGCACATACCTGTAATCCCAGTGACCTGGGAGGCTGAGGCAGGAGGATGGCAAGTTTGAGGCAAGACTCAGCAACTTGACACCCAGTCACAAAATAAAAAATAAAAAGAACTGGGGATGTAACTCAATGGTAAAGCACTACTGGTCAATTCCCAGTATCCTCACCCCACCTCCCTGAATAAAAAGATTTCCAATGTCATTTACACTTCTGGGATGTCTTTTTACACAAAAGCTAAAAACATTTAATAAACTAACAAGTAAATCATATGAAAGACCTAGCAATTACACTCACCATTATTAGGAGTATTAAAAGACTTTGATAAACTTAACCAAGTAAACATGGCTACTAAACATGTGGAAGAAGCCTGTCTTAATATATTAAATTTTAAAAAAATTTGTTTTTGTTAAGTTATACATGACCATAGAATGCATTTATGCACTTTGATATATCATACATAGATGGGATATAATTTCTCATAGAATTTTATGAGTGTACATGTTGCAGAATCATATTGGTCATGTAGTCACATATATACATACAGTAATAATGTCTCTTTCATTCTATCTTTCCTATCCCCACATCCCCTCCCCTACCCTCCCGTCACTTCCCTCTACCTAATCTAAGGTAATGCTATTCTTCCCTAGTGCCCCCTCCCACAACCTCACTGTGAATTAGCATCCACATATTAGAGAAAACATTCAGCCCTTGGTTTTCTGGGATTGGCTTATTTAGCTTAGCATGATATTTTCCAACTCTAACCATTTACTGGCAAATGCCATAATTTCACTCCTCTTTAAAGCTGAGTAATATTCCACTGAGTGTATATACCACATTTTCTTTATCCATTTCTCTATTGAGGGACATCTAGGTTGGTTCCATCTTCTAGCTATTGTGAATTAAGCTGCTATAAACATTGATGTGGCTGTGTCACTATACTACCCTGATTTTAAGTCCTTTAAGTATAAACCAAAGAGTGGGATATTTTCTGAGGAATCTCCATACTGTTTTCCATAGTGGTTGCATTAATTTGTAGTCCCACAGCAATGTATGAGTGTACCTTTTTCACCACATCCTCGCCAACATTTATTGTTGCCTATATTCTTGATGATTGCCATTCTGACAAGAGTGAGATGAAATCTTAAGAGTAATTTTGATATGCATTTCTCTAATTGCTAGAGATGTTGAACACTTTTTCACATATTTGTTGATTGATTGTATTTCTTCTTCTGTGAAGTGTCTGTTCAGTTCCTTAGAGCATTTATTGATTGGGTTATTTGTTTTTTTGGTGTTAAGATTTTTGAGCTCTTCATATATCCTTGAGATTAATGCTTTATTGGAGGTGCAAGTGGTAATGATTTTCTCCTCACGTTATTGTTTCCTTTGCTGAAAAGAAGCTTTTTATTTTAAATCCATCCCATTTATTGATTCTTGATTTTACTTCTTGCACTTTAGGAGTCTTGTTAAGGAAGTCAGATCCTAGGCTTATATGGTAAAGATTTGGGCCTATTTTTTCTTCTATTAGCCGTTCTTTGTTCTAGTGCCTAAGTCTTTGAACCACTTTGAGTTGATTTTTGTGCGGGGTGAGAAATAGAGGTTTAATTTCATTTTTCTCCATATGGATTTCCAGTTTTGCCAGCACCATTTGTTGAACAGGATATTTTTTCTCCAGTCAGTGTTTTTGGCATCCTTGTCTAGTATGAGATAACCATATTTATGTGGGTTTGTCTTTGTGTCCTTTATTCTGTACCACTGGTCTAAAGTCTATTTTGGTGCCAATACTATGCCATTTTTGTTACTATAACTCTATAGCACAGTTTAAGGTCTGGTATTGTGATGCCTCCTGCTTCACTTTTCCTGCTAAGGATTGTTTTAGCTATTCTGGGTCTTTTATTTTTCCAAATAAATTTCCTGATTGTTTTTCTATTTCTATGAAGAATGTCATTGGGATTTAGGAACTGCATTAAATCTGTATAATGCTTTTGGTACTATGGCCATTTTGACAATATTAATTCTTCCTATCCAGGAGCATGGTTTTCTTCAATTTCTTTCATTAGTGTTCTATAATTTTCATTGTAGAGGTCTTTCACCTCTTTTGTTAGATTGATTCCCGGGGTTTTTATTTTATTTTGTTTTGAGGCTATTGTGAATGGAGTAGATTTCCTAATTTCTCTTTCAGTGGATTCATTGCTGATGTATAGGAATGCATTTGATTTATGAGTGTTGATTTTATATCCTGCTACTTTGCTGAATTCGTTTATTAGTTCTAGAAGTTTTCTGGTGGAATTTTTTGGATCGTCTAGGTATAGAATTATGTCATCAGGAAATAGTGATAGTTTGAGTTCTTCTTTACCTATTTGTGTCCCTTTAATTTCTTTCTTTTGTCTAATTGCTGTGGCTAGAGTTTCAAGGATGATGTTGAATAGAAGTGGTGAAAGAGGTCTTGTTCCAGTTCTTAGAGGGAATGCATTCAATTTTTCTCCATGTAGAATGATACCAGCCTTGGGTTTAGTTAGCATACATAGCTTTTATGATGTTGAGGTATGTTCCTACTATCCCTAGTTTTTCTAGTGTTTTGAACATGAAAGTGTGTTTTTTTTTGTCAAATACTTTTTCTGCATCTATTAAGATGATCATATGATTCTTGTTTTTAAGTCTATTAATATGATGAATTACGTTTATTGATTTCCATGTGTTGAACCAACCCTCCATCCCCGGGATAAATCCAACTTGATGGTGGTGCACTATCTTTTTAATATGTTTTTGTATGCAGCTTGCCAGAATTTTATTGAGAATTTTTGCATCTACATTCATCAAGGATACTGGTCTGAAATTTTCTTTCCTTGATGTGTCTTTGTCTGGTTTTGGTATCAGGATGACATTAGCCTTGTAAAATGAGTATGGAAGGGTTCCCTCCTTTCCTGTTTCATGGAATACTTTGAGGAGCACTGGTGTCAATTCTTCTTTGAAAGTCTTGTGGAACTTGGCTGAGAATCCATCTGGTCCTGGGCTTTTCTTGATTGGTAGGCTTTTGATGGCGTTTTCTATTTCATTACTTGAAAATGATCTATTTAAATCATGTATGACCTCCTCATTCAGTATGGGTAGGTCATATGTCTCTAGAAATTTGTCAATGTCTTTGATATTTTCTACTGTATTAGAATATAAATTTTCAAAATAGCTTCTAATTATCTTTTGTATTTCAGATGTGTCCATTGTGATATTTCCTTCTTCATCTTATATTTTAGTAATTTGAATTTTCTTTTTCTCTTCATTAGCACGGCCAGGGGTTATCTATTTATTTTTTCAAAGAACCAACTTTTTGTTGTCAATTTTTTCGATTGTTTCTTTTGTTCTAATTTCACTGATTTCAGCTCTGATTTTAATTATTTCCTATCTTCTACTGCTTTTGGTGTAGATTTGTTCTTCTTTTTCTAGGGTTTTGAGATATAGTGTTAGGTCATTTATTTATTGACTTTTTATTCTTTTAATGTGCTCAATGCAATAAACTTTCCTCTTATTACTGTCTTGATAGTGTCCCAGAGATTTTGATATGTTGTATTAGTGTTCTCATTTACCTTTAAGAAATTTTTTATTTCATCCTTGATTTCTTCTACTATCCATTCATCATTCAATTGTGTATTAGTCTCCGTGTATTACAGTAGCTTGTATTTTATTTTTAGTTTTATTGTTGATTTCTAATTTCATCCCATTATATTCTGATAGAATATAGGGTATTAGCTCTGTTTTTTTGTAGTTACTAAGAGTTGCTTTGTGGCATAAGATATGGTCTATTGTAGAGAAGGATCCATGTGCTGCTGAGAAGAAAGTATATTCTCTCATTGATGGATGAAATACTCTGTATATGTCTGGTAAGTCTAAATTATTGATTGTATTATTCAGTTCTACAGTTTCCTTATTTAGTTTTTGTTTAGAAGATCTGTCCAGTGGTGAGAGAAGTGTGTTAAAGTCCCCCAGTATTATTGTATTGTGGTCTATTTGACTCTTGAAATTGAGAATGGTTTGTTTGATGTACATAGATGCTAGTAAGATTCTAAGCAGAGAAAGCCATGACCCATGCTTAGACTCAACCTACAGAAATTGTAGGATAGTAAATTGTATTAAGTCATCAAATTTCCAGTAAATTATGAAGTAGGAAATAAAATTAATATAATAACCAATCTCTTTTTAAAAAAGTGCAAAATCCTGAGCAATCTGGGATTCAAGTTCTCCATATAATCCTATTTGTTTTTTTGAAATTTACCTCCTCATGTATTTATTTTCTCTTCCTCATCTACCTCCTCCTGATAAGCCCTCTTTCACACTTACTAAACAGAACAATCTTATGGATTACTCACCAAACCCTAAGCACCAAATAATACCCCCAAGCTTTCCTTCCTCACCTCACTTTGGCAGAGATGGGAGAAAATGTCCCTTCAGACTGGAAAGTCTTTCCTGCATTGTCAACATTTCCTTCTTACATACCAGCCCATTTCCTCTTTGATGAAATTCTACTTCCCTATTGAGGATAATCTCAAATATAATTCCTTTAAGAATTATTCTAATGGAAATAAACTACTGCTTTGTACATTTTGTTTTTATAGCACTTTTACTCTTTGGTAACAACAATTACTTCATTCTGCTTTAGAATACAGTTCACTGAACATGTCCATGACATGCTGAAAGTGTTTGAAAGTAAGCTACTTGGAGCAACAATTAAATCAATGTCAGTGCCCTGCACATGATACATACTCACTAATATTGTCTGATTAAATGAAAATATAAATAAAGGAACATTCCAAGGGGATTTCAACAGTTAATTTCTGTCATTCTATATCTAATTTCAAAAGGAGATTAACACAAATCTCTGGAAAGAGTGTAATGAGGGTTGATAATGAATGAGGACAAAGTGACCATGTTTGTGCCCAGGATCATGTAGCTATGAGACACACACACATAAAATCTTTTCTAGTTTAACACTATAAATCAGTAAACATTTCTTCTAGTACAAAAATATTTCTACATACTTTCCTTTGTTTTAGCCCCTCTCTGAACTTTGCTTTTCTCCTTTAAGCCTTCTTCTATAACTCATGTTTACAGTGCCACAGAGCACTCAACACTGCAAGTTCTATACACAAACTCCTTCTATCAAAATAAAACATATAAGCCCCTCTGCTTTCTCAAAAGTACTACGTTAAAGCCACATTCTACAACTGTAAATAAATCCCTAGGAATGATTCTATTGTAGCCTCTCTCGCACTCTATATAATGGATTGAATGAGGATTGGTTCACAGACATATTAGATGGCCTGGGAAGCAGAGGGGTAAGAATTTAGAAAACGCACAACACTGCCTTTTTTTAGTTTATTGCTTCGTATTTTGTCACAACATTTTGAAATGTTTTGCTATAAAAAGGCAAGAAATATATTGGTATAGTGGTTTAAAGGGTTAAAAATTATTGCTTTACACAGAGGAAAAGAGTCATCTTTATGTCTTTACTGCAAAACTCTTAAAATAAGAAAATAAATTAACAGCAGTAACACATCCTGGAGCACTTAAAAAAGACACAAAACAAGAGGAAATAGACAAATTATAAAAATCAGACAGAAAAGCTACAAACTAATTTAGAGCTATTTAATATAGAGTAATAGTCTCATCAAGCTTAACAGCCACTTGAAAGAGCTCTTCTTTATCAGAGTTATCTCTAGCTTCCACATGAGGGAAAACATTCAACCCTTGACTTCCTCAGTTTGACTTATTTCGGTTAACATATTGGTCTCAAGTTCCATCCATTTTCCTACAAATTTCATTATTCTTTATGTCAGAATAAAATGCCACTGTGTATGTATACCATATTTTCTTTTCCATTCATCCACTGATGGACACCCAGGCTAGTTCCAGAGTTTGGCTATTGTGAATTGTGCTGCTATATACTTGGGTATGCATTTATAACTATAGTATGACAAGTTTAAGGAGGAGTGTTATGGTATTGTTGGGGCATATTCTGCTCCGAGTCTTTTGAGGAAATTCCATACTGATTTCCAAAGTGATTATACTAATTTACAATCCCATCAACAATGTAAAAATGTTCCTTCTCCTCCATACCCTCTCCAGCATTTATAATTATTTGTGTTTTTGATGGTTGCTATTCTAATTAGAGTGAAATGAAATCATGGTGTAGTTTTGTTTGTATTTCCTTAATTGCTAACAATGTTGAACATTTTTCATATATTTGCTGGTCATTTATATTTCTTCTTTTGAGAAATATTATTTTAGTGCACTTGCCCATTCATTAACTGGGTTGTTTGGGTTTGTTTTGGTGCTCAGGTTTTTGAGTGTTTTATATATTATAGATATGAATCCTTTGAAGAGTAGCTAGTGGAGATTTTCTCCCGTTCTGTAGCTTCTCTCTTCATGCTATTTTCTTCCCTGTACAGAAACATTTTAATTTGATGCTATCTCATTTATAAACTCTTAGCATTACTTCCTGAGTTTTAAGGATCCTATTGAAAAAGTTACTACTATATGTTGAAGTGTTAGCCCTACGTTTCTTCATGCAGTTTCTTCAAAGTGTTTGGTCTAATTCCAAGGTCTTTGATGTTACTTGAATTATCTTTGTGTAGGGTGAGAGATAGGAGGATCCAGTTTCATTCCATATATGAAGAATTTAGGTTTTCCCAGTACCACTAATTTAAAAGGTTTTCCCAGTACCACTAATTTCAAGGTACTGAAATTTCTGGCACTTTTGTCAATGATCAGATGATTGAAAACTGATTGTATCTATGTGGGTTTGTCTCTGTCTTCTATTCTGTACATTTATTTATCTGTTTTTATGCCCGTACCATGCAGTTTTGGTTACCATAGTTCTGTAATATAATTTGAAGTCATATTGTGATGTCTCCAGCATTACTTTATTGACTTAAAACTGCTTTTGCCTATTCTGGGTCTTTTGTTCTTTTAAATTAATTTTAGATCTGTTTTTTTTTCCTAGTTCTATGAAGAATACCACTGGTATTTTGATGGGTACTGCACTGAATCTGTATATTATTCTTGATAACAGGACCATTTAGGAATATTAATTCTGCCTATTCGTGAACAGTGGAGGTCTTGTATCTTCTTCAATTTCTTTCTCCAGTGTTCTATAGTTGGTTAGATTTATTTCCAGTTTTTGTTATTGTTGGTGGTGGTGGCGGTAGTTTTTGAGGCTACTGTGAATGGAACATTTTCCAGATTTCTTTCTAAACAGATTCATCATTTATAAATAAAAAGAAATAGTTGACATACATATTTATTACAATAAAGTCTTACCTAAAAAGTACCAAAATGTTCAACAGTTAAGTATTGTACTGAAAAGATATTGCTTTTTTATGTTCATTTGTTAACCTACTACTTTGCTGAATTTGTTTATTAGCTCTAGCAGTTTTCTGGTGAAGCTTTTTAGATCATCTATGTATAGGATCATATCATCTACAGTGATAATGTGACTCCTTCTTTTCCTATTTTTATTTTTATATTCCCTTTTCTTGCCTAATTGCTCTGGCTAGAATTTCTAGTGCTATACTGAACAGGAGTGGTAAGAGTGGATATCCTTGTCTTTTTCCAAATTTCACAGGCAATGCTTTCAGTTTTTAAATTTTTTAGTATATCACTTCTCCTTATGGACCAAAAATAAAACAAAAACTGTTGTCTACAAAATACCTAAAAAATTATTTCACCACAAGATTAGTTTATAGCTTGCTTACATATTTTTGGTACTGGGGATTTAACCCAGGCATAATTTACCACTGAGTCACACCTTCAGCCCTTTTATTTTTTATTTTGAGACAGGGTCTCACTAAGTTGCTTAGGGCCTCACTAAGTTGCAGAGGCTTCGGCCTCCTGCTTCGGCCACCCGAGTCAAATCACTGGGATTGCAGGCATGTGTCACCACACCCAGCTATAGTTTATTAATATGGAAATCAAAGGCCAAAAAATATCTTAACAATAAATGCAATTAGCTTTAAACTATAATTAACTGAGATGGGAAAATTTAATTAGAAAAAAATAAAAAGAAATAGTTAACATACATATTTGGTTATTACAATAAAGTCTTAACTAATAAGTACCAAAATGTTCAACAGTTATCAATTAAAATGTCAAGCTTTAATATAATACTGGGCTAATTGTTTCATGTTTTAAAAGACCCACCAAAGACCTTGGATAAAGACTTTTTTCTTTTTCATATGTTCCCAGAATTTAGCAAAATAAATTTTTCTCCCTTTTCTGTTAGTACCCTAATCATTTTTGCAAATTTCATAAAATTAACTTTGTTAAATGTCATATAAGCATTTATTAGACTCTTATTCAGAACATGCTCCTTTCTATATCAGAGGCTCTGCTTTGCAGATCAACATTATGTGACTCCTCCAGCCAAATTTCCAACACTTAAAGTATCTAAACATACATAACTAGCATATTGTTACAACAAATAAATTTAGCTATGTGGTAAACTTTGATATCTATACAACAAACATCAGTTAGAGCTGAAGGTTTTACTTACATTTGTAATAGCTATAGCGTTTTTATCATAGTATTTCTTCTTTTCATATTTATCTCTGATGAAAAATTCTACTGCTCTGAAAACAAATAACTTAAGGAAAAGCATGAGTTTAGTTACATGTATATTTCTCTTTATTCATTCCTTTCCAAAAAGACTACCCTCTAAAATTTTTTACTCTCACACTACTTCTGCTTGTAAGTTCTGTAACCTTCTTTCCTTTCTCCCCTTAAAAAAAAATAAAAATAAAAAAATTAAAAATTAAAAAAAAAAATCACATTTTTTCAGGAAATTTTCCCATTCAACAAAAACCACCCAAATCAACTTCAGAAAGAACAACAACTGGGGCCGGGGCTGTAGGTCAGTGGCAGAGTGCTTGCCTAGCATGTGTGAGGCTCTGTATTAGATCCTTAGCACCACATAAAAATACATAAAATAAAGGCATTCTGTACATTTACAACTAGAAATTATATATAATTTTTAATTCCTCCACTACTGCCACCACCAAACTAATTCAGGTTCATTTAGAGTTTATAATATAAGTAAACAAACTCATACCCAGGCAATACTCACAATGTGTTAAACACCATATTCTGTAAATTGTGCATATTGTTTCTGTTAATTCCTCTCACAACTCAGTAATGGACATACTATTATTTTCACATCATAGATGAAGAATTAGCAACATGGAAAGAGTGTATACTGTACTGTGATTCCAATACAATGCTCTTTTCTACTAAACATACTATATCATACACAGGTTAGTGTATCATGGGATTCCTTTTGGAATACAAAAATAATGGACAAATTTTCTCTTGCAAAGTTGAGGAAGGGAGAAGTCAAGAAGCTAAAATTAAGGTTTTCACTTATAATAATAAATGCTTTCAAGAAATATCTAAGTAGTAAGCAATTTAAAAAATTATCTGAAGTCAAAGTTAATATCATTGATACATACATACTGTTTTACAAGGATATAAAAATAAAATACAGCATTAGTATAGGAAAACTCTCTAGGACCTTCCTAATTATTTAACAGAAAACATTATTTAAAAAAAAAATCAAAGCACATCACAAAGGAAATTTTTTAAATTCCATGGTAGTCACTCAAGGAAGGACTGTGATTTAAGGAACATACTATGTCCTTGGTTGCTCTCAGTGCCCACCTTCTTCTTTGAGCAAAAATGTCTCACAAGGTTCTTATGTTTTTGTAAAAAATTCCAAATGTTAGTTGACCTAAAGAACTATCCCAGGAATTAGCAAATTTTTACTTATAACACCAAACAGTAAATATTTTAGCTTTATATGAGAGCTAATAACTACTTAACTCTGCCTCTGTAACTACAAAGTGGCCATAGAAACTTCAAAATAAGTGGGCATAGCTGAGTTTTAGTAAAAATTCATTGACAAAATTAGGCAATTGGTTCACAGGTCTGTAGTTACTAACTCCTGAATTCTATTCAATGCTGAAAGCAAAAAACAGCCATGATGAATTTATAGAGGGAACCTGTCTATAAACTGTCATTATGCAGACAACTTAGACAACGTTGAAAGGAAAATTTGTACAACTTCATTTGTGATACCAATAAGCACTTATTTAATTTGAAGTTATTGTGACTCTGAACTTAGCCAATCTACCAGACCTATTCCGAGATATATAAAAAAGACAGTAGTCATACTCACCTCACAAGGTTGTTGTGTATGTGACATACACACATACATATACACAATATATACACATATATATTTAAAAATAAAAACTAACTTCATTTATTAAATGCTTATATTTATATATACACACACACACTAAATGATATATGTGTGTGTGTATATATATATATATATATATATCACTTAGTATAATACATAACAGTAAGCATTTGATAAATGAAGTTAGTTTCTATTTTTACTTAACTTTGTGCCTCAGTTCCATCCACTTTAAAATATACTCATTTTAGTACTCATCTTACAAGATTATTTTAAGAATTAAATGTTATATATGTAAAGTAGTAAAAAAAGAACGGTACATGACAAAGTACTATTTTAACTTTTAATTCTTATTGACAATATAAAGGTATTTTGATAGGCAAATCATCTTTTAAAAGATAGGATCCATAAACAGGGTACAAGAGGAATAGCAACAACTATGTTAAGGACTAAGAGGGCTTACACATAATCAAGTTTAAACAGATGTGTTAATGAAAAACAACAACAAAAGAACAAATATAACTGAGCATCAGGGAATATTTATCTTCATTTTCCAGGCTCTAGATGTCCTTTAAGATACAATTTAAGATATAATCTACATTGATGTAGATTAATAGCACAACCAAAAAAAAATAGAATGAGAATATTTCAGAGTATCAAGATAAGGAATATATTAACTAACAATTCAAGTTTAAGTGGCTGATTTGAGATTTAATAAATAAAAGCATCAAAACATCCCAAAATCTTCTCCATGCCTATACTCACAAATCATTCAGTAAACACGTCTAAATCTTCCTTCCTCCAAAACTAAACATTGGTACAAGCTCAAAAATTTTTTAACATTATTACATGTTTTATCTTTTAATATGTATTTGTTTTTTAAGACTTTCCCCCTTTCTTTAAAGATACCACTTGAACCAGAAATTAATATCTACTCCCAAGAAAAAAAAATCTTCCAGTTTCAGACATATACCAGTGACAGCAGTAACACTTCAAAAAGCTTAGAGGAGGAGAACTGCTGATTCGCTTTGGTGCACAATAGATCTCATGGAATTGAAGTAATTAAAGTTTTTAGATAAGATGAAATATCCTAATAATAAAAAGCTTAATGTAAAGCTTTATCATTTGTCATGCGTTAGCACATGCAGCCTATAATTAACCACATCCCACATGAGAATTACACTTTCACAGCAGCTTTTACAAAACTTTTTAAATTGTAAAGCTTTTAAAAAGCAACAAATCTTGTTAAGAACGTAATTAAGTCCCATATTATATGAATTTAACTCAGTTTGATTCCACATACCTCTGGGGACATATATCTATAAAAGTGCAGAGATATTAGGCTTCAAAAAGCAATGAATGAGCTTTCAAACAATGGAAGGAAGGAAGGAGAGAAGGAGAAAGGAGGGAGAGAAAGTGGTTCTCTTACTAGATTCCCTTATAAAATAAAACTATTTTATCTATAAAAGTACTAAGATATAAGGCTTTTCAAAGAGCCATGAGATATTTATATTTACTTAGTACTAGAATTTGAACCCAGGCCCTCAGACATGCTAGGTAAGTACTCTACCACTGGGATACATCCCAAATCTTTTCATTTATTTTTGTTTTGAGACAGGTTCTCCTAAATTGCCCAGGCTAGCCTCAAACCCATGATCCTCCTGCCTTGGCCTCCCAAGCAGCTAGGATTACAGGCTTGTACGCACAATGCCTGGCTCATTGAGATATTTTGAGAATTAAAAAGAAAATTTAAACTGGGAGTGGTGGCACAGGCCTATAATCCCAGCAGCTAAGAAGCTGAGGCAGGAGGATCCAGGGTTCAAAGCCAGCCTCATCAAAAAGAAAGGCACTAAACAACTCAGTGAGACCCTGCCTCTAAATAAAATACAAAAATGGGCTGGAGACATGGCTCACAGTGGTCAAGTGCAACCCCCCCCCCCCCGAGTTCAATCCCTGGTACCCCAAAAAAAGACAGTGTACATAATAATGCCAGGAAACCATTAAGTAGTAAAGTACTGTAGCTGTGATTTCCAGAATTCTATTTTCACTGGGTCAAAGGTGAAGAATTACTGATACCAGACACCAATTAATTCACTATAAAAATCTCATCTTTCCTGAAATTTAGATACGCACCAAATATTTTAAACTATATCTGACAAAGTATCAGAAATAATAATGACATAGAAGCAAGCACAGAGGTCCATGCCTGTAATCCCAGTGGCTCGGGAGGCTGAGGCAGGAGAATCACAAGTTCAAAGTCAGTTTCAAACAACTTATTGAGGCCCTAAGCAACTCAGCGAGATCCTACCTCTAAATAAAATACAAAAAAGGACTAGGGGTATGGCTCAGTGGTTTAGTGACTCTGGGTTCAATACCCAGTACCAAATAATGATAATAATGAGATAAAAACACTATCTCATTAACATTTCATTTATCTAAGTTAAACTGCCTACAACATACACAAAATGAACAGGAAGGAACTGAAATGAAATTGGAATGCTGGAGCAGTTGGACTAAGTTAAGACTGTACAGAAAAGTTCAACATACTAGGATACTAAGAAGGCATCTATTATCCTTCCCTGAGTATCATCTAGGCTCATTTAAAAACAACATGGATTCAAGGTGATGAATTAAATAACTTTGAAGCTGCTTTAATCTATAAAGTATTATATAAAAAAACAAAAATCCAAACTTTCAAGAACCTCAGGTAATTTACCCCCAGTTCCCATAATATTCAAGAGAACCCCTACATATTCCAACCCAAACAAAACCAATCACCCCAGTACACAAAAATTTCCATAACAAGTGTATTGTTCAATGAAGGGAATTTCTTGTCAATTCAGGCAAGAATACAAAGAGGAATAAGTTAGTGCAACCAACAGGCAGCTGGAAACAACTATCTAAGTCACTGATTTTTTGCTTGGTTATATTTCCTTCCCCCACGCTCTCTTCCTCAGGATTTTCACAAGGTCTTCATTTTTCAGAGGAGAAGGAAAGAGCACTTCTAGAATTCTCTATAAAAAACAAGAAGAAAGAACTACTACCTGTGGTAAACACAACTTCACCTAACACTTTATATCACTTCTATGTTAAGTGACTCCCCAATCTGCATTTTCTTATTTCCAGGTACCAAATGGATAATCCCATATAAATGTACAACAGACACTTCAATCTGACCAAAGTAATGGAGCATGGTTCATTATCTTTCATTTCTAACCCTTAAACCTCCATCTGGTAATGAATTCCTTCTCTCAGTGAACAAGCTTTACAGTCATCCTAGCTAGAATCTGTGATCAGTGTCTTCCTCAGAAACAAAGTCAGTCTAGTCCAACTGCTCCAGCATTCCAATTTCATTGAAGTTCCTTCCTGTTAATTCAATGATACTATGTAACTTAGAGCTTCATCACTGCTCATTTTGGGCTGTACTACTATTCTACATGTTCACTCTCTTCCTCTAGGATGTCCATCCTCCTCTAACCAATTTTCTTTGAGGTAAAAGTTAATGGTTTAATATTTCCCCTGCTTCAAAACCCTTCATGGCTTTTCAAACACATCAACCCTTGTGACAATTAAATGAGATCCAAACTGCTCTACATGATATTGAAAACCCTTAAATTAATTTGGACCAAAATGCCTCATAAGCTTCTTCTGCCACTTGCCTCACAAAACTGAAATTCAAATAAAAACCATCTAAAAGGTCACACACTTCCTCGCTCATACAATTTTTAAAGCGGAAATACACCTCCCACTCTTACCCTAGGATCTTCTATAACAAAAATACCCTTGGATATCAGATTGCTAAATTTGCAAAAGGGAATGGAGCCATGGAAAAAGAAAAAGACAAATGCAAATTACTAACTTTTCCATTATAACTTAAAAAATTTCTGTCCAAATTTTAAAAGAAAGAAATATACAATGCCCTGAATCTTTGTGTGAGAAAAGAAAATTATTTTCCACAGGCCACATAAACTGTTTTCCCACTGAAATGGGTAACATATAATTGACCTTTAAGAAACTACATTTTATTGTCAAAATAAAAAATATTATTTATTACCTTTGGACGCATCCAAATACCTACAGTTAATTAAATAATCATATTTATAAAGGAGCAAATTCCAATAACCTACTTTCTAAAACTTCAATGAATTTTAGAAATCCCATTGTTAAGGTTCGGATGTGAGGTATCCCCTGAAAGCTCAAGAGTAAAAAACTCCAGGAATGTTCAGAGGTAAAATGATTATGTCATGAGAGCTATAATCTAATCAATGAATTGATTGATTTGATGGGTTAATAATTTGAATAGATTATTCAATGGGTGATAACTATAAACACTTAAGGCATGGCTGGAGGAAGTAGGTCACTGGGCACATGCCCATGTCCCCATGTCACATTCCTAGCTCTCTCTCCTACCTGGCTGTTATGAACCTGAGCAACATTCCACTGCTACAGCCTTTTGGCATGATATTCTGCCTCACCTAGGGCCCAGAGCTGTGAAGTCAGTCAACCATAAACTAAATCTCTGAAACCATGAGCCAAATTAACCATTTTCTCCTTTAAGTTGTTCTTATAAGATATTTTGGTCACAGCAACCAAAACCTGATGAACATATCTAAAGAATCAAATGATTTTATCTTTCATAAATGTGAAATACATCCTAACTAAAATGTCTGCCTATCTACTCAAAAAAAAAAAAGTATATATGTAAAGCAAGCACAATTGTGCAACCTCTGACAGAGGTCATATCAGTAAATATATAGGTCATAACACTGAATATTTATTTTGCCTTTTAAAGCATAAATGCCAAACTGCTTCACATAATTACTCTAAAGTTAATAAAAAAAATCTTTATGGAAATGATTTTTTAAATGCTCATGATGCTCACAAATCAAATTTCTAATAATAGTTTAAAATAATAAGCAACAAATACTCTCCTATCAAGAGATAGAGATCAATCAAGAAGAATCAGTCATAAAATTTTATACACAGTAATAATTATATAAAAAAACTATATTATTGCAAATTATCAAATTCCTATTTAAGAACCTACTATATACAAAGTATAGCTCAGAACCAATCAATTTCTATCGTTAGTGAACAAGAATGTGATACAATTCATATCATATTCTCCTAAATACTAACAGATAAAATATGACTAGTAGAAAGGAGTTAATCTTAACCCCACAATAAATAATTTCTAAAGGATACTGATCTGTCTGTGGTCTTCGAAAGTTCTCTGGAAGGTTGGCTTCATAGAGTAGTCTTGCTTTAGTATTTCCCATATCTTGCATGCACTGTAGTAAAAAACAAGGAAATCAAGTATTTTAATTATTCATATGAACACTAAAAAGTAATCCTATACACACACATATACATAAACACACACACACACACACACACACACACACACAAATACCAAATAACATTACTTCCAATATATGTTCTGCTTAAAAACCTAATTTAAAGCTGGTATGGTGGTGCATGCCTATAATCCCACCTACTCGGGAAGCTGAGGCAAGAAGATTGCAAGTTTAAGGCCAGCTTGGTCAATTCTGACCCTAACACAAACAAAACAAACAAGGGTCTGTGGTTGTAGTGCAGTGGTACAGCACCCATGGGTTCAATCCCCAGTACTATTAAAAAAATGGTTTTTAAATCATTACTATGAAATTAATCACTCAAGTTCCAAACAGAGATGCTATTTTTAATCTTTCACATTTTTCAATATATGTGAGTTCAGATTTTTTTTATCTTTTCTGTGAAAACAATACAACCTTTACATTCATTACTTCTTAAAAATAAAATTCCTGGTAGTTTATAGGCATTTTTACGATTTTTTAAATGTGCTAGTATGCAGTCATTTCCAGAGTTAACAACTCAAGATTCAATTTTCTTTGAGTTTCAAAACACTCTAGGAGTCTCACAATGAACTATCAAGAGCACAATGAAGCCAGATAAATGCGAAATAGGGCTTATCTAGAATTTTACGGAATGAATTTCTTAGGAGCTCTTAATCCCTGTGATTTTACTGAAAGCTTTTCCCCACCAAACAAATAAAATATCTCTGTGTCTAATGGCTCAATTTTACATACAAGCTCAGGGTATACAGAACCTTCCAGTGGCTTGAAAGAGTATCCCCTAAAGGTCCATGTGTTAATTAATGACTTAATCCTTAGGTTAGCACTACTAAGAGATAGTGGAACCTTTAGGTGGGGACTACTGAAAGACCCTTAGCAGTAGGCCCTTAAATGGGACAGTGAGACCCCGCCTCTCAGTTTTCCTGGCTGGTAATGTAAGCCATCTGGAGCCTTTGGGAGACCCAAATCAATAAAGCCACACAACCTTGGACTAGAACCTCCAGAACCATGAGCTAAATCAAACTTTTCTCTTTGTAAGTTAATTGCTTCCATTATTCACAAAAGTAACATAAAGCTGACTAATACAAACCTCTTCTCTAAAACTGATGAACTCCAAAGGTAAGAATTATGGCTCAGCAGACATAAAACTGTTTGATAATCATTTAAACCAGTTTAATTAAGTTTCAGTGTCATCTATGGTGGATGACTCACCAAATAGGACTTCCTTGACAATTTGTTGCATTACAAACTAAAGGTAAGATTTATAAACATTATAATATTGTATTACATTATTAACATAGTTCATTAAATGATTTTAATTGGTGGAAAGATCAACTTTTACAATATGTTTTTTTCCTGATTTCTCAATCACACAACCACTACACCACTGACAATGCAATTCAGGTTTAACAATTTACCCAATGTTTACCTTGAGTTATAGTCCTCAAGTGTAGAGAATCATCACCTTTCAAATAAAAAAAATAGGACTCTTTTCACAACTGATAATTTTAAGATATATAAAATTTCAATATATTCTTACTTCATTACATCTATTCTACCTTGGCTGAATGTAAGTATTCTCTCAGAGTAAACTAGATTTGTTATTCCTCTAGAGACAATGATAGTTAAGGAATATAGGGACTAGAAGTAAAAGGGATGATAAACTGAAAAATAATTAAGGATCACTGTCATTTAGCCCTTAAAATGAAATAGAAAGTAAGGCAAAATAAACCTCAGCTTCAAAGCTGTGGGGTAGGAAAAAAAAATCTATGTGCCTGACAATACAAGGTTAAAGGCTCTATTATGTCATGGTGAATAATAGCATGAATTAGTAAGAGTAAAGCTAATATGTAATTCTGTGGAGGGGAAAAACTAAGAAACTTCCAGTGTGGTTTACCCTTCCTAAAGTGAAAAGAAAATATTTTCCATTTCAAGCACTCAAATGATGCTGCTTCTTTATGCCATGGTGGGAATATGGAAGCAGATGTGGTGAACAAGTTATAACAACATTAAACATTTGGAAAGAACTATATCAAAAAACAATTGCCTCTTGGTTTACACAATATTTGCAATGAAGCACAAAGTAATTTAGATACATTTCACTGAAGCAGGTTAAGAAGACTGTAAAAGTTTCTAACAAGCAAACAAGAGGTTCATGGAAATTTCAACAAGACTAAAAATAGTCTATAAAATGGGTATACTTCTTAACATCAGCAATGTTTTATAGTCAGTGAATATGACAGTCATGTTTATTTAGTGCCAGTCATTAATATTTTGTTGGCAAAAAACAGAAACAAGGCATAAATGAACATTACAATAAATTAGTAAACATTGTTCTATGATGTCATCTATCACAATCAGATAGTAAGAAAATAACAAGCATAAAAATCTGAAAGGAAGAGGTGATGTGAAATTCTAGAGGAGACCACTGCACCAAAAGTGACTGGGTAGAGGTGTATGTTTTTTGTTAGTTGTGATTTTGAGAAATAAGGATTCAGTGATAACACAGATACAGATAAATCATTTGTAAGGATAAGGACAACACTGACAAAAGTAGTTTCTAAATTTCTAAAAGTAGAAAAGGGTAAGGTGGAGGTCAGAAGTAAAAGGATCAATGGAGATAAAGATAAAGGATTGAATAATTTAAAAATGAAAATAAGGGTAAAAGGGGAAAAAATCTGGCATTTTAGGGAGGAGATAATAAATATAGTACAAAACACATGTCCTCAAGGTTTCAAGATACTACAGATAAGAACTCTACAGAAATCTATGAAAATACGTTCCACTGGCCCTGACAAACTGCCCAGTATCTATCAGAAGAAAACATACAATGAAGATTAACATAACAGTTATACTGACAAGCATTAGCCTCAACACTTTGTGTTGGTGTGTATTTATGTTTAATTTTTTTAAAAAACCTTAGGATAGGTATTATTACATTAATTTTATAAGAAAGGAAACCAAATCTGAAAGATATTAAATAAAGCCTAATCATGTGTCTCCATGATTCAACTCTTCACAGAACCAACATAAGCGATCAGTGGTTTAAGTATATCTGGCTTCAATAATGGAACTAGGACTAAGTCCTGTAGGGCTTGCAAATACCAGGCTCCATGAACCCAGCCCAATTCCATCTTAAGACTGGGAACTATCTCATCACAAAGTCATGAAAAGTTAATTTCTTTTTTACAATAAATTACTGCGATTTTCTAAACTTGTTTGGAATTCCTGCCCACGCCTTGAACTCACCCATGTCTGGCTCCCCCTGACCAGATAACAACCCTCTTAGAAATCTCAGTGGTGCCTCATAAATTCTGATGTTGGGATCTGAATCTACGCCCTACCTTGAAAGATCATGCCATGTAGATCATTAACCTACTATCTGCCTTTGCATTATGCTTGTCAAAATCCCGTTAGCTGTAAGTTCTCAAGACACCCCCCTTTGCAAATTTTGTGCTATAAAACCTTGTTCCTGGAAAGCTGGTGGGGCTGGTCTCTAGCCTGTGTTAGGAGGGACAGCCACTGATCAGCTCTCTTTGCATACACAAATACAAGCTTGCTTTAATTTGATTTAAAATTGGAGTTGGTGGTCTTTTCTTTGTGTCAGGGCTCAACAGGCTCTTTTTGTTTACAGATGAGGAAATTGAGGTACAAAGGGGTTATATGATTTTTCTGTTGGTTAATATAATGAATCAATGGCCAAGGTGAGCTAAGATCTAGTTTTCTCAGTCTCAATCCTTACTACCATGTGGCATCTAGAAGAAATAAGAATCCATGAAATTTTACTAAAGATATAAGTGTACTATCATATTGTTTCCATTATAAATACATCATTTCTGTTATTAAAACATTGTTCCTTCTGTTTTAAGTTCTCTCATCCAAATTGCTTTAACAAACATTGACAGAGAAAGAGAATTTTAGTTGCTTCTTCTATTGCAATCAATGACTCAGTTTTCTGGAGCTGGGACAAACAGATTGCTTTGGGTGGGATAGAAAAAGGATAAATGGCATATGTTTCTCTTAAAAGAAAAAGTAAACTTTAAACTTTTTATTATTTGTAACCAGCAGGAGATTTAAGTTTTCGATAATGGAAGAACAATCTTTGTTAGAGTCTGTAAACAAGTCAGGATGGCACCTGGCAAATGTTAGAGTCTGTAAACAAGTCTGGATGGCACCTGGCATTTTGCCAGAGGGAGTGGTTTGTGAAGTAACTCCAGCGAGCCATTAAGTGTGGAGATTCCTTATTGGTTGACTGATGTATCTAGTTTATGCTAATTAAGATAAGCTGTGTAAAATGTATAAATACCTCTGTTGTCCTACAATAAATGGCTTCCACTCCTGCTGTATCAACGTGCACAAGTTCCTCGTCACCCCCCTGTTAGTTTGCTGCAGCCGGACTGCAGCAAATCTTAAATTCTACTATCTAAGTACTGAACATCATTCTGACAAACTTTAAATTTTCAAACCTTTTTTCACTTCTCCAATAATAGGAATACTTGTAAGGCTATCCAATAAACTATTAAAAATTCAAGGATATTAGTAATGTTGAAAATTCTCTAGCTTTAGAAAAGTCATGGCATTCCCTGTCAATACTTTTTTTTTCTTCCCTCACTTCAAGTGTGAAAAAGGGAAGAAAAAACTCTTAAATCATTTAAATGAAAATTTCGGTAAAGCTTATTTTTAAAAGTATATTTTAAAGACATTTACTCAACAAACTATAGCTCACCTAAAAATTAAGATTAAAAAAACACAAAAAAGTCAAAAATCCAGTGTGCAGAAAATGTATTGATATTCTTAACAATTAAATGATTGTAAAACTCTATCAGATACAAAGTTAACCTTAATTTTTTACTTTAAGAAATATATATTAGTATAATGAGGGATAAATTAACTATACTTCACAGCTATGATAAATGCCAGCTAAGTAGACCATATCTAAAATTTAGTGTTATTTTTTTTTCCACTAAAGCTAGTCTGCTCTCAGGTAGGAGGTTGTAGCTCAGTAGAAGAGCACTTGCCTAGCATCTGCAAGGCCCTGACTTTGGTCCCCAGCACCACCCCCCCACAACAAAAAAAACAGGGTGTGGGGGAGAAAGAAAAAGAACTTGAGGCTGGGGTTATGGCTCAGCGGTAGAGCGCTCGCCTTGCACATTCAAGTCCCTGGGTTCGATCCTCAGCACCACATATAAATAAATAAAATAAAGTTATTGTGTTCAACTACAAAAAATAAATATTTTAAAAAAAAAAGAAAAGAAAAAGAACCACTGTTATGACCCAGCTACACTACTCACTCCTTGGTATTTATCCTAAAGAATTAAAATCATCATACAGCAATACTTGCATACCCAAGTTTATAGCAGGAGCACAATTCACAATAGCCAAACTATAGAACCAGCCTAGTGTTCATCAATGAATGAATGGATAAAGAAAAAGTGGCATATAAACACAATGGAATTTTATTCTGACATAAATAAAAATGAAATTATGTAATTTGCAGGAAAATGGATGGAACTTGAGACCAATATGTTAAGCGTAATAAGCCAAACTCAGAAGGCCCAGGGTCTTCTCATAAGTGGAAACTAGAGAGGAAAAAGGAAAAGGAAGTGGGTGGGAGGAAGCTTATGAAACTTGAAGGGAGATTAGTAGAGTAAGGAACCAAGGAGGGGAGAAGTGAGGGAAAGGGGAAATACTGGGGAATGATACTGGCCAAATTGTATTTTTATATTGTGTACACTTATGAATATGTAACAACAAATCCCACAATTATGTACAACTAAAATGCACCAATAAAAAACACAGAAAAAAAAAGAAAAAGAAAAAATGATAGAGGGCTGCGGTTGTGGCTCAGTGGTAGAGCACTCGCCTAGCATGTGCGAGGCCCTGGGTTTGATCCTCAGCACCACATAAAAATAAAATAAAGGTATTGTGCCCACCTACAATAAAAAAACAAGTGTTTAAAAAAAGAAAAGAAAAAAAATGATAGAGGAAAATCAGCCCGTTCCTAGAAAGATGGATTCTGTATTCTACTTTTTAAATTGAATCATCTTTAGACAAAATATAATTATGAAGGAAGGCTTTACCTGGAAATAGTATAATATACAACATTTAAGAATCCCAAAACCTACTATTAAAAGTATTTTACTGTCTTTAGTACATAATCTTTTTAGTTTCTCTATATAACCCATAATTTGGTACAAAGAACAACAGCACAGCCCAAAGCCTCAAATATCACTTGAGATGCAATTTCAAAAATTATTATTTGAATTGCTGAGAAGCATCTATAGCCTAACACATTATCATCACAAAGTAACACAGATGAAGCATTTCTAATTCCCGAACTGCTTAAGGACAAAACATTTTTTCCAATCACAGTTTCAGCATTAAAAACAACAAAATGTACATTCTAAAAGTCCTAAGGTTTCAATGTTTTACAGTGTCTGAACGGAATTGAGGCTGCCAATTTAAAACGTTTTAATCTATATCTGCTTATTACATTTGTCATTTTAACAAATTAAAACATACAAAAAGCAAAATAAAATTAACAAATATAACAACAAGTGGGACTAGATAAAAAGAAAATAGGTAGAATGAATAAGTACACAAATGTAATTTGTTCATTTTTATGTAACAGTACTGTGTTAAAAAAAAAATCACTATTTAAAAAAAAAAAAAAGTACTTCCAGTGACTGGCAACTAAGCAGTAACACAAAAATAGTTTTACTGACAAGTGAGCATTGAAATAAATATGTGAAGATAAAAGATAAGAGGCAACAAAAGCACCCAAGTTTAATTCACTGTTAGTTATCAGGAAACAAATAATTAAGAACAATAAAAACACAAGATCAATGACAGACAGGTCACCTAAAATTCCAAGTTAATGATTATTTTCCCTGAGAATAACATATGTTGAATTCTGCTCTTTGCTTTAATCTTCCAAAGTCTTGGAAAGTAGAGTTCTCTATGTGAGAAAACTATTGTAAGATATGCTTCTATTTGTCCAACTCAACTAAAACCAAATTCAGTCCATTCCAAGTTCAGAGGCTACATCTCATAAATAAATGTGGCTCCTTGGGTTCCCCTCTTTTAGCATCATCATTTTTTCTCTGTACCTTCCTCCTATCTGTTCCTGAAATGTTTTCTGTACTTCATCCCTTAGATGCTAAAAAGTACCTGATATCCAGCCATTAACAACAAAAGTAAAGTTTTTACTAAAGTGTCATGTAACTTCAGGTAGCTACATGCATAGTTTTCACTAATTTGTATCCACATATTTACTTGGGTTTTACTGGTTGTTTTTAAAATATGAGATAAGTGGAAGAAATAATAGAATAGCAGATACTGCAAATAATTAGAATACACTTAGGTTTTCTAAGTTCCCAATGGCAAAAAATGCGTGACATTAAAGTAATCAACAGAATCTTGAACATTAGTGTTTACTGAATGAATGCTATATGTCCATTATAAATCTAGAGGAAGAAAAGCAAAACTATTCAAAATAAAACTTTTCTACCCAATTTTCTGAGGAGTAGATTGGGGAAAACAAGAATCTGACCTCTAGATCAAAAGATTTTTTTTGTGTGTGTAAGGACATAAAAATCTATACTACCTATATGTTTGTATACATATGCATAAAATATTTCAAGGAGAATATACAAGAAACCTAATTGGTTACTTCTCTGGAAGGAAAATGGATGACTTAGTGCAAAATTGAGAGGAAGACTATTCAGTTTACATTTTTCCACTTTCAGAGAACTGTACAATGCCCTGTATCACCCAGTCTTGAAAACTGAGTAAAACAATTAAGGGAGGAGGGGGCGCGGTATATTAATCCTACACTGTTCCTAACTAAAACAACTACAGTACAGTAAAGTACCTAAATTATGTACTAAACTATAGGGAGCTTAGCTAGGGTATGCAAGCAGCATATAAGTCAGAGCAAGGGGACATCCTCCTCCAACTAAGGAAAACAAAGTCTTCTGATGGATCAAAAAGGTTAAGAATAAAAGCAAATGCATACACGTTTAAAAATTTTCATCCAACCAGAGCTTACATTCAAAATATACTCAAAGCATAAGTATGGCATCATTTTCATGCCTTTTCTCAGTATCATCATCTTAAACACATGGCCGCTGAAGACATTTTCATAAGGCTGCTGAAAGCTTCTTAAAATTATAATGTATTTGTACATGATGGGGAGAAGCACTTGCTCTACTATTTTCTACTCATTAAAACCTTTAAAAACACAAAGACTAATATTTTCAACTGCCTTAGCTAAATATATATTTTTAATAAAAACAAATAGAGAAATAAATACTGGTAGTCCCTGGATAAATTCTTCATGTCAGTGACTCACCTCTACTACCACTTGAAATTTTCCAGAATAGTTCTCTATCTTCCTTTCAAAAGCCACCAGGATTTCTTGCATAGGAGCAAGCCTTTCAGGACTGGTTTCAAGATCTTTTGGATTCCAGCTGCTGGAAAAGAAGGGCCACCATTTTTGGTCTCGGGAACTCTCTGGAAGTATTTAATACAGAGTCCATTCCTTTAATTTCATGAAACTGTATGTAGGGGAAGTTATTCTCTTTCAATTGTTGTTTTTAAGAATAAACCATACAATTTAAATTTTTTAGTGATGATGTGGAATTACAGAGAGCAATTTTCACACCATTTCACAATTCCTAGATATTCTCAAATCTTGATTTATCTACTGCAGCCTTTGGTAGGTGCTACAAATTCAGAAAATGCATAATGTTTTTAAGCAACGAAATAAAACACTGTTAGGACAAAATTGGAAGTTTCACATCTACATCACACTCTTGTGTCAACTTTACTTATTATGAAATTCACACCATTGTCATCCAGGGATATACCGTGACTTTCTTCCTAGGTGCTTAAGGACAAGCTCAGGAGTTATCCTGGAGTCTTCCTTCTGCGAAAAGTTTTAAGTGATTTTATCTCTTCAATATTTCTCTAGGCTTCTCCCATTATCAACAGTACTGCCACTGTTGTATTAACATGATGGAGAGACCCAACATGGCGGCCGGCGAGGAGACAGCACTTTCAGTATCTCCACATTAATGGGATCAGAGAGACCCATTAATACGCCTAGATTCTACCTGCTGAGAAACTTCTAGCAAAATTCCGCTGAAAGGAGACCTGCCGGGAATTAGTAAGTTTATTGGAGGTGACAGTCTGTCCCAGACGAGTGAATCTCGGCCACGCGGCGCAGAGGTCCAGTCCCGCCGGCCGCCGCCAAATGGCCACCGCTCGCCTGTTGCGGAGAACATTCGAACAGCCCCGCCCGCCCGGCGAACAGCCCCCTCCGCCTGGCTCTGCGAACGGCCCCGCCCACCCGGCTCAGGAGGCAATGTAAAGGGACTCTAACCAAGTCTTTATGAAATAGCGAAGTGGGAACTAAAACCAGAGATTGAGTCAGACCAGAGACAAGCCAGTCCCACCTCTCCCTTCGGACACTCCGGCAAAGAGCCAGGGGCGCGCCATAGGAGAGAGGGGAAGTCACCAGAGTTTGGCCAACGAGATTCCTTCCCAGCGGAATCTACTTTAACAGGTGTGTGACTCCCACCCACACCAGATACAAACAACCAGGAAACTTCAAAAATCTCTACGTGGGCGTGACCATAAGGGCAAAGGGACTCCCGACCCCCAAACTCCCCCTACCGCCAGTGACGTGGGCGTGACTGTAGGGGCAGAGGGAAGCAGAGAAGACTCCCCACCCCCAACTGCCCCAACCACCAACGGAGAGGGCGTGACGGTAGGGGCGGAGGGAAACAGAGGACACTCCTGACCCCCAACTCCTCCTACCGCCAGCGGAGTGGTCGTGATTGTAGGGGCTGAGGGAAGCAGAGGGGATTCTCTACCCCCAACTCCCATTACCACCAGTGGCGACACCCAAGGTCTTAGCCGCCAGCTTCCGAGGGCGTGCCCACCAAAGGGGTCGGGAAAAATTAAACTATTGACTCCCAGACCACAGCTCCACAGCACTGGGGCTTAGATGAATGACAGAGAGAGTGCTCAGTCGTTCGGGAAATAGGGCATGCGGTGGGGCTGAAAGTGTAACCAGATCCTTGGAGAACCGCCTCCGGTGAGCAGGACTTGGCTGGCTGGCAGGAGGAAGGGGAGGAGGGGCCGTAGAAGTGAAACGGCTCTGGACTAACAGGATTGAGAGACTCCTAGGAGCCCACCTTACAAGGATTGCTATTGACACATAGAGGGCAAAACTCAGCTCGGAGGGCACAGCTCTGCCTACGGGAAGAGAAGAAAATGGATCTCTAAGACCTAATTTTATTTCTTATTTTATTTTATTTTTTCTCTCCCCTGTTCCTTCTTTCTTTCCCCTTTCAAGTTTTATTGTTCTTTCCATTCTCCTCTATTCTATCTATCTCCCTCTCCTTCTTTCTTTTTAAGAGCACCTTTCTTCCCCTTCCCCCCAACTTTCATCCCAAGCATTACGTCCTCCATTACGTGTAATTGTCTAAATGCAAATAGGTGAATGTTTCGAGGCTGTCTATAGGGCTCCTAAATACCTAGCTATTACCAACACCCTGATCCAATCGATGGTTAGTATCCCCCTTCAGTAGAGCAACCTTCTAAAGTAGCCAAGACATACTAACCCTTATACCTTCATAGCACCTAACCTAAACATAAAGTCCTAAGAACAAACAACAAATCACTATATGAATACAGAATCCGGAAGCCCTTTATAAATAGAATGAATCAGCTTTAAAGTACAATAAAGCCCAACATCTCGAGGCATAATCTCTCACCACAAAGGAGAGACAACAGAGATATACAAAGCCAAAACAAATTTACAGGAGAAAGCAAAAACACAGCAGTCAAACAGACCTGGAAAGTAACGTGAACATCATGAAAAAACAAGGGAAAAAAGGAGTACAAACAATGCAGGACAACTTAAATCTACAGGAGGACCTAGATGCATCAGAAACATGGATAGGGAAAGAACTCAAGGCATACCTAACTCAGATGGAAAGGAATATTAGAGAAGACATGAGACAGCAAATCCAAGCAATAAAAGTATATTTTGAAAATGAATTAAACAAACAAATTCAAATGGCAAAGAACGAGCTTTACCAGGAGATAGAGATCTTTAAAAAAAATCAAACAGTAATCCTAGAACTGCAGGAAACTATAAACCAAATTAAAAACTCAAACAAGAATATTACAAATAGACTAGATCAAGTAGAAGTCAGAACATCAGATAATGAAGACAAAGTTTATCAACTTGAAAAGAATATAGTCAACACAGAAAAGATGCTTAAATCCCACGAGCAATCTGTCAAGAGATGTGGGATGTCATAAAAAAAACAAATTTGAGAGTCATCGGGATAGAAGAAGGCATAGAGATTCAAACCAAAGGAATGGACAACATATTAAATGAAATAATTCTAGAAAACTTCCCACAGATGAAAGATGAAAGGGACTGCCAAATCCTGGAAGCCTACAGGACCCCAAACATTCAAAACCGTAATAGACCAACTCCAAGACATATAATTATGAAGATAGCCAACATAGAGAACAAGGAGAGAATATTAAAAGCTACGAGAGAAAGGAGGCAGATTACATTCACGGGTAAACCAATTAGGTTAACGACTGATTTTTCATCACAGACTTTGAAAGCGAAAAGATTCTGGAACAATGTATTTCAAACGCTGAAAAATAATGGATTCCAACCAAGAATACTGTATCCAGCAAAATTAAGCTTCAGATTTGACAATGAAATTAAAATCTTTCACGATAAACAAAAGCTAAAAGAATTCACAGCCAGAAAACCAGCACGGCAAAGCATTTTGGGCAAAACACTACAAGAAGAGGAATGGAAAAATAGTGCCCAAAACTAACAGCAGGAGGTATCTCAGTAAAGGGGGAGGAAAATAACCAAAAAGTAAAAACTAACCAAACTAAAATAAATAAATAAATAAATAAATAAACATGACTGGAAGTCATGCTATTTCAAGAAATAGCAAAAGAAGCTCTTCCAAATTCATTCTATGAGGCCAACATCACCCTTATCCCGAAACCAGACAAAGACACTTCAAAGAAAGAAAACTACAGACCAATATCTCTAATGAACTTAGATGCAAAAATTCTCAATAAAATCCTGGCGAATCGAATACAAAAACATATCAAAAAAATTGTGCACCATGACCAAGTAGGATTCATCCTTGGGATGCAAGGCTGGTTCAATATACGGAAATCAATAAATGTTATTCACCACATCAATAGACTTAAAGATAAGAACCATATGATCATCTCGATAGATGCAGAAAAAGCATTCGACAAAGTACAGCATCCCTTTATGTTCAAAACTCTAGAAAAACTAGGGATAACAGGAACTTACCTCAACATTGTAAAAGCTATCTATGCTAAGCCTCAGGCTAGCATCATTCTAAATGGAGAAAAACTGAAGGCATTCCCTCTAAAATATGGAACAAGACAGGGATGCACTCTCTCACCACTTCTATTCAATTTAGTCCTTGAAATACTAGCCAGAGCAATTAGACAGACAAAAGAAATTAAAGGCATAAAAATAGGAAAAGAAGAACTTAAAATATCACTATTTGCGGAAGACATGATCCTCTACCTAGAAGACCCAAAAGGGTCTACAAAGAAACTACTAGAACTAATAAATGAATTCAGCAAAGTGGCAGGATATAAAATCAACACGCATAAATCAAAGGCATTCCTGTATATCAGCAACAAAACTTCTGAAATGGAAATGAGGAAAACCACCCCATTCACAATATCCTCAAAAAAAAATAAAATACTTGGGAATCAAACTAACAAAAGAGGTGAAAGATTTATACAATGAAAACTACAGAACCCTAAAGAGAGAGATAGAAGAAGATCTTAGAAGATGGAAAAATGTACCCTGTTCATGGATAGGCAGAACCAACATCATCAAAACGGCGATATTACCCAAAGTTCTCTACAGGTTCAACGCAATGCCAATCAAAATCACAACGGCATTTCTTGTAGAAATAGATAAAGCTATCATGAAATTCATATGGAAAAACAAAAGACCCAGAATAGCAAAAGCAATCCTAAGAAGGAAGTGTGAATCTGGAGGTACAGTGGTACCAGATCTCAAACTGTACTACAGAGCAATAGTAACAAAAACAGCATGGTACTGGTACCAAAACAGGCAGGTGGACCAATGGTACAGAATAGAGGACAAAGAAACCAATCCACAAAATTACAACTTTCTTATATTTGATAAAGGGGCTAAAAGCATGCAATGGAGAAAGGATAGCATCTTCAACAAATGGTGCTGGGAAAACTGGAAATCCATATGTAACAAAATGAAGCTGAAACCCTTTTTCTCGCCATGCACAAAAGTTAATTCAAAATGGATCAAAGAGCTTGATATCAAATCAGAGACTCTGCGCCTGATAGAAGAAAAAGTTGGCTCCGATCTACATATTGTGGGGTCGGGCTCCAAATTCCTTCACAGGACGCCCATAGCCCAAGAGTTAAATACAAGAATAAACAAATGGGACTTACTTAAACTAAAAAGTT
Source organism: Marmota flaviventris (assembly GCF_047511675.1). NCBI lineage: Eukaryota > Metazoa > Chordata > Mammalia > Rodentia > Sciuridae > Marmota > Marmota flaviventris. The sequence goes on from NC_092503.1 coordinate 88,123,018, forward strand.
TTTTCTCAGCAAGAGAAACAATAAGAGAGGTAAATAGGGAGCCTACATCCTGGGAACAAATTTTTACTCCTCACACTTCAGATAGAGCCCTAATATCCAGAATATACAAAGAACTCAAAAAATTAAACAATAAGATAACAAATAACCCAATCAACAAATGGGCCAAGGACCTGAACAGACACTTCTCAGAGGAGGACATACAATCAATCAATAAGTACATGAAAAAATGCTCACCATCTCTAGCAGTCAGAGAAATGCAAATCAAAACCACCCTAAGATACCATCTCACTCCAGTAAGATTGGCAGCCATTATGAAGTCAAACAACAATAAGTGCTGGCGAGGATGTGGGGAAAAGGGTACACTTGTACATTGCTGGTGGGACTGCAAATTGGTGCGGCCAATATGGAAAGCAGTATGGAGGTTCCTGGGAAAGCTGGGAATGGAACCACCATTTGACCCAGCTATCGCCCTTCTCGGTCTATTCCCTGAGGACCTTAAAAGAGCATACTATAGGGATACTGCCACATCAATGATCATAGCAGCACAATTCACAATAGCTAGACTCTGGAATCAACCTAGATGCCCTTCAATAGATGAATGGATAAAAAAAAATGTGGCATTTATACACAATGGAGTATTACATAGCACTAAAAAACGACAAAATCATGGCATTTGCAGGGAAATGGATGGCATTGGAGCAGATTATGCTAAGTGAAGCTAGCCAATCCTTAAAAAACAAATGCTAAATGTCTTCTTTGATATAAGGAGAGCAACTAAGAACAGAGTAGGGAGGAAGAGCATGAGGAAAAGACTAGCATTAAACAGAGACGAGAGGTGGGAGGGAAAGGGTGAGAGAAGGGAAACTGTATGGAAATGGAAGGAGACCATCATTGTTACACAAAATTACATATAAGAGTTTGTGAGGGGAAAGGGGAAAAAAAAAACAAGGGAGAGAATTGAATAAGAGCAGATGGGGTAGAGAGGGAAGATGGGAGGGAAGGGGAGGGGGGATAGTAGGGGATAGGAAAGGCAGCAGAATACAACAGTCACTAATATGGCATTATGTAAAAACGTGGATGTGTAACCGATGTGATTCTGCAACTTGTATTTGGGGTAAAAATGGGAGTTCATAACCCACTTGAATCAAATGTATGAAAGATGATATGCCATGAGCTTTGTAATGTTTTAAACAACCAATTAAAAAAAAAAAAAAAAAAAAACATGATGTACTAGTCACAAACTGCCTAGACTACTGCAGGCATGAGTCCTTAAGATTTATATTCTTAAAAAGAACATCAGATGTTATTTTTCAACATAATATTTTAAGAGCTCCCTAGTCTGACCTTGTCTCTACCCCTTATCATTCACAGAATCAATTCCAAACCAATCCATGGCTAAAACTTTCACTTTCACCTCTTATGACACATATAACCACACCCAGAATTCTGGTCACATAGAACACTATCTTACTTCTTAAGCACAGCACACTTTTTCCATCTCTTTACACACTGTTGGTATGCTTCTAGTAATTCACGAAGTTTACTATATAAAGAATAAGGATACATTTTTAAATGTTAAAAACTTACCATATGACTAGATACTATAATTTTTTTTAAAAGCCACTACAAAGTTAATGACTTATTGAAGATCACCCATCATTTAGTTAACAGAGATAGACCCAGTTCTATAGTCCCAAGCAAGTGCTTTAACCATGCTTGTCATCCTCTATCATTGTTGTATTCACATAAAACAGGGAAAAGACCATCATTTGACCCAGCTATTCCTCTTCTCGGACTATACTCAAAAGACCTAAAAACGGCAGACTACAGGGACACAGCCACATCAATGTTTATAGCAGCACAATTCACAATAGCTAGACTGTGGAACCAACCTAGATGCCCTTCAATGGATGACTGGATTAAAAAAAAAAATGTGGCATTTATACACAATGGAATATTACTCAGCACTAAAAAATAACAAGATCATGGCATTTGCAGGGAAATGGATGGCATTAGAGCAGATTATGCTAAGTGAAGTTAGCCAATCCCCAAAAAACAAATGCCGAATGTCTTCTACGATATAAGGGAGGTGACTCAAAATAGGGTATGGAAGAAGAGCATGAGAAGAAAATTACCTTTAGATAGGGAAGAGAGGTGGAAGGGAAAGGGAGGGAGAATGGGAATTGTATCGAAGAGGGAAGGAGACCCTCATCGTTATACAGAATACAGGTATGAAGATGTGAGGGGGAAAAAAAAAAAAGAAGTGGGTCACATTAGATTGGGTAGAGAAAAGTGATAGGAGGGGAGGGGAGGCATAGGGAGGAATGGAAAGACAGCAGAATAAAACAGACATTATTATTGCTGTGTGTATATACGTGACTGCATGACCAATGTAATTCTACAACCTGTACACTTAGAAACATGAGAAATTATATCCCATCTGATTCAAATGTATGATATGTCAAGATCATTGAACTGTCATGTGTAACTAATCAAAACAAATTTAAAAAAAACAGGGAAAAGAATGACTACGAATCCAAAATAGTATGTGCAATGAAACTAATAATTATTGTTTCCAGATGAACCATTCATTCATTGTATTCAATGTTTTCATTCAATACATTTAAAAATTTCCTATTCTATATGGGGATTTAAGCCATCATCTTCAAATAGCTTACTATTTCTTCAGACTACCTACATTTGACAGTATAAATTTACCAAAATTAAAAATAAAGACTTCCATTAAGCAACATCTAACAATTCTGTTCACTATTTTGACCCAAGAACTATAGCAATTACTAGGAAAAGAGAATTCTAAAATATGCACCTTAAAAAAAATAGTACTCTTATTAAAAGTATAATTTTTTAAAAAAATCAAGAGGAAGAAGGGACTTTCTCTAAATGAAACTGCTTTAAAATGCAAGCCTCTTATTAAACATCACATATTATATTTTGTTAAAAACCATACCACATTTATTTATTTACCTCACTCTTCATATGTACATAATACATAAACCCAATGTTGTAGGCTGCTCCAATCCTGCTTTTCTCTGGAGACACATTTAATGATCATGGGAAGGATTCAGCGTAAGTAAAATCTCAATCAACTTAAAAAGGACATACAGAAGACCATGCTTTCAGAAATTTTGACTGCAATCTTTCCAAAAATAAGAAAAAGTTTTTTGATCTGCAATTTTCTTGAATAAAATGTGTACCAAGAATTATGTATTGAAAACTTATTATATTCCTGGTTATATAAGGCACTATGAAAATTTATGTAAGAGTCAAAACCTTAAAAAGATTATTCTTACACATATAGGTCAGATGTTAAATCATGGAGTTCTCCACATTCACTTTTTATTAACTATAATTTTATTCTATCAAGTATTACTTGGCATGGAAATTATAATAGCAAAGACAGTTTTTGAAGTTCCCAGAATTTATTCATAAAAAAAAATAGAATCACCAGATGGATAAACAAAAACCTCGCAGACAATATTTAAAATGAAACTAGACGTCTGATTATCCCCACAAACCTCAAAATGGCATCACATAAGGACAGACCACTAGACCCACCTGATGTTTGCAACCAATGGGAAATCTAGTGGATCTAAGAACAGAACAAAATAGTTACGAGATATATGAACTAGAAACCACACTAAACCAATTTTTTTTAAAAACATAATATCAAAAAGGATTTTTACCCAGTCCAGTGGCAAGTAAACGCAAACAATCCACACTGTGGGGTCCGGCTCCAAATTCCTTAATAGGACACCCATAGCACAAGAGTTAAAAACAAGAATCAACAAATGGGACTCACTCAAACTAAGAAGTTTTTTCTCAGCAAGAGAAACATTAAGAGAGGTAAATAGGGAGCCTACATCCTGGGAACAAATCTTTACTCCTCACACTTCAGATAGAGCCCTAATATCCAGAGTATACAAAGAACTCAAAAAAATTAAACAATAAGATAACAAATAACCCAATCAACAAATGGGCCAAGGACCTGAACAGACACTTCTCAGAGGAGGACACACAATCAATCAACAAGTACATGAAAAAATGCTCACCATCTCTAGCAGTCAGAGAAATGCAAATCAAAACCCCCCTAAGATACCATCTCACTCCAGTAAGATTGGCAGCCATTATGAAGTCAAACAACAACAAGTGCTGGCGAGGATGTGGGGAAAAGGGTACACTTGTACATTGCTGGTGGGACTGCAAATTGGTGAGGCCAATTTGGAAAGCAGTATGGAGATTCCTGGGAAAGCTGGGAATGGAACCACCATTTGACCCAGTTATTCCCCTTCTCAGACTATTCCCTAAAGACCTTAAAAGAGCGTACTATAGGGATACAGCTACATCGATGTTCATAGCAGCACAATTCACAATAGCTAGACTGTGGAACCAACCTAGATGCCCTTCAATAGATGAATGGATAAAAAAAATGAGGCATTTATACACAATGGAGTATTACTCAGCACTAAAAAATGACAAAATCATGGCATTTGCAGGGAAATGGATGGCACTAGAGCAGATTGTGCTAAGTGAAGCTAGCCAATCCCTAAAAAACAAATGCCAAATGTCTTATTTGATATAAGGAGAACAACTAAGAACAGAGTAGGGAGGAAGAGCATGAGAAGAAGATTACCATTAAACAGGGACGAGAGGTGGGAGGGAAAGGGAGAGAGGAGGGAAATTGCATGGAAATGGAAGGAGACCCTCATCGTTATACAAAATTACATACAAGAGGAAATGAGGGGAATGGGGGAAAAACAAGGAAGAGAAATGAATTACAGTAGTTGGGGTAGAGAGAGAAGAGGGGAGGGGAGGGGAGGGGAGGGGGGATAGTAGAGGATAGGAAGGGCAGCAGAATACAACATACACTAGTATGGCAGTATGTAAAAACATGGATACGTAACCGATGTGATTCTGCAATCTGTATACGGGATAAAAATGGGAGTTCATAACCCACTTGAATCAAATGTATGAAATATGATATGTCAAGAGCTATGTAATGTTTTGAACAACTAATAAAAAAAATTAGCAAATAATACCAAAAAAACAAATAAATAAATGTGGAATGGGGGTGGAAAAAAGTCTAGCTCCAGTGAACTCTTGTAACTAACCACTATGTTTCCCTTCCAGGACAGAGATCCACACTGAGAAGAAATTTCTAGGAAATGACACAAAACTGAGCAGGGTAGGAATAATGGAGATAAAAGAGGTGAAGGTAGAGATAAGAGCAAGAGAAAGAAACAGCAAAAAATTCTCAGAAGGTTGATTTTTAAGCATTACATGAAAACAACAGAGAAGTTTATGAACTTTAAAAAAGTATATAAAATACCACTTCCTTCTAAAAGTAAAGAAAAACTAATGTCACAAAAATGGTCAAGCCAGGCATGATGCAAGACAGCACCTCTGGAGGGAAGGCCAGTCTGAGGCCAGCCTCAGAAACTTTGTAAGACCTTGTCTAAAAATAAAAAGGGCTGGGGATGTGGTTCAGTGGTTAAGCCCACTGGGTTCAATCCCCAGTACACAAAACAAGGAAGGAAGGAAGAAAGGAAGGGAGGGAAGGAGGGAGGAAAAAACATTCAAAGTGAAATTTCACAGTTATTAAGAAATAAAAATGAGAAGCAGAATAACACTTCTACAATGAAGCCACACTAGTAAAAAATGTAGACAAAAAAAAAAGATCAAAACAGCAACCCACTAATTCAGAACTACCTAAAAGACATGAAAGAACATATAGAAACTGATTAAAATACACACATAAGCTATGACAGAAAAAATAAACAACTAAATTAGAAATCAGAAACATTCATGATTTAGATGACACAACTCAGGAAAGCAGTAGAAAGAAAATTTACTTACGAAAATGAATAATAAATAAAATGTAACATGACAACAAATAATGACCTAAAAAATGGAGAAGCAAAAGAAATTATTTTTTTTAATTTGATGCAATTTCTTAAAAATATTAATAAAAAAGATTCAAAAGAAAATAAACATTGGAGTAAGGCAAGGAAGATTCAACATACAGATAGGTAAGAAGAGTCACTGAAGAAGAAATATTAAAAATAGAAAACTAAAAAGTGTAATTAAAAAAATCATGAATTCATTGAAGCTGGGATCAGTGGCACATGCTACAATCCCAATTACTCTGGGAGGCTGAGGCAGAATTGAAAGGTTCAGGCTATACTTAGCCACATGGACAGACTCCATCTCAGACATATAAATTAATTAAATTTACAAAAAGCAAACTCAAAAAAAACTTCATTGGGAAAAAAATTTGAAAATTCATATTGAAGGAGGATATCACATATTAGCATTAGTTATCTAAAAGAAATCTATTTAAAAGATATAAATCTATTTAAAATTTTAAGTAGGTTAAAATTAAAAGCACAGAAGATATACCACTCAAACATTAAGCAAAAGAAAGCTTAATGCTTGTATGGCTCCAAAACGTAACAACTGTGAGACATCTGTACCACTGCTAATGCAAATTTTACATTTTCTAGAGCCTCATTAAAAAAATAAAAAGTAGGTAAAAATAATTTTAATAATATATTTTATTTAATAAAAGTCCTCCTTTGGGGAACTCACATTAAAAACACCATAACTTAGTTGACCTCCATCCAGAGACTTAAAAATTAGTATCATGAAAATTATTTTTATTATAAAATGATTATCTAATTATTCACTAATAGCTAAGACCCAAGGGAAAAGAATCTAAGCAAAGCATTCTTGGATCCTGGGTAAAGCAAAACAAACATGCATGACTTACATAAAATTTAAGTTTTAACTGCCTATCAACAGTCTAGGTTCTTTCCAGTTCTGAATTTTTATTTTTAAAGATGGCAAAAGTACCAAACAGGAATGCTATACTTCAGTCAACTACGTGTCATTTTATTTGACAAAATATACTTTTTTTTTTTAGTCTTTCATCATTGTTTTATTTTTTTTTTAATTTTTTATTGTTGGTTATTCAAAACATTACATAGTTCTTGATATATCATATTTCAAAATATACTTTTAAATAATAAAATTTACAACTTTGCCTGAAATATTCTATGTCAGAAAGTCAAGGAAAAAACTTTCCTAAAGTATTTTGCCACTTTCATTGCCTACCTCTTTTAATTATTTATATCCCAATTTTACCATAGAAGATAGGTATAACATGACCACTAAAATAAGAAGTGTTGGTAATTCTAGTTGCTTTTTTAGCTACAGTGAAGTATTTCAGATATCTATAAATATTCTTTTACCTATTCTCCCTATATGCAATCTAAATGATTAAGAATTTTAGTTGAGGCCACAGAACATAGCAAAGCTAATTAATGAAGACTAGTGAAAACCAATGGTTTTGGCTGACAAAGGAAAAGAATTTGTTCTAAGAACCAAGGATTAAATTAATGTGAGAAAGTCAATACTATGAAATAGGTAGTGCTAAATTAAGCTAAAGAATACCAAAATACTTCATTTGTAGGTTTTCCTAGGAAACTAGATTATAATAGAAATCCACATCTAGGGCTGGGGTTGTGGCTCAATGGTAGAGCACTCGCCTAGCATGTGTGAGGAACTGGGTTCGATCCTCAGCACCAAATAAAAAAATAAGTAAATAAAATAAAGGTATTGTGTCCATCTACAATTAAAAACATTTTTAATTAAAAAAAAGAAAGAAACACATCTCTTTACCTAGTGATCTTTCTTTTCTCATATACAGAAAATATAACCAGCAAAAGCATGTGATCAAAAGTTTTTCTTTCAGATTCAGAAAGAACATGTGTCTTTCACTTTTAACCTGGGAATACTATCACATTATTTTGAATTCTCTAAGAGTACAGAAAAAAATTATCCTTTGAGATTGAATTAGACTTTTGGGAAAAGTTGAATCACATCACTAACTGTGACACATAATTTTTATTCAAAGACAAATAATAAAAATATTTTTTAACTGCTGTGGTAACCGAGGACTGAGTATTCAATCAAAGAATCTCAGGAATGGGACTTTCAGAGTCATCTAAACTATACTTCATCTGCCTGTTCAGAGCTTAAATCCCAGCTACGCATTTCCAAAATGTTGTCCAATTGCTCTACAAACCATCCTGGTAATGGTAAACTCACTACTTTCTAAGGCAATTAATTTCATTTTTAAATGGCTTGATATATCGAAAAATACTGCCTTTGTAATATTTGCATATATTATTTTGGAACTTCACATGCTAGTTTAAGTCATACTCCATAAGACTGTGGTACTTCTAGAATTTTAAAAGTATACAGGAACATGGGGAGAAAAGGACACAGATTAAGAAATGAAAAATGACTATACAGAAAAAATAGAAACTAATTTTTAGGAAAATGCTTGTTTTCTTTTTCTGTGGAGACAATGAATGGAGACATTCATTGCTGAGAATATTTCCACAGAATTTTATCAAACCAAAGATTAATCTTATCCAGGCAGAGTGGTGCAAGCCTGTAATCTCAGTGGTTCCAGAATCTGAGACAGGAGGATCCAGAGTTCAAAGCCAGCCTCAGCAAAAGTGAGGTGCTAATTAAGCAACTCAGTGAGACCCTGTCTCTAAATAAAATTTTAAAAGGGCTGGGGATGTGGCTCAGTGGTTGACTGCCCCTGAGTTCAATTCCCAGTACCCCAAAAAAGAAAAGACTAATCTCAACATGCCATTAAAAAATTTAAGTACATGTTATGTTCCTAACACAGAGGCGGCCATTACCAGAACTACAGAGATACATATGATAACTGCTGGAAGTTTATAATTCAGTTAACAGACAGGCACAAAGGTAAACAATAATACTTGGTGATAGGAAATTAATCACAAGCTACACATAGAAAAAGGTTTTATTAAAGTTAGGCATTAAGCTGGACCTAAAGAATGGGAAGCATTTAGTTTGCCAGAAAGATATGAAAATTTCCAACAAGGAAAACAACTAAACCAAAAGGGAAAAACAAACAATAAAAACAAGAACACAACACAAACCTTTAAATAGAGAGAGATGCCTCAATCTAACCAAAGCCATCTGAATAGAATCAGATGAGATGAAGGCAAAAAATAATAACTATTACCATAGCTACAATTCCTCACATTGAAACACTGAAACAATTTCATAAATACTTTTTTCCTGTTTCCATATGGAACACAGTCTAGCTGATACTGCTATAAGACAAAAATTAATTCTGATTTTCCATTCTTTATTCTACTTTAAAAAAATCATATCTAGAAAAAAAATTCATGCCTAGACAACAGCTATTCCTTTCTCTTAACTTCTGTTATCCAATTAACACTTTTCTTCATGAAGTCTTTTTTCACAAAGAAACAAAAATTTTAACTACAAGAGTAACTGAATATACAAGGGTAAGTAGAAAATATAAAACCATAATGATTCCAGTATCTTGAGCTGGTTAACTATATGCCAAAGAACATAAAATTACAATGGAAAAAAATACCAATTACTTTATCCTAGGGATGTCCAATATTTTTTAAGAACGACAGATGTGGGAGATCAAAGATGGAAGATTAGAAGAATGTACTTTCCAGTTGCTCTGTGCCTTAGGATTCAAGTACGAGAAGTACTGCTTCTTATTGAGGTGGGTGACAGAGGGAATCCACAGAAATTCAATACTGGACAGTCAGAAACTCATAGAGACCCAGAAATCTGGGTCCTCTAAACAGAAAACAAGAAAGACTATATTGGAGCCAAGCTGGTAGCACTGGCTGGCACCAGTACTCTCCAGAGCAGAGGGCTATCAGAAAGAAGAAAAAAACATAATGAACAGATTTGTCACAGGAAAACTTGTAGAACAGAAAAGCAGACTGAACTTAGTTGAGTAAGAGCTGTACAGTGAGCTGGTATTTGAAAAGTGCTCAGTGTTTCTCAACTGGCAAGGGAGAGCTAAGGCGGGAGCCAGCCTGAGAAGGTCACACTGCAGCTTCCTGGTGTGAGAACCCATGCTGACCCAGCAAGCATCTAACATGTGATCTAGGTGTACTTGGCAGAATGAAATTTGAACAGGCACAAAGAAGACTGTATTCTGAAGGTTCAGGTCAGAGATATGGAAGGGAGTGCAACTTGTTTTCCCTTTGAATCTGGTGGTGCATGTGACTAGGTGAAGAGGGTCAAGAAACTGAACCTGGAAAAGCCGTATTTGTGAGCTGGAATGGGTGAGACATATGGAAGGAAGGTCACCCTGCTCTTCAAGTAGAATTCTTGGGAGGCCCCTGAGACCCAGATATTAAGCACAGATAGGCATTCTAGGGGCCCCTGATTTCCCCATTCAAAACTATGCATCAGCCCTTCCTTGGGAATGCATCCACCTAATCTGTCCAAAACTCCAACTGACAATGCTCCCCATTCTACCCTATACCGTGAAAAAGAAAGCTGAGAGCTATTTCAACTAGCTCCAGTACCAGGCCACTCCAGCTGTTAGCTCAGTGTCCAACACAAAGAGGAAGGATTTAACAACCCCCAAAGAAGGGGCACATAGCCCAGGGAAAAAAACAGAAAAAAAGGGGTTGGCACATAGCAGTGACTATGCATCCTTGTTCAAGGTTTTGATCACCTCAGCAGAGATAAGTCTTTCGCGTTTCATTAAGGTTTTTTGGGTTTTGTTTTCTTTTCTTTTGCATTCTTGTTGCATTTGTTAAGTGCTTCATGGATATATACACTTATACACGTATGCTTTTGTTTCTTTTAATTATCTATTTATTATTTTTGCTTTGTCTTCCAAGGGTGTTTTTGTTTCTTTAGGCTTTATTTTGTTTCTTTTGTTACTCTTTCTTTTCTCTCAAGTATCCAAATCCTCCTGTTTTCTCTCTGATTTTACATCTATTATCTATGGTTTTCTCCTTTATATAACCTTCACTTGCTATCTTTCTTCTGCTGTATCTCTTTGCACATATTATTTATTCTAAGCTTTCTTTTGCCTTCCTATCCTGTTTTTTCCCCTTAATGAGCTATATTTTTTTATCACCTTTCAAACTATTTAGTTTATATGATTTCTGCCCCTACCATCCATAGTTTGGCAGTTATTAGTTCTATGGATGGCATACAAGCCTAAATTAATCAGAAAAGACATATAAGGTCACTTCATGATGTTAGATGGAACAATCCAACAAGAAGATATAATGACAGTAAGTATTCATGCTTCAAATGTTGGTGCACTTAACCACATAAAACAGTCACTACTAGACTTCAAGATTCAAACAGGCCACAATATAGTAATTCTGGATGATTTCAACAAACTTCTCTTGCCAATAAAAAAGGTCACCTAAACATAACCTCAGTAAAGACCCTTCAGACCTAAAAAATATTACTCATCAATAGACCTAACAAACAACTATAGAATATCCATCCAACCTTAGCCAAATTAGCTTTCTTCTCAGTTGCTCATGGTATCTGCTCCAAAACAGACCATATTTTAGTTCATAAAGCAACTCACAGTAAATACAAAAAAAGAATTGATATAATTCCTTGTATATCATTAGATCATAATGGAAAAAATTAGAAATCAACACCTAGAAAAACTACAGAAACTATATAAACACATGGATATTAAACAATGTACCTTTGAATGATAAATGGGTGATAGAAGAAACCAGGGGAGAAGTGTAAAACTTATTAAAATTAAATGTGAATATAGATTCAGCATATCAGAATCTCAGGGAGACTATGAAGATGGTTTTAAGAGGAAAGTTTATACCTATGAGTGCCTACATAAGAAAATCGGAAAGATACCAGATAAACAACTAATGATACATCTAAAAGACATAGACATGGAGTTGGGGCTCTGGTTCAGTGGCAGAGCGCTTGCTTAGCACGCGTGAGGCACTGGGTTCAATCCTCAGCACTACATAAAAGTAAACAAATAAGGGCTGTGGCTGTGGCTGTGGCTCTGCAGTAGAGTACTCGTCTCATATGTGTGAGACCCTGGGTTCGATCCTCAAAATCACATAAATAAAAAAATAAAGGTACTGTGTCCAACTACAACTAAAAAAAAATATTTAAAAAAATAAAATGAAGGTATGCTATGCATCTACAACCAATAAATAAATAAATAAATAAATAAATAAGACCTAGACAAAACCAGGAAAAAAAAATTTTAAATTCCAAAATGAGTACAAGGAAGGAATTAAGATCATAAATAAAATCAATGAAAAAGGGAATAAAAAAAATACAAATAATCATTGAAACAAAGAGCTGATTCTTTGCAAAGACAAACAATGGTGCATACCTATAATCCCAGCAATTTAGGAGACTGAGATAGGAGGATTCCAAGTTCAGGGCCAGCCTCATCAACTTAGAGAGACCCTAAGCAACTTCAGGAGACCCTGTCTCAAAATAAAAAATAAAAAGGCCTGGGGGAGGTAGCTCAGTGGTAAAATCAGGGTTTTATTCCAATTTTCAGTTTAAAAAAAAAAAAGTATAAACAAGATTACAAGATTGATAATCCCTTAGTTAAACTAACCAAAAGAAAAAGGAAAACCAAAATTTTAAAATCATAAAAAAGGAGGTATCACCATAGACAAAACAGAAATCTAGAGAATCATGAGGGATTATTTTGAAAACTTATACTCCAATAAACTAGAAAACCTAGAAGAAATGGATAAACTTCTAGACACATAAGACCTGCCAAAATTGAACCAAAAGAATACAGACACATAAACAGACCAATAACAAGCAATGAACTTGAGGCTATAATTAAAAGCTTTCCAACAAAGCCCAGGACCAGATGGATTCTCAGATGAGTTCTACCAGATCTTTAAAGAAGAACTAATGCCAATGTTCCTCAAATCATTTCATGAAATGAAAAGTACAGAACATTTCCAAAGTCACTATCACCTTCATATCAAAGCCAAGTAAGGACACATAAAGAAAATTACAGGCCAATAGCCCTGATTAACACAGATGCAAAAATCTCAATAGATCATTAGCAAATTCTATTTAACAACACATTGTGAAGACTGTACAGCATGACCAAACTGGATTCATTCCAGGAATTCAAGGATAGTCCAACAAACACAAATCAATTAATGTAATCCACCACATAAATAAAATTAAGGACAGTCATCTCAATAGATGTAGATAAAACCCCTGACAAAATTTAGCACTAACTCACGATAAAAACAATAAAGGGATAGAAAGAACTTACTTCAACATCATAAAGGCAATATACACCAAACCCAAAGCCAGCTACATAGTGAATGGGTAAAAACAAAGGATTGCCTCTAAAATCGGGAACAAGACAAGGATGTTCACTTCATGACTCCTATTCAACACAATACTTGAGATTTTACCAGAGCAATTAGAAAAAGAAAATAAAAGGGATAGAAACAGAAAAGGAAGAAATCAAATTATCACTGCAGATGACATGATCCTGTATTTAGAAGATCCAAAAAGCTCCACCAAAAGACTTACTTCTAGAAAAAGAAATCAATTTCCATGTATGCATGAGTTTGTTGGGATGAACCCAACTACTATGTATAACCATCAAGCTCTAAAATAAAAATAAAGAAACAAATAAGTAAATAAGAAGAAACATATGTTCTAGAGGAGAGAAGCCCAGTACCCAAGTACCCACAATGTAAAAGGCAAAAATGGTTTACAAATTAAAACATAAAGCTGGTGAGGGAGGAGTTATCTCCAGGAGGCTCTCAATAGGATCACTGCTCTCTAAAAGGATCATGGCCCCAGGACTATAGCTGGAGCTTGATGGACATTCCACTGTGCCCTTCGTATGCTCACAATGTCCAGTCTCGGACATTAATACTGAAGATCCCATCGTAAGTTATTTTATCTTTTTTTTTTTTTTTTTTGCAACCTGGATCATATTAATGCTTTTTACGATTTAATAAATAGCTCTCTTAATGGTTGCACACGCATGCACATATATATACACACACACACACCCTCATACACACAAAGATTCTAAAGCTCATAAACAAATCCACCTAAGTTGTTGCAGGATACAAAATTCACATAGAAAATTCAATACTTTTCCTATATGCTAGTAATGAATTTGTTGAAAAAGAAATCAGAAAAACAAATACTTTCACATAGGTTAAAAACAAAACCCTAGGAATAAATCTAACCAAAAGGTGAAAGACCTCTAAAATGAAAATTATAAAACTCTGAAAAGAGAAACTGAAAAATTGAGGAAGATACTTCAAAATGAAAAGGCCTCTCATGTTCCCAGATAGGCAAAGTTAACATTGTTAAAATGGCTATATTTCTAAAAGCAATCTACTGATTCAATGCAATCCCCATCAAAATACTAATGATATTCTTCACAAAACTAGGAAAAAACAGTCCTAATTCATTTAGAAGAACAAAACACCTAGAATAGCTAAAGTAATTTTACGCTGAAAAACTAATGCTAGAGGCATCACAACACCTGACTTCAAATATACTAGAACTATAGTAACAAAAATTACATGGTACTGGCATGATCCTGAGGGAAGGGGAGGGGGAGGAGGGGGGAGAGGGGAAGGGGGAGGAGGGGGGAGGAGGAGGAAAAATAATCAACTGTTAAAGAAAAATAAGAGCTTATTCTTAGAAGGTAGTGGCAGACACATCACAAGTACTACAATAAATCAATGAGTAGTATATCATCATCATGAGCTGTATGCCAGGGGAAAAGACAGTATATGAGGAAGATTTTGTTTAAAGAAAAATGTGGAAGTATATTTCAAAGAAGAAAAAATTTTAATATGCCTCACAGTGAAGAAACATACATAAACACACACACACACACACACACACACACACATTAAAAATAGGTAAAAAGAAAGAAGGAAACCTAAGAATGCATATAATGGCAAAGAAAATGGTAACCACTATGCCTCCTCAACTCCTGCCCCTAAATAAAGAAAACAAAAAGCTGGAAATTAAAGCAGAAATATTTAGAGGTTGAGTAAACAGAAAATAAGAAAGAGGAAAGCTTCTCTTCTCTTAGTATAATGATGAACAGGGTGGTTTAAAAAAAAAAAAAAAAAAAAGCTGGCTTTAAATATGCTTTTATTCCAGCCAAAATTTTTTGGCTTTAAAGTTATTATGGTTTGGGGGTTTTGTTCCCCAAAAGCTCAGGTGAGACAATACAAGAATATTCAGAGGTGAATTGATTAGGTTATGAGAGCTGTAACCTGATTAGTGGATTAATCCACTTGAAAAGGATTAACTGAGTGGTAACTATAGGTAGAGAGAAGCTAGAGAAAGTAGGTCACCAGGGTTATGTCTTTAGGGTTCATATTTTGTCCCTGGACAGTGGGAACTATCTTTGCTTCTTGGCTGTCATGCCCTGAGCTACCTTCCTCTGCCATGCCCTTCCACCATGATGTTCTATCTCCTCTTGGGCCCAGAGCAAAGAAGTCAGCCGACCATGGACTGAACTTCTGAACTGTGAAGCAAAATAATCTTTTCCTCCTCTAAGTTGTTTTTGTCAAGTCTTTTTGGTCACAGCAAAAGGCAACTCTAATAAAAGCTAAAGTAAAAATGGTAAAAATATGAAGAGAGGGAGTGAGCAAGTCTACAAAACAATAAAACCAAGGTCTATAAGGATAAGTCATACTGTGGAAACTATAATCTCAAATGTAAAGTTCAAATGTAAAGTTCCCCAAGATATAATTTTATAACTAAAGAAATGTTAAGGGGCTGGGGTTGTGGCTCATGGGTAGAGTGTTGCCTAGCATGTGTGAGGCACTGGGTTCAATTCTCAGGACCTCATATATACATAAATAAAATAAAGACCCATTGACAACTAAAAAATATTAAAAGAAAGAAAGAAATGTTAATTGTGAAGGCCTGATGCTTCCTGGAAATTCCTAAGTACCACATCATAAATTATATTAATGAATAGTAACCAAAGAGACTACAAAAGTTTACTAAAACATTTATAGACATATGAAATATTAAGAGTCCAGAGGTTATCGAGATAAATGCCAAATATACAGACTATATTTTCCAATATGGATAAGATTTCAGTATACTGTTTATTCAGCAGCATAAATTTCAAGTAAGCTAAAAAAACTTGAAAAGTAACATTCTTCTATAATAAGGATAAGACATTCTTCAGTTTTAACCACTTCAGTACAGGTAATTAAAAGATTAAAATGATAAATTAAGAATTCTTAAATTATACTCAAGATTAACAGTTAATGTCATTATAAAAGATAAAAAACATAATGTTTAGAACAATATAAAAAATTTGGCCCTTTCTAAAAACTTAAGAAGTACTTGACAATAAACCCAATAACTGATAAACACATGACATATAATGCCTCATTTAAAATTTGAGCTGAACATTTAACTGTGTTGTAAGTTATTTTCCCTCAATATTTTGAAAATGGTCCTCCATGGTTTAAGAAATTATTGTTGCTGCTGAATATGGAACACTAAATCATATTTTAATTATCACTTCCCCAAATCTGAACAATCAGTCTGAATAAACAGGAATAGTCTCCAAAAGAGACATTTCAATATACAGCAAAACTAACCCAAAGGGACAGAAATTAGAAATATTTCTTTTAAACATGAACCTCATTAAAAGAAAGAATTTTCAATTGTTAAAGGTGAATAATACTAAAAGAAAGACTTTCACAATTTTATAAAGTGAATAACTTTATTTCTATGTTAATAAAAATAAGTTTTGGTAAACAAATTATTTTCTTTTTAAAAAAGCATATCATTAATTCTAAAACAGCCAATAGATATGGTAGATGTCCAAAAACTGAAAATGACACACAACATCTATATAAGTAACTGATAAATACATTACATATAATGCCAGTTGATAAATAAAAAGAAGGCAAAATTTTATAAGTAACTAAGCAGTTAACAAAAATCACACAAACTTGCCCCCTCAAAAAAGAACATCTTTATTTCGCTTGACAGAACTCAAAAAGATTAAATCATGTTTTCACATTTAGCTAAGAAAAGATTTTTTAAAAAATAGAATTATCCCAACCTAAGTATCATCTTTGAAAATTATAAACATGATCATAATGAAATGCTGGGGAAGACAGAGTAGAATCTAAATTCAATAAACTAAATTTATACCTACTGAGTAGGTATAAATAAATTACTACCCAAACATTTTTTTATATCAAAGACTTTTTAAAACATACATGGGAATAACTAAATCATATTTAAATTATCACTTCCCCAAATCTAAACGATAAGTCTGAATAAACAGGAATAGTCTCCAAAAGAGACATTTCAATATAAGCAAAATTAACCCAAAGGGACATAAATTACTATAATATTTGTCACTGGGGGAGTTGACTAGAATTTGGCACAGGGGAACTTTCTAGGGTGATGGTAATGATGGTGACAGAGTATAGACATTTGCTGAAACTCATAAACTCACTGAGAACCATGAATTTTCTCTGTAACAATACTAAGATTTTCTTATTCTTTTTTTATTGATTTTTTTTAAAATAAATGACAGCAGAAAGCATTATAATTCTGATTACACATATACAGCACAATTTTTCATATCTCTGGTTGTATATAAACTATGTTGACACCAATTCATGTCCACATACATGTACTTTGGATAATGATAGAAAACAATAACAGGTGCAAACAGTGTTGGATTATATGGAACAAACCTACTACCACAAGAAATGAGATATGCTTAGGTCTGATTAAAAAACAACTTCAATAAACAGCAGACGCAATGATCTAATTATTCATCCCATAATGCTTACCATCTATCAGTATTAAAAAGTAAAATAATTATTTTTGGTAAATAGTCTCAAAAAGAAATTCACTTATACACAAATAATCTGTTTATTTGCTCAATAGTACATTTAGCAATTACAGATTAATAGGAAGCTAAATTGCTTTAAGTCAGAAAGATATTTAATTGAAATGTGTCAGGTAAAACAGGCTTGGTGGTACATAGCTCTAATCCCTGTCACTCAGGAGGCTGAGACAGGAGGATATCAATTTTGAGGTCAGCCTGGGCAACTTTAGCAAGACCTTCAAAACTAAAAACAAAAAGGCCTATGGACATAGCTCAGTGGTACAGCACCACTGGATTCATTCTCTAGTACAAAAAAAGAAGTTTGTCAGATACTATCCTAAAATGTTTCACCTGCATTAACTTATTAGATTCTTCCAAAAATTATAAGATAGGTACTATTTTCATTCATATTTTACAAATGAAGAAACTAAAGTACCCTAAGGTCAGGTATTCTGTGGAGATAACAGGTCTAACTGATTGTTTGACATTAGACATAATCTCCTTAATTACTCTGCTCGACTACCTCCCAAGAATTAATTGTCTTGAAATACACTGGTCTGAAATAAAGATTGTGCCTTACAGTTTTGAAACTTGGGATCTTCAACAATTACTTACTTATTTATATTTTGTAGTTTCAGAATAATTTTTAAATTACAACTCTGGCTTTGCTTGCAAAAACTCACAAGGCCCACCAGAAAAATACAGGCTGGTCCATCTGTCTATATTATTTTTTTAATATAAAACTCTATTGTTTATTGATTTCTAAGTATATCCTGTCAGATGTGGTTGCACACACCTGTAATCTCAGTGACTCAGAAGGTTGAATGACAGGAGAATCAGAATTTCAAGGTCAGCTTCGCCAACTTAGTGAGGTACTAAGCAACTTGGTGAGACCCTGTCTCAAAAAATTAAAAGGGCTGGGGATATAGATCAGTGGCAAAGCAACTATGACTTCAGTCCTCAGTACCAAAATAATAATAATAGTAATAGTAATAATAATAATAATAATAATAATAATAGATTTCTAAGTACATCCCAACCTTAGCATCCTCATCATGGCACACCTGGAAGACGAGTTCCATGAAAAGTGGAGCCAGGCAAAACATCCTCTGGTGACAATCACTAATCATAAAGTCTAGCATTTCAAAACAGTAATTCTTATTTCAAGAAATAGATAGGTTGGACCAAACAATGTTCAAATATAATTTCAAGTGTTACATGTTAACAAATAATTCTTTTTAAGATCCTTATCTTTTTTGCAGGGGATGGAGGGGTTAAACCCTTACACATGTTAGGCAAGTGCTCTATCACTCTAGAACCACTGCCCCAAATCCTTTAATTTCTAATAATTCAGTATCTTATCATGCACCTCTTCTATTTCACAGTCAATGAACTGCAGCCCTCTGATAGGAAATTTCTGTTCTAAGCTACAAAGCTGCCCACCTCAAATAATCTGTTATTTAACTCCTCCCAACAGTCTAATTAAGAAAAACAGTATTTTCAGAGAACTGAATTGTCCAGGGATTCCATGTCTTGTCCTTGATTTAAAATGAACTATTAAAAAGACTATACACTTTTTTGTCTTCAATGTTTTCTATCTCTATAACCCACTACCAACGCGAAGTTACATTTTCAAACTACACCTCATATTTTCTTTAAAAAAACTAGAAACAACATTGTAACATCTGTTACCACATTTGCTACAGAGATATTAAGAACACTGTTTTATATGAAGTGTTCAAAAAACTCTAACTTCTTTGATGTAACTATATGTTTTCTCCTCAAGGATCTTGAAAATACATAAAGGATCATATTTCCTTTTATGCCCTCACCAGCAAAAAGCTCAAAAACTAATTTAAGATAGAACTAAATAAATTATGCTTGACTTTATAGCTGGAAGTCTCTATTTTACTCTTTCTACCCTTACCTTATTCCATCTATGCAAATTTTCGCTTTTGTTGACTCTGAAGTACATATGCATAGCACTGAGGTTGAACCACATACAGTTAGCATTTCATATCTTTAGTTTCTGCATTTGTGGATTCAATCAACCACAGATCAAAGATATTAGGGGAAAAAACTTCATCTGTACTGAACATGCACAGACTTTATTTTTGGACATTATTCCCTAAACAGTATAACAACCATTTGCATAGCATTTACATTGTATTTGCTATTATAGGTAATCTAGGAATGATTTAAAGTATATGAAAGAAAGAATATGCATAGGTTACATGCAAATACTACATACACCATTTTCTAAAAGGCACTTAAGCATCCATGGATCCTACAATCTGGAACTAATTTGTGGACATCAAGGGATGATTGCCTATTTATGCATTTAGCACTTTATACTGACTAAAAGCAATTTCAAAAGGGAATAAGAAGTAGTGTAATTTCACAGAAAATTAAAAAGACCAGTAAAAATGACCATTTTTACATTTGTAGCCAACCATAAGGATTAGAAAGTAAGAATTTAAGGGTGTAAGAGTGTTACACTGGAAAAATGGTAAACTCTTAAAATTACATACAAATTTATCTCTAACAAAGCTAAACCACTCTAAACAAGCCTAAACTGGTCATAAGAACATTCTCTCACTGAACTAGCTTCCAACTATCAGACCTGATTGAATGAATATCAAGAGTACCACTCTAGGCCAGGCGCATTCCACATGCCTTTAATCCCAGCAGCTCAGGAGAATCACAAGTTCAAAGCCAGCCTCAGCAAAAGTGAAGTATTAAGCAACTCAGTGAGACTCTGTCTCTAAATAAAATACAAAACAGGGCTGGGGATGTGGCTCAGTGGCTGAGTGTCCCCGAGTTCAATCCCGGTACATCCCCCCTCCCAAAAAAAGAATACCTCTCTGTATAGAAGGGAAATCCTTCAAGTGAATTTTTAGGTTAGAAATCATTTTTTTTCTTTACCTTTACCCAGGCTCCCTCTACTGATAGGAAAATAAACTATGGAATTATAATGGCAAATTTCATTAACACAAAAAATATTGTTAAAATACCTTAAAATCAGCATTTTAGATAAAAATTCAAAACTGACTTTATTGTAGATCCAAGAATAAAATAAGTATCTGTGAATTAACAAGTCAAATAGCATTCACATTTTATATGTAGTATACTTCTTTTCAATGTTAATCCTTAGATGCAAGAAGAGTTAGATATTTTTAAATCATTTTAAGTATTTTTAATAATTTCTTGTAAATGTAATGTTTACCTGTATCTGTTCTGGTGTCCATTGGTCTAGGTTGACTGATTTGACCCTGGATATATGAACCCCAAGATTTCTATGTATTCCAGCACATCTTATGCAAATAAACACACCAATATTCCAGGAAGCCCATCGGGGACCTAATTAAGGAAAAGAAACAAAGAAAAGCAAGTATTAAAAACTAAAAAACAAAACAAAACAAAAACCCACAAAAGCATATTAGAAGCATTCTGATATTTATACCATTATAACAGAAATTTAAAGAATCATAAGCTCAAATTTTCAAATCATACTGACAGCAGCTTGCTATGATGACCTATGACCTGGTTGCACTGAAGGTTATAAATAAATCTTCCAGAACCTTAACCATATTACTAAGTTTGTTTTCTAGAAACTTCTCCTGAATCTAAGATTTTTAAATTAATCTGTATAGTTATTTCACTAACCATAGTTGAATCAGTAGTACTGCTGCCCAGTAAAAAAGTGAGTTCTTTAAATATATAAGATACTAATTAAAATACTAACAAATAAAAATTTTTAATACTTTTTTTTTTTTTTTGCCAATGTGTTCTGGATATGTTGCCTGAACCACACAACCCTCCTGTCTCAGCCTCCCAAGTAGCTGATGTAACACATTTTTAAAAACTAAAACATAGGGCTGGGAACAGAGCTCACTGGTAGGTAGAGCACTAGCCTAGCATATGGGAAGCCCTGGCTTCATCCTCCATCACCACAAAAGTAAACAAACAAAAAATAAAAACAAATCCCAATATTATATATAACTATAATATAATGCGCCAATTTTTATTCATTGAAAAATCATTTTTTTCATTGAAAGTATATACTTAATGTATACATACATTGAAAGTACTATATCAAATAAAATAAATAAAACATAAATCAATAAGGAAAAAAACCAATTTTTCAGAAAACTGGCCAAAAGCTATGAATGGATAATTCATAGAAGAAATGTATGGCCAACAAATTTATGAAAATAGGTACATCTCACTGGTAATTATGGAAAATGACCTATGTTGCATACAACAGAGTTTTTAAATACATTAGTATTGTATGCAACAATGAAAACAAGAACTGCCTCAAAAAGCTTTATAGGAACTGAGGTATACTGTAAAATGTTACTTTTTGATCATGGTCAAAAAATCCTGAAAATATTAGAGATACTAACAGACTCAAATATTCAGGAGCTTATACCTGATTTCTATAAATTACTTGATTATGAAAAATTTCAAGTTTTTAAAAAAATATTGTAGGCTTATGTTTTAAGTACACTTTTTTTTTTCTTTTTTCTTTTTGCAATGCTGAGAATTGAACCAAAGGCTTGGAACATGCTAGGCAAGTGCTCTACCACTGACCTAAACCCCCAGACCCTTACTTTTTATGTGAACTTGAAATCTACTCTACTAAAACATTAAAGCCAGTAATTACAAAACAGAAAAACTAAACACATGTCTCTCCAAACTCCTTAATTACACAGGAAGTAGGTTATGTATATACAATTTTTCCCAGATATCTTGCTTTTAAATTTGAGAAATGACATCTACAAGCTGACAAACATACATTTGGGACTTCAAGGACTACTCTAGATAAGTTATACTTCCAGTTATTTTCCATCTGTCTAATCATTTCTAACTCAACTATCTGTAACACAACTATCCATGTTTTGAAGCTTACACAGAAATCTATGGTAAACAGTTAAAAATAAATAGCTGCTAAACTTAGCAGTTTAGTCTCAAACAAGAAAAGTTAAAGAAACACAGTTGTCTCTCAAATTCCACTGTGCTTATGCATCGCCTGAGGATATTATAAAAATGCAAACTCTAATTCTGTAGTACCTGGAGTGGCAGCTAATAGTGAATTCCCAGTTATGCTTATGCTGCCATCCACAGACCATATTTTGAATAGTAGGGTTCTAGATTACTGTTGACAGTCTTCATATTCAAGCATTAAGTGTAGAGTAGACTTAGCTAATCAATACCTGAAACTGCACAAAATACCCAACTATACAAATACTATGGTTGTTTCTTATAGGTAATGTTTAATTCATAAATTGGGCACAATAAGATATTAAAAAAATAATAAAAGAGAACAATTATAACAAACATTATAATAAAAATTATAGAAATGTGTTCTCTCAAAATATCTCACTATACTGCACTCATCCTTCTTCTTGTGATGATACTTAAAGGAAACAATTTACAGCTTCTCTTTGGCCTCTCTAAACTGACAGTCAGAATATTCCTGTGCTTTGGGGCCATTACTATATAAAATATGAGTTACTTGAATGCAAACACTGATGCCACAACAATGTTTCTGAAAACTGAGATGGCTACTAAGTAACCAACTGAGAATAGCATATATAGCATGGATATGCTACACAAAGGGATGATTCACATTCTAGACAGGACAGAGAGAGAGAGAGAGAGATGGCATGAGATTTCATCACATTCAGAATGGTCAGTAATGTGAAACTGTTCATTTCTGAATTTCCCATGCAATATTTTCAAATTACAGTTGACTATGTGTAACTGATACTGCGGAAAGTGAAATCATGGATAAGGGAGAACCACTGTCCTTTCTGATCTGCTTTCACATACCTGTGAGCTCATTAAGTGTGGTGGCAATAAGAATGGAAATAAATAAACATAAGTCACCAAAAAAACTAAGAAGATTTAGTGATAGAAAAATATAGTGAAAAAGGAGAAGGTAGAGAACAAAATGTCTGCAAGTTCTGTATTTGGAATTTTAAAAAAGTTATTTGTAAAGACTCAGAAAACTGCAGAATTGTTGAATGGTTTAAGTGACAGTGACACACTGAGATGAAAAATGTCCAGCAATCTATTAAGGTCGACTAAAGTTTACCTGGAGCGTCTTCTTCAAGAATGACAGTTGCAACCCCAATAGGGAGTACAAAAAGTAAATAAAGCAGAATTATAATTCAGAGAGAAAATGAAAAGCAATGTAAAATCAAAGGAGAGAGTTTTAAAGAAAACATGGTCAACAGTGTCAAATAATTCATAGAAGTTAGTAGAATGAAGCTAGAAAAGAACATGTGGATGTGGGAACTGTAGTAATCGAGAGGTCATGGGTAACCTCATAAAGACTAGGCAGAGTGAAAAGAATTCTACTTCCAGTCTAAACTCTTAGCATTTCAGTCTATGACACCAAACCTTTAAAAACAATTTTCCATTTTCCTCTATATTGTTTTCATGACCATCTTGGTCTTAATTCTTCTTAAATTATTTTTCAAAATTCCAACTTAAATCAAGGAGCAATAAGAACACACTCCTTGCTTTCCCTTGAATACAACTCAATTATTCTGTCTTGGCACTTTGCTTCACACCAACCATTTTCCTTGCCTAAAATGTTCTGCTAGTGACCACACAAATTCTACCCCATCTTCAAGAACTAAACAAAGTACTGTCTTCTTCTTTAAGCTCTTCCTTATGACTTCATCCTCCATTCTCTTCTCCTATAAAAGTCTATAGTTCATGACAGCTTGTCTCATATAATATGCCACAACAGGTACCTTCTATTTTCTCATTTGTTGTTAGCAATTGTGTCTTAAAGTAGATGGTAAATTTCTCACTAGGAAAGCTCTATGTGGCCTTCTGCATCACTTATAGTAAGGAAATAGGCTATATAATAAAAGTCTGCCAGGTCTGATGACTTAGTCAAATATGGAGGTTCTTTGATTCCTGGAGCAATTGATCTACTATTTTTCTTAAAGGAAATGAAACCAAAAACTCCGTGGCAGAAATTATGGTCTTTAATAATTTTGCCATTCTTCTTTTTGGTAATAAAGGCCTTTGACTATTAACTAGAAATATGGCTTTCCAGATAAGACTATATTTCTCAGCCTCCTCTGCAGCAAAATATAGCCACATAACCAAGTTCAGGCCAATAGATGTGAGCAGAAAAGATGTGTTTTGCTATTAACCACCCTGGGCCTGTGTTTCCTATTCTCTTCCCCATTCCCATTATTTGTGAGATAACAAAAAACTAACCTGTTACCTTGGATCCAGATGTTGAGCCCCATGTTGAAGATGACAGAACTACTCTATCTACATTGGATAGTTCATCTTTAGACTAAAAGGAAGAAAAAATAACCTATCCTATTTAAGCCACAGTCTTTAGGAGTGAGTCATTTTGTTATAGCAATTAAGCCTATAATCAAAATAATTCAATGTGAATTATAATTGTATTTGGTAGCAGCAAATAGAATACATCTGAGATTTAATATTCCTTGATTTCAGAGACAAAATCCTAAATGAAGGATTAAAGAACAAACAATAAAACATTCTCATCAAACTCAAATGCTCTAAATTCAATTTAAATCACCAATCATATGTTAAGTGTTTATTTTAACCAAGGTATTAAATGAAGAAGGCAAAACACAAGATTATGCCTTCAAGGAGCTTCAAGTCTAGTAAGTCAGACAGTGGTTATAATATAAGGGTAAATGTTGTGGGAACATAGAAGAGGAAAAGATGAATGCTGAACAGCAATATCAGTATAAGCTCTATAGAGTCAGTGGTATTTGAGGCAATTACTAAAAGTCAAGTATAGGAAAAGAAGGTAAAGCCTGGACAAGGTACAAAAGCACAAAGTACATCCTAAGTTAAGTGAACAGTCCCTCCCATTTTGAAGAGTCTAGACTTTGCTATGATGTATGATCAAAAAATATAATACTAAAGTGCCTTATAACTAAATTTCTTTTTCACTGATTTGATTTTAAGTAATGATACACAATGTAGCTTGAATTTGTATGATACAAAGTGATTACTAAGTCAGAAATAAAAGGAAGTTTTAAGGTATGGAAATCTTGTAGATTGTAAAATAATTAATTTGCTAACTGATAAATCATTTATACATATAAAAAAATAAACAGAAATCTTCCTGAGATCTCAATGTATGGCCTAGAATCTTTCATGCCATTTGAAAAATAAAACGAAATTTTGTTCTTTTCAGAAAAAAGAAAAAATCTTTTGCTTACCATGATGGATTTAGATATAGAAAAGCTTCTTTGATTTTCCCCCCCAGTACTAGGGATTGAATCCAGGGGTGCTACCACTGAGCTATACCTCCCAGCCCTTTTTAATTGAGACAGGGTCTCTCTAAGTTGCTTAAGGCCTCACTAAATTGCTGAGGTTGGGCTCCAACTTACAATCCTCCTGCCAGTCTCTCGAGTCACTAGGATTACAGGTGTGTACCCACCTTTGAATATTTTTTATAAAAAGAAAATACAGTGAAGAAAAAAGACTTAAATTGCTTATAGTAATTTCCTTTTTAAGATTTGGTTCTTCTAGGGCTGGGATTGTGGTTCAGTAGTAGAGCACTTGCCTGGCATGTTCAATTATGTGGTGCTGAGGATTATATGACTTAAGTTCAATCCTCAGCACCACATAAAATAAATAAATAAAATAAGGGTGGTGTGTCCATCTGCAACTTAAAAAAAAAATTAAAGAAAAAGACTTAATTCTTCTATAAGCTTCTATAACCCTTCAGCAACACTTTTTAAATAACACTTATCACAATGATTTACAGTTAATTGTTTTATCTGTCTTTTCTGAGAAACTGTGATTTCTTTGAGAATACTAACTCCATTTTATTGATCTCTGTGTGCCAGACCCAGGCACAATGTCAGCTACAAAAATTTAGATAGTCTCCAGCTTACAAATAATAACTATGATCTTAAGTCATATAAGTTATTGCTATCAAAACTGCTAAGACAGAAATTTTAAAGGAAACCACTATCCTACTGAATAAGTAAAACATTATCATTATTTCCAAACACATTGCCAGTTGTAATTCTAATAAACACGCAAGATTGCCACCCATTTTAGAGACTGAGAAACTTGTGCTCAAAATATAATGAAAAATGCTAGTAATGGTGAGAAAGTGCTAAAACCATATTATGGGCAGATCTCCAAATGCAACTGAAAATACTTTGTAAGGTCTTGTAATTCTGGTACTATCCCAAACAAAATTTCCTACCACTGGATAATTGGTTTTACTCTATTTTGTTAATGTTCTGAAATGCCAAGTTACTTGCTATTGAAGCAATTAATTTAAAAATGAAATAACTTTTTCCTATCCTTCCATAAGTATCATTTTTTTTGCACATTATTTAGTTCATTTTATTTCTTTCCTCATAACATTCAAGATTAGAGACAGTAAGAACTAGATTTGGTAGTTTTAGTGTGAAAGAAAAACTGCAAAGAACAAGAAAAATTTTGCTCATGGAAAAGCAGAGTGGAAGGAGAGGGCAAAATCCACTAAGATATAAAGAGTAATTCTTCCAGCAGCATCATTAGTAGTAGATGCCTCAGGTAAGAGACACAAACCAAAGCAATAAAATGAGCTCAAAGAGAAACTACCTGTATCAGAATATTGTCTGTGACCAAGCATGAAATAAGGATAAGTCCACTTTTTTCTCTCCCTCTCAAGGCTCTTTATTCTCTATCCATGAGTATTAGCTTACCCTTCATTGCTTATTGTCAATAATGTTTTGTATTGGGTATGCTTATAGACAACCAGGAGAACTAAACAACAATCCATGAAAATGTGTTTTCTACACTATAAACAAATGAACTACAAGTCTGAAAAAGAACTTGGGGATGGGGAAGGCAGATTGGAAGTGACTGCAAATAAGCCTGAGAGGTCATTTTGGAGTGATGGAAATGTTCTAAAAATCCATTGTGGTAAGGATTACAAAATTCTGTTAATATGCTAAAAATTAGTATATACACTTAAATAGATAAACAGTATAGTATGTAAATTCTATACCTACATGCATTCAATGTAAAAATGAAATATCATATATTCTTTTTTTTAAATTGGTTTTTCCTTACTTTACCAGAAAAGAAATAATGACAGTCAAAAATAGAGCCAGTAGATTGAAGTTAAGAAGACTGGTGGATGATCCTAAGATGTGCAGCTCTGGCAGATATACAGAAATGTCAACCAAGAAGCCATGGACTCAGCTTCTATCACATTAAAAAAGATGATAAGACTTTTATTAAACACAAAAGTTTAAATAAGAGTTCCATAAACAGTATTTCAAGAATGGTTATTTTAAAGTTCCAAATGGTTTCTTATAGCAAATATTTTATTATGCAATGTTCTAAGAAGTGATTTTTAAAATAACTTTTTAATCTGAAAGAAATTAACATTTTGCCATGACCTAATCATCTGTGGTTATCCGCATCACATCCATGTTTTCCTGTAAAGTAGCATCAGTAATGCCAGAAGATGAAAGCATAGGGATAACATTTTGCAACCAGAATTCCTGCACAATCATTATAAACTTCAAAATAATTATCACAATGCTAATTAAAAGTTCTGTGTGCTATTTTATCTATTTTTATGGTGCTGGGGATCAAACACAAAGCTTCATAAATTCTAGGCAAGCGCTCTACCATTGAGCTACGTTCCCAGAGTTGAGGTATTCCTTAAGAAATGCTGAAGGGGGGCTGGGGATGTGGCTCAAGCGGTAACGTGCTAGACTGGCATGTGCGGGGCGCTGGGTTCGATCCTCATCACCACATAAAAATAAAATAAAGATGATGTGTCCACCGAAAACTGAAAAATAAATATTAAAAAATTCTCTCTCTCTTCTCTCTCTCTCTCTAAAAAAAAAAAAAAAAAGAAATGCTGAAGGTATATCAAGGAGGTTTAAAACAAACAGGAGAACAAAAAGAAAGTCTATAAAAAACCACTTTTATATCACTATGTCAAACAAAATAAAACATTCAAATTCAAATGTTTTTTAGTCTCTAAGATAAACGGCATAACACATACTGGGTTTTTTTGTTTTGTTTTGTTTGTTTGTTCAAGCTAGGGTTCTTGCCTGTTGTCCAGTCTGGTCTTCCCACCTCAGCCACTCCAGTAACTGGAACTACAGACATGCTTACCACATCCATCTTTTACCAATTCAACTCAGTGCCCAGCATAAACTCAGTAAGTGAGACACAAAGAAGAGAGAAAGAGAGAATGCTAAGTGAGAAAAGTGATTTCAAAGAATGTTTGAGATCCCTACTGCCACTCTATCAGGCACTGGAAAGGGTCATATGACAAAAACAAAAAGTAATCTACTCCTTACTCCTCCCTATCCCCCAGCCTTCCAATTCAAAGTCTAACTGCAGTATACAGGGAGTGCAAATACATCCACAAAGGCACATGTCCATTAATTACCTCAAGAGAACATACTCTTTTTGCAAATGCTCTCATTTTGATCTAAGGTTTATTTATGTAGCACTCCCCTGTCTTAGTACTTGTTGAATCTTACAAAGAATTTATCACTGATGTTATTAGAAAAATCGATGAAACAGTAGCTCTACAAATTAAATAAATTGTGTTATCAATGTTAACTGCCTGATTTGGGTAACTGTACTAAGGTTATTTAATAAAAGTCCTTCCTTGTTTTTAGGAGATAAGCTAAATATTTAGGCTTACAGACACATTTTGGCTGTAACTTATTCTAAAACATTTCAGAAAAAAATGTGTTTGTGTGATATACACATATGTACAAAAAAGAAATGTGCTAACAGCAAATCTCACTATCATGTATAGTTATAATGTACAAATAAAAAATATGATAAAGAACAAATGTGATTAACATTTGAAGAAGTTAAATAAAGGATGGAAAAGAAAATTGTATTAATACAATTTTCTTCATTTACTTTTTATTTTTTGTAGGGGAATTGAACCCAGGGTCACTTAACCACTGAGCCACATCCCCAGTCCTTTTTATATTTTATTTGGAGACAGGGTCCTGCTGAGTTGCTTAGGGCCTCAATAAGTTGCTGAGGCTGGCTTTGAACTTGCAATCCTCCTGCCTCAGCCTCTGGAGCCACTGGGATTACAGGCGTGTGCCATTGCACCCAGCTTCCTTCATTTACTCTTGCTTTCACTTATAGAAATGAATAAATGAGAATAGAATGCTATGTATGATCAGTAAATAAGAAAATTATAATTAAAAAGGAAAAATCATCCCATATTCACATAACTTTTCTTAACATCAGTTTCTTCGTCTAAAAATAAAAGACCACCATCTTCCATATTTAAACAACCATTATGAACATCAAAAGACAAAACACGTATATGAAAGCTTTCTATAACTATGAATCATTTTTGTAGAGCTAACAAATCCTTTTCTCTGTATTCCATACTTTTCCGATCTACTAGTAAAAGTCCAGGAAACATCAATCTTTTTACTCCAAAAATCTACATCTTCTTAATCATGCAAATCCACCAGTTACATAATAGAGGATAAAAAGTAATCTTTTGGGGGGATGAAATTCACATTAAAAATACACATTAATTATGAGATACTTCTCAAGGTGAGAAAAACAAAAACAAGAAAATACTTTTTGTTTTCTTTTTTGCATCCCTGGTTGGGCACCAAAAGAAAATGATTCTTTACTTCTTAGGATTGAGGAGATGTGGAATAACTCTAGCTTTCATCTCATCTCTAAGTAGATTTTTATAACCCACTTATGTTTAATTCAATGTGTTGCTTTTACATATCTGAGGCAGAACTAAGATTTCCACTACATCCCTCTCCAATCCAACACATGCTCTTAATTTCTGCAATTTGGTTATTTGCTGATGTAGGGGGAAAAAAAATTGAAGTCATTCTTGTTCCTCTTTTCCTTTCAGTATCTCTATTTATTCAAGAAACCTTTCTAGCCATCTTAATTTTTCTCCCTTCAAATTCATGACTTTAACCTCATGCTGTTTGGGACTGTCTCAGTTAAGGATCTCATCAGCTATCACCTAGAGTCCTAGACTACTACAATATCTGCCTCAATACCCTCATGATTCCAAATAGTGCTTTTCAGACCTGTTAACCTATCATATAAAGTTTAACTTCATTAACTATATATGTATGTCTGGTTACCAATGAACAATTCAATGTTTTGAAGCTGGAAAAGGAGCTTTACATCATTTACACTGGTTCCACTGGCCAAGAAAAAAATTAAAAAAAAAAAAAAACTGTTAAGGGACTTGTGGAAAAGAAGGAGCAATATAACAAAAGAAATCTGTCTTAGTGCTTTTAATAAAACCTATTCTAACAATTAAAAAGTGACTATTCTATGACTTTGTTTCCCAATTATCAGCAATATAATAGATACATGGGATAAACTTCTTGAAATTTGATATATTATCCACAAGTAGTTTATCTAAGAGAATGTACCCAGGAAAATGAAAAACAGTTCTTCAGGATGTCTTCACAGTGTAATGAATTAAAAAAAAAAAAAAAAAAAAAAGCCTAGTTCCATTTAAATGATATAACCAGAAGTGAAATCACCTAAAAATGTGATCTGTGACCTGAAAATATCTTAGTAAAGGGACATCAGCAAGACAGCAGAACAGATGGCTCCTGGCTTTCCCTCCTCCCATATATGCAACAAATAATCATTTACACAGAGGTTAATTCCCTCTGAGAAAGCCAGAAACTAGCTGAGATACTTCTATACAAGAGTAACATTCACAACAAAATGAACAGGAAAAGCTAAGATGCTCTCATACAAAACCCTCCATTTACAATGCCATACAACTGTGAAAGAATCCTCAACTCTGAGCTTATGCAGTAAGAGTGAATGATTTGCTTTGCCACTTGCACCTCAGATAAAGCATCAAACTCCAAGATATATAAAGAACTAAAAAAAACTTAACACCAACAAAACAAATAACCCAATCAACAAATGGGCAAAGGAACTGAACAGATACTTCACAGAAGAAATATGACTGGTCAACAAATATATGAAAAAAATGTTCAACATCACTAGCCATTAGAGAAATGAAAATTAAAACTACACTGAGAATTCATCTCACTCCAGTGAGAATGGCAATTATCAAGAATACAAGTAACAATAAATGTTGGTGAGGATGTGGAGGAAATGGTGCACTCTTCCACTGTTGGTGGGATTGCAAATTGGTGCAACCACCTAGAAAGCAGTATGGAGATTCCTGAGAACTGAAATGACCCAGTTGTCCCTCTCCTTCGTTTATACCCAAAGGACTTAAAATCAGCATACTTAAGTGACGCGGCCACATCAATGATTATAGCAGCACAATTCACAACAGTTAAGCTATGGAATCAATCTAGATGCTTTTCAACAGATGAATGGATAAAGAAAATGTGGTACATATACACAATAGAATACTACCCAGCCATAAAGATGAATGAAATTATAGCATTTGCAGGTAAATGGATGGAACTGGAGACTATCATGCTAAGTGAAATAAACCAATCTCCAAAACCCAAAGGCCAAATGTTCTCTCCAATAAGTGAATGCTGACTCACAATAGTTGGGGGGTGCAGAGGGCTGGACCCTGGATTGTAGGTTGGTGGACGATAGGAATGGGAAAGACAGTAGAATGAAATTGGACATAACTTTCCTGTGCTCATATATGAATACACGACCAGTGTAACTCCACATCATATACAACCACAAAAATGGGAAGTGTTAAAAAAAAGAGAGTTAATGATTTGACCTATTCTTACAGCACTCTTTTATGGCTTGGATTCTTAAACAAACTTTCTCTGGAACTAGGGGATTCTGCATTCATGAGTTTCCCTGAATTGCAAACAGATAATTATTAATGAGCATGCATGCACTTTCGAGCTCTAAATCCCTGAGGTCAATACAGACCTTCAAGAACATCTAAAATATCTGCTCCCAGTTTTTCCCTGAAAGAGATTTGTCTGCATACTTTGCTGGTTGCTGTCTGAAGATCAGGCTTCTATTTGGCCTACATCAGGAAGCTAATGAGGAAAGTAAACAATAAAACTCCTTGAGCCCAAATGGAATTGCAGTAACTTCCCAAGCCTTCTCTCCAACTCATTCCTACAATAAATCCAGGTCTGCAGATTTTTCCGGGAAAGAGTGCATGCACACACCAAGCACCCTAATTTTTTATAGCTCCCACCTAAGGAACTGGCTCCTAAACCAGCTACCTCTGAAAGTTGACAGGATCTTTAGACCACAAAAAAAAAATAAAAATGTGGTTTTACAAGTAAGTTCACCTCCATCAGCTATCCCCAAAGGCTTTAGGGTGCACAATCTAAATAAAAATGCAAGCACATGCCTCAGATTCTCTCCTTAGTTTAGGGCAAGTAAGTGGGACATAATCTCCAGCATTCAGCTTCTCCTTGAGAATAGAAGGAACTGGAACATACATTCAAGCATCCCAACATTTCCAGCTGTGTTTTAATAGGCTGGTGTCCAAATCACCTCTCTTAGTGATGGGCAGGAATTGGCACATCTAATTCTAAGGGACAACTAAGAACAAAGACAACAGCTGAAATGAACTTGACTTGAAGAGAAGCACCTAGAATCTCTGGCTAGGCTGAGTAGTGAGGTCTATCTCCCATATGAAGCCAGTCTCACAAGCCTGGAAGAGGAGTTGTCTTATCCAATGCACAAAAACCAACATGTCAGCAAAAAACAACTTGATTTAAAAATGAACAAAGGACCCAAATAGACATTTCTCCTGAGAAGACATAAAAATGGCCAACGTGTATATAAAAAGGTGCTCAACATAATTAATCATCAGGGAAATATAAACTAAAATCATAATGCAATATCACCTCATAGCTGGTAAAAGGATTATTATCAAAAAGTCAAGAGGTAACACGTTAGTAAGGGTGTAAAGGAAAAGGATCACTTAGACACTGCTAGTGGAAATGTAAATTGGCATATCCATTGTAGACACAGTGTGTACAAGATCCTTAAATGATTAAAAATATAATACCATATGACCCAGTAATACTCCACTGAGTATATACCCAAAGGAAATGAAATCAACAACTCAAAAGTAGCGGTACTTCCATGTTCAATGAAGCATTTTCATAGTAGTCAAAATATGGAAATAGCTTAAATGTCTGTTCATTGTGGGCAAACAGGTAAAGAAAATGTGGTACACATCTAAAATGGAATATTACTGATATGATACAGTTATAGCAAAAAAGGAGATACTGCCATATGATTCACCTGAATCTTCTGTCAAGTGAAATGAGCCAGGTGTAGGAGGAAAAACACAATTTCACTTATAGGCAAATTCACAGGGGAAAGTCAAACAGAAATAGAGTAGAATGGTGGTTACTGAAAGGAAGAAGGCAGACAAAATA
Source organism: Marmota flaviventris (assembly GCF_047511675.1). Lineage (NCBI taxonomy): Eukaryota > Metazoa > Chordata > Mammalia > Rodentia > Sciuridae > Marmota > Marmota flaviventris. The sequence goes on from NC_092503.1 coordinate 88,157,158, forward strand.
GGGAGAAGCCAGAGGGTTAGATAGAGCTATAATGTACACCATGAGGTATACAGATAATAATGTTGTATTATATGCTAAAATTAAGCTAAAAGAGTAGATTTCAGTTGCTCTTTCAACAGCCAAAAAGGTAACTGTGTAAGATGATAAATGTATTTGATTGACTATAAAAATCATTTCATAATATGTATTACAACATCATGTTGTATACCTAAAACATATGTAATAAAAAATAAATTCAAAACTGTTCACGTTAATACAACTTTAATGTAATATTTTGGATCTCTATTTTCAAGCTTTCTTAAATGCTAAAATAGTTCATTTTTTCTTAATTTTTTTAAGTTGTAGATGGACACAATACCTTTAATTTTTATTTATTTTGATGTGGTGCTGAGGATCAAACCCAGTGCCTCACACATGGTAGGCAAGCACTTTACCACTGAGCTACAGTCCTAGCCCAAAATACTTCATTTTTAAAAAGAACTGATTTATTTTCTTTTCATAAAGGCATCAGCAAGCATCAAAATAAAAACATACTCTCAATAGCTTTCAGAGTTGACTCAACACAATTTTGTTTATATTTCCTTTTAAATTAAAAAAGCTTAAATGAGAATATAAAATTCTTTTCTAGTATTATCAATAAGTTAATATCCTTTGTTATCAAAAAATAAATAACTTTGTCAGATAATTTCATGAAAATTCTACACTGGCTATTAACTGGACACATTCAGAAATGAAGTTTATTCATTTTTGTTAAACTGAAATCAAGCTCAAACATTTTTTGTTTAGGAGATGAAAATATGACAAAACTGCCACAAATCCAAATTCCAGTATAAAATAATTAGAAGTTAGTTAATAGTATCAAAATTGACAAAAGAAATCATTAATGTCAAAAGCAGAACAACTAATAAACAAAAACCAACTACTGGGAAAATAACAGGACAACAGGAGAGACAAAAGATATCTGAAAAAATGCAAAATAGCTATATTTCTAATAATAAATTTTATTCTACTATTATCCCAATTTCTTATGATAAAATTCCAAAAACTATATGGCAACATTGGTGTATTTAACATACTCTGGAGCTATGCATTAGCAACTTGTTCATTTTGCTTTTCATTCCTGAATTCTAGGCTCCGTTATTATCTGCGTATACTCCCAGGCCAAAATTCTAACAATACCCATAACATAAAATAATTCAGAGAATGGGGTGGGCATCATCTTAAACTGGATTAATATTGAGCGCCATCTGGTGGTATAAGTTTTAAATGATTTCCATTTGTTTAAAGATGTTTAATAAATATAAATAAGGTTATAAAATTTTTAAATTTTTTAAACAATGAAAATATCTCAAGTGAACAAAAAAGCAAAGCAAAAACTGTCAATACAATTTAACCAAAAATGTAACACACTTTGAACTATTCTGAAAAGATGCTACAGCAGTTTATCAGATCATTTACTAAGCAATCAGATATACATATCTCTAAGCAGCATTTTAATATTGCATATTTGATCCACATGAAATCATAAGGGAAGACAAGTTCAACAACGCATTATAGGTTTGAGGTTATAGCTCAGTGGGAGAGTGCTCGCCTCGCACGTGTGAGGCACTGGGTTCAATCCTCAGCATCACATAAATATAAAAAAAAATAAACAAACATTGTGTTCATCTGCAACAAAAATATTTTTTAAAACAATGCTTTATCAATAAACACGATCTTCATTTAAAAAACAAGCAATTAGTTCACTGATTTTAATTTAAAATGAAAATCTATTGGGGAAAATGAGATTATTTTACTGCAAAGCTTAATTTTGGTTTGTTTTATAATTTAGATATTAGATGTCCCCCAAAAGCTCATGTATAAAACAACGCAAGGTTTAGAAGCTAAATGCTTGGGCTATGGAAAGCCTTAACCTAATTAGTTCATAAATTCGATGATAAGGATCAACTGGTGGTAACAGACAGGTAAGATATGGCTGGAGGCGATGGGTCACTGGGGGACTGCCTTTGGGGTAGCAAAGCAGTCTCTCTCTGCTTCCTTGTTGTTATGTTCTGAACTGCTTTTCTCTGCCATGATGTTCTGCCTTACAGGCCCAGAACAATGGAGTCACCATCTATGGACTTGAAACTTCTGAAACCATGAGTACCAAATAAATTTTTCCTCCTCTAAAATTGTTTTTATCAGGTCTTTTGATCACAGTGATAAAAAAGCTGACTGAAACACTTTGCTTCTTTCTTTTATCAGAATGCAAGTAGATAGTTTTTAACTATGAAAAGTGCAGTAAAGAAGATAAAACTGGTTTATTATTGTACAAAGTCAGGAAGTCAATGTGGTATAGTTGTCAAGCGTAAAGTTTTTCAGTTTTTCTCCCCTGTTGTTCTGCTGTACCTGCAGGTCTTTATTCCGCAGAATAGGGTTTGTTAAAGTTGTCAAGAATAAGGCCTACTTTAAGAAATATTAAGTAGAATTTAAAAGACAAGAGGGCAAAACTTATTACTATGCTCAGAAATGCTTGATCCGGGACAAAAATAAGTACAATACACCTAAATACAGGATGACATTTCATGCAACTAACAGAGATATCATTTGCCAGACTGCTTATGCCCGTCCGTATAGAAGGGGATGTGATAGTCTGCAAAGCATATGCACATGAACTACCGAAATATGGTGTGAAAGTTGGCCTAACAAATAATGCTGCAGCATAGTACTGGCCTGCTGCTGATCCACAGGTTTCTCAGTAGATTTGGTATGGTCATGATCTATGAAGACTAAGTGGAGGTGACTGGAGATGAATACAATGAGGAAAACATTGATGGTCAATTTGGAGCCTTCACCTGCTATTTGGATGCAGGCCTTGCTAGAACTACAATAGATAATAAAGTTTTGGGGGCCCTGAAGGGAGCTATGGATGAAGGCTTGTCTATCCTTCATAGTACCAAAGAATTCCCTGGTTATGATTCTGAAAGCAAGGAGTTCATATAATAGTATCAAAACTGACAAAGAAATCATTAATGTCAAAAGCAGAAGCAGTTAATAAACAAAAACTAACTACTGGGAGAATAACAGGACAATAGGAAAGACAAAAGAAATCTGAAAAAATGCAAAATAGCAGAAGTACATAGGAAGTACATCATGGGTTAGAATGTTGCAGATTATATGTGTTATCTAATGGAAGAAGATGAAGATGCTTACAAGAAACAATTCTCTCAGAATACAAAGAACATTCCCCTGACATGATAGAGGAGATGTATAAGAAAGATCATTCTGCTTTATGAGAGACTCCAGTATATGAGAAGAAGCCCAAGAGGGAAGTTAAAAAGAAGAGGTGGAACTGTCCTAAGATATCCCTTGACCAGAAGAAAGATCAGGCAGCTCAAAAGAAGGCAAGGTTCCTCAGAGCTCAGAAACAGGCTGCTGCTGAACCAAACCATAATTTTTCTATGAAGTTTTTTCAGATAAAGATATTATGGGCTGGCGTTGTGGCTCGGTGGTAGTCTGCTCACCTAGCAAGCACGAGGCCCTGGGTTCAATCCTCAGCACCACATAAAAACAAATAAAGGTATTGTGTCCAACTACAACTAAAAAATAAATATTTTTTTAAAAAGATAGTAAACTTATTGAACAAGCATAAGAAAATAGCAAATAATGATTCCCATTATATGCCATATCTATTATAAGGTAAACATAACAGCACAGAATAGTATGCAAATTTATAGACAGAGTAGATATTACTCAAGAAATATTTCTTCTAGTATATATACATGTATGTGTGTAGTTATGTACTGAGTCACCCTCTAACTAAAATGCTTTTTCCTCAAAGTATCTCATATACAGGAGTATCAGGCCACTGCAGACTCTATTGCTTCTCTGTTATGTGAGTTTGGACACATTCCCTAAGCTTAAATTTTCTTTTTCTGTGAAACAGTGCTGAAAACAGAAATATGACAATAATGATTATGCAAAGTATTAAATAAGATAATGTACATAAAGCACAGTATCTGACATGTGGTAAGCTCTTATAATTGAACATGATAACTATCACACTGAAGAATGGCTTAATATAAAGATTTTTTTCATTTTAATTTTTAAGATTGCTTAGATCATAAAAGTAAAAATTAAAGCAACAAATCCCAATAATAAATGTTTCTCAAAGAAATCAAAGTAAGATCTACCACTTTTGCTGCCACAGTCTTTATGTATCATAAAGCTGAGATATGAACAAAATGATTGGTACCTCTCTTTTCCTTGTAGCATTTCTAATTATCCCATGTTGTCTTCTCTTCCTAACCAAGTATCACCATTCTGCCCCTTTCCGGCCTTCATTCCTTGACAGAAATGACAAACTGCCATATTTCACATAACCCTAATGAAACTTCAATGCAATAAGTATTTACCCACTGTTACCCACTGAAGGCAGAACAATATCTTTTCTACAAAGAAAATTTGAGTCATCACAACACTTAAAGTTACACAACTGTAAAGAAGTTATATGGCCTCTATAAACTTTAGTCTCCACAACTAGAAAACAGGAAGAATTTACCTATACCTTGTAGGGTTCTTGAAATTAAATATATAAGCACCTAGCACAAAGTAAGAACACCACATATCAATTCCCCTAACTTTTTGACAGGTCATCCTGCCACTCCTTAAACATTTCGAATAAAAGAATAAATGTTCCCTTCTTGTAGTATATATGCCAATTGTCATTTCAAATAAAAGAATGTTCTATCCTTTCAGTATACTCCAATTGTGTGAAATTATATGTTAAAAAGTTCTCTCTGTTGACATTTTCATATCAGTAAAAGAAAAAAAAAATCGTGATAAGCAAAATAGGAGACAACCTGAAAGGTAGCTTCATGAATGCAGTATAACTTTGAACTGGGCCTGTGTGGATGAGATGTGGACAAGCAGAAAAGACTTAGAAGGGTAATTATTCATTCACTTATTCATTGACTCACTGATATCAGAAACGTGCTGAATGTAAGCACTATGTGCTAGGTGTCTAGCAGAGAAATAAAACATTCTCTGGCATCATTAACTATACATTCCAGGGGAGCAAGACAGAGAAACAAAGAAGTTAGATATTTTGTCTTTAGTGGTCTATAAAATTAATACTAACTTTCATCTTGGAGTGGAAAAAATAAATTCAATAATTAATGTCTCCATGCATTAGAACTATTACTTAAAAATAAGACTTGGGGGGCTGGTGGAGCACTCGCCTAGCACAGGAGGGACCCAGGTTCAATCCTCAGCACCACATAAAAAATAAAGGCACTGTGTTGTGTCCATCTACACCTAAAAAATAAATATTAAAATAAAATAAAAATAAAAATATGCTTTTTTATAGGAAAAAAAGCATAAATTGTTAGCTAAAATGATATTCTCATTACCTAAAGAGTCCAACCACATTCTTGTCTACCAACTTCACAAATAAGAGCTAGGTGACTAACCTATTATTTAATATCTTTGATATCAGTAAAAAACAAACAATGAAACAGCCAGGAGTGGTGGCACAACTGTAATTCTGGTAACTTGGAAAGCTGAGGCAGAAGATTCACAAGTTTAAGACCCTGGCTGGGTGACTAGTAAGACTTTCTCAAGATAAAAAAAAAAAAAAGGCTGAGGATATAGCTCAGTAGTAGAGTGGTTATGGCCCTGGACTCAATCCCCAGGATTGCAAAAACAAGGATACAGCGATCTATCAAAATTTTAATAAAAATATCACCATGGAATAAATTAGCCTCGTTTATATGTTTAACATGAAGAATAAAGAATAGCAAACTATAATAATATAAACAGATGTTTTCAACAGTATAAAATAGGAGATGATATTTGAAACATTAGCAATTTTACTTATATGGTACAGAATATAAGCAAATATTTTAAATTTTGACTTGGGAAAAAAAACTTGTGACATCAGTATTCAGCAAAGTAACATCAAATTTACAAATAAATTATCATAAGATATTTCCTTTATAAATTGGTTTAGCCTTCAGAAAATGGGAAAGATTAATTTGTTGCACATCAATTAGTAGTACCATGCCTTCACTGGAACAAAAGAGTAGCAGCAACATCGTTAATTCTGTCATTTTCTCCTACATAGTGTTAGTAACCCTAAGTATTATATGAGAAAGAATGTTATAAACAAACTTGACTATTTTTTAAATATTTACTTTCTAGTTGTAGTTAGACACAATACCTTTATTTTATTTATTTATTTATATGTGGTGCTGAGGCTCAAACCCAGGGCCTTGCACATGCCAGGCAAGTGCTCTACCGCTGAGCCACAATCCCAGCCCAAATTTAACTATTTGTAAAGTGCAGGAGAAAAGTTAAGTTTCAGTAAAAAGAAACAAAGCACTTTAAAAAGTAATTTTCATGTCTTGATTCTATTAAATTACTATACTGAGTTACATTTCTAGCTAAAATATGGAGAAGCAATGAATTTACCTGAATAAAACAACTTAAGAACCAGAGAAAATAATATAAAACAACATTCCTAAAAGGACTAGAAATCAAGAGGTGGCAAATAAATTAGGTAAGAGCCCTACAATGACCTTAGCTTACTGCCTAGGGAAAAATGTTCAGAGCATGGCAAGGAAGATAAACCCAAAAGCAACCCTGTTTTCATAAGGCAAAAGAAAGGAGAGATATACAGAGAAAACTCCTTACTTCGGCAAAAAGCCACCATTGAGCATTCAATGGAGTATTGATTATTACAAATGTGTGGGGAAATTACTGAAGACAGAAAAACCCACCCCAAGGAAACAAATCTTAAAGCTCAAACACATCAGGGAAATTTCCCATAAGCTGCACTAGAAAAACCTCACCATTCATAAATCATCAAATGTGACGCTTGGACGAATTTTTGCACTAATAATGGGATATTCAAGATCAAGCTTAAAAGCAAGACCTGGAAGAGTCAGACTACTTGTAAGTAGTCTGTTCTGACTGTCCCAAGAACAAAAATAAAATAAAAATTTATAGGAATACAAAAATATCCATAATTGACAAGTAAAATTCACAGTATTTAACAAACAAAAAGTTGCCAGTCATAAAATCTATAAAGAGAAGAAAAGTCAATCAATGGAAACTGATACAAAAATTACACTGATGGCTAGGGCAGTGGCGCATGCCTGGAATCCCAGCAACTCAGGAGGCTAAGGCAGGAGGATCACAAGTTCAAAGCTACCTCAGCAACTTAGTAAGGCCCTGAGCAACTCAGCAAGACCCTCTCTCAAAATAAAAACATAAAAATAAAAGAGGCTAGGGATATTAATCAATGAGCAACCATGGGTTCAATACTTAGTACCAAAAAAAAAAAAAAAAAAATACACTGATGATATAGAGTTGGTAGGCAAGAACATTAAAAACCATTATCACCATTTTATGTTCAAGAAGGTCTAGGAAAGACTGAACATTTTAGGAAGAGGTTGGAATCTTTAGGATGTAGTGAAAGGAAATTAGGTAATTGGAAATATTATGAACAACTTTATGGTAATAAATGTACCCATTCCTTGAAAGACACAAATGAGCTCTCTCCAGAAGGCAAAGTCATTCTGAATAACCCAGTATCTATTAAAGAAAAATGAATTTTCAGTTTAAAATTTTCAGTAATGCAAGCAAACAAATAAAAACTCCAGGCCTAGGGGGTAGGGCTGCAGCTCAGTGATAATGCTTGCCTGGCATGCATGAAGCCCTGGGTTCAATCCCCAGCACCAAATAAATTTTTTTTTTTAAAAAGTTGTTTAAATATTTTTTAAATGTGTTATTGAAAAAGAAAAACAAAATACAGGCCCAGAACACATTTTTGGGGAAATCAAACAATTAAGGAATTAAAGAATATATTAATTCTATACAAATTGTTCAGGAAACTAAAGGAAAAGGGGGAGAAGAAAATGCTTCCTAATCCATTCTGTGAAGCCAATATTACCCTGATATCAAACCAGACCTCTGTCATTTATCAAAAGAAATAAAACCTACAGATTGAAACCTTAAAATTTTAAACAAAATTTTACCAAATCAAATCCAAGACTACATAGAAAGGATAATACAGCAAGACCAAGTATGACTTATTCTAGGAATGCAAGGTTAATTTAATGTGTGAAAATGAATGTTATTTAGTATTTAAAAATTATATGGTCATCTCAATAGATGCAGAAGAAGCATAAAATTCAGCATCCATCTGATAAAGACTCTCAACAAACTAGGAAAAGAAGAGAACTTCCTCAACTTGATAAAAGCCATCTGTTAGAGAGTAAATGGCTGAATTCTTTCCCCTTTACATCAGAAACAAGACCAACAAGTCCACTCTCAGAACTTCTATTTCACTGAAGGTTCCAGTCACTGCAATAAAATAAAAAGGAAAGGAAAGGAAGATTGAAAAGGAAGCAATATTTATCTTTGAAGATAATGATTGTCTAGGTAGGAGATTTGATATAATCTACAAAAAAGGCTATTAAGACCAATAAATGAGGTTATCAAGGTTGTAGGAGACAAGAAAAATATGCAGAAACCTACTGTATTAATATGTATATATATAAACAACAATTAGAAACTGAAATTTTTTAAATATAATTTATAATCGCACTGAAAAATAAAAACTTATCAATAAATCTGACAACAACAAAAAAAAACAAAGCCTGTACACTGGAAACTACAAAATATTCCTGCAAAAAATTAGATAAGACCTAAATAAATAGAGATAGTTGCTTTGTTCATAGATTGGAAAACTACATTATTAAAGATGTCAATTCTCCCCCAAATATATCTACAGTCTCAAAGTCATCCTAATTAAAATCCTAGATTACTTGTACAAAGTAACAAACTGATTCTATATGAACATATACAGAAATTCAGGGGACCTACAACAGCTACAACAACTTTGAAAAATAGCAAAATTGAGGTACTTATAGTATCTGACTTCAAGACTTACCACAAAGCTACAGTGATCAATATAGTATAATACTGGCATTCAGGCAGGCAAATATCAAAAACAGTAAACTCCAGAAATATTCCTGACGTATACAGTAAATTGATCTTTTGATTAAAAAAAAACAGTTTGATAAAGGTACAAAGGCAATTCAGGGGAGAAAGAATGAACTTTTCAAAAAATGGTTCTGGGTGGGCTGGGGATTGAGCTCAGTTCCATAGCACTAGTTATCTAGCAAGTGCAAGGCCCTGGGATCAATCCTCAGAACCATCAAAAAACAAAGAAAAAATAAAAAATAGGATCTGGAAGGACAAAAATAAATAAATAAATAAACTTTGATTCATACTGCTTATCATATACAAAAAGAAACTTAAAATAGATCATGACCATACTTTTAAAACACAAAACTTTTAGGAAAAAGCACAGGATAAAATATTCAGGATTTAGGGCTAGGCTAGTAGTAGTTACACTTGCAAAAAAAAAAAAAAAAAAACCAATGTATAAAAGGAAAAATTAATAAATTGGACCTCATCAAAATTTTAAAATTTTCCTATTGTGAAAGGCCATGTGAAGAGGATGTAAAGTCAATATACAGAGCAGCAGAAAGTATTTGCACATATCTAACAAAAAAGAGTAGTATCTAGAATATTTAACGCATTTCAAAACACAGTATTAGCAAAACATCCGATTAGAAAATGAAAATCACAGACATTTCATACAAAGAGGCATAGATGGCACATGAGATGTTCAACATCTTTAATTAGCCATTAGAAAAATGCAGATCAAAACTCATACTAAGCCAGTCTTGGGGGAGCATTCCTGTAATCCCAGTAGCTCCCGAGGCTGAGGCAGAAAGATCACAAGTTTAAAGCCAGCCTCACCAACTTAGCAAGGCCCTAAATAATTTAGTGAGACCTTGACTCAAAATAAAAAATAAAAAGGACTGGGGATGTGGCTCAGTGGTTAAGCACCCCTGGATTCAATCCCTGGTATAAAACAAACTCATTCCACTATTGCACACATTTAACAGAGTGGCAAAACGGTTAAAGCAAAAAATAGGGACAAAACCAAAAGCTGGCAAAGATATAGAGAAACTAGATCATTTGCAAATCACTAATAGGAAGACAAAATTGCACAAACACTTTGGATAAGTTTGGCTGTTTTTTTATAAATCTAAACACAATTATTATATGGCTCAGCAAAATGCTCTACTGGGCAGTTATAAGAGAAATGAAAATTTATGTCCACAGAAAACTCTATACACAATTTTTTTTTTTTAGAATGGAAAGTAGAAGCTTTATTAAAAGACAGCAGAAAAGACTTCTCCCCAGAAGAAGAAAGGGACCCAAGAGGTGGAATCCCTACACACAAATATTAACAGCAGCTTTATTTTTAATAGCTCAAAACTAGAAAACCCAGAAGTCCAAAAGAATAGTTAAACTATGGAACACACATACATATTGCAAAAAACTATTTAATAAGAGAGAAAACTATCAACATATGTAATAGACTTAGATTAACTCTCCAAAGAATTACACTGAATGAATAAAGTTAATCCCATAAAGTTACTTATGATTCATATGGCCCTTTTAAAATGACAAAATTTTAGTAATGGAAAATAAATTCATGGCTGCCAAGCATGGTTAGAAATGCAGGAGTGAAGAGTGGGAAATAGGTAGGTCTGTGTGGTTATAAAATGGGAATCGAATAAATCCTTGAAGGGATATATAAACCTGTGTATAATAAAACTATTCAATTAAACACATACATGCACGCGTGCGCACACACACACATGAATACAAATGTTTGTACCCACTAGATTGTATCAATGTCAATATTCTGGTTGTTTTAGTCTCCTGTAGTTTTATAAGATATCACCACTGGAAGAAACTAGACAAGTTCAATGTAGGTTTTTTAATCAACCAACATATATTAAATTATGATTGATACGGTCATAAAAGTCTTAGTTTCTTTATGTTTGTTTTTATTCAGTTTTTCTTTCCAGCCCAAACATCCACCAAAAAGTGAGAGCTTTAACCTCAAATGGCACAGAGAAAATATGGTCATTATTTTTAACCTAACACAATTTTTTTTAATTTTTTAATTCATTATATATTCATACATTCACACAATAAAAATAGTATAATTTGATCAGTTTCATTCCCTAGTCCCTCCCCGTTCCCTCCCCTCCATCCCCCTGTTCCCCTTCTTCTATTCTACTAGTCTCCCTTCCATTTTTTTTTAATTTGTTCTAATTAGTTATACATGATAATGGAATGCATTTTGACACAAATGGAGCACAATTTCTCATTCCTCTGGCTGTACATGGTGCAGAATCACACCAGTAATCATAAATGTATATAGAGTAAAAATGGCTGTCTCATTCTACCACCCTTCACCTCCCCATCGACCCACCCCTTCCCTCACTCCCCTCTACATAATCCAAAGATCCTTCATTCTTCCCTACTGCCCCCTCCCACCCCACTATGGATCAGCATCCGCTCATCAAAGAAAACATTTGGCCTTTGGTTTTTTGGGATTGGCTTATTTCATTCAGCATGATATTCTCTAGTTCCATCCATTTACCTGCAAATATCATAATTTCATTCTTATTTATGGATGGGTAATATTCTGTTGTATGTAGCACATTTTCTTTATCCATTCACCTGTTGAAGGGCATCTAGGTTGGTTCCACAGTTTAGCTATTGTGAATTGAGCTGCTATAAACATCAATGTGGCTGTATCACACTGTAGTATGTTGATTTGAAGTCCTTTAGGTATAGACCAAGGAGTGTGAAAGCTGGTCAAATGGTGGTTCCATTCCAAGTTTTCTGAGGTATTTCCATATTGCTTTCCATAATGGTTGCACCAATTTGCAGTCCCACCAGCCATGTATGAGTGTACCATTTCCTCTACATCCTCAGCAACCTTTATTGTTGCTTGTATTCTTGATAATTGCCACTGGAGTGAAATGAAATCTTAAGAGTAGTTTTGATTTGCATTTTTCTAATTGCTAGAGATGTTGAACATTTTTTCATGTTTGTTGACCAATTATATTTCTTCTTTGTAAAGTGTCTGTTTAGTTCCTTAGCCCATTTATTGATTGGGTTATTTTTTTCATTGTTGTTGTTTTGTTTTGTGGTATTATGTTTTTTGAGTTCTTTATATATCCTGGAGATTAGTGCTCTATTTGAAGTGTGTATGGTAAAGATTTTTTCCAATTGTGTAAGCTCGCTCATTGTGTTACTGATTGCCTCCTTTGCTGAAAAGAAGCTTTTTAGTTGGAGTCCACCCCCATTTATTGATTCTTGATTTTATTTATTGCACTTTAGGAGTCTAGTTAAGGAAGTCAGGTCCTAAATCAACATGATTAAGATTTGGGACTACTTTCTCTTCTAATTAGGTGCAGGGTCTCTGATCTAGTGCCTAAGTCTTTGATCCACTTTGAGTTGATTTTTGTGCAGGGTGAGAAAGGATTAATTTCATTTTGCAACATATGGATTTCCAGTTTTCCCATAACCATTTGTTGACTAGGCTATCTTTTCTCCAATGAATGTTTCTGGTACCTTTGTCTAGTATGAGGTCACTGTATTTGTGTGGGTTTGTTTCTGTTTCTTTTTATTTTTTAAACATTTATTTTTTAGTTATAGGTGGACACAATACCTTTATTTTATTTTTATGTGTTGCTGAGGATTGAACCCAGTACCTCATGCATACTAGGTGTGTACTCTATCTCTGAGCTACAACCCCAGCCCCTGTCTCTGGGTCTTCTATTTTGTACCATTGGTCTACATGTCTATTTTGGTACCAATACCACACTATTTTTGTTACTATTGCTCTGTAGTATAATTTAAGGTGTGGTATTGTGATTACTCCTGCTTCACTCTTCTTGCTAAGAATTGCTTTGGCTATTCTGGGTCTCTTATTTTTCCAAATGAATTTCATGATCACTTTTTCTATTTCTATGAAGAATGTCATAGGGATTTTAGAAGGAACTGCATTAAATCTGTATAACGCTTTTGGTAGTGTGGTCATTTTGATGATATTAATTCTGCCTATCTAAGAGCATGGTAGATCATCTTATTTTTCTGAGGTCTTCTTCAATTTCTTTCTTTAGTGTTCTGTAATTTTCATTGTAGAGGTCTTTCACCTTTTTTGTTAGATTGATTCCCATGTATTTTTTTTTTTTTTAGGCTACTGTGAATGGGGTGGTTTTCCTAATTTCTCTTGCAGTGGATTCAACACTTATGTATAGAAATGCACTTGATTTATGGATATTGATTTTATACCTTGCTACTTTACTGAATTCATTTATTAGTTCTAGAAGTTTTCTGGTCGAATTTTTTGGATCTTCAAAATATAGAATCATGTCATCCACAAATAATGATAGTTTGAGTGCTTCTTTCATCTGATTGCTATAGCTAGAGTTTCAAGGACTAAGTTAAATAAAATGGTGAAAGAGGGCATGCTTGTCTTATTCCAGTTCTTAGAGTCAATGCTTTCAATTTTTCTCCATTTAGAATGATGTTGGCCTTGAGCTTAGCATAGCTTTTTTTTTACAATATTTTGCTGAGAATATTCTGTAGTGCAGACTTCCTAGTTGTCAATCTAGTTGATCCTACTATTCCTAGTTTTTCTAGTGTTTTGAACTTGAAGAGGTACTGTATTTTGTCAAATGCTTTCTCTGCATCTACTGAGATAATCATATGGTTATTGTCTGTTGATGTGATGTACTACATTTATTCATTTCTGTATGTTGAACCAACCTTGCATCCCTGGGATGAACCTCACTTAATTATGGTACACTACCTTTTTAATATGTTTTTGTATGCAATTTGACAGAATTTTATTGAAAATTTTTATGTCTATGTTCATCAGGGATATTGGTCTGAAGTGTTCTTTCCTTGATGTGTCTCTGTCTGGTTTTGGTATCAGGGGGATGCTATCCTCATAGAATGAGTTTGGAATGGCTCCGCCCTTTTCTATTTCATGGAATAATTTGAGGAGTATTAGTATTAGTTCTTCTTTGAAGATCTTGTAGAACTTGGCTGAGAATCCATCTGATCCTGGGCTTTTCTTGATGGGTAGGCGTTTGATGGAATTTTTCTATTTCATTGCTTACAACTGATCTGTTTAAACTGTGTATATCCTCTTGATTCAACTTGGGTAGATCATATTTCTCTAGAAATCTGTCAGTGTCTTCAAGATTTTCTATTTTATTGGAGTATAAATTTTCAAAATAATTTCTAATTATCTTCTGTATTTCAGTAGTATCTGTTGTGATATTTACTTTTTCATCATGGATTTTTGTAATTTTTCTCTCTCCTTCTCTTCATTACCATGGCTAATGGTTTATCAATTTACGTTTTCAAAGAACCAACTTCTCATTTTGTCAAATCTTTTCAATTGTTTGTTTCAATTTCATTTATTTCAGCTCTGATTTTACTTATTTCCTGTCTTCTTCTATTTTTGATGTTGATTTGTTCTTCTTTTTCTAGGTTTTTGAGATGTAATGTTAGGTCATTTATTTGCTGACTTTTTATTCCTTAAATGAATGAGCTCAATACAATGAACTTTCCTCTTAGCACTGCATTCATAATGTCCCAGAGATATTGATATGTTGTATCAGTGTTCTCATTTACCTCTAAGAATTTTTTTAAATCTCCTCCTTGATTTCTTCTGCTATCCACTATTCATTCAGCAGCATAATATTTAGACTCCACGTGTTTTGAGTAGGTTCTATTTTTAATTTTATCATTGATTTCCAATCTCATTCATTATGATCTGATGGAATGCAGGGTAGTATCTCTAATTTTTTATATTTGCTGACAGTTGCTTTGTGGCAGAATATTTGGTGTATTTTAGAGACAGATCCATGTGCTGCTGAGAAAAAATGATGGATGAAATACTCTATATAAAATGTCCATTAAGTCTAAATCATTGATTGTATTATTTAGTTCTATTATTTCTTTATTTTTGTTTGGAAGATCTATCCAGTGGTGAAAGAGGTGCGTTAAAGTCACCCAGTATTGTTGTGTTGTGATCTATTTGATTCTTGAAATTGAGAAAATAAAAGACAATAACCATATGATTATCTCAGTAGATACTCCATTGTTTAGGGCATAAATACTTAAGATTGTTATGTCTTGTTGATGTATGATTCCCTTAAGTAGTAGAAAATGTCCTTCTTTATCCCTTTTGACTAACTTTGGTTTGAAGTCCACTTTGTCTGATATGAGGATGAAAATCCCTGCTTATTTATGCATTCTATGCTAGTAATATATTTTTTCTGAACCTTTCACCTTCAGTCTTTTGTGGATGTCTTTTCCTAGGAGGTGTGTCTCTTGAAGACTGCATATTGTTGGATGTTGGGTTTTTTGTAATCCAATCTGCCAGTCTGTCTTGTGATTGATGAGTTTGAGCGATTAAGGCCAACATCATTCAGGGTTATTATTGAAATATGATCTGTATTCCCAGTCATTTTGGTTTATTTTTGGTTTTTAACTGGACTTAGTTTCTCCTTTGTTTGACCTTTCCTTTAGTGCAGCTCCTCCCTTTGCTGGTTTTTCTTTTTCTTTTTTTTTTTTCCATTTCCTCCTCTCTGAGTATTTTGCTGAGAATGTTCTGAAGAGCAGACTTCCCAGTTGTCAATCTAGCTGTGTAACTTTTATTATAGAAGGTTTTTATTTCATCTTTAAACCTGAAGCTTTATTTTGCTGAATATAAAATTCTCAATTGGCATCCATTTTCTTGTAGAGCCTGATATATTTTATTCCAGGACCTCCAGGCATTGATGGTCTGGGTTAAGAAAGAAGCTGAAAACTGAATTGGTTTCCCCCATAGATAACTTAATTTTTTTCTCTCGAAGCCTTTAACATTCTATCCTTATTCTGTATGTTAGTCATTCTCATTATAGTGTACCTTGGTGTGGGTCTGCTGTAATTTTGTACATTTGGGGGTACAATAAGCCTCTTGTAGTTGATTTTCCAATTCATTCTTTTTTTTTTTTAATTTTTTATTGTTGGCTGTTCAAAACATTACATAGTTCTTGATATATCATATTTCACACTTTGATTCAAGTGGGTTATGAACTCCCATTTTTACCCCATATACAGACTGCAGAATCACATCAGTTACACATCCATTGATTTAAATATTGCCATACTAGTGTCTGTTGTGTTCTGCTGCCTTTCCTATCCTCTACTATCCCCCCTCCCCTCCCCTCCCCTCCCCTCTTCTCTCTCTGCCCCCTCTACTGACATTCATTTGTCCCCCTTGTATTATTTTTCCCTTTCCCCTCACTTCCTCTTGTATGTACTTTTGTATAACCCTGAGGGTCTCCTTCCATTTCCATGCAATTTCCCTTTTCTCTCCCTTTCCCTCCCACCTCTCATCCCTGTTTAATGTTAATCTTCTTCTCCTGCTCTTCGTCCCTACTCTGATCTTAGTTACTCTCCTTATATCAAAGAAGACATTTGGCATTTGTTTTTTAGGGATTGGCTAGCTTCACTTAGCATAATCTGTTCTAATGCCATCCATTTCCCTGTAAATTCTATGATTTTGTCATTTTTTAATGCAGAGTAATACTCCATTGTGTATAAATGCCACATTTTTTTTATCCATTCATCTATTGAAGGGCATCTAGGTTGGTTCCACAGTCTTGCTATTGTGAATTGTGCTGCTATGAACATCGATGTAGCAGTGTCCCTGTAGCATGCTCTTTTTAGGTCTTTAGGGAATAGACCGAGAAGGGGAATAGCTGGGTCAAATGGTGGCTCCATCCCCAGCTTTCCAAGAAATCTCCATACTGCTTTCCAAATTGGCTGCACCAATTTGCAGTCCCACCAGCAATGTACAAGTGTACCCTTTTCCCCACATCCTCGCCAGCACTTGTTGTTGTTTGACTTCATAATGGCTGCCAATCTTACTGGAGTGAGATGGTATCTTAGGGTGGTTTTGATTTGCATTTCTCTGACTGCTAGAGATGGTGAGCATTTTTTCATGTACTTGTTGATTGATTGTATGTCCTCCTCTGAGAAGTGTCTGTTCAGGTCCTTGGCCCATTTGTTGATTGGGTTGTTTGTTATCTTATTGTCTAATTTTTTGAGTTCTTTGTATACTCTGGATATTAGGGCTCTATCTGAAGTGTGACGAGTAAAGATTTGTTCCCAGGATGTAGGCTCCCCATTTACCTCTCTTATTGTTTCTTTTGCTGAGAAAAAACTTTTTAGTTTGAGTAAGTCCCATTTGTTGATTCTAGTTATTAACTTTTGTGCTATGGGTGTCCTATTGAGGAATTTGGAGCCCGACCCCACAGTATGTAGATCGTAGCCAACTTTTTCTTCTATCAGACGGCGTGTCTCTGATTTGATATCAAGCTCCTTGATCCATTTTGAATTAACTTTTGTGCATGGCGAGAGAAAGGGATTCAGTTTCATTTTGTTGCATATGGATTTCCAGTTTTCCCAGCACCATTTGTTGAAGATGCTATCCTTCCTCCATTGCATGCTTTTAGCCCCTTTATCAAATATAAGAAAGTTGTAGTTTTGTGGATTGGTTTCTGTGTCCTCTATTCTGTACCATTGGTCCACCCGCCTGTTTTGGTACCAGTACCATGCTGTTTTTGTTACTTTTGCTCTGTAGTATAGTTTGAAGTCTGGTATCGCTATACCGCCTGATTCACACTTCCTGCTTAGAGTTGTTTTTGCTATTCTGGGTCGTTTATTTTTCCATATGAATTTCATGATTGCTTTCTCTATTTCTACAAGAAATGCCGTTGGGATTTTGATTGGCATTGCATTAAACCTATAGAGAACTTTTGGTAATATCTCCATTTTGATGATGTTAGTTCTGCCTATCCATGAACAGGGTATATTTTTCCATCTTCTAAGATCTTCTTCTATTTCTCTCTTTAGGGTTCTGTAGTTTTCATTGTATAAGTCTTTCACCTCTTTTGTTAGGTTGATTCCAAAGTATTTTAATTTTTTTGAAGATATTGTGAATGGAGTGGTTGTCCTCATTTCCATTTCAGAGGATTTGTCGCTGATATAGATGAATGCCTTTGATTTATGCGTGTTGATTTTATATCCTGCCACTTTGCTAAATTCATTTATTAGCTCCAATAGTTTCTTTGTAGAGCCTTTTGGGTCTGCTAGGTATAGAATCATGTCATCTGCAAATAGTGATAATTTAAGTTCTTCTTTTCCTATTTTGATGCCTTTAATTTCTTTTGTCTGTCTAATTGCTCTGGCCAGTGTTTCGAGAACTATGTTGAACAGAAGTGGTGAGAGAGGGCATCCCTGTCTTGTTCCAGATTTTAGAGGGAATGCCTTTAATTTTTCTCCATTCAGAATGATGCTAGCCTGAGGCTTAGCATAGATTGCTTTTACAATATTGAGGTATGTTCCTGTTATCCCTAGTTTTTCTAGAGTTTTCAACATAAAGGGATGCTGTACTTTGTCGAATGCTTTTTCCGCATCTATCGAGATGATCATATGGTTCTTATTTTTAAGTCTATTGATGTGGTGAATAACATTTATTGATTTCCGTATATTGAACCAGCCTTGCATCCCAGGGATGAATCCTACTTGATCATGGTGCACAATTTTTTTGATATGTTTTTGTATCCGATTCGCCAGAATTTTATTGAGGATTTTTGCATCTAGGTTCATTAGAGATATTGGTCTGTAGTTTTCTTTCTTTGAAGTGTCTTTGTCTGGTTTAGGTATCAGGGTGATGTTGGCCTCGTAGAATGAATTTGGAAGTTCTCCCTCTTTTTCTATTTCCTGAAGTAGCTTGAAAAGTATTGGTATTAGTTCCTCTTTAAAGGTTTTGTAAAACTCTGCTGTATACCCATCCGGTCCTGGGCTTTTCTTAGTTGGTAGTCTTTTGATGGTTTCTTCTATTTCCTCAATTGATATTGGTCTGTTTAGGTTGTCTATATCCTCCTGACTCAATCTGGGCAGATCATATGACTTAAGAAATTTATCTATGCCTTCACTATCTTCTAATTTATTGGAATATAAGGATTCAAAATAATTTTTGATTATCTTCTGTATATCTGAAGTGTCTGTTGTGATATTGCCTTTTTCATCCCGTATGCTAGTAATTTGAGTTCTCTCTCTTCTTCTCTTCGCTAGCATGGCTAAGGGTCTGTCGATTTTGTTTATTTTTTCAAAGAACCAACTTTTAGTTTTGTCAATTTTTTCAATTGTTTCTTTTGTTTCGATTTCATTAATTTCAGCTCTGATTTTAATTATTTCTTGCCTTCTACTTCTTTTGCTGTTGTTTTGCTCTTCTTTTTCTAGGATTTTGAGATGAAGTATGAGATCATTTATTTGTTGGTTTTTTCTTTTTTTAAGGAATGAACTCCAAGCAATGAATTTTCCTCTTAGAACTGCTTTCAATGTGTCCCATAGATTCCAATATGTTGTGTCAGTGTTTTCATTAATCTCTAAGAATTTTTTAATTTCCTCCTTGATGTCTTCTATAACCCATTGATCATTCAGTAACCTATTGTTCATTCTCCAAGTGATGTATGCTTTTTCCTTCCTTCTTTTATCGTTGATTTTCAGTTCCATTCCATTATGATCAGATAGGATGCATGGTATTATCTCTACTCCTTTGTATTGTCTAAGAGTTTCCCTGTGACATAATATATGATCTATTTTTGAGAAGGATCCATGTGCTGCTGAGAAAAAAGTGTAACTGCTTGATATTGGGTGGTATACTCTATATATGTCAATTAGGTCTAGGTTATTAATAGTGTTATTGAGTTCTATAGTTTCCTTATTCAACTTTTGTTTGGAAGATCTGTCCAGTGGCGAGAGAGGTGTGTTGAAGTCTCCCATGATTACGGTATGGTGGTCTATTAGACTCTTGAACTTGAGAAGAGTTTGTTTGACGAACTTAGCTGCACCATTGTTTGGGGCATAAATATTTATGATTGTTATGTCTTGTTGTTGTATGGTTCCCTTAAGCAGTATGTAGTGTCCCTTTTTATCTCTTTTGATTAACTTTGGCTTGAAATCTATTTTATTTGATATGAGTATGGACACTCATGCTTGTTTCCGAAGTCCATATGAGTGATATGATTTTTCCCAACCTTTCACCTTCAGCCTATGTATGTCTTTTCCTATCAAATGCGTCTCCTGCAGGCAGCATATTGTTGGGTCTTGTTTTGTGATCCATTCTACTAGCCTGTGTCTCTTGATTGGTGAGTTTAAGCCATTAACATTTAGAGTTATTATTGAGATATGGGTTGTTCTTCCAGCCATATTTGTTTATTTATGTTACTAAACATGGTTTGTTTTCCTCTTTGATTATTTTTCCCCCCTTTACTGTCCTACCTCCCACTGTTGGTTTTCATTGTTATTTTCCATTTCCTCTTCCTGTAATGTTTTGCCAAGGATGTTTAGAAGACATGGTTTTCTAGCTGCAAATTCTTTTAACTTTTGTTTATCGTGGAAGGTTTTAATTTCATCTTCCATCCTGAAGCTTAATTTCGCTGGAAACACAATTCTTGGTTGGAACCCATTTTCTTTCAGTGTTTGAAATATGTTATTCCAGGATCTTCTAGCTTTCAGAGTCTGTATTGAAAGATCAGCTGTTATCCTGATTGGCTTACCCCTAAATGTGATCTGCTTCCTTTCTCTTGTAGCTTTTAAAATTCTCTCCTTATTCTGTATGTTGGGCATCTTCATTATAATGTGTCTTGGTGTGGGTCTCTTATGATTTTGCACATTCGGCGTCCTGTAGGCTTCTAGGATTTGGGATTCTGTCTCATTCTTTAAGTCTGGGAAGTTTTCTCGTATTATTTCATTGAATAGATTGCTCATTCCTTTGGTTTGAAACTCTGTCCCTTCCTGTATCCCAATGACTCTTAAATTTGGTCTCTTGATGTTATCCCATATTTCTTGGATGTTCTGCTCATGGTTTCTTAACAGTCTTGCTGAGCTGTCTATGTTCTTTTCAAGTTGAAATACTTTATCTTCATTGTCTGATGTTCTATCTTCTAAGTGTTCTACTCTGCTGGTAGTATTCTCAATTGAGTTTTTAAGTTGGTTTATTGCTTCCTGCATTTCTAGGATTTCTGTTTGTTTGTTTTTTATAACCTCTATCTCCCTGTATAGTTGATCTTTTGCTTCTTGGATTTGTTTATGTAATTCATTGTTGAAGTGATCTTTCATTGTCTGATTTTGCTGTCTGATGTCTTCCTTGAGACTCCAGATCATCTGAAGCATGTATATCCTGAATTCTTTATCTGACATTCCATCTGCTGCAGCTATTACCTCTTCTAACGTTGAGTTGACCTGCATTGCTTGTGGTCCTTTCTTTCCTTGTCTCTTCATACTGTTCGCGTTCTTTTCTACTTGGTGAAACTGTTGTGCTATTGAATTTTCCCCCTATATATTTATATTGGTCTTGTATAGTTGCAAAGTCTCCCTCGCAGGCGCGGGCGGCGGCTCTGCCCCTCCTCCAATTGGGGCAATGTGCCTACCACGCCGGCAGGCCACTGGGCCTGCTCTGCCGGTCGGTAGCAGGTCCGCCTACCTTGCAGGCGCGGGCGGTGGCTCTGTCCCTCTGCGGGCTGCTAGACTTGTTCTGTCGGTGGTCGCAGTTCTGCCTACTTTGCAGGCGCAGGCAGCGGCACTGCCCCTCTGCAGGCCTCTGGGGCTGTTCTGCCAGTGGGTCGCAGGTCCGCCTACCTTGCAGGCGCGGGGGGCGGGGCGGCTCTACCCTTCCTCAGGCCACTGGGCCTGTTCTGTCTGTCGGTTGCAGGTCTGGCCTGTTCTGATGGTGGTCACAGTTCCGTCTACCTTGCAGGCACGGGGGGGAGGGGGCGGCTCTGCCTCTCAGCAGGCCGCTGCTCCTCTTCTGCCGGTGGGTTGCAGGCCCGCCTACCTTGCAGGAGTGATTGGAAGCTCTGTCCCGCCGCGGGCCACTGGGCCTTTTCTGTCGGTGGTCACAGTTCCGCCTACCTGGCAGGCGCGGGGGGTGGGGGGCCTCCAATTCATTCTTTAGATTTGGAAAATTTTCTGATATTATGTCTTTGAAAGGATTGTGCATTCCTTTGGTTTGTTATCGCCACACCTTTGTCAATCCCAATAAATCTTAAATTTGGTCTTTTCATGTTATCCCATATTTCTTGAAAGTTCTGTTCATGGTTTCTTACCATATTCTCTGTGCAGTTGACTCTATTTTCTATAATATATATTTTGTCTTCATTGCCTAAGGTTCTGTCTTCTAAGTGGTCTAGTCTGTTGGTAATACTTTCAAATGAAATTTTAATTTGGTTTATTGCTTACTTCAGTTCAAGAATTTCTGCTTGATTTCTTTTTATAACATCTGCCTTTTTATTGAATGATCTTTTACTTTCTGTATTTTCTCTCCAATACCATCCTTTATTTCAAAGATCAGCCTAACTATGTAACTTCTAAACTCCTTCTCTGTCATTTCTTCTACTGTGTTGTCTGTGGATTCTATTGTTAGAACATCTTGGTTTGTTTGAGGCGTTTTGATCCCTTGTTTTTTCATGTTATTTGTGTGTCTTCCCATCTAGCAGTATGGATCTGAGGCAGTCTTGTAGTGTCCTTGAAGGCTTCTATTACCTACCTTTAAGGGGGAGACCAATATTAACAGCACCCAATGCAAACAATATACACCTTTAAACCAAATAGCTTCTATTAAGGCATCTACAGTTTTGTCACAATAAACAAAAATGATGTATTCAATTATTGTCTACAATATAAACAATAAGTTTGTTTAAAGGATTTCCTGTTTCTAATGATGGAGAACAAGGGATCAGAAGTAGTATAAGATGCGATGTTTACATGGGAGAAGGAGAGAAGATAGAGGTAAAAATTTATAGTAAGAGGGAGGGAGGAATAAATAGAAATTGGATGTTACTATGAAAGAAGTGAGAAAGAGAATCCAGGAACACAGACAGGTAAGAGAAAAAACATACACAGATTTTTTTTTAAAAGTTAAAATATAAGGATACACAACAAAACTATAATATACTACTCAGACATCCCACTCCACAATAAATGATGCATGAAAAATACTCAGATTCAAAGATGGTAAAGATGTGGGAGAGGAGAAAAGGGGGGAAAAAAAGAAAGTAAGTCTCAACAGAAAACTGAAACTATAGTTTCTGCTGACTTTCAAAATTTTTCTCAGCTTCCCTTCTCTGCAATAGGCAGGGTTGTCTTAAGTTTGATGGTGGCTCCAGTCAGGTGGGTGCAGGTCTAATTGGGTGGTGAGCCCATAGCAAGATGCTCTCACAACCTCTTCCAGTCTTCCCACTGGATCCTTCTGTCCCATGTACTTCAATACTGAGCTGAAGAAAGCCTGGTTTTCTCCAGGTTCTCCAACCTGTGCTCCCCAGCTTCCCACCCCCAACTGCCCCTAGTCTCTGGCGTTCTACAGGCTTGCTTGACCCAGACTGGCCCACACAAACCCAGCTGCAACCGACAGACATGGGCTTTAGATTCCCCAGGCTCTGCCTTGCTGCAATACCACCATCTCCATGCTGTTCCAACTTGCAGGGAGACCACCAGGATGCACTCACACAAATGAGCGACCCTGCAAAGAGGCAGCCAGATGGCAGCCACTAGCACAACTAGCAGAAAGACCTCAAGTGCAACCAGACCTGCAGGCATCCTGACAATATACCTCCAGGCCCTAGTTGGTGTCCCCAGACTGAGGCAGATGTGCCCGTTCCAAGATGGCCTCAGCCATGTGTAACCAAACCTGCAAGTACTGTGACAACGGGCTTCCAGGTAGCAGAGGGCAGTGGGCAGCGGGCAATATGCTGGCAGTCTGTGGGCAGTCTGCAGGCCAAGGGCAGGTGATCTGCAGGCCGTTGTTGGGCAGTGGGTGATGGGCAGGCAAGAGGCAGGCAAATAGGCAAATGATGGACAGCAGGCAGAGAGCAATCTGTGCTCAAAAGGCGGGCAGTTGGGCTGGGGTTGTGGCTCAGTGGTGGAGCACTTGCCTCGCATATGTGAGGCACTGGGTTCAATGCTCAGCACCACATTAAAAAAAATTAATAAAATTAAGATGTTGTGTTCATCACTAAAAAACACAATATTTTTTTAAAAGGCAGGCAATTCTGGTGGACAAACAATTCTGGTGGGTAAACAGCAGGGGATCAGTGGGCAGCGATGGCTGCCTTGCAGAGAAACAGTATTTCCTCTGTTTGAATCCCAAGTCATGGGAGGAACAAGGAATGCAGACTGCCTCTAATTCGCCATCTTGGATCTCCTCTAACATGAATTTTCAAAACACTATAAATACTCAATGTCCTACACTTTGAGAAAACTGTAATCATTTGCAGTGAATATATCTAAGCTGCAGTAAATTACATGGTATAATAAAATCTTAATAATCTTAAATCCCACCAGATAGACACACCAGGTTAAATGGGGTTATTTATTGATAAACTCTTTTTATTTATGGCAAAGAAAAGGATTCCTTCAGAATTTAAGAATGTCAGGCACATGGTGGCACATTGCAGGAGGACTGTAAGTTCAAAGCCAGCCTCAGCAACTTAGTGAGGCCCTAAGCAACTTAGTGAGACCCTGTATCTAAATAAAATATAAAAAAGGGTTGAGGACATATCTCAGTGGCTAAATGCCCCTGGGTTCAATCCCCAGTACCAAAATTAATTAATTAATTAATTAATTAAAAACAATGACTACTTCATGAAAATCATAATCCTCCTGATTTAAAAATTTTAATAGAAAAATACTACTCAAAAACTGAATTTTCTGTGATGTTAGAAACACTACAATCTGCATTGTTCAACACGGTAGCTCTTAGACAAATGTGATTATTAATCCTTAAAATATGGCTAGTGGAACCAAGGGGAAAAAAAACGTTTAAATTCAGTTAAATGGTAACATATGGCCATGACTTCCACATTGGACAAACTACTTGTTATATGTTACCATTCAACTAGATCTAGAATTTACAAAACCTTCAAAAAAGAATACACACACACACACACACACACACACACGCACATCAGCATATTAGGTCAGTACTTTTCAACCAAGATACTATTATCATTTCAAACAGAATAATTCATTATGCAAGATGGGTATTTTTTTCCCAAAATTTAATTTTATGGCTACTCTTGAAACTACCGATCATTATTTCACTCAAAGAAATTGCCAGTTATTTAGTTAATAGCAATAATGCATTTCACCAGCAGATGGCATACATACATATGATATAAAACCACCACCTCAAATACTGTGTTCAAATGTTTAACAAGTCCAATTATACTATATCAAAGACACTAGTATGTTCATTCACACAAAAGCAATTTTTTTACTTGCTTAGAAGAAAACATGCTAAAAAAAAATTACATTTTTCAAAAATACCAGTCTCCCCAGATACCAGTAACCATTGTTTGTCAATTTTTTGTTTATTCAAGTTAACTACAATCTCTTAAACAACTCTGACAAATAAAATGTCAGCTAAGCCTTATTTCAACAGGAATTTACATAAGTATTAATAATTCCTTCAGCTGCAAAATAAATTCCAAACAATCTTTCTCAGAGTATAGAATCTGTCTGAATTTCATGGGAAAACAGCATTTGTTTCAAAAGTAAACTAAATGCAGAATACAAAATAAATTAAAAAATCTTTCAAAGGTGCAAAAAGAAAAAAAGGCAAAAGACTACTTAAGAAAAGAGAAATGGTGCCAACATACTGAAGATACTCACATTTTTAAATCTTACCATACAGAGCTGAACAGCAGGTAGAAATAGGTTCTGAAGCACTCTGGGTTCAACTTCACAACAGACCCTCTACCTTTCATTGAAGCTTAGAAAAAATTGTTGATTTCCTTGTGCTTTGGCCTGGATTCTTCATTTCTAAAGACTGGAGATGGAACCCAGTCCTTCTCACATTTTGGTAAAGACTCTATCACTCAGCTACCTCCCCAACTTCCTCTTCCTCTTTAAACGTTTTTTTTTTTTTTTTTTTTTTTTTTTTCCCTTGGTTCCACTAGCCTTTATTTGAAATAGGGTCTAATTAAAGTGCACCACCTGGCCTCAAACCTGCAATCCTCCTGCCTCAGCCTCTTGAGTAGCTGGGATTACATACATGTACAACTGCACCTTGTTTAGAAAATGGTGTTAATGTTAACCAAAAAAATACAAAAGCAAAAAAAACCTTTTCTAGTTCCTTTCCTTCCCTATTGCATTTAATTTTCCTGACTTTGTTTATCTCCTTCTTCTTAAAACCTGAGGTTTCTCTGTTCTGATTTTCCTCCAAGTCTTCCTTCATCATTTCATTCCTTCAATGATGTACTTCCTCCTGTTACCTTCCTACAAAGTCTTGGTCACTAATCTGACTAGAAACTTAATCTAATCCAGTCCTGCCTCAACCTCCAGAGTCACTGGTATAGGTGTGTGCCACTGCAAATGGCAGAAGGCTCTTTAAAGAATAAAATCTATAAAAACAACATTCTCCTCATGTTTGTTAAATGTTACTTTGGCAAAAAAGTAAATTACACCGATTAAGAGTTTGCTGGTCAACAGGATAAAATGAAGCTTAATTTTTAAGAATCAATAATCTTGGTTTCAAAATATAAAATACAATAATTCTGTTTCGCCTGACTATCCTAAAATTCAAGCCTTGTCAAATCTATGTTTTTTGTCCAATGATTTAGTGTCATTCAAAAATTCAGATTTAAATTTCAAGAGTTTGAACAAACATAATGTGGCTTTTTTTTACTGCTTACCTCATCATAAATGTTCCAGTGCTTTCCACTTACAAAATCTGTCAAGCTGAAAGATATTTATAAATACCTCTCTCATTTATACTATTCTCCATACTGATTACAAATTTATTTCATGAGATAACCAATAAATAGCATTCCAAATTTAAAATCTAAAAGATGTCAAAATTATTGCCAAATGTGTGTTTGAATAAACTGGCTAAATAAATAACTGGTATATAATCACTGCTCACTCCAATATCTAATATTTTTTAATACGGTGCCATTACATAGATAATAACAACTCAGAACTAACACCTCCTTCTCACTGTATATAATAACTGAATTTAAAGAGAATGAAAAAAAAGTGGAGTTACCTTAACAAAGGTCAGGGGTAACACATTAATCTGTATTGTTGACAAAGCAATAATAGGTTTCCATAGGACTTAAGTTCACTCCCATGTGTCCTTTCACTATTTCATAGTTTTGAGCAAGTCAGATAAATCAGCTTTTTTTTTTTCTTTTTTTTTTAGGGGGAGGGGGGGTGGAGTGCAGGGCAGGGGTACTGGGGATTAAGCCCAGGGGTGCTCTACCACTGAGCTAACTAAATCCCTAAACCTTTTTATTTTGAGACAGAGTCTCAGTAAGTTGCTAAGGCTGGTCTTGAACTTGGAATCATCTTGCCTCAGCCTCCCAAGTCACTGGAAATATGGGCATGTGCCATCTCGCACAAGTCCCTGGGTTTGATCCTCAGGACTGAAAAAAAAAAAAAAAAAAAACTAAGAAAAATGCAATATAGTGTAATACCATTTTCATAAACCATATTTAGGAAGTTTTTTAAAAATATGAAGATTCAGTAACAAACTGGGTACAGAGGCCAGTCAGTCTGCATACTACTGATGGAAAAGTAAACTTGACACACCACTCATGACAACAGAGGTCAAACGGGTTTTAACCTGGCATACTGTTTAACACAGAACTTCTTTATCCTGAAGAAATAATTAAGTGTACACACAAAGCTTTGATAGCAGGGGTGTTTATAACCACAAGTTAGAAAACAAGCACCCATCACTGGGGACAAATACTTTAAAATACTTTTAGGTTATTTTAAAGTATTTACTATTAGCAAATATTCTGTGCAGAGAATAACCCTGAATTCCCTACTTTGTCTTACTAACCTTTATTTTTGGCAAATGACTAATCATCACCTACTTGTCCTCTCACACTTCAGGCCATTCTCACTCTACTTCCTCACAGACTGAGCCTTTCTTCTTGATCTTTTTCTTCTGTCCAAAGTTCTGAATCAAAATTTCCCCACTGAACTTTGCATTAATATTAACTAGAAATGCCAGATGGTCCCTCAGAGAACTTGCCTGCTCTTAAGACATGGTTCCCCTACATGATATTACTGCAGCCTTCTTGCCTCTGAAACAAAATGACTAGATGTACACATATGACCCAGATTAGGACAGGTCATTTCACTCAGGAAGAGTAACTAAGTCTTGTAGGGCATCTTTAAGAAGCCAAGCAGCAAGTAACATAAGCACAGGAGTTAATAAAGTATGAGCAAACAAATTAATAAGGAAAGTGGTCAGTCATGAAGCAAACAAAAAGAAGACATGCTATACAGGCCCAAAGATACAAAGACAAAAGCATGGCTGCCTGAGGACTTTGTGGTTCTTTTCAGGTCAAGCTGTGGATGTTTCACTCTTTCTGATGCAATTCCCTAAGACAGACTCCATGGTAGACACTGAATTTGCTTACACACCTCTATTCCAATCTACTTCTAGTGTGCCTTCCTGGACTGAGGATAGAAAACTAAAAACTATTTGATTCCTTTGTAGTCAGAATTCTGAATGACCATTTCTACCAATTAGAGGCACTCATTCAATATTTGAAAAGTGAAGTGGAGACTATCTTCCTATCCTTTCTGGTTGTTTTCTAGTAGGAACACAAGATCATAAAAATACCTAGTCTTGAGCATCTCAGTTGTGAAGAAGCAGTTTTTGACAGCTGAGCATCTCAGTTGTGAAGAAGCAGTTTTTGATACATTAAATCCCACATTCCAGCACCAAGTCACCAGTTTACAAGAATTCTAATGCAATAATAGCTTTTTAATTGCTTTATCTTTTCAGATAAAGTCTTTAACTGACAGTATACATTATTCCTGGGCCTGGAAAGCTCCATCTCCTTATCAGTCATTTATTCATTCAACAAATATACTAAAAACCTATGTGACTAGAACATTCTAAGCCCTAACCAAAAAACAAAAATCTGGCTGCCAATATTCTACAAAGACAGACAGATTTTAAAATATAGTATATTTGAGTAAGGACCTAACACCAACTATATGCATGTGTTGAAGACATGCCAAGTGTGGGAAGGACAAGTGTAAAGCTCTGAGACAGGAGCATGACTGGTACATTCAAGAGTAAAGACGAGACTATGGACCATAGTAAGGCATTGATTGGTTTTTACACTGGCAGAAAAAAAAAAAAACAATGAAGAATTTTGAGCAGAGCGAAGACAAGATATGACTGACATGTCTTACCTTTTAAAAGATCACTCTATCAGCTATATTAGAACAGATCACAGAAGACCAATCCTAAAACTAGTAGAGTCAACAATGAAGATAATTCCAAAGTTTCTAGCATGAAGAAAAGGTCAGAGTACAATGAGGAATGGCAGAGGAGCAAACAAAGGAAGAAGGTCAAAGATCCAATTCAGTCTTAGGGGAAGAAGATCAAATTTTTAGTAAAGAAATGTTAGTTTTGAGCTACTGAACAAATGAATACTGCAAAAGCTTATACCCATAGAGTTTTGGGAAGAGATCTTATAAACTGAAGATATATATCTGGTAGCCCAGACTAAAAGCAAGCATGACAGCTAAAAGCAGGATACTGGATGAGATTGGCAAAGAAGTGAATACAAACAGAAGAGAGAAGAAGTTCAAGGGCTGAGTCCTGTGAAGCAAGCCTCCCGCCTTCTGATAAAAACAACAACAAAAAAAAAAAATGAATGCTCCCTTATCCCCTGCAATGGAAAGGCCAAATTAATATAGAAAGCCTTTAAGTATCCACATACCTTACATAACTTCAATTTGTATGGCAAACAGCAGCTGTACCTTACACATAATAGGTACTCAAATAGTTATCTATGAAATATATACAGATGTCCTTCAATATCCATGGGTCACTGGTTCCAACACTCCCCATAGACACTAAAAATCTATGGAGTATGGATGGTAAATGGCATCATACTTGGACATACCTAAACATATCCCCTGTACACTTCAAATCATCTCTAAATTATAATACTTAATATAATGTAAATGATATATAAATAGTTACACTATATTGTTTAGGGAATAATGACAAGAATAAAAAGCTGTATGTTTAGTACAGACACGAATTTTTTTCTTCAAATACTTTCAGTCTACAATAGGTTAAATCCATGTATGCAGAACCCACTGATATGGATGGCAGGCTATTCTTCCTTAAGTACTCTGGAGACAAAAACCAAGATAATGATTAGCAATAGAGATTCTGATATATTTTAGTTTGTTGCAATTCTTTTTTCAATATCTTCTTAGAAAATGAGATGATAGAGAAGTAAAATTAAAAGATATCAATTACTACATTTTTCAAATGCCTTCTTTTAACAAAAACTATAGAGCTCTAATCCTTTAATCCATCATCTCAAAATGATTATGAGCCATTAATTTAGAATAATTTAGTAATTCTTTAATCACACTATCTTTGCAATTAATTTTTAAAACCTTTTTGGCTTTCTTAAAATGTTTACAGTATCTCTGTATGTTATGTTCAGAATAGTTGATATCACGTTGAAATCATTTAGTATAAGATTATATACATGTCCAAATATATCAGTAAAGCCTAATATAATATAATGTTTAATAGAAAAAAATGCATGTTTTTTTAAGTCCAGAAGGGTTCCCCTTATTTGTTAGTAACTTGTTTTATGTTTGTTCCTTGAGCACAAAAACTTAAAATCTAAAGAAATAGTACAGGGCTGGGATTATAGCTCGGCGGTAGAGTGCTCACCTAGCACGGGCGGGACCTGGGTTCAATCCTCAGCACCACATAAAAATAAAGATGTTGGGTCCACCGAAAACAGAAAAATAAAAATTAAAAAATTCTCTCATCTCTCTCTCTTTAAAAAAAAACTAATAAAGGCATTGTGTTGTGTCCATCTACACCTAAAAATATAATGAATGTTTAAAAAAAATTTAAACAAAGAAATAGTACAGTAAACACCCACATTTCCATTGCCTGACTCAGTAATTAATATTTTGCCAAATTTTTCTATCTTTTTATGACATCAGACATCAAGAATCACTTCAATATGAATCTCTAAGAAATGAACATCCTCCCTCTACCAAAGTCATTATCACACTTGACGGAATTTCTCAGTGTCATCCAATACTCAACACATACTCTATTTTACACAAATGTACTCCCCGCAAATAATTTTTTTGTAAAAAGTATTTTTGAAAAAGATATCATCTCAAGAACAATGTATTATATTGGGTTATGTCTTAGGTACTTTTGAACTTAGAAGGGTACCCCATCCCAACTTTTTCTATATCATTGACTTTATAAAGAGATACTAAACCCAGGTTAAATATAAAGATCAATTACATCATCCCTTTTTGGGGAAACATACATATATTAAATGTCACTTATTTGCTATCAGTATAATGCCCGTTAGTTGGTATGAATTCTAAAAATAATTTGTGAATATTTAAGGTCCGAAAAAGATTAAAGCTGAGATGAGTGGGACTGATATGAAAATATGTTCCTTAACTCTAGTACATATTATTTTGGACTGACATTCTGCTCTACAAAAACTCAAAACTTTAAAATATTAAATCAAGGACTAGGGTTGTGGCTCAGCAGTAGAGCGCTTACCTAGCACATATGAGGCCCTGGGTACAATCCTCAGCACCACATAAAAATAAATAAATAAAATAAAGTTATTTTTTAAAAAAAAGGATGAAAGAGTTTTTAAAAATTTAAATAAATAAATAAAATACAATATTAAGTCAAGATTACGTAATCTTGTTGGAAGCAGTGGTACACGCCTGTAATCCCAGCAGCTCAAAAGTTTGAGGCAGAGGAATCTTGAGTTCAAAGCCAACCTCCACAAAAGTAAGGTGCTAAACAATTCAATGAGACTCTGTCTCTAAATAAAATACAAAATAGGGCTGGGGATATGGCTTAGTAGTTGAGTGCACTTGAGTTTAGTTCTGTTATCCCACCCCCGTAAAAAACAAAGATTATATAATATTATTCAATATGAACATATAGTGATCTAGTCATTTATATATTTGGTTATGTGTACATATGTTTTATACATACATTCATTTAAACACAGGAAAATATTGTTACTTGTTTTCCAGTTACAATTTAGATCCCAGAAAGGTGCAGAAAACAGCTTATTACCGTATTTCAGATATTTTGAAAATACTTTCATCGTAAAATTTAAAACAAGAACCTCGACTTTTTTGTGTGTGTGTCTTGTCATTTTTTTCTTGATAGCCTGACATAGTTTAAAAAGAACTGCTAAAAGTAGTTCAGTAGGGCTGGGGATGTGACTCAGCGGTAGAGTGCTCACCTCACATGTGCAGGACCCTGGATTCGATCCTCACCACCACATAAAAATAAATAAGTGAAATAAAGGTTAAAAAAAAAAAAAAGTACTTCAGTAACGTGGTGATTGGGGAAGAGGATATTCTACAGTCCTATAATTAGGTCTCAGGCCTTCCAGTGAGCCTTATACCTCTTGTCTATGAACTTCACAAGTGCTTCCTGGTTTTCTACCCACCTTCTTTGGTGAGACAGGACTGGAGAGTTAGGTATTTCCCTTCCCCCAGGCCAGTTAAACTAGGGTCTAATAAAACTGACAAGGTTAAATGCTGGTTAAATAGCTTCTCCCAAAGGCACACCTTGTTAAGAATTAAGTGTTCTGGTGTACAATATTTCAAAATAGTTCCTTTTCCCTTCCTACTGCTAGAAGCCTAAGGGGATTTTTCTGTAATCACAATAAGAATCTGACTCAATTCCCTAGGGTTTTCAATTCTCAGATTTGTTCATTCTTAACCTAACTAATTTATAGTTACAGTTTAGGTTTTCCTTATTACCCATTTCTGCTCTTCAGTTTCTCCTCCAGTAAATTATGATTCTCTGTATTCCTACCTAACCAATTTGGGGGGACAGCAGTTTGCCCTGTGGTTTCATTTCTCTGATAGATTTAAGAAGAACTGCTGGGCTTTTTTGTTTGTTTGTTGCTGTTATTCAGTTCATATGGCTTTTCTTACCTGTTAGGGTATAAAGTGACAATTTGAAGTTTCCACCTACTTGATTGGAAACCTCAAGTCCCCCCAGTTATTTTTCTGAAAATAAGACCAATATTTATTTTAGGTAAAAAGCCTTTGCTTCCTTCTCTCAGAAATGTAATTGCCTAAAATTTGGAACAAGACAAAAAGACTAAAAAAGAAAGCAATCACCCTGCATTATCGATTGAAGTGAAAATCATTGTCTCCATTAAAAACAAATTTCAAGTAACAACTAATTGCAGTGAATAAAAAAGAGAAAAATCTCTGTCCAATAATTGAATAGACTTTCCACAGGGGAAAAAAAATGTATTTTAATATAACATGAGGGAGTTCACAGTAGTAATAGTGGGAAACAATGTCAAAAAGAAAAATTATAGCAAATATTGTAATATAATTTATCTTTTTTTTAACTTTCTATGATAGTTAAATAAAAAGCCCTCATAAAGTAGTCACTTCTACATGTGTGAGGCACGGGCTTCCATCCTCAGCACCAGCAAAAATTAAATAAATAAAATAAAATTTTTTTAAAAAAGTAATCACTCTCAATTTTAAATTCAGAAAAATTTCATGACAATAAAACTAGGCAAAATCAGGAGGAAGAAGCATTTCTCTTCCATCAGAAACACTGAAAAATCCCCTTAAAAAGTAATTAAAAAGAAAAAACATTTTTGCTTTAAGTTAAAAATGTGCTATATGACAGTCCCTTTAACATCTATATAAATATATTAATAAGAATGCATATCTTTTAAATGTGTGTTGCAAAGATGACCCTTCTGGCCTCCAAGTTTATATCACAAAACATGTAAATTACTCTGAAGTCCATCCATGTGGGCACAAAAGGATCAGGATAACTTAAGAGATTTGAAATAAAATGAAATTTAAGATGGAATGAAACCAACAAGGAAACCTTTTAAATCTTGTCTCAGTACCTCCTCAGAAACTCAGAACACTTCCTCCTTTCTGCAGATCCCAGTGGCTTGGGTGGCTAAGGCAGGAGAATTTCAAATTCAAAGCCAGACTCAGCAATGAGGAGGCACTAATAAGAAACTCAGTGGAATCCTGTCTCTAAATTAATACAAAATAGGGCTGGGGATGTGGCTCAGTAGCCAAGTGTCCCTTCCCCCACTAAAAAAAAAAAAAAAAAAAAAGACTCACCCATGTTACTGTTCATTCCTTTATATTGCAAAGTATCATTCCATTATATGAATGTGCCATTTTCTTCATTCATCAAGTGATGGACATTTGGATTATTTCCACTCTGTGGCTATTATAAATAAAGCTGTTATAAACATTCAAGTACAAATTTTATTTTTTATTGCTTTATAGTATTTATTTAAATATATTCTGAGCAAAAGTCCTTATCAGATATATTTGCTCCCAATCTATAATTTTCCTTTTTGTTTTCTTAAGTGTATTTTTGTTATGGTTTAGATATTAGGTATCCCCCAAATGCTCATGTGTGAGACAGTGCAAGAAAGCTCAACAGTGAAATTGGGTTAGATGAGCCTTAATCTAATCAATACATTAATCCACTGATAGAGATTAATTAATTGGTTGGTAACTATAGGCAGGTAGTGTGGCTGGAGGAGGCGGTCACTGGGAGCATGCTTTTGGGGTACATATTTTGTGAGCTGAGCTTAGTCCCTCTCTGGTTCCCAATCATCATGCCCTGAGTCACTTTCCTCCACCACACTTTTACCATAATGTTCTGCCTCACCTCCAACCTTGAGGAATTGAGCCACCTGCTTATGGACTGAGACCACTGAAACCATAAGCCCCAAAACAAACTTTTCTTCTTCTAAAATTGTTTTTGTCAGGTTTTAGGGTCATAGGAGTAAAAAAACTAACTAAAACACTTGAAGAGCAAAAGTTTTTAATTAAGTCCATTTTCACAGTTGTGTATTTACAAAATGTACATTTGTGTCCTATCCAAAAAAAAACTTTTCCTTGTTCATGGTCCCCAAAATTCTCTAACAGTCTCTTCTAAAAGTTTTGTAGTTTTTGCTCTTAAGTTTAGTTTTATGATTCATTTCAAATTAACTTTTGTGTTAAGATTCAAGGTAAGATTCTGAGGTAAGATTGAAGGTACATTTAGTTAATGTTGAAAATATTACCCTTTCCCTCACTGAATTACCTTGATATTTCTGTTTATATAAATGACCATATATGTGAGTCTATTTTCAGAACACCACTGATCTGAATATGTCTTGACACCAACACCACACTGTCTTGATAACTATAGCTTTTTAATAATTACAGAAGTCAGTTTCCATAAGACCTCAAATATAACTTTTCAAAATTGTTTTGATGTTGCAGGGGTGTTCTCCACATTTCATTAAAAACTACAGAACCAATGTGTTAACTGATAAAATACAACAAAATTCTTCTAAGGTTTTGACTAGATCATATTGAATCCAGAGAGTCAGTTGGAAAGAACTGACATCTTTAAATTTTTGAGTCTTCTAATCCATGAACATGGTATATATCTTCATTTCTTTAGGGACTCTTTAATTTCTCTCCGGAATCTTTTGTAGTTTTCAGTGTATAGGTCTTACACACACTTTGCTAAATTTATCCTCAAGTTTTTATATTTTTTTAAAATATGAACAGGGATTTTTTTAAATTATTTATTTATTTTTATGTGGTGCTAAGGATGGAATCCAGTGCCTCATGCATGCAAGGTAAGTGCTCTACCACTGAGCCACAATCCAGCCCACTTAAATTTTTATATTTTATGCCATAAATGCCAATTTTTATTTCAACTTCCAATTATTTGTTAGTGTATAGAAATAGTAAATATTTCTACACTCACCTTGATTTCTACAACCTTGACAAATACAATTATTGGTTCTAAAAGGTTTTTTAATCAATTTCTTGGGTTTTCTATATAAATGATCATACTGCAAAGAGACTAATAAATTATGCTAGCATGCATATATTTTTAAATTCCTACTAGAATACTCAATTAAAATTGTATTCATTTCTATCCTATACCTTCTTAAACATATCCAAAGCAGGTACCTTTCATAAAAATATAAGTTTAAAAGCCATGCACAGTGGTACACATCTGTAATCCCAGCTACTCAGGAAGCTGAGGCAAGAGGATCATAAGCTCAAGGGCAGCCTGAGCAATGCCATCTCAAAAGAAAAAATTAAAATTCTAAGTTCAATATACAACTTTGATCACTAATCTACTTGTAGTAGGCAGAACAACAGCCCTAAGATGTTCATGTTCTAACCACTGTAATCACTGTGAATGAATTAAGTACACTGATGGCAATATTATCTTAGATTATCCAGGTAAACCCAAAGTAATTGTGCCAGAAAAAATATTATGATGAAAGATATTGGAGAGTAGGGGACTAAAGATGACACACTGCTGGCTTTGAAGATGAACAGAAGAGCCACAAGCCAAGGTATGCAGCTGGTCTCTAGAAGCTGGAAAAGGTAAAGAAACAGATTCTTCCATAAAGTCTCCAGAAAAGGGGTAGGAAAATGTTGCTTTTAGCTCAATCAGACTCATTTTGGACTCTAAATTCCAGCACTGTAAGTGATAACTTGTATTGTTTTAAACCATTAAGTTTATGGAAAACATTTATAACAGCAATAGAAAATGAATACAACAGT
This sequence comes from Marmota flaviventris, assembly GCF_047511675.1. Taxonomy (NCBI): domain Eukaryota; kingdom Metazoa; phylum Chordata; class Mammalia; order Rodentia; family Sciuridae; genus Marmota; species Marmota flaviventris. Next base: position 88,193,809 of record NC_092503.1, read on the forward strand.
GATGATCAATTCACTTCAGTAAACATTAATTCTGCTAGCTTAATGGCATCATGCACAACCACTATTTGACACCAAAAGCAACTTTTGGTTATGGTTATGGTTTACTACAGCAAAAAGATACTAAGCACAATAAGCAAAGGTAAAAAGAATATGAAGCAAAGTCCAGGAGAAAACAGGAGGAAGCATCCAATTGTTCTCTCCCAGTAGGATTGTACTAGACACACTTAATTCTCCCAGCAGTGATTGTGGCAACACGTGTAAAGTACTTCCAACCAAGAGACTCAGTGCCTAAACTTTTATCAGGAAGTCAGTAGTACTAGGTATGAATCAAGCAACATCTAGACTAAATCGTAATTTTTATGATTTTTTTTTATATTGGAAGACAAAGCTATCCTAAGTATGATTTCCCACCAAATTCTTTATTTTTATGTTTCAATTTTAACTTACCACTGGTCCTTAAAATGCACTCTTTACAAAAGACCAATGACAGATACCTAAAGATTTATCATAATCACATAATGTTAATCACTTAGATCTCTTGTGAAATTTAGACCAAAAATTGGTTAAGGGAGTAAAGGGAAGCAGTATGAAGACTACTAGAAAGTTTATAATTCTCTTCCTATTCGGCCCTTAAGTCCCTACATGTTCTATTTGAAATACATGTGAACATAAAATCAACATGTTTCCAATAGCTTTATCTAAGGTTTATGTGAAATAATTCTAAAATCACTTCTATGTGGTACTAAAATTTTACTTAAACATGGCTCTACCTAACACAACATGTAGAAAATGCTGTCACTGATAAATGTACAACAGGTGATCAAAAATTTAATATACCTACAGGTTTTTTCTTAAAAAACAGTGAATAAAAGGGAGTCTTGACTTTATTAGTCAACTTAAAGTGGTGGAGGTTTCTTTGCTTTTACTCTAATTACTTCAAGAAAGCATTACAGTAAAAAAGTTTCAAACAGAAATCTGTAATAAATATTTCTGTGAGTTATATAAAATGGCTTGAGATAATTAAAAATAATACCAGGTAAATTTGCTCAGTAAGACCTAAATTATCAGTGAAAACCTTAAAAATGTATAAAGAAATGATCATGACTCAGACTTCAATAAGACCTCAAAAATACAAACCCTTAATAACAGAATTTTTAAATTAAGAATTACAGTAAATACCAGCATAGATATGACACAAGGTATAGGATTCAAGAAAGAGCACAGACTATAACAGAGTTAAAATAATTAATTGGAGTAAGGATGAAAAAAGACAGGGACAACTGATTACTAAGCAAGTCAGAGGCAAAGCTGGAATTCAAACCTAATTTTACCAACTTAAACCGGGCCAGTGCTTTTTCAATTCTATCATGTTGTTTCTATGGTTCAAAAAAGCGCAGGTAAATGACCAGTACCTGATCTTAAAGTCATAATGGAAAAAAAAAGTTATATGGAAGACAAAAATTAAACATTCAAGTATTTGTAGGCTCAATTTATAAATAAAGTTTAATAGTCAGACAAAAATTTCAGTTTGTTTAAACTGGTATTTTGAAGTTATGGTGGTTCTCCTATTAAATTCAGAGATAAATTTAAATGAAGACATTTTTCACATTTAAACACACTTGGCAATATGATAAACAATGAGTCTCTCACTGTGCATAAATAAGGTGTTTTTTGCTGAATACCTGCTTTTTTTTCTGGGAGTCTGGAATTTGCATATGGGTCAGGAATGGGCACATACATATGCAAACATATGTGAACACACTTCGCAATATCTCTCTGGAAATATTTTAAGTTAGTATGAAGAGATAAGTCTTTCCAACAACAATATCTTACATCATGAACTTTCAACAACAAAAAATATTTTTTAACTAGCATTGCATCAGATATGGTTAACAGCATAGGCTCTTGCACTAGATCACTTGGGTCTCCAAATCCTTATTCTGTAGTTCAGATTTCCACCCTTATTTCTTTTCAGTAAAGTAGGAAGAGCCTCTACTATTCAAAACTGCTCTTCTAGGCTGTACCCTTGTGAGTAGGCTAGGTTCCAGAGCCAGCCAAAATATGCTTAGACTTCAACATGTCCTGGACAATAAAGAAAGAAAGTATATACTACCAATAATGTTAGGAGGTCCCCAAGACCACCCTCAGGTTCAGCAACTTGCTAAGAGGATTCAGAAGGCTCAACATATAGTTGTATACCTGGTTATGGTTTATTACAGCAAAAAGATACTAAGCACAATAAGCAAAGGTAAAATGAATATGAAGCAAAGTCCAGGAGAAAACAGGAGGAAGCATCTAATTGTTCTCTCCCAGTAGGATTTTATTAGACATACTTAATTTTCCCAGCAGTGAGTTGTGGCAACATGTGTAAAGTACTCCCAACTAAGAGACTCAGTGCCTAAAGTTTTATCAGGAAGTCAAGTAATACTTGTACATTTGCAAATTCCACACTCCCAGAAAAAAGTATTCAGCAAAATCACATTGTTTATGCAAACAGTTTAGGTACAAAGACAAACTCTTATTAGGGTGAAAGGACCATCTCAAATTCAAGTTTCCAGATGTAAGCCAAGGCCCAACCTTATAGACCTGGGTATGTCAACTCCTTTCTGCACACTAATAGATTAGTAGATCCTTTACAGCACGGCCCTTTACCTGTTCCCTTCTTTAATCCCCACCTCCTAGAAAAGGACTTGAAATATAAAAGTTAACCATTTTTATAATGAAAAAATTCCTGATCTACCACTTCTTAGCTACGTAACATTGAGAGAGTTATACTCTCTCTGCCTGTTTCCTAAACAGTAAAACAGGATGACAGTAGCACCCACCTCAAAAGGTTATTTTGAGAATAAGTTAATATATGTATTCACAGTATACCCTGCAAAAAAAATATATATATATATATGTATATATATATATATACATAATTGATGCATATATAAGTGATGTTATTACTTTTAATCCCATAGTTAGAGATCTATTCCACCTCTAAACTTCTAATGAATCTACCAGTCTACCATAGATGTGGAGTTAACTTATAACTATTTCATGTCTATTGAGATTGCTTAATGGCTTGAGGTCCACACTTAAAACTTTTTTTATACACACAACAGTCTCTAATACAGAACTTAATTTTTATAGGGCTATGCTATGGTTTGGATGTGGTTTGTTCCCCAAAGATTCACCTGCAAATTTGGTTCTCAGTATGGTAATGAGAGGTGATAGGATCTTTAAGAAAGTGAACCCTTCACAAAATTACAACTATCTTATATTTGACAAAGGTGCTAAAAGCATGCAATGGAGGAAGGATAGCATCTTCAACAAATGGTGCTGGGAAAACTGGAAATCCATATGCAACAAAATGAATCTAATCCTGTTCTCTAGCTATGCACAAAAGTTAACTCAAAATGGATCAAGGAGCTTGTTATCAAAACAGAGACTCTGCTTCTGATAGATGAAAAAGTTGGCTCTAATCTACATATTGTGGGGTCGGGCTCCAAATTCCTTAATAGGACACCCATAGCACAAGAGTTAAAAACAAGAATCAACAAATGGGACTTACTCAAACTAAAAAGTTTTTTCTCAGCAAGAGAAACAATAAGAGAGGTAAATAGGGAGCCTACATCCTGGGAACAAATTTTTATTCCTCACACTTCAGATAGAGCCCTAATATCCAGAGTATATAAAGAACTCAAAAAATTAAACAATAAGAAAACAAATAACCCAATCAACAAATGGGCCAAGGACCTGAACAGACACTTCTCAGAGGAGGACATACAATCAATCAACAAGTACACAAAAAAATGCTCACCATCTCTAGCAGTCAGAGAAATGCAAATTAAAACCACCCTAAGATACCATCTCACTCCAGTAAGAATGGCAACCATTATGAAGTCAAACAACAACAAGTGCTGGCGAGGATGTGGGGAAAAGGGTACACTTGTACATTGCTGGTGGGAATGCAAATTGGTGCAGCCAATTTGGAAAGCAGTATGGAGATTCCTCAGAAAGCTGGGAATGGAACCACCATTTGACCCAGCTATTCCCCTTCTCGGACTATTCCCCAAAGACCTTAAAAGAGACTACTATAGGGATACAGCTACATCGATGTTCATAGCAGCACAATTCACAATAGCTAGACCGTGGAACCAACCTAGATGCCCTTCAATAGATGAATGGATTAAAAAAATGTGGCATTTATACACAATGGAGTATTACTCTGCACTAAAAAATGACAAAATCATGGCATCTGCAGGGAAATGGATGGCATTAGAGCAGATTATGCTAAGTGAAGCTAGCCAATCCCTAAAAAACAAATGCCAAATGTCTTCTTTGATATAAGGAGGGCAACTAAGAACAGAGTAGGGAGGAAGAGCATGAGAAGAAGATTGCCATTAAACAGGGATGAGAGGTGGGAGGGAAAGGGAGAGAGAAGGGAAATTGCATGGAAATGGAAGGAGACCCTCACTGTTACACAAAATTACATATAAGAGGATGTGAGGGGAAAGGGAAAAAAAAAAAACAAGAGAGACAAATGAATTACAGTAGATGGGGTAGAGAGAGAAGATGGGAGGGGAGTGGAGGGGAGGGGGGATAGTAGAGGATAGGAAGGGCAGCAGAATACAACAGACACTAGTATGGCAGTATGTAAAAACGTGGATATGTAACCGATGTGATTCAGCAATCTGTATACGGGGTAAAAATGGGAGTTCATAATCCACTTGAATCAAATGTATGAAATATGATATGTCAAGAGTTTTGTAATGTTTTGAACAACTAATAATAAGAAGAAAATAAAATAAAATAAAGTTAAAAAACAAAAGAAAGTGAACCCTACTGGAAGGTGTCAGGTCATCTGAGGCACTTAGAAGGGTTTAAGATAGTTCTTATAGGATTCTGGTTAGTTCCCAAGAGAAAGAGTGAGCCTGGCCTCTCCTACTCTCTGGCTTAATTGTTTTACCATTTGATCTCTCCCTTGCACATGCATTTCCACCATAATGTCATCCATCACGATGTGATACAGCCAGGGGGGACCCTATTGGAGCCAGCACCAGCTGCTGGAACCCTCAGCCTCCAAAACTATGAAGTAAATAAACCTCTTTTTTTTATATAAAGTATACAGCTCAGGTTGTTATAACAATAGAAAACTAATACATTGATTTACCAACAAAAGTATGTTAAATCAAACTCTTTACAGTGGTCAGAATATAAGGCATTAGCACCTCTCATAATAGTTATACAACTTAAATAAAATGACCTCCAAGTTTCTTTGATCTTCTTTCATTGAGAAAATTGAAAAAAAAGGCAAGAAAACAGCTTGGTTCTATCCAGTGGAAAAACCAATAGTAAGAAAAAGGTTTGAATTTTTAAGTATATAATTAGAATATCAAATATTTTACTTTGCCTTAACAAAATCATGGGTTCAAGTCCCAATGACTTGAACAATTATGTATATCTCATACAGAAGAATTAAGGAGATATAAATCTCATTAATGAAGTCAAAAATGAAAGAATATTATAATCTTAAAAAAGAAGAAGACAAAGAATAATTAGAAGACAAAGAAGGGAAGCAACATATAATCCAAGTTTTAAACTGATAAGTCAGAGAGAAAACAGTGGTTTCCATTCAAGCTCTGACATCAGGGCATACAATCTTCAGAGAAAACCTCAAAAATAGGCAGAATTACAAGAACAATAGATCCATCAGCTGAAATTTACATTTTGTAAGAACTTTTAGAATGACAAATTTCTTGAGATGAATTATAATCAGACTTTTGTTAAAAATAATTTACCTGGCAAGCATCAACATCATAAACATTAGTTCCTTGAGGTAAACTTTATTTTTAATTAAGAATTTCAAATAGTTCATATAACAACTCTAAAATAATGAATGCAATGAAAAAAATAGTCTCTATTCTCACTGCCTGTGGTAGGCTCTACCTAGGACTGTCTCTCACAACCAGTCTCTACACATGTCTACTTTTTGAAGAGGTTAGAAAGTTAAAAGACACCCTAGAAAGCAAGCTGTTGGAATCATTAAGTTTTGTCAATTATTTGCACATGGAAAGCATAAGTGTGGCACAGGCCATACAGACAAAAATTACTAACAGCAATCAAGTGCTTATAGCAACCACAGTCCTTCTTCACCCATCAGCTCACCAATTTTTTGAATGAGAAGAAGTCTAGGTACTGGGGCAACAGTTGTAGCAGAGTATGTGTGACCTTGAAAGCAAAAGTCCAGCAGTGAGTACCTCCCTGACTTTACCTCCTCCAGTTCTTCCAGTGATTTTTTTAAGTATCTTATTCTTTAAACACCTTTTAGGTAAAATTAGCTAAATTATACCTGTTTCCTGTTCTATACATCCTGACTGATAGATTGATACTGCATGAGTTCAGGTCCTATTTCCTATTCCTTGGACTACTGTTAAACACCTCCTTACTTAGTGACTTGCCTGCAATCTTTCACTATCCCAGTTCTTCCTCTGACATGCCAGAACCAAATATGAGTACATATAAAGACAACTTTACCATTAAAAGGGCATATGAGACCTCTTTTACCTTTCATAAGCCTATACTTTTGTGTATCCAACTGTGCCGTTTAATTCCTTCTCTAGCTGGTGAAATTTCACTCCACCTTCAGAACCTAGATCACATAGGACTTCTATGACTCCTAACAAGGTTACTTCAAATGCCACTCCCTTTCACAGGTGTATTCCCTTTCAAACACTCCCTTTGTTGCTACTGGCTCTGTGCTCATTCATACATTCATTTATTCAAAAGATATTTGATGAGTTATAATTATGTTCTACATGCCACACACTGTGCTGAGAACTGTAGAAATTACCCCAAGCAAGATAAACAAGATTTTTTCCTTTCTTGCAGCTATAATCCAACAGAGATATGGAATGCCCAATAATTACCTCAACAATGTTTAAGTGTGATAAGATTCAGGATGATGTCTCAAATATATAAAATGGAAGCCTAACCTAAGGTGAGAGAAGCAAAGGGAATTTTTTCCTTGAAAAGATAGTTACGCAAAAATTGAACATCAGTAAAAGCAGATTAGACAAAAAGTATCATCAGAGAGGAAGAGCATGTGTGAAGGCCTTGAGGCAGCATTCTGGAAACTATAAAGGCAAACAACAGGCAAAAGTCAGGGTGCAGGGAAAGAGAGCCAAAAATAAACAGGAGGGGGGTACTTTTTACAACAATTATTATACCACTTAGCACAATATTTGAATATTATTATTTTACAAATATACACTCACCACTAAACTCAGGTCTCAGAAATGTTTTTACCCTTTAATCTAATATAGTACTTAACAAACTGGCCTCCAAGATCTGTGGAATTAAGAAATAAGTGATCTGAGCAAGGAACTTAACTGCTCAATACCAGAGAGTCTAAACAAAATGATTTCTAGGATCCAAAAACCTATGTCTGACCACCCCAAAACTGGGCAAATTAATATTCATGATTACCTGTGGAGAAGCTTTAGATTCTGAAAACTAAATTTTAGGTTGGTGAGGGGCTCTCTCAGTCCTCACCATCCCATATTGCCACTAATAATCACAGAGTGCCTTTAAAACTCCCACAGAGTCAGGAATGCAGCTGGGGTAAAGTGAAGTACCATCTGCCTGTTCTTATTCTCCAGTTGCTCAACATATCTGATAAGTGTAGGATCACAAGCAGGAAACTGGCATCTATGCTATCCTTTTCTCCTTCCTTCCTAAATAATGTAAATACAGGAAACAAACTGGTAACTCAGAGAAATGTCAAAATCCAATTGACATACATCTGTCAACTACTATAAAGTAACGGAATAAGACAATCTCAAAACCTATGCTTTATTTTGGATACATATTCAAGACCAATGGAGGATTTCTTTCTTTGAAAGAATGAAAATTGAGTTAACTAGGAAATAGCTTCAAGATTCATGAAAAGCTTGATACAATTCATTAGATAGTGAGGAAACATCACTACATATACTGAACGAGATCTCTTAATACCTGAGCTGTGAAAGTCCTTTAAAATCAGAATTTCACTATCTACATTTATTATTTCACCTAGCATATATAATAATAAATCCAAAATTATGTAACAAGTCAATAATTCTACTATAAGAGGGCTCCATACTGGAGCCCAACCATACCAAGATGCAAAAAACTTTGCAAAAATATATTTAAATCTATCAATTTCCCAATTATGTCAAATTTTAAATTATAAAATTGAGTATAAAATTTAAATTTTCAACTATAAAATTGAGTTTAATTTCAAGTGTCCCTATCTTTGAAATTTTTTCCTGATCAAGATCAAACAATGAAATAATTTCCAAGATCATTTTAACATTCTAGACTTAGTTGCAACAAGGAAAAAAATCTTTCTAAATCATGACTGCAGAGTTCATGCCATGAAATCTGCACTCTTGAGCCCTTGAAACTACTCTCCAACTTCCTCTACTTCTCAAAAACAAACCAAGAAACAAATGACCAAACAAAGCCAAAATTAAAGATACTCATTCAGCTTTTTTCCACTGACTTTAACGGCAATAAAAATAGTGAGGGCTGGGGCTATAGCTCAGTGGTAGAGCACTTGCCTCCCATGTGTGAGGCACTGGGTTCAATCCTCGGCACCACATAAAAATCAATAAATGATGATATTAAAAAAAAGTGAACAAATGTTTTGTACTCATGTCAGAAGTAAAACTTTTTTTCCTAATTTTAGAAGTGTAGACCAAGCCCAGTGGCACACACCTATAATCCCAGCAGCTCAGGAAGCTGAGGCAGGAGAATCCCAAGTTCAAAGCCAGCCTCATCACCTTAGGCCCTAAACAATTTAGGGAGACCCTTCTCAAAATAAAAATAATAATAATAATAATAAAAGGCTGAGGATATGGCTCAGTAGTTAAGCACCCCTGGGTTGAATCTCCAGTAGAAGAAAAGAAAAAAGAGTAGCACATGATATTCTTCCCTCCATTCCCAAAAAAGTAAATGAAAATGTGTTAATATGTGTGGTTAATAAAGGCTTTGAAAAAACCTACAAAATTACTTTCATGAAAAATTAATGAAAATCTGATTTTATAAAGTACCTTTTTTATAGAAAGAAATTTAAATAAAAATTACTTCTAAAATTATTTCAATAAATAAAAGTTAATCACTGAAGCTATCATTACTCAATTATTAATAGATTTAACATTTACCAACGTCTCTACTTAACCATGTTATTTATTACACAAAATGACAAATATGATTATAACTTCAGCTCCTTTCATTTTCTGATCTCTTAAAGTCTGTCTTTAAGTGTTTTACTAGTAGTGATAAGCAAGCAATTGAGCCTCAATACAGTAGAGTATCACCAAATAACCACACACATAATCAAGCATTAAGCAAACAAATATTACTACAGAAAAATCAGATATGTAGTTTTTTTAACTTCAATACCTAAAAGTTACATGGGATAAATACAAGGCTGATTCAATCAAGTTACTAAGATATTGAAAGTGCTTCATAAAATGATCTAGTTACATTATTCCCACCTACTTGATCCTTACAATAATTTAATACCTGTTATGACAGTGAGGTAACTTGCCGATGCTGTGTGACTCAGTCTGATCATATATTATCAGTCTACTGACAGTGACTTATTTATTTAGTACTGATAAAGAATAGTAAATCTTCAAGAAAAGTCTAGGTTAAATAATGCAGAAATCTTCAACAACACCCCCAAAGACTGATTGTCTCCTTCTTCAAAGAACTACCTATTGCTCACTGAATAATTAAATAAACTAACTTACAATTAACATTTTTTTCTAACTACATGAGAGGTTTGGTTAAAATCTGAAACAATATTCCCCATGAGATTACTTACAAGACTTTAAGTATAAATCAGATCTCCAAACACAAAACTATCAGCTAAAAATAGTGTATCTATTTCAAAGGCTCAGGCAGAAGCCCTCCAACTGAACAAACTAAAATTAGGTCTTTTCCATCTCTGGTTCTTTAAAATGCACCTTCAACGTTTAAGAGGCTGACAAACCTGTGTCCACATATTCTCCCCAAATAGCTTGTCTGAGAGAATCTAACCACTAAAACCTTCAGGATCTGTAAGCCCACTGTCCGATTCATATAATGAAATTCCTCTTCATCCTGGCTAATAGCCAGACTGAAAAGCAATACTACTATTAAGATCCTTTCCCAGTTATTCAGGAAAGCTCCAACCCACCAAAAAGGACACCCATGCCCTTTTTAATGAAACAGAAGCAAGAACCCTGTACAAAAGCTGTCAGGTGGGCAAGCAGGTAGGGCTCCGTCTAGGAGAACGAGCAATAGAGCCCGCAAAAGGAGAACATGGTCACTCTGTAGGGTCGAAGAGAAGGCCAAGACCTAAGAGCGGCCCCACCCACAGAGGCAGCTGTGAACAGAGGCAGCGGGGCAATTCTTTAACCTAAGCACTACCCAGGCCGACGCCGGGTTCCGCGCTCCCTAGCCCAGCCCTTGGAGGATAGGAGCACCGAGACGCAGGCACCGGCTCCGCCCCAGGCGGGTGAAGAGCGGAGGCCGAGGACACCGACCGGCCTGTGGGCCTGACCTCGCCGCCGCCCCTGGCGGAGGCGACGGTCACTGGGAGCCCCGCGCCCACCCATCCATCAGCCCTGGCTTTAAGGCCGGCCCGGCAGCTCAGCCGAGGCGCAGCGGCTGCGGGAAGGTCACCGGTCGCAGGAGGCCCCTATAGGGCGGCGGCGCCGTCTGCGCTACCTTTGGCCTCGCAGTCGGCGCAGTACTTGTTGTCCTCCTCCCTCAGCAGTTTCGACAGGATGAGCTGGTGCTGCTCATTTAGCTTCTGAGCCTTCTCCCGGCAGGAGCGCGTCGCCATCTCGGAAGCGGTGTGGGGAGCCTGGGGCAGCTACAGCAGCGGCGGACGCTGGCAGAAGACCGGCAGGATGAACGCACCTGGCGCCGCTGGGACCGCAGGCAGACTCAGCCCAGGAAGCGGCGGCGGCGGCGGCGGCAGCTGGAACAGCAGGAGGGGCGGCGGCGGCGGCTGTAGCAGCGCCGACGTGTCCCGCCTCCTCGCCCCGCCGGCCCGCACGCTCCGCCCGAGCGGCAGGGGAGGGGGAGGGGGAGCGGGACGAGCCAAGGCTTCCGGGTAGCTCGTAGGAAGCAACCCGGGCGCCGGGCGCCGGGCGCGCTGCGCTGCGCATGCGCCGAGCTGCCCGCGCTCTGGGCCAGTCAGGTCTTTCTGCCAAGGAATTTTGCCTAAGGTGATTCCCGCACTATCCTAAGCGTGTTTTCCCTCTTTTGAAATGTGATTGTCGCCGAGGACCTCGGGTGACCTAGTAATGGAAGAACTTTTGTAAGGAGGCGACTTTCACTTGATTCCTTGCCTTTGATTTTTTTGACACCCGTTGCAAATGCAGAAATAATAGTGATTAAGTGGATTTATTTATTCATTCTGTTTTGAAACAGGCACCATTCTAGAAGCTACAGACTTGCATGGAATGAAGTAGGAAAAACAGTTCCTTACATTTCAGGGAAAGTAATTTAGTAGTGACACGCGTTGAAGGTTAACATTTATTGAGTGATTATGCCATTCACTATTCACGCATTTAACCTGACCACAACCCTATGATAGTGTTCATCTCGGGACAGTTGTTGTAGCTCAGTAAAGCATCTGTGTAGCATGTTTGATCCCCAGCGCCACAAAAAACAAAACACGTTAGTCTCAGTTGAGAAAGGCAAAACAGAGAAGAGTTAGGTAACTTGCAATGTTACAGAGCTACCCAGTGGAAGAGTTGGGATTTAAGTTCGAAGCAGCCTCTCACGAATAGGGGAAAGTGTGACCAAGAAGCCAAATCTATTTTAACAAAAACCTGTATAAACAGTGATCTTTAATGCAAGAAAACTATGGAGAGAAGATATAACCCAGAGCTCCCTAATTTTGGCTTACTGGGTTTGCATTCTGAGTGAGGCAGTTTGAATGATTCAACATATTGTGGCTTATTAGCAATATCTAATATGGGGCTTATGTAAGCAGAATAAGTATGGCCTTTGCCTATGGTGAGGAAGATACTACGACAGGCAATGAGCAGAAGTCTGTGTCTTATACTCTTGTGAAGCCATTTTCTAGCCTCTTCCCTGCCTAAAGATGATCCATATGCCTACCTACCCCAGTTCTTGACACAGAGGCTCAAGAATGTTTGTAGAATTAAATGGAATAGACATGGCAGTGAAGATGCTGCTCAGTATTTGAAAAAAAATTAGACCTTAAACTGTACACATCTGACAAATAATTATCAGGGTGAGTTCCAATAAACAAAAAATATCATGTGAGAGGTGGAACTCAGGAGCCATATTCTGAAGATGATTTGATTTAGAGAGGGATTAGGGAGGGAAATATTGTGAAGAGCAACATCACAAAAACAAACACTTTAAGAAGCTTGGAAAATAGAATGGATAATACCATAAGGATACTACTTAGATAGAGTGAGAGATAAGGCTGGATGAGTCAAGTATGACAATATTATTAAAGACCTGGGAAGCTAGAGAAAACAATCTTGCCTTGATGCATTTAACAGTAGAAAAATTGGATTTTTCAACTTGGTGAGTAGCATGATAAAAAAAGGATCTTTTGGGAAAGTCAGTCCAGCAGTTACCAGTTGACAAAAAACATTTTTACTGTCCCCACTTTCCTACCCCCTAAAAATTCTGCTTAGCACAGTAAGTATTCAGAAAAACAAGACAGAATTACCATCAAGAAGTGACCTACAGGATAAACTGAAAGGTAACATCGATGTCTAATGGAAATAAAATGCATTTTATATATATATTTTTTTTAATATTCTAGGAGCTATATTTAAAAACAAAAAAAGAGATGAAATTCATTTTAATAGTATATTTTTAGCTTAGTGTATCCAAAATATCCAAAATATTTCAACATGTGAGTAATATAAAAAATTACTGAGACTTTTATATTCTTATTTTCATATTTCTTCAAATGTAGTATGTATTATGTGTATTATACACTTGTAGGTCTTTCACTTCTAGTAGCCAAATTTCAAATATTCAATGTGGCTACAGGTAAGTAGTGGCTACATTATAGAATGCTGTTATTCTAGATGGTCAGCTTAGAAGCTATGAAAATCTTAATTTTGTATTAATTGTATATTAAGTCTATAATAGAAAAAAAGGAGGGAAAAAGGAAGAGAGTGATATCAAAATTATCTCAGGAGAAAAGCAACATTGCATTCACTCACCCATATTTATCAAACAACTTCTTTTCACTTATAATCAGTCTACTATGAAATGCAAACGCATAAATAGGAAAATTAATAAACACATTGTAAAGTCTGTAGCAAATGTATAGTGCTCTGGGAGCAAGAACAGAATATATATATTCACTAAGGAGATGAGCTTAAACTTGGTTTTAGCAAGTGTCGGAATTTTTCAAGCAAATGAGGGTAGAAAGGAAAAAAAGGAATAGCTTGATGAAGATATGTATAGATTCTGGAATTACAAGGTTATATTTTGAAAATAGTGAGATTTGAAGCAACCGGAACCTGTATTATATGCAGAAAACATGAAGGTAGAAAAGAAAACAGGGCAGAAAGATAGATTGGGGCCAAGAGGTTAGGACCTTTCTGGCTTAGCAATAGGGTTTGAATCCCATGGACTCAAGGTCCTAACCTCTTGGCCCCAATGACTTCAAAGGAAATGACTTCAAAGGCTTACTATAGTGGCAGCATAGAGAACATAAATTGAGAAAATCTGTTATCAGAGTAACAGATGATGGTACTGTTGCATTAATAGACCAAAGAAGATATAATGAAGGTTTATTTTAAGCCAAAAGGATAGAGTGTAGGAGAGACAAAATCAAATGATGTTTTAAAATTAGAAGCAGCAGGATTTGGCAGCTGACTATAGGTGCGGGGTGAGAGAAAGGAGGTGAGGATGACACTAAGGTTTCTAAGTTGGGAGACAGGTAAAATGGTGATGCCATTAACCCAGAATAAAAGGCATAAGCCTTTTGGTCTGGTGGCAGCAGGGCTGAGCTGGCTGAGCTGAAAAACCTAGCTCTCCATCCACTTAACTGCCTGTTCTGCTGCTCACTCTGTTACCATGACATAATAGGCCCGTTCCTTGACCAAGGACTACTGGCTGGCTTTATTGCCACCACCATGTCCAAGATGATCATGAGCACAGTGGAGCAATCAAGCTGCAGCAGATGTAACACACTGGTAAGCAGATCACAGCCAACAAAAAATGCACAGGCTGGCTGCATCATCCACATCTCCAAGGAGCTGAGGTGTCCTGCCCTTCTGGGTGGGCAACCTGGCCAACATAACCTGCTATTTCCCTACACAAGCCCCTTCAACAGATAAGCATATACAGGTATTCCTGGGAGTATGGACAAGCACATGCAGTTCTGGGGGTATTTTGCTAGCAATGTGGCCTCCAACAGGGCAACCAGAGCTAACTATCCTTGCTTCATCTACTCCAGGATTTCCCCAGAACCCATCTGGTGATGGAAATTGGGAAATCCAACACAGATCAGGAATTCAAAGGCCTGGAAGGCTGTCTGGTGAAGATCCCCAAGTGTGATGGAACCTGGAGCCTGAACCAGGGTTTTAACATTTCTTTCTATGCAGTGCCTCATAATCTACCTGTGCTCCATTAGCTCAAGACCACTCACATTATAGTGAACTCCATCACTGCCCAGACCCACAGACTTCTAACCCTTTAGAGAAGTAGGAGGAGCTGACATCTTATGCACAGGGAACTGACTATTGGAGAAAGATTGTCAAAGACTAAGGGGGCAAAGCCTTCTTCAAGGGTTTGTGATTTAATGTTCACAGAGATTTTGAGAGGCAGGAACAGGGACAGAGGCTTCATGTTGGTCCTATAAACAGATTGAGGAATGTTGTCTAAGTGCGTATTCTCACTAGAAATGAGAACATAAAGAAACATGATGCATACTTAACTCTTATGGACAGTTGACCTTCCAGAGATTCCATTCATTTTTGTCATGGCCACATTGTACCATAGAAGGCTAGGGCAGGCTTTAAAGAAGGGACTAACTGTAATCACTTTGGACCACTGAAACCCTGATTCCATGTATTGATTAATGGGGAAAAGATGATCATAACATAACTATGGATCCACAGGTCAGGCAGCTCTACCAAGATGACCTAGAATCAAGGTGCTTGTAGGACCCAGATTGTGTTGAAGTATGTATTTTAAAAAATTATAATGTCTCCCTTTGTACTTAAGCACTATCTCCTCCATTGCACAGTCAAATATTTCCAGTTATGCCGATGTTGGGCATTCTGTTACAAAACAAAAGCAGGAAATTCCAAAGAAGAAAAAATAGAAGGGATAGTATAGATTTGGGGTCAGCACAAAAAGAGTCATTTGCCTTGAGGACATATTAAGTTTAAGATGCCTACTAGACATCCAGATCCATATATGTAATATTGTAAATCTACTTACAGAGTTCTAGAGAAAAGATAGTGCTATTGATAGTCATTTGAGATTCATCTTCATTTAAATTATCACAGCAGCTAAAAGTATAGATGAGATTTTGCCAGAGAAAGCGTTAGACAAAGATGATAAAAGAATAAAGGATTCTGGGATTTGCCCACTAAATGTAGAGTAGACAGAGAAATGATGACTACTGAAAAGAGAATGAGGTGTGGCCAGAAAGAGAACCAGAAGTCATCAGAGGAGAGGTTTCTGAGAAATAAGGGTGAACACTAATGCCAAGTGCTTCAGAAAACTCAATTTAATTATTATACAGCAAAGGAATAGAAGTTAGTAAACAAAATAATCTTCATTCCATACTTCAATCTTCTGATAGTCTATATAATATAGTATGGAATCAGCTTCCCTCATCATTTCTTTGTTAAAGACCTCCAAACAGCCACTATCAATGCACATGGCAAACTCTTAACAATGCTTGCTGAATGATGCTTGAATGTAGGCACTTGAATATAAAAACATCTAACTTCTAGAAGCAAAATTAAGATATAAAACTTCTTGATCAACTTCTAAAAAAAAAAAGAATCTAATGCACAAAACGTGCATTTCTATCACTCCCAATTCACTTCCAACCTTGATCAAATTATATTTTATTTAGTGTTTTTTTTTCCTTTCCCCGACTTAATTTTAGGTTTCACAGAGTTTCTGCATGTCAGTTTAGAAGACAAATTCTAAGTTATCAGAAAAATACGATACATGCGTACCCATACACACACACACACACACACACACACACATTGGAGAATTATTCAACCATAAAGAATAAAATTATGTCATTTATAGGAAAATGGTTAACTAGAAATCATAATGTTAAGCAAAATAAGTCAAGTATTGCAATGTTTTCCCTCATGTAGAATCTAAAAGGGTAAAAAAAAAAATATATGAAAATAGTAGGGAGAATATTAGAGAAAAGAACAGGGATGAAAGCAGGAGTAAGTAATGAGGGTGGATATGATCAAAGTATGTTATTTGCTTGCATCAGTATGCTGCAATGAAACACAATTAAATGCATGGGGTCGGGGGAGGGAAGGAAGGAAGGAAGGAAGGAAGGAAGGAAGGAAGGAAGGAAGGAAAAAATACATGGTCAACTTCAAGATTAAAACCATGACAACAATGAAACTGACCTGTGATTTACTCTAATTAGGTATAATCAATCTACTTTCGCAGATCTGAACTTGGCAGTAATTTATCTTAAACTAGTCCAGTTATTTGAGGAAAGACTCAAAAATAAGTGAATAAGCAATTTCATCTTGCTCAAGACAGAAAACAAACACAAGTTAAAAGATAAAATGTTCTGCCTTTTTAAGAGTCTTACAGGCATCTATTGTTTTGTCTAACTAGGGTCTATCCCCCTCACCTTATAGTAGCAGTGCCCCAGTTTTACTTTGGAGAACTATCTGTCTTCCCTATTGAAAGCATTTTGGAAGGAATGACTATCAACCAAAGTCCCTGTACAAAGCTTGTGACCAAATTAGGCCATTGAGATACTTTTCTCTAGAAAGTTGAGCTTCAGGGGACAAACGCAAAGACAAACATCTGGAAGTCATTCATCTCTATGAAAATTTATTTTATCTATTTGATCTTGCTCCCTTGATACTCAAAGCTACTCTAGTCCCTGTCCTTTCTAAAAAACTCTTAGCTTTCCTTTAGATTCTTTGATTACCACCTATAAGTTTTCCAACTTATATTTCCAACTTATTCCTCTCTCACTTATAAATATAAAATGTCAAACTAAAATAAATGTATGCAGAGCACCAAGATTCTTGATAATGGACCATGTGTAAGTGGAAGGGCATGTGCTATGGTTTGAATGTTTGTATCACCCCAAACTTCATATGGTGAAATCTAATCCCTAATTTGGTAATATTAAGAGGTGGTGAGATCAGAACTCTTGTGATGGGATTAGTGCCCAGGAGAGCTTGTTGGTCCCTTTCATCAAGTGAGGGTGCAATAAGAGGGCACTGTCTATGAACCTTAGAGTGAGCTCTCACCCAGACACCAAGTTGACAGGTACCTCTATCTTAGACTTCCCAGTATCCAAAGCTGTCAGCAATACATTTCTGTTGTTTATAAACAACCTACTCTAAGGTACTTTGTTATAGCAGACTTAATGGATGACATCAGTAAGTTTTCAAATAACTTAGTCTCTTTTCCTAGTTTTTAAAGGAACTCATTTTAGGAGGTTTGGTAAACTTGTAGGGATAAGACATTTTATACACAAAATGTTCTGACATTCTCATTTTTTACCTTCTTACAAAAATAGTGCTGCATATCATCTCAGTAACTTCATATTAAGACTAGGAACATTTTAGGAGTAAGGGAGAAAGGAAATAGGCATAAGTTTATTTAAAATAGTTTGAAAACGTTATGTATTCTTTGCCCCTTTTGGATAGGAAAAGATTTCTTAGAACATAATTGCACTGAAAAAGAAAACAATTGAAAATCATACTTCATTCAAATTTCTGCTCTTCAAAAGCCATAATCAAGAAAATACAACTCAAATTATAGGTTTGGGGAATATATTTGTAATACATGAGCAAGACAAAGTACTTGTTTAGAGACTGCATAAAAAAATTTCTACAAATATACAATAAAAAGACAACACATAAAAATGGCAGAAAATGGGCTGGAGTTGTGGCTCAGTGGTATAGTGCTCACCTAGCATGTGCAAGGCCCTGGGTTTGATCCTCAGCACCATGTAAAAATAAATAAAATAAAGGTATTGGGCCCAACTACAACTAAAAAATAAATAATAAAAATGGAAAAAACTTAAAGATACATCTTTAAAAGAGGTATATGAAAGATCAATGAGCATATGAAACATCATTAGTCATTAAATAAAATAAAAGCTACTATGTGATACCACTTCTTATCTACTAAGATGACTAAAATTAGAAGACTGATAATATCAATATTAAATAGGTAGTGACATAACTAAAGGTCTCTTTACTTTGGGGAGTATGAAATCTTATAACAAGTTTGGAAAAATAGTTGTTAGATCTCCTCTAACTCAGAAATTTCACTCCAAGAAAAATGAAAACAGATATTCACGAAAAGACTTATGTAAGAATATTTATAATAACACTATTTACAGTAGCCATAACCCAGAAATACACAAATAACTGGGTGAAGAGCAATATGTTTTACAATGAAAAATACTACTCATAAATTAAATGGAACAAACTACTGATGTTTAAAACATGGATAAGCTCAAATATGAGTAAAAGAAGCCCTACACAAAACAGTACATACTGTATGCTTCCACTTATATAAACTTCTAAATCAGGAAAAATCAAATGTACCCATACAAATCAGGAACAGGATGGGAAGTGACTAGAAAATTATATGAGGGGAACTTTGGGGGATTTATATAACTGTAAAACTCACTTAGCTATATCCATAGGATACATGCACTTTATTGTATGCAAACTATATCTATAGAAATAATATTGAATATATTCCTCAATACTTTTTTCCCCCAATATTCTTTCACCCTGCACAAAACTCAAAGTGGATCAAGGACTTAGGCACTCAGACATTGAGAGCCTGTGCCTACTAGAAGGAAAAGTAGGCCCAAATCTTCATCATGTTGACTTTGGAACTGAATTCCTTAATAAGACTCCTAAAGCATAAGAAGTAAAATCAAGAATCAATAAATAGGATGAAATCAAAACTAAAAAGCTTCTTCACAGCAAAGGAAACAAGAATGTGAAGAGAAAGTCTATAGAATGGGAGAAAATCTTTACCACTAGCACCTTAGAGAGTATTGAGGATGTATAAAAACTCAAAAAACTTGCCAACAAAAAAACAACCTAATCAACAAAAGGGCAAAGGAACTGAATAGACACTTCACAGAAGAAGAAATATGATTGGTCAATAAATACATAAAAAAATGTTTAACATCCTTAACAATTAGAGAAATGCAAATTCAAACAGTAAGATTCCATTTCACTCCAGTCAGAATGGCAATTATGATAATCCAAGCAACAATAAACATTGGTGAGGATGTTGGGGGAAATGTACACTCATACACTGCTGGGATTGCAAATTGGTGCAACCACTCTGGAAAGCAGTATGGAGATTAGCAGTATGGAGATTCCTCAGAAAACTTGGAATGGAACCACTATTTGACCCAATTATCCCACTCCTCAGTTTATACCCAAAGGACTTAAAATGAGCATACAGTGATGTGACCGCATCACTGTTTATAGACAGACAGGAGTGAAGGAAAGGGAGGGGTCAGGGATGTAAGGAGGATAGTAGAATTAATCAGACATTATCCTATGTACATGTATGATTATATGACTAGTGTAATTCTACATCATGTACAACCAGAAGAATGAGAAGTTATACTCCATTTGTGTATGATGTGTCAAATACATTCTACTGTCATATATTACTAATTAGAACAAATTTTTTTAAAATGGTGTTGAGAGACATTATACCATGTAGATCCACTAGGAAACTGAACAGAATTTGGTGTCACTTTTTCCTATTGTTCTTGATCTGTGCTAAGCACTTCCTACCCTTCCTCAAAACTCTACTCTTGGCACTTCTACATAACCCTTCATGCACCCCAACATTCCTTCTTTGAGCCTTTCAAAAACTCCTCTTTGATATATAGTACATTTATATAATGGAGTATTATTCAGCTATAAAAATGAATGAAATCCTATTATTTGTGGAAACACAGATGGAACAGGAGTGCATTATATTAAATAAATAAGCCCAGCACAGAAAGACAAATACCTTATGTTCTCACTTATTTGCAGATGCTAAAAAAGACTGATAGAATAGTTGTCACTAGAGGCTAGGAAAGGGGGAAGCATAGAGAAAGTTCAGATACAGAGAGATATCAAAACACAGTTAGCTAGAAATTAGTTCTAGTCTTCTTTTTTATAGTAGGGTTACTATAATTCACAACAATTTATAATATTTTTATAAAAACCTATAAGGGAGGATTTTGAAGTTTTCCAACAAATATTTAAAGAGATGTAAAGACTAATTCCTCTGATTTGATCATTACATGGTGTATTCGCAAATCAAATTACCATGCTGTACCACAGAAATATGTACAATTATTGTATTTTCTATTTTAAAAGGAACTATAACAATATATATCAAGAATTTTCATGTAGGGGCTGAGGCTATAGCTCAGTGGCAGAGCACTTGCCTGGCACCTGTGAGGCACTAGGTTGGATCCTCAGCACCACATAAAAATAAATAAATAAAGGTATTGTGCTCATCTACAACTAAAAATATTTTTTTAAAAAGAATTTTTATGTAAAAAACAAAGCAAAACTCCTTCATTCGGTTCCCTCATTGCTGGTATTGAGTGCTAGGCCCTTTGCTTTTTCTCTCCTAAAGCATACAGTTTTTTTCAGGGACTTTGGGTTCTCACAGCTTTCCTTTTCACTTCTCCTCTAGCACATTGTCCAAAGCCTTAGCAGCTTTCACAGTCACTCTCCCTTAGGTTCAGTGAATTTCTGCCAGTCTCTTTTCCATTATCCTGTTCAAACTTCTCATCTCTTCTGGAGCCCCATTTACCACCCAGTCAGTTTCTATAATTCTCCCTTGATATTTTGTACTGGCAGCTCCCCTGACCATCTACATCACTTATTAGATGCCATATCAACATTTGTATTCTCTCCATAGCATTGTTTCTTAGTCTATCTCTCTAAGATCTCACCAGTGCACATTTAGGGTAAGCTACTAATAATACCTCCTCACTCAGACTCCCAAAGCTTGGCTACCCTGACAGGCCTATTGGAGGAGGAGACACTCAATGAACTTCAAATCTTTCACATCAGCCTTCTTTTTATATCTCTAAGTTTTCTTCTAATTATTTTCACTAGGAAATTCTTTATTTAGAGTCAGTCTTCAAAACCAATTCATCTTCCTCCTCATTCACTGGGATCCACTTTCCAAACATCCCCATTAGGAACTCCATTATCTCAGATATTTGGTATAACATGTTTGAATCATATTCAATTCACTTCATATAAATAAAATGTCCAATAAGTGAGCCAGTCACTTCATTTCTTCTTTGAAATATCTCCATGATTCAGTCCATCAACTCCTCACATGCAGATGAACCTCTTTGTTTGTAGCTCTTCTTGACCCTAATTTGCTATTTTATTAAGCTCAGGAAACCTCACATCAAAGTGCAAGGGTCATTAACACCAAGAAGATAAAGCAGCTGAAAAGGCTAAAAGTACCCAAAGGACCAGCAAATCAGGAACTTGAGTCTCTTTTCTTACATTCATTCATTCAACAAAAATATTTTGATCATGGATTATATGCTGGTTATTATATATATATATATATATTTCACAAGTGAAAAAGACACACTTTCTGTTTAGTACCTATGGCCTAGGGTAGAAGACAGAGAGTAATCAAGAAAATAATCACATAAATAATGTTTTAAAGAAAGATATATAGTGCTATGAGGACATGTAAAAGGGAGAAGTGGCCCCTTCATGGAAATAATCTCTAAGAGAAAACTAAGCTGACAACTAAAAGATCATAGAAATGAACTGGTATTTGTGTGGGAGAAAAGGTTTGGGAACACATAACATTCTTGTTCAAGGAAGTAGCAAAAGACTTGTATAAATAGTTGGATGCCACAGAAAGCAGAAAGGTACAAGGCAAGGTTGGGGAAATGGGCAGGGATGGAACTATGATTGTCTTGTGGTGGTCATAAAGATTCACTACTCAGTTTTTCTGCCTTAGGCAATCATAGATGATAATAATCTGAGCTGTCCTTCTACTGGATCTACTGATAATGAAGCCAAACTTCCCCTGGTTTTTGCTAGCCAATAACTAAGCATAGGCATAGGGGAATGTGGACAAGGGAAACAACTAACATAAAACAGTATATTATTTTAATGGCAAGTTTGGCTCAAAGACCCCTGTTGGCCTTGCTAAAGCTTCCTCAAAACTTTGCTGCAATCTGAGTCTCCTCCTGTCTAGTCCTCCTTCCTTTTCCCTCTTTCACAGGTGATAGACCTGCAGTTCTCTCACATTCTCCATCTCCCATTTATTATTTTTCTTTTAGTTGTATGTGGGCACAATGTCTTTATTTTATTTTATTGCTGAGGAGTGAACCCAGTGCCTCACACATGCTAGGCAGCTGCTCTACCACTGAGCTACAATCCTAGCCCTCCCATTTATTCTTAATAGTCTTTCCTCCTAATAAATATTTTTCATATATAATCCTATCATAGCATCTCCTTCTTAGAGAACTTGAACTAATTGTTGGGTATGTTGGGATTTTGGTCTCTATTTCAAGAGTAATAGGAAGTTATTGGAGTATTTTAAATTCTAGATCGACATGATCGGGTTTATGTTTTGAGGGAAAAAGCATTTCTGGCAGCAGTATAAGGAACAGATTGAATGTAGGCAAGTGGATGTAGGAAGACCAGTTAATTATCTTTGTCGGTAGTCTAGATGAGATGATGATGATGACTGGATCAGCCTTATGGAGATGGCAAGAACTGGATGAATTTGACAGATGTTAAGAATGTAAAGTCAATGCTCTCTCCTTCCCTCTGCTACACTCTTCCACCATGTTGTTACAATCTCACCTGGAGCCCTGAGGAATGGAGCTGGACTGCCTTGATCCTGAATACCCTTAACTGTCCATGCCCCACCTGATAGAGAAGAGGACTTTGGGATACTTCCCCCAACTTTTTTTTTTTTTTAGTTGTAGTTGGACACAATACCTTTATTTTATTTATGTATTTTTATGTGGTACTGAGGATCAAACCCAGGACCTTGCATGTGCTGGGCGAGCACTCTTATCACTGAGCCATAACCCCACCCTAATTCCGACAACTTTGTCCGCTTTCAGCGGGAAGCAGCTTGAAGATGTTGTCACTCATTTTTCCAAAGAAATGAAATGTGGAAATTGACATGGGGAAATATAACAGTGGTCCATGTTTTGTTTTGAATATAGCCCTTGCTGCTCTGCCACTGCAACTGATTTTTTAAATGGACATGTTTCTTTCTCTTCCTCTCTCCCTGTTCCTCCCTAATCTTTCCCGTTCCCTAATCTCAGAGGAAATAGAATTACCTTTCTTCCCCACCATAGGAATGAAGTAATCCGGACTTTGGAGATGGTACCAGAAGATCTCAGAAATAATTATCTCCCAAATTAACAAGTAAATTACAACTCCAACAGACCAATAAGAGAAAATGTGGAATGTAGGCTTTGAATCAGCTCTTTAAAAGTTGCCTGTTCCTGATGATGGGCAGAATATGCCTCTGGGACAGGAGTCCCCGGTGTTTCTCCTCCCTTTTCTCAAAACAAAACAAACTTGGTGGGTTAGTGGCAAATATCTAAAACTGCTGTGTTTCACAGAGTTTTAATGTTTCATAAAATTCTAATATAAAATTTCTGTAGACAAGTTGAAACTATAACTGGTGTGTCCTAAACTCCCCATTTCGACTTTCTTCCACTGCCTTATGGCTTTTAGGCATCATTGGACATGATCCTCTAGGTTCCCATGAACTTATGATGGTCACTATTTGTCATATATTGTTGGAAGAATTTATTTTTATTTCCACCCTATGTAAAAATTTTATCTAATATCCCTCTGATTGCTATATTCTCCTAATTATGTCCCTCCCTCACTGTATACTTGTGTTTTTAATTAAATTTAATTAAATAATTAAGTAAATAGGAAAAAAATATAAAGCCAACAATACACCACAATGGACAATAGATGCAATAAGGCAAAAAGCCATTATCAAGAGTGATTCTGAAGGTCCTACCTTGTGCCCCTGGGTAGATGGTGTCACTCACTGAGTGGGGCAACACCAACAGAGGTGTATGTTTTAAGGTAGTCATAAGTCTGAAGTGCTGTTGAGATAGCCAGATGAAGCTGGCTGGAAGGCACTTGGTTGTCTGAGTCTAGAGCTCAAAGAAGGGATCTAGGCTGGAAGTATCAATTCGTGGTTCAAAGTATGTAAACAGAAATAACTTTATTTCATTTAAAGATGCTGCAGAAGTGGATGAAATCACGTGAGAAAGAAAACCTGAGTGAAAACAGCCTTGGATTGAACTTTGAGATATATCAATATGCATGATGAACTGCATAAGTGACCAAAAAGAAGCAACTAGAGTTATGGGAGAAAATCTTTCATCTTAGTACTTATTTCTGTGAAACAAATCACTCCAGAATTTAGTAGCTTAAAACAGCCATTTTACTGCTTACAATTTCATGAGTGAGCAATTCTGGTCAGTCTCAGGTTAAATGATTCTTCATTATCTTACCTGAGGTCACTTGTGCAACTATAATCATCAGGTGCCTTGGCTGGGGCTGGATGATCCCAGATGGCCTCATTTATAAGTCTGATGCCTCAGCTGAGATGCTGGAATGACTGAGATAGCCAGACCTCCCTCCATGTTTTCTCTTCCCCTTGCTCTCATCCTCCAAGAGGCTAGCCTGGTCTTGCTCATATAGAAAAGGTAGCACTCCACAAGGACAAACCCCAGTGCAATGAAGGTCATATTGCCTTATATTCTTATTAGGCAAAAATTCAGGATCAATGTGGGAGGCAACTATGTAGTTCTCGCCATATATATAAAACATTGTGTGTTTTGGTGTTCGGGATCAAACCCAGGGCCTCAGGCATGCAAGGCAGACACTACCTCTGAGCCATATCCCCAGCCCCGTATGCTTTATTCTTGCTACATCTCTGTCTGAGATCTTTTTCCCATGTCTCAGCCTTCTCTTTCCATCTAATTTTAACCATCTTTATACACCCCCCACCCCCTTCCATAATCCTTCAGCAACACCAAAATTTGGCCAATTCTAATCTCAACTTCCCCATGAAGACTCCTTAGATTGATCCTGCCTTCATCAGTCTATAAATTCCTATTGATCTAATAATTGTACCTAATAGTTTTAAACCTAATCATATATATATATATATATATATATATATATATATATATATATATATAGTACATTATCTAATTGTGCATATTTTTACTATTGGTCTTACATGGACCTTTTTTTTTTTTCCATAACTGGACTGTAAAGTCCTTGAAGAAAGGAACTGTGTTCTATACCTCTTTAACACAATGTCATATAATGTCCTATAAACATGAACAGTGTTCTCAATAATGTTTCCTTCTAACGAAGAAGACTCCCTGCAAGTAAGGAGGTCATTTGTATAGACTGTGGATACCATTTCAAGCTGAAGTGCAGGGTACTGGGGAAAAACAGTGAACAGGCTCCCAATTTGTTATTGTTGTTGTTATTTGGGGGGTTTGTTTGTTTTTGAATTTTAGTGGGGCAGAAGGTGGTCAGGAAGTTGACCTTTAGATTGAAACTCAAATGATGGGTAAAACTGGCCCAAAGACAGTAAGGTATGGAGGAGTCTCAGGCCAAGAATGTAGACAAAGAGGAAAGAGACAATCTTATTCTTTAGGAACTTTAAGTATAGGACTTAAATATGAGACTTGCTATTTAGAGGACAGTAAGAGAGGAGCAATAGTGAAATTGGAAGTTATGGGCTTCAATTCTGAAAAGGCCTTCCTTGAATTATCCCTGCAAAAATCTTGTTGAAACAGAATACTCCTTATGGTGGTATTTAAAGAGAAAAGTCCTTAGAAAATGTGATTAGGTCATGAGGGCTCTTCCCTTGTAAATGGGAATAATGCTCTTATAGCAGAGTCTTGAGGGAGTAGAGAGCCCCTTCTGCCATTTGAGGACATGTAGAAGCCACCATGTATGAGGAACAGTCCCTTCCCAGACATTGAATCTACTGACACTTTGATCTTAGATTTTCTAACCTCCAGAATGTGAGCAACAAATCTCTGTTGTTTGTAAGTTACCCAATCTAAAGTTTTTTTTATTATTATAGAAGCCCAAATGGAATAAGATGATCTTCTTTTGTGTTATCCATGATGCTGTTTTTGCAGGTAAGGATTAGTCCAGTTTCTGAGGACCAATGAAGGAACCCAACATGAGAGGTCAGGATGGGGCCAGAGAAGTTGAGAGAAAATCCATGTGGTTACTATTTCTTCAACTACAAGACTCTAGTGTTATATACTGTCATCTTTGTTTAATCCTACAGGAAAGGCCTGCAAAGGGACTTTAGCCTTAGCCTATATATACCTGGAAAAACTGATGAAGACATCTTTGAAAATGAGATCAGGGCTACTTTTAATCTCATCTCAACTTGTAAAACTGTGTAAAATCATGTAGTTGAGTGACAATTATTATGTTGGACTCAATCTTAAACAGTGATTAAAAAAATTATGGGCTTTGTTCCTATGCAATAGCCTACTCAAACACTATGGTTAGTGAAAAGTAATTTTTACAAGCAAGTCACCAAACAAATACTTCTCTGTGTGTGATTTTTAAAATAAAAATAGCTACACTCCCTAATCAGCCTACACTACTAATTAGTCCTTTCTCAAATCTTGTAAATGGTTAGTCAACTTCATTTTAGAAAAGGCCAGCTGTTTGTGGAAAACTTATGAGAAGAAAAAGATAAAAATAAGTTTACTCCACCAAACTGTTTTTATGTAGGCTCCCAGTGAGACAGCAAGCACTTCAGTGATGCATCTAACATAGAATTTTCTTTAGACATATCTGAAGCTCTAATAAGCCATGTCCTACTGTGGGAGTAAATTAATCCCAAATACAAGTTAGGCATTTTACAAAGTACATTAACTCTTTCAAGTCTCCTAACCATAAAATAAATAACCTAGAAAAGCCATTAATGGTTAAATTGAATTGAATTGAGGTCAAGTGAAACATTCCTAGTTAATAGTGATCATTTGGGGAAATATAAATGTGCTCCCAAATGACCTATTTATATTTAAATAGTTGAGAAGTGACAGAAATAGCTTATTATATTTGTTAGGGATCTTCAGCCTGTTTTTCCAGCCTTATTTCCTCTTTCAATGATTAATTCAGTGAATCAGTCAACATTGGAGGCTTTGCCTTGCCTCCCTGCTAAGAATTCTCAGGCATTTTCAACTGTGAGGCCATATAACAGAAATTAAGTTCATAAAGGCAATTTCCTGTGTAGTTAGCTGTGGTGTTTTGTTTTGTTTTTCCCACCTTTCACCTGCCAGGTGAATAGCTTTATTTATGCACAATGGTCTTAGTAAATAACATGCAAATAGTTTATTGACTTGTACTTTTGTGTGTTTGTAAAAACAAAACAAAAAAAGGGGGGAGGGTAAAGAAATTGAATATGATTAAACTTAGTTTAATTTCAGGAATATTTCAACTGGAGGAATTCAGTTAGGAATCTTCATATATTGACTAAAACTGCAAAGAAGTTAGAAACAACCTAAATGTCTAACAATAGGTAAATGGATAAGTAAGAAATGACAAAGCCACATAATGAACTATCCTATTAATATTTACAAAGAATTTATATAACATATAACAATATGATTTGCAGAGGAAAAATCTCAAAGAGAACATTACAAAATGACAAAAGTAATAGACTTTGAGAGAAGTACCTGTGAAGGATTTTTTTCTCTGTATAACAAAATTTTTAAAGTTTGAACAAATTGTGGCCAATTTCATAATCTGAAAAAAAATCCACTTTTGAAAACAAAAATTCATTCTTAAAATGCATATTTTACAGATCATTTACCACAGTTTATTTAATGATTATAGTACCTGTAGTGCTTTAGAGTTTACACACCACTTTTACATTTATTCTCTATTATCTATTAATAGTTGAGACCTTAGCACACCATTTATTTCAAATCAAGTCAAGCTGATTGTATTTCACTTTTCACAACATGATACTAAACCCAGCAAATGTTTTGATAGAAATAAAATAGTTCCCAAATGTAGTTTTCTTTATGATTGCTCATAAAATGTACATTTTAACTGTAGTAATAAAAAAGCTTATGGAAATTATCATATTGGAAGTGTTTTTAAATCCTCAAGTGCTACATTCCTTCTCTGATTCTCCACATAATATTTTAGCCTTTAAAATGCTCCTTCAAGTCAACACTCAGAACTCCCTCACCTTCTTATTGTTTTGCCCCACCTGTCAAGAAAGAGAAAAAAGAAACTGAATATATCAGGCCTGTTTCCTTCAATAGCTCATCCTTATACACAGATTCAGCTGTGTAATTTTCAGGACTCAAAGCAAATGAAAATACAGGGACTTATTGTTTAATAAAGCAAGAAAAAAGTGCAATTAAAGGTGTTCAAATATAAAAATTTTTCCTTTAAAATTGTATTTCATTACTTATAAATTTATCCATTACTTATAAAATATAGTAGAGGTGATAGAGATATATGAGTAAAACAAACAAACGGTAAAAATATTTTGACATCACAATTTCATAAAATACAATAAAGAACAATACTTTATTAATGTGCTATCTTAATCCCAAGATTTTTTCTAGCTCACTTTCTGAAAATTCATTCATTATGTTGTCAAAAATTTACTTTTAGCAACTTCATTTTCAGTTGAAATAAATGAGAGCAATGTCAACATATAAAATTACAAATAATTTTTTTATCATTTTTAATTCTGAAAAGAATCTTTTTGTTGGTGAAACTGTTATTGGAGCTGTCAACTGTTAATAAGAGTATTTTTTAGCTATAACAACATTGTGATAAATTTCTGATAAATTATTTATAGATAAAAATTTTAGTACATTTTGAGCTAGTGATTCTTGTGGGGCAATTTTCCTAAAAATATTTAACTGCATATAAACCAGCTTTATGTTAAATATGAATTTAATTATATTTAGACAAAGTTGTGAGGGGATCACCCATGATAGGATTTGTGTCTTTATAAGAAGAATGAAAAATATCAGCATTCTTGCTAGTGCCCTCCCTTTCTCCTTCTCTCTTTCCTGTCTCCCCCAACTTCTCTCTCCCTCTTTATCATGCAAAGCACAGCAAGAAGGGGCTATCTACAAACCAGAAATAGATGCCTTCCAAAAACCAAATTGGCTGACACCTTGATCTAGAACTTCACAGTCTCTAAAACTGTGTGAATTAAATGTCTACCATATAGTCTATGGTATTTTGTTATGGCAGACTGAACTGCTAAGACAATGTTTATTTTTACAAAAGCTTCCCTTTCCTAAAATCCCTCCCTTATATTCTGAAGCATCACCTCTCTTGGTTCTGATTTTACCTCCATTCATTCTAATAAGTCTTGGACTCCTTTTCTAATATTATCCTTAAATTGTTTTTCTTCTCCCTTGGCATATTATCTCTGACAATCCCAATGCATAAGATAAAACTGATAAATGTTCACATAATCTCTGAACTCATCTTGAGTCTAAACCTCTCTCTGCTGCTCCAGACCAATAAAATTTATAATTTCTTGGACATCGTCCCTGTGATATCCCTGGATACCTGGACCTCAGTCGGTCTAACAAAAACATATCATCTCTCCTCTGTGTTTGTTACACCTCTGTCCTACAGGTGGTGGCACCAGAATCTAATCACACTCATGTCAGAAAAAGGAATTGTCCTTGACCTCCGCTTTTCCCCATTTTCAATAATTTCCCAGATCTAAGGGATTTTGTATTTTTAGGATTTCTCATCTTTGTCCCCCTTTTTCTTATCTCCAAACTTTCTAACTTAGTTCAGGTATTTGTCATCTTTCCCTTAAACCTCACAAATATTTTTCTTTTGACTATTTTCACTGCTCCAAATGTGTTCCCTATGTAAATTTTGTTGTATGAGTGATCTTTCCAACACAAATCTGCTTGTGTTTCCCCTACCTTAAGACTTTTTGATGACTTCTTATTGCCTGCAAAATAAATACCATTTTACCTAAAAAAAAAAAAAAAAAAAGACTTTCCATAATCTGCTTCTATGTCTTTCTTCAGCCTTATCTCTTATATTCTGTGCTCTATCTATGTCAAACTACTAGCAGTCCTCCAAATCAGTCACTTTGATCATCCATGCTTTTATTTTTCTTTTGCTTAGAAACCTTCTTTTCTCTCACACCTCTTATTCTGCTTGTTTAGGGATTCTCAAATAGTGCATGAGATATGAAAGTACTCATCTTTGGAGCCATCAGGGAAGACCTGGGGTGGCCCAAGGTGGTGAGATACATGCACACTTTCTAACACATTTAATGTGAGATGTGAAACAGAAAGGAGTCAAATGAGTCCAAGGCTTGAAAACTGGAAGGGTGAAATTGCCAGATTAAGGAAGACTAAGTATTTTAAATTTGGAAGGGCAGATAAGATGACAGTTTGGGATATGGAAAGTTTGAGGTACAAATCAGATGCTCAAATGAGGATTTGAATATGAAGTTATATATAAGCCTGTAGTTCAGGGTAGAGATTTGGACTAAGGCAAAAATCTGGGAATCATAAATGTGCACATGACATTTAATGCTATGAAGCTAAAAGGATTACCAAGGAAATGAGTGGAGCTAGAAAGTAGAAGTCCAGGAGTGGGAATGTAGCTTAGTGACAAAGCATTTCCCTAGCATACACAAGGCCCTGGGTTCAATTCCCAGCACTGAATCCCCTTCTACCCAGGAGAAGGAAGAGGGGGAAGAGCAAGAGATTCTGTGGAGTGGTAGTAAGGAAAGACTAATTAGAAAGGGATCAAGAAAAAACTGAAAGAAAGGACTTGAGAACAGGGAATGTTCAACTCTTTCACAATTCTCTTTTAAGGAAAAGAGAAAGAGGTTAATAACCAGTAGAGGAAGTAGAATTTAAAACTGGTATTTTTTTAAATGAGAGAAATTATAGCATGTAATATATATGACACATAACGAAGAAAAGAAAGAAAAATGGAAAAATTAGGAGATAAACAGGATAATTGCTAGAGTGTTGACCATGAGTGGTGAAAATGGATAGGATCTGGAACAAATAGAGGAGTAAGGAACACAGCAAGGGCAGCTCAGTGTCCGAGTACAGGTGCACAGATGCAAAGGGCAGGTGGATCAGTGGGGCCTTAATGAAGTTCTTTCCTGGTTGCTCCTATTCCTCAGCTAAACACAGCAAAGTGGCTAGCTAAGAATGGAAATCAAGGAGAACTTAAAGATTTTAAGAGAGATGAAAAGGTATTGTCACAAGGCAAGGTGAGCGTGACTAGGTGAGAAATATGATTACTGAGTGGAATCATGGGCATCCTTAAACTTAGCAAGCTTAAAATGAAATCAGTTAGGTTGGATGTTTTTATTCTGCCATGTTTGAAAAGAAGGGAGAATATAGAGAGAGTTCCGTCTGAATAGTACTGAGGCTTTGCCAAGTGAACAAGGAAGAGATGAGGGGCCAGAGGTGCTGGCTGTGTTCAAGGGGATAATTATTACTGATCAAGATATTTAAGCTAGACTAGGAGGGGGTTGAAATAGGAATGAAGTTAGAGATATGAAAAGGTTGTGGAGTGGAGTTAAGGATTGTTGGGTTTCAGACACTAAAGGGAATTAGCTAGAAAGTTGGAAGGTGGTGCTCTGAAATTGGGATGTTGAAATTGAAATTATGGTAATGTGGCAGTTTCATGTAAATTATGTAAGTAGAGGGAAAGATCATAAATCATGTAAGTAGAGGGAAAGATCAAAAGAGAAAAAGAAAATGCAAGGTCAGGATATGAGAACATGCATATTGATAATGAAATCATTGCATTTTATGAAAGAACAATATAATTCCTAGATCTTTGATTCATTTTGAGTTGACTTCTGTGCAGGGTCAGAGGGATCCAGTTTCATTCTGTATCTGGATAACTAGTTTTACCAGCACCATTTGTTGAAAAGGCTGTCTTTTCTCCAATCTTTGTTTTTGGCATCTTTGTCAAACAGATGACTATTTACATACTGTGTTTTTTGAAATGACCTTTGACCAAGACACCACCTTACTGTGTTCTCATTAACATATCAGTTGAATGAAATATTGACATAAAAACCTTCCAATGACTTCTGTCACATTTAGAATAAAATCCACCCACTTCAACATTATTTACAAAGGCCTGCATGATCTGTCCTCTCTTCCCCACCCATCCCTTGGACCTTATCTCCTAACTCAGACCCCTCATCACTCTGTTGCCACCCCTCAGGCCTCCTTGCTATTCTTCAGAGAAACCTGGCATACTCTGCTCCCCTCATCCCAGGAAATTTTGCTTGTGTCCTCTGCTTGGAAGTCTTTTTCTCTTAGATCTTTCATGATTTTTCCATCACTTTATACAGATCTCTGTTCCAATCACCTAAAAAATGACCTCTTCTGCCTCTCTTATCTGAAATAAAACCTCTACTATCTCTACCATTCAGGCTTTTTTCCTTGCTTTATTTTTTATTGTAGCATTTGGAGTTATCACTACCTGATCTTGTTTTATATATTTATTTGCTTTCTTACTGTAATATTTTATATATAGATATGTGTAATAGCTAGCTATATATAGATGTATATATGTATTTTTTCCCTTCCCAGTTCCTGGATCACAACCCCCACCTCTGGAATCAGGCCATAGGAACTAGAACTTCTTTTTACCAAAAAGATACTTGCACCTCCATGTTTATTGTGGCACTAGTCACAATAGCCAAAATATGTAATCAACCCAGATGCCTTTCAGCAGATGAATGGATAAAGAAAATATGGTATATCTACACAATGGAATACTACTCATCCACAAAAAAAAAATGAAATCCTGTTATTGCAACAACATGGATGCAATAGGAGAACACTAAGTGAAACCAATCAGACAGTGAAAGATAAATACCACATGTTCTCAGTCTTTTAAGGAAACCAATAAGTTGACTTTGTAGAAGAACAGAGTGGAATACTCATTACTAGAGATGGAGAAGGGCAAGGAGTGAGGAACAAAAAGAAATTAGGAGAGACTTTTAGGGGCTGGGAAGAGTGTTGGTGGGAAGAGTGTTAATGGATGGAGTATACATATATGGAAATATAGCAAATTCCATCAATTTTCCAGTTGATATGTACTAATAATTATAATAATTATTGTTTTAAATATTAACAAAAAAGAAAACAGAATTTCTCTTCTCCAAGATGGGTTACAGAAATCATTCTTCTACCATATTTTTCTCTTAGAGCTGGCTACAAAGAAATTCTCTGACCTACCCTTGTCTGATAGTAGGACATAATATCTTCCTCATTCCAGATGAGGATCCTACTCTATACCCTAGAGGGAGGAATGCTGCGTAGGGAGATCAAGAATGCCAACAAGCCTTACTGAATTTCTCTACTCAATCTATTAGCATTTGCATTTTTGTCCAATCTCATGTTAACATGGTCATGCCTATGCAATGAGGTCTCCATAAAAATTTAAAAGGACAGGGTTTGGAGAACTTCTGAATAGCTGAACATGAGGAGGTTCCTGAAGGGTGGTGTATCCAGAGAAGTCATAAAGGATCTGCACCCCTTTCCACATAACTCACCGTATACATCTCTTCATCTAGATCCTTTGTAGTATCCTCTATAATAATTGAGAAATGAAAACATTTCCCTGAGTTCTATGAAAAGCTTAAACAAATTAATCCAATCAAAGTAGAGTATTATAGGAACCTCAATTTATATTGTCATCTAAAGAGTTGGGCGATAGTCTTGGGTGTACTGAACCCTCAATCTGTGGGATCTGATGTTATATACAAGTAGATAGAGTCAGAATTGGATTAGAGGATACCCAGCTGATATCTACTACAGAATTTATTGCTGGTAGTAGGGAGAGATCCCCACACATATTGAAGTCACATAAGTCTTGTATGTTCATTGTCATGGTATGAGAGCATAGGAAAAACAGGCACTTTGTTTCATCCAACACATTTATCCTCACATTAGAATCTAATCCCCAGCAAGATATGATCTGTACTTTCTTCACTACATTCTAACCCATTTCTGTTATAAGTAGTTTCTCAATAGTAGTTATTTTTTGGGAGGGAAGATAGCCAGCATCTCATTGGGGGGTTCTTCTGCCCAGAGGAGTCCAAGCCACCCTACATCTTAATATCTCAAATAATTAACAAATAATAAAACACAAACACTCAGAAATATATTTACAAACATCAAAGCCCTTGATAGATCTGGTCCATATGGGTTCTTGAACTAGACAAAGAGAAAGTGGCTCCAGTGGTTTATTTAAACAGGACATCAAAGGCAGTGATAAGGTTTCAAGGGTAGATGTCTTGCAATCAGCAGGTTGATTGACATCTTGGCAAGTCTTACCCATCTCAGGTGCTGTGTGGAATCTTAGGAAAGCTTGAGGAGGAAGTTCACCTGCATCTGGTAGTCAGTCCCTGGGTGGGGGTGCCCCCAGAGAGTTCCCAGTGCCATACTTTTCCCCTTAGTAGGCTACAATGCACAACATAGTCCACACTCAGCCCGTAGACGGCTCATGACAGTTATTGAATGAATATTTTCATTGAAAAAGAAAGAAAAATTAAAAGTAGTGGCAGCACCCAACATTCAGAGCTGTCCAACATCTATAGTTGAGCCATGTTATTATACCTATTAGATAAAAATCATCTTAGAGAATGCCACCCTTAGACAAGTTTACTCTGAGATGAGACAAATAAGACCACTACATAATTTTACCTAAGAAAAGACAAAAGTGTTCTTGTCTGAGAGAGTTTAGCTCAGTGGTAGAGCACCTGCCTACCATGCATGAGGCACTGGGTTTGATCCCTAGCACCACAAAAAACAAAATCAAAACCAAACCAAAATGAAACAAAACTAAAACAGAAAAAAGCAAGGTCAATATGCTATTCCCAAAATATTAAACACCTCCTCTCTAGGACACTATGACTCATGGTTTCTTCCTTACAAATTACAGGTTATCCTTATTCTAGTTCTTTAATAAGATCTATAGAGAGACCCAATCACAGAATTGTCCTTCTTTCTGACAACAACAACCATGTAGAGCAAAACCCCTTCCCTTCTTCCTTAGGCCCTCTCCTAATATATTTAACCAATGCATAAATGCTATAGTAAATTCTTGCTAGCACCCTATTATTGAGTGACCCCATGATTCTCCATGGTGCATGTTTTCCCTCACTGCATACACCCAACTTGTTTAACTACATATGTGTTCCTGGTGATCTTGAGCGAAAGACATTAACACAACAAATGAATCAGTCAGTCTTTGCATGTGTAAATTATGAATGATGTTTTCTCTTCTTTATGCTTTCTATTTTTCTGTATTTCCAAAGATTTTGATTAAAAGCAAGCATTATTTTGAAATCAGGATATATTAATACATACATATCTGACAATGAAATTAGTATGGTGTATCAGATAGTATTAGAACCAATAGTGACATTTTATGCCAGAGTATTCATATGCAACTTATTTAACCTTTTTGAATCACACCGCTAAATGGCAGAAAGATATTTTGAGATACCCTGAAGTTTTAATTAAAATTCTTCCAAAGTAATGTGCTTAACTCAACACCATGATGTTCAGGAATGGGGCAGTGCGGTAGTGTTAAAATATTATCATAGACCAACTTTTTTCTACTTAGTATTTTTTGCATGATATTGGACCAATTACTTTAAAACCTTGACTCCTCTATTCTTTATGAATTATGAGTTATTAAAACATCTACTCTGAGAGAGATTTCCTAGGACTCATTGTATAAGTACACATCATTTGGAGCAGCAGGCACCTTCATCCCGTTTCTGTTCAATGGCACTATTAGGAAAGCCATTTATTATTCTGAGTGAGAGATATAAAATTGTCCTACCCTTAAGAAACTCAAAGTGAGTGGGTTAGAGGGAAATGTAAATAGATGGTTAGAATTTTTAATAAGAGATATATATGTCCAAAATACAGAAAAGGTTGTGTTGGGGTAAGGAAAGGTTTTCCAGAAGAGGAATAGTTAAGCATATGAGGAAGAATGAGTAAAAGTAGGACATATATAAGGAGAACATTTTGTACAAAGAAAACATTGACAAACAGCAAATAGTATTATATATTCAAGAAAATATAAGCAATTTAGTTACTGGAGTGAATTGTAGGAGATGGATTAGGAAGTAGAGTGAGGGGTGGCATTGGGAGAAAAGGTAAGAAAAATTTTTAAAAGTGTTTTATTCCACATTCCAGCTATTAAAGGGGATTTCTTCTAAACTCTGTAGAACTCTCCAATATGGTAGCCACTGACCTTATGTGGCTGATTATATTTAAGTTACAATTACTAAAAATAATTTAGTTCCTTGCTCATACTGCTCATATTCCGAGTTCCCCCCCCCCCCATGTAGCTTGTGGCTGCTATCCAGACAGGAGAGATACAGCACATTTTCATCACCACATAAAGTTCTGTAGGGTAGTATGGCTCGAGAGCATCCCTGATAGATGCCTGTTGATCTTCTATTTGAATAGTGGGGACATGGATACTTTCCAAGGTAGCACATTCCATTTTTATACAGATCTACTTGCCAGAACTTATTTTTAAATAATCTAACCCATAATGTATTTCCTTTTCTTTTTCTGCATAAGAATTCCAGCTCTTTGGAGAAATATAAAACAAGCTCACATTTTTCTTTCTTATTGGCTCTTTGTTTATTTTCAAATCATTGCCCTGTCTCCCTCTTCTGTTTTTTTCTCCAGTTCAACCCTCCCAAATTCCTCCAATGTTTTTCCCATGACTGTTTGGAGAGTTTCTGTTCTGGTAGACTTCTTCTATAATTCTCCTAGATTATGTTTTCCTAAATTGAACTCTTTATCTCAATTGTGGTCTGATCAGCAGAAAACAGAACTACTATTTTCCTGTGTTGTAAGCACTTTATTTCCTTATATGGAACCTAAGTTTATTTTGCCTTTGGGTTTTTTTCCTTAAGTATCTATCCTGTTGTGCATATTAAGCTCACTGTCCTTGATATCCCACTTTCTTTTTTAACACAAGTTTTAAAAGTCTCTCTGAACCAGTATCAGACAAGGAACATTTTTTTTAAAATCTCTGATTAATTTCTTCTTGTTGCTGCAATTCTGTTATATACTCTAGGGAAAAATTGGTAAGGAATAGCAGAGGAATAAAAAAAATGTCTCAGCAGAGGTAAAAAATAAGAAATAATATCTTATAATTTATTATTAAATCTGCCTCATTAAAATATTAAATTGGAACCGCCCTGGCCCAGGGCTGCGGAGCCTGCGGAGGCTGCTTCTTGGACCCTGCGCCTATCAGAGCATACACCAAGCACTAAGCAGCAGAATTCCGGCTCCCGGAACTGAGCCCGCGGGGACTGCTTCTTGGAGCTTACACTTATAGGAGCTTACACAGAGCACGGAGTGGCCGAGTTCTGGCTCCCGGAACTTCCCTGGCCCGGGGCTAGGAGCCCGCGGAAACTGCTTCTCGGTCCGGGTCCTGCTGAGGGCCGGTCAGGACTCACCCGTTGCTTTGGTTGCCTGGCAAGGGGAACGAAATGCTGCCATTCGCATAGGATACCAACATGGCAGAGATCTGATGTCAGCAGAAAGCGGCGGAGGAGAGAACTTCATCAATACCAGCGGTGACATAAGCAGTTGGTCTCCTGGTAGGGGGGGTGAGGCACAGTCACCCGAGTCTCCTCAATTTGTCGTCGAGCCAGAGGGGAGGAGCCGGGCCGCCGCCAGCGCCCAGAGTAGGCCCAGCGGCTCGCCAGCGTGGTGACCGCGTGACCCCAATTGGAGAGGGGGCGGAGCGGAGCCGCCACCCGCACCCGCAAGGTGGGCAGACCCGCGACCCAGTGGTACATGGGCGTGGTAGGAGGGGCAGGGCAGAGCCGCCGTTCACGCTGGCAAGGTAAACAGACCTGTGACAGCCTGGCGGGTCAGGCCCAGTGGCCTGCCAGTGTGGTACACACGTCACCCCAACTGGAGTAGGGGCAGAGCAGATCCTTCTGCCACGCCCGGATCAGGCCATGCCGGTGTGGTGGTCACGTGACCCCAATTGGAGTGGGGGCGGAGCGGAACTGCCACCCGTGCCCGCAGGGTGAGCAGACCAGTGATCAAC
The DNA here is from genome assembly GCF_047511675.1 of Marmota flaviventris. Lineage (NCBI taxonomy): Eukaryota > Metazoa > Chordata > Mammalia > Rodentia > Sciuridae > Marmota > Marmota flaviventris. The sequence goes on from NC_092503.1 coordinate 88,232,247, forward strand.
CTGCAGATCAGGCCCAGGGGTCCGCAGGCGTGGTAGGAGGGGCAGGGCAGATCCTGCGGGCAGGCCCGCGCCTCCAAGGTAGGCAGACCTACAACAGACCGGCGGATCAGGCCCAGGAGCCTGCCGGCGTGGTACAAACACCACCCTAATTGGAGTAGTGGCAGAGCAGAGTCGCCGCCCGTGCCAGGAACAGGCCCAGCGTCCTGCAGGCGGGGTAGTCACGCCACCCCAATTGGAGTAGGGGCAGAGCAGAGCCTCCACCCGTGCCCGAAAGGTGGGCAGATCTGCGACCGACCAGCGGGACAGGCCCAGTGGCCTGCCGGTACGACAGACACGTCACCCCATTTGGAGTAGGGGCAGAGTAGAGCCGCCTCCCGCGCCTGCAGGGTAGGCAAACCTGCAACCGACCGGCGGATCAGGCCCGGTGGCCTGCCGGCGTGGTACACTCGTCACCCCAATCGGAGCAGGGGCAGAACAGAGCCGCCACCAGCTCCCAGAACAGGCCCAGTGACCTGCCGGCGTGGTAGCCACGACACCCCAATTGGAATAAGGAGAGAGCAGAGCCGCCGCCCGCACCTTCAGGAAAGATACGCAAGCAGTATGAAAAGACAAGGAAAGAAAGGACCACAAGCAATGCAGGTCAACGCAACTTTAGAAGAGGTAACACCTGCAGCAGATGGAATGTCAGATAAAGAATTCAGGATATACATGCTTCAAATGATCTGGAGTATCAAGGAAGACATTAAACAGCAAAATCAGACAATGAAAGATCACTTCGACAACGAATTACGCAAACAAATCCAGGAAGCAAAGGATCAACTATACAGGGAGATAGAGGTTATAAAAAACAAACAAACAGAAATCCTAGAAATGCAGGAAGCAATAAACCAACTTAAAAACTCAATGGAGAATACTACCAGCAGAGTAGAACACTTAGAAGATAGAACATCAGACAATGAAGACAAAGTATTTCAACTGGAAAAGAACATAGACAGCTCAGCAAGACTGTTAAGTAACCATGAGCAGAACATCCAAGAAATATGGGATAACATTAAGAGACCAAACTTAAGAGTCATTGGGATACAGGAAGGTACAGAGCTCCAAACCAAAGGAATGAGAAGTCTATTCAATGAAATAATACAAGAAAACTTCCCAGACTTGAAGAATGAGACAGAATCCCAAATCCTAGAAGCCTACAGGACGCCGAATGTGCAAAATCATAAGAGATCCACACCTAGACACATTATAATGAAGATGCCCAACATACAGAATAAGGAGAGAATTTTAAAAGCTACAAGAGAAAGGAAGCAGATTACATTTAGGGGTAAGCCAATCAGGATAACAGCTGATCTTTCAACACAGACTCTGAAAGCTAGAAGATCCTGGAATAACATATTTCAAACACTGAAAGAAAATGGGTTCCAACCAAGAATTGTGTATCCAGCGAAATTAAGCTTCAGGATGGAAGATGAAATTAAAACCTTCCACGATAAACAAAAGTTTAAAGAATTCGCAGCTAGAAAACCATCTCTTCAAAACATCCTCGCCAAAGCATTACAGGAAGAGGAAATGGAAAATAACAATGAAAACCAACAGTGGGAGGTAGGACAGTAAAGGGGGGGGGAAATAATCAAAGAGGAAAACAAACCATGTTTAGTAACAGAAATAAACAAATATGGCTGGAAGAACAACCCATATCTCAATAATAACCCTAAATGTTAATGGCTTAAACTCACCAATTAAGAGACACAGGCTAGTAGAATGGATCACAAAACAAGACCCAACAATATGCTGCCTACAGGAGACGCATTTGATAGGAAAAGACATACATAGGCTGAAGGTGAAAGGTTGGGAAAAATCATATCACTCATATGGACTTCGGAAACAAGCAGGAGTGTCCATACTCATATCAAATAAAATAGATTTCAAGCCAAAGTTAATCAAAAGAGATAAAGAGGGACACTACATACTGCTTAAGGGAACCATAAAACAACAAGACATAACAATCATAAATATTTATGCCCCAAACAATGGTGCAGCTATGTTTGTCAAACAAACTCTTCTCAAGTTCAAGAGTCTAATAGACCACCATACCATAATCATGGGAGACTTCAACACACCTCTCTCGCCACTGGACAGATCTTCCAAACAAAAGTTGAATAAGGAAACTATAGAACTCAATAACACTATTCATAACCTAGACCTAATTGACATATATAGAGTATACCACCCAACATCAAGCAGTTACACTTTTTTCTCAGCAGCACATGGATCCTTCTCTAAAATAGATCATATATTATGTCACAGGGCAACTCTTAGACAATATAAAGGAGTAGAGATAATACCATGCATCTTATCTGATCATAATGGAATGAAACTGAAAATCAACGATAAAAGAAGGAAGGAAAAAGCATACATCACTTGGAGAATGAACAATAGGTTACTGAATGATCAATGGGTTATAGAAGACATCAAGGAGGAAATTAAAAAATTCTTAGAGATTAATGAAAACACAGACACAACATATCGGAATCTATGGGACACATTGAAAGCAGTTCTAAGAGGAAAATTCATTGCTTGGAGTTCATTCCTTAAAAAAAGAAAAAACCAACAAATAAATGATCTCATACTTCATCTCAAAATCCTTGAAAAAGAAGAGCAAAACAACAGCAAAAGAAGTAGAAGGCAAGAAATAATTAAAATCAGAGCTGAAATTGATGAAATTGAAACAAAAGAAACAATTGAAAAAATTGACAAAACTAAAAGTTGGTTCTTTGAAAAAATAAACAAAATCGACAGACCCTTAGCCATGCTAGCGAAGAGAAGAAGAGAGAGAACTCAAATTACTAGCATACGGGATGAAAAAGGCAATATCACAACAGACACTTCAGAAATACAGAAGATAATCAAAAACTATTTTGAATCCTTATACTCCAACAAATTAGAAGATAGTGAAGGCATAGATAAATTTCTTAAGTCATATGATCTGCCCAGATTGAGTCAGGAGGATATAGAAAACCTAAACAGACCAATATCAATTGAGGAAATAGAAGAAACCATAAAAAGACTACCAACTAAGAAAAGCCCAGGTCCGGATGGGTATACAGCAGAATTTTACAAAACCTTTAAAGAAGAACTAATACCAATACTTTTCAAGCTACTTCAGGAAATAGAAAAGGAGGGAGAACTTCCAAATTCATTCTATGAGGCCAACATCACCCTGATACCTAAACCAGACAAAGACACTTCAAAGAAAGAAAACTACAGACCAATATCTCTAATGAACCTAGATGCAAAAATCCTCAATAAAATTCTGGCGAATCGGATACAAAAACATATCAAAAAAATTGTACACCATGATCAAGTAGGATTCATCCCTGGGATGCAAGGCTGGTTCAATATACGGAAATCAATAAATGTTATTCACCACATCAATAGACTTAAAAATAAGAACCATATGATCATACAGCATCCCTTTATGTTCAAAGCTCTAGAAAAACTAGGGATAACAGGAACATACCTCAATATTGTAAAAGCAATCTATGCTAAGCCTCAGGCTAGCATCATTCTGAATGGAGAAAAACTGAAGGCATTCCCTCTAAAATCTGGAACAAGACAGGGATGCCCTCTCTCTCCACTTCTGTTCAACATAGTTCTCGAAACATTGGCCAGAGCAATTAGACGAAAGAAATTAAAGGCATCAAAATAGGAAAAGAAGAACTTAAATTATCACTATTTGCAGATGATATGATTCTATACCTAGCAGACCCAAAAGGGTCTACAAAGAAACTATTAGAGCTAATAAATGAATTCAGCAAAGTGGCAGGATATAAAATCAACACGCATAAATCAAAGGCATCCCTGTATATCAGCGACAAATCCTCTGAAATGGAAATGAGGACAACCACTCCATTCACAATATCCTCAAAAAAAAATAAAATACTTGGGAATCAACCTAACAAAAGAGGTGAAAGACTTATACAATGAAAACTACAGAACCCTAAAGAGAGAAATAGAAGAAGATCTTAGAAGATGGAAAAATATACCCTGTTCATGGATAGGCAGAACTAACATCATCAAAATGGCGATATTACCAAAAGTTCTCTATAGGTTTAATGCAATCCAATCAAAATCCCAACGGCATTTCTTGTAGAAATAGAGAAAGCAATCATGAAATTCATATGGAAAAATAAAAGACCCAGAATAGCAAAAACAATGCTAAGCAGGAAGTGTGAATCAGGCGGTATAGCGATACCAGACTTCAAACTATACTACAGAGCAATAGTAACAAAAACAGCATGGTACTGGTACCAAAACAGGCGGGTGGACCAATGGTACAGAATACAGGACACAGAAACCAATCCACAAAACTACAACTTTCTTATATTTGATAAAGGGGCTAAAAACATGCAATGGAGGAAGGATAGCATCTTCAACAAATGGTGCTGGGAAAACTGGAAATCCATATGCAACAAAATGAAACTGAATCCCTTTCTCTCGCCATGCACAAAAGTGAATTCAAAATGGATCAAGGAGCTTGATATCCAATCAGAGACGCGCCGTCTGATAGAAGAAAAAGTTGGCTACGATCTACATACTGTGGGGTCGGGCTCCAAATTCCTCAATAGGACACCCATAGCACAAAAGTTAATAACTAGAATCAACAAATGGGACTTACTTAAACTAAAAAGTTTTTTCTCAGCAAAAGAAACAATAAGAGAGGTAAATAGGGAGCCTACACCCTGGGAACAAATCTTTACTCCTCACACTTCAGATAGAGCCCTAATATCCAGAGTATACAAAGAACTCAAAAAATTAGACAATAAGAGAACAAACAACCCAATCAACAAATGGGCCAAGGACCTGAACAGACACTTCTCAGAGGAGGACATACAGTCAATCAACAAGTACATGAAAAAATGCTCAACATCTCTAGCTGTCAGAGAAATGCAAATCAAAACCACCCTAAGATACCATCTCACTCCAGTAAGATTGGCAGCCATTAAGAAGTCAAACAACAACAAGTGCTGGCGAGGATGTGGGGAAAAGGGTACACTTGTACATTGCTGGTGGGACTGCAGATCGGTGCAGCCAATTTGGAAAGCAGTATGGAGATTTCTTGGAAAGTTGGGAATGGAGCCACCATTTGACCCAGCTATTCCCCTTCTTGGTCTATTCCCTAAAGACCTAAAAAGGGCATGCTACAGGGACACTGCTACATCGATGTTCATAGCAGCACAGTTCACAATAGCAAGACTGTGGAACCAACCTAGATGCCCTTCAATAGACAAATGGATAAAAAAAATGTGGCATTTATACACAATGGAGTATTACTCTGCATTAAAAAATGACAAAATCATAGAATTTACAGGGAAATGGATGGCATTAGAGCAGATTATGCTAAGTGAAGCTAGCCAATCCCTAAAAAACAAATGCCAAATGTCTTCTTTGATATAAGGAGAGTAACTAAGAACAGAGTAGGGATGAAGAGCATGAGAAGAAGATTAACATTTAACAGGGATGAGAGGTGGGACGGAAAGGGAGAGAGAAGGGAAATTGCATGGTAATGGAAGGAGACCCTCAGGGTTATACAGTGGAGGAGGTAGAGAGAGAGGAGGGGAGGGGAGGGGAGAGGTGGGGAGGGGGGAGGGTGGAGGACGGGAAAGGCAGCGGAGCACAACAGACACTAGTATGGCAATTTGTAAATCAATGGATGTGTAACTGATGTGATTCTGCAATCTGGGTATGGGGTGAAGGTGGGAGTTCATAAGCCACTTGAATCAAAGTGTGGAATATGATATGTCAAGAAATTTGTAATGTTTTGAACAACCCACAATAAAAAATTAAAAAAAAAATATTAAATTGGATATAAAAAAGGGAAATGATAACCTTTGGCATAAAATGGTAATAAAATTACCAGATGAAAATAGTCCAACAAAAAAGTGCTACTTTTTCCAATAAATGACATTTAAACTTGGGTTAATGTATGTGCTAAATAATTAAGCACTACTTCTTTGTCATACTAAAGCCTCTTTAGTATGAAAAAATGATAAAAGTTTTCATTAAATTTTGGAGACACAGGTTTATGTGTGAGTGTTGCCCATATATTGCATGGGAATGCATAACCAGTTCCGCTTCTGCACCTGAATGATGCCCTTAGAAATTGCCCAGGACCAGCTGAAGGTAGAAAGGGCATTCACAACCATTAATCTGAGTCATAAGTTATTAAAATGACCTTTTAATTAGGTCATTTCTCCCTACTCTTCCTGTACCAGCCTTTGAAATGACAGTTTTCCTGAAGCAAGATACACAGCAACCATGAATCTCTGAGGTCACAGTAATGTAAGAACCTCAAACCATATCCTAATTATTTCTATACAATTCCATGATCCTAACATTATGTATTTGACAAATATCTTCATCTCAGATATTTGATTAAGAATCCAGTTTACACATTTTAATGAGTAAAAACCAGCAAAGGGAGAAACTACACTAAAACAACAGTGAATCAATGGAGAAATAAATCAAAATGATAGGAAATAAAAATCATATCTCAATAATAATATTGAATGTAAATGGCCTAAACTCATCAATCAAAAGACATAGACTGGCAGACTGGATTAAAAAACAATAATCAATCAACAAGTACATGAAAAAATGCTCACCATCTCTAGCAGTCAGAGAAATGCAAATCAAAACCACCCTAAGATACCATCTCACTCCAGTAAGATTGGCAGCCATTATGAAATCAAACAACAACAAGTGCTGGCGAGGATGTGGGGAAAAGGGTACACTTGTACATTGCTGGTGGGACTGCAAATTGGTGCAGCCAATTTGGAAAGCAGTATAGAGATTTCTTGGAAAGTTGGGAATGGAGCCACCATTTGACCCAGCTATTCCCCTTCTTGGTCTATTCCCTAAAGACCTAAAAAGAGCATGCTACAGGGACACTGCTACATCGATGTTCATAGCAGCTCAATTCACAATAGCAAGACTGTGGAACCAACCCAGATGCCCTTCAATAGATGAATGGATTTAAAAAATGTGGCATTTATACACAATGGAGTATTACTCTGCATTAAAAAATGACAAAATCATAGAATTTGCAGGGAAATGGATGGCACTAGAGCAGATTATGCTAAGTGAAGCTAGCCAATCCCTAAAAAACAAATGCCAAATGTCTTCTTTGATATAAGGAGAGTAACTAAGAACAGAGTAGGGACGAAGAGCATGAGAAGAAGATTAACATTAAACAGAGATGAGAGGTGGGAGGGAAAGGGAGAGAAAAGGGAAATTGCATGGAAATGGAAGGAGACCCTCAGGGTTATACAAAAGAACATACAAGAGGAAATGAGGGGAAAGGGAAAAATAATACAAGGGGGAGAAATGAAGGTCAGTAGAGGGGGTAGAGAGAGAAGAGGGGAGGGGAGGGGAGGGGAGGGGGGATAGTAGAGGATAGGAAAGGTAGCAGAACACGACAGTCACTAGTATGGCAATATGTAAATCAATGGATGTGTAATTGATGTGATTCTGCAATCTGTATATGGGCTAAAAATGGGAGTTCATAACCCACTTGAAGCAAAGTGTGAAAGATGATATATCAAGAACTATGTAATGTTTTGAACAACCAACAATAAAAAAAAACAATAATCAACAATATGCTGTCTCAAAGAGACTCACCTCATAGGCAAATATATCCACAGACTAAAGGCAAAAGGATGGGAAAAAACATCATTCACATGGATATCGTAAACAAGCAGTGGTTTCTAACCTCATATCAGATTAAGTGGACTTCAAGCCAAAGTTAATCAGAAGGGACAAAGAAGGACATTTCATACTGCTTAAGGGAATTATACATAAACAAGACATAACAATCATAAATATTTATTCCCCAAACAGTGGAGCATCTTTGTACATCAAACAAACCATTCTCAATTTCAAGAATCAAATAGATCACAACACAATAATACTGGGTGACTTTAACACATCTCTGTCACAACTGGCTAGATTAAAAAATACAATTAATAACTTAGAGTTAACAGACATATACAGAATATTTCTTCCATCAATGACTGAGTATACTTTCTTCTCAGCAGCACATGGATCTGTCTCTAAAATAGACAACCTCTTGGGCCACAAAGCAATTCTTGGCAAATACAAAAAGTAGAGATAATACTTTGCATCCTATCATATAATAATGGAATGAAATTAGAAATCAATGATAAAATAAAAAATAGAAGCTACTTGAATATGTAGAGACTAAATAATACTCTATTGAATGATAAATGGATAGTCAAAGAAATCAGGCTGAGAAAAAAAATACTTAGAGGTAAATGAAAATAGTGATATGATATATCAAAATCTCTGGGACACTATGAAGGCAATGCTGAGAGGAATGTACATTGCATTGAGCTCATTCATTACAAGAATAGAAAGTCAACAGATAAATAATCTAACATTACATCTCAAAGCCCTAGAAAAAAGATCAACTCCAAAAGCAGTAGAAGACAGGAAATAATTAAAATCAGAGTTGAAATCAATGAAATTGAAACAAAAGAAATGATCCAAAGAATCAACAAAACAAAAAGTTGGTTCTTTGAAAAAAATCAATAAAATTGATAAACCCTTAGCCATGCTAACAAAGAGAAAGAGAAAGAAAACTTAAATTACTAAAATTCACAATGAAAAAGGAAATATCACAATGGACACTATTGAAATACAGATGATAATTAGAACCTATTTTGAAAATTTATGCTCTACTAAAATATAAAAACTTGAAGACATTGACAAATTTTTAGAGACATATGACCTACCCATATTGAATTAGGAGGAAATACAAAATTTAAACAGATCAATTTCAAGCAATGAAATTAAAGATACCAGCAAAAACCTACCAAGAAAGAAAAGTCCAAAACCAGATGGATTCTTAACTGACTTCTACAAGACCTTCAAAGAAGAACGAGCACCAATCCTCCTCAAACTATTCCATGAAGTAGAAAAAGAGGGAACATTTCTAAACTCATTCTATGAAGCTAGTATCATCCAGATACAAAAACCAAACAAAGACATATCAAGGAAAGAAAATTTCAGATCAATATCCCTGATGAACATAGATACAAAAATTATTAATAAATTCTGGCAAATTGCATACAAAACGTATTAAAAAGATTGTGCACCATGATCAAGTGGGGTTCATCCCAGAGATGCAAGGTAGGTTCAACATAATGGAAATCAATAAACATAATTCATCACATCAAATAAAAAACTCAATAGAAATCATCACCAACAGATTAGATTACTTGGAGAACAGAACCTCAGACAATGAAGACAAAATATACGATGTGGAAAATAAATTTGACCACACAATGAAGATGGTAAGAAACCACAAACAGAACATCCAAGAATTATGGACTAACATCAAAAGACCAAATCTAAGATTTATTGGGATACAGGAAGGCACAGAGTTTCAAAACAAAGGAATTCACAATCTCTTCAATGAAATAATATCAGAAAATTTCCCAAAAGTAAAGAATGAATTAGGAAATCAAATACAAGAGGCTTACAGAACACCAAATATACAAAATTACAACAGATCTATACAAAGCACATTATAATGCAAATTACTAGCATACAGAATAAGGATAGAATTTTAAAGGCTGCAAGAGAGAAGAATCAGATTACATATAGGGGGGGACCAATTTGGATCTCAGCAGATTTTTCAGCCCAGACCCTCAAGGCCAGACCCTAAAGTATGTTAAAGTCACCCAGAATTATTGTGTTGTGGTCTATTTGATTCTTGAAGTTGATAAGGGTTTGTTTGATGTACAAAGATGCTCCATTGTTTGGGGAATAAATATTTATGATTGTTATGTCTTGTTGCTGTATGACTCCCTTGAGTAGTATGAAATGTCCTTCTTTAATCTGTTTTCCTTAACTTTGGTTTGAAGTCCACTTTATCTGATGTGAAGGTGGAAACCCCTGCTTGTTTACGAGATCCATGTGAGTGATACGTTTTTCCCCATCCTTTCACCTTTAGTCTGTGGAAGTCTTTTCCTGTGAGATGAGTCTCTTGAAGGGAGGATATTGTTGGGTCTTTTTAAATTTAAATCCAATCTGCCAGTCTATGTCTTTTAATTAATGAGTTTAGGCCATTCACATTTAGGGTTTTTATTGAAATATGTTTTATATTCCCGGTCATTTTGGTTTATTTTTTGGTTTTTAACTTAACTTGATTTCTTTTGATTGGCCTTTCCTTTAGTGTAGTTCCTCCCTTTGCAGATTTTCATTGTTGTTTTTCATTTCCTCCTCTGGACTATTTTGCCAAGAATGTTCTGTAGTTCAGACTTTCTTGCTGTAAATTCTTTTAATTTTTGTTCATCATGGAATGTTTTTATTTTGTCAACAAATCTGAACCTTAATTTTTCTGGATATAAAATTCTTGGTTGGCATTCATTTTCTTTCAGAGCTTGAACCAATCTGGAAAGCAGTATGGAGATGCCTTAGAAAACTTGGAATGGAACCACCATTTGACCAAGCTATCCCACTCCTTGGTCTATACCCAGAGGTCTTAAAATCAGCATACTACATAATGTGGCCACATCAATGTTCATAGCAGCATAATTCACAAGAGCCAAACTGTGGAACCAACTTAGACGCCCTTCAGTAGATGAATGGATAAAGAAACTGTGGTATATATACACACAATGGAGTATTACTCAGCAATAAAAGAGAATAAAACTATGGCCTTTTCAGGTAAATGAATGGAGTTAGAGAATATCACGCTAAGCAAAGTAGGTCAATCCTAAAGAACCAAAGGCCAAATGTTTTCTCTGATAAGTGGATGGTAATCCACAATGGGGTGGGGGTGGGGAGCACATGGGATGAGTGGAGGAAATTTGGATGGGACAAAAGGAAGAAAAGAGGGTGTCTGGGGACAGGAAAGATGGAGGAATGAGACAAACATCATTACCCTATGTACATGTATGATTGCACAAGTGGTGTGATCTTACTTTGGGTACAACCAGAGAAGTCAAAAATTGTGCTCCATTTGTGTATAATGAATTGGAGAGCATTCTGCTATCATGTATAACTGATTAGAATAAATAAATAAATTAAAATATTTTTTAAATAATAATAGATAAAATAGACTTAAAGATAAGTATCACATGATTATCTCAATAGATATGCAGAAAAAGCATTTGACAAAATACAGCATTCATGCATGTTCAAAACACTAGAAAAAGTAGGTATAGGTAAGAACATACTTCAATGTTGTAAAAGTTGTATAAGCTAAACCCAAGGCCAGCGTCATTCTAAATGGAGAAAAAATTTAAAATATTCCCTCTAAAAACTGGAACAATACAGGGAGAGCCTCTTTCATCACTTCTATTCAACATAGTCCTGGAAACTCTAGCCAGAGCAATTAGACAGAAGAAAGAAATTCGAGGGATACAAAATAGGAAAGGAAGAACTCAAACTATACCTATCTGCTGATGACATGATTCTATATTTAGAAAGCCCAAAGAAACTTCACCAGAAAAGTTCTAGAACTCATAAATGAAATCAGGAAATTAGCAGGATACAAAATTAATACTCATAAATCAAATGTGTTCCTATATATCATGAATCAACTGAAAGAGAAATTAGGAAAACTATTACACTCACAATAGCGTCAAAGAAAATAAAAATTTGGGAATCAATATAACAAAAGAGATAAAATACTTCTACAATGCAAATACAGAACACTAAAGAAAGAAATTGAAGAAGAACTTAAAAGATGAAAAGTTCTCCCATGTTCTTGGGATAGGCAAAATTAATATTGTCAAAATGGCCAACCTACCAAAAGCAGTATACAGATTTAATGCAATTCCTATTAAAGTTCTGATGACCTTCTTCACAGAAATAGAAAAAAAACATCATGAAATTCATTTGATAAAATAAGAGGCCCGGAATATCCAAAGAAATCCATAACAAGAAAAGTGAAGCAGGAGGGATCACAATATCAGAACTTGAATTATACTATAGAGCTTTAATAACAAAAATGGCATGGTATTGGCACAAAAACAGACCGGAAGACCAATGGTACAGAATAGAAGACACAGAGACATACCCGCATAAATACAGTTATCTTACACTAGACAAAGGCACCATAGATATACATTGGAGAAAAGAGAGCCTCTTCAACAAATAGTCCTGGGAAAACTGGAAATCCATATGTAATAAAATGAAATTAAACCCCTATCTCTCATCTTGCACAAAACTCAACTCTAAGTGTATCAAAGACTTAGGCATTAGACCAGGGACCCTGCACCTACTAGAAGAAAAAGTGGGCCCAAATCTCCATAATGTTGGCTTAGGAAATAAATTCCTCAACAAGATTCCAAAAGCCCAAGAAGTAAAATTAAGAATCAACAAATGAGATGGTATCAAACTAACAAGCTTTTTCTCAGCAAAGGAACCAATCAAGTATGTGAAAGAGAAAGCCTACAGACTAGAAGAAAATCTTTGCTGCCTACACCTCAGATAGCGCATTACTCTCCAGGATATATAAAGAACACAAAAAATTTAACACCAAAAACCAAAATAACCCAATCAGTAAATGGACAAAACAACTGAACAAGACACTTCCCAGAAGAAATATAATCAGTCAACAAATATATGAAAAAATGTTCAACATCATTAGCAATTAGAGAAATACATCTCACTCTAGTCAGAATGGCAAATACCACGAATACAAGTAACAATAGATGTTAGCGAGGATGTGGGGGAAAGGTCCACTCATACATTGCTGGTGGGACTGCAAAATTGGTACAACTACTCTAGAAAGCAGTAGAGAGATTCCTCAGAAAACTTGGAATGGAACCACCATTTGACCCAACTACCCCACTCCTCAGTTTATACCCAAAGGACTGAAAATCACCATACTATAGTGACGCAGCCACATAAATGTTCATAGCAGCTCAATTCACATTAGCTAAGCTATGGAACCAACCCAGATGCCCTTCAACAATGAATAAACAAAATGTGGTATATATACACAATGGAATATTACTCAGCCATAAAGAAGAATAAAATTATGGCATTTGCCAGTAAATGGATGGAACTGGAGGCTCTTATGCTAATAAGCCAATGCCAAAAAACCAAAGGCTAAATGTTTTCTCTGATATGTTGATGCTGACTCACAATGGGGTGGTGGAGTTTCACTGGATTGAATAAAGGGGAATGAGGGGGAAGTGAGGGAGGGTGTGGGAATGGAAAAGACAATAGAATGAACCCCACATAACTTTCCTATGTTCACATATGAATACACGACCAGTTAACTCCACATCATGTACAACCACAAGAATGGTAAGTTATAGTCCATGTATGTATGATATATCAAAATATATTCTACTTTCATGTATAACCAAAAGGAACATATTTTTTTTTTTTAAACTAACTTTTTTTTTTAATTTTTTAATATTTATTTTTCAAGTATCGGCGGACACAACATCTTTGTTTGTATGTGGTGCATGAGGATCGAACCCGGGCCGCACGCATGCCAGGCAAGTGCGCTACCACTTGAGCCACATCCCCAGCCCCTAGGAACATATTTTTAAAAGTAAAAAAAAAATAAAATTTAAAGGGCTGGGGATATGGCTCAGTGATTAAGTGTCTCTCAGTTCAATACCCAGTACCAAATGAAAAAAAAAAAAAAACCCACATTAATTTCTTAACCCAAAGGTCCTGAAGATATACTCCTATTCTTTCTTCTAATAGTTCATAGTCTTAGCTCCTACACTCAGGTCTATGATCAAGTTTGAAGTATTTTTTTTGTATGTAGTATAAGCAAAAGTTCATTACTTTGCATGTAGATATCCAGTTGATACAGTATCATTTGTTGATTATTCCTTCTCTATGAATTATCTTGTTACCTTGTCAAAAACCAATAGACCATAATGTGAGAGTTTATTTCTGGATTCTTAATTTTTTCCTTTAATATATATGTCTTCTTTATGCCAGTACGACATTGTCTTGATCACTGTTGACTTTTGTAAGATTTGAAATCAAAAAGTATGATTCCTCAAACTTTGTTCTTTTGGATGTTGTTTTTTAATTGTTTTGATTATTTTAGACCCTGAATTTCCACTTGAATTTTAGAATTAGCTTGCCAATGTACTCAGAAAGGGAAGGTAAGATTTTGAAAATGTGTTATTGAATCTATAGATCAATTTGAGGAGTACTGCTGTCTTAACAATATTAACTCTTCTGATCCATGCTTATGGAATAAACTTCCACTTATTTAAGTCTTCTTTAGTTTCTATCAACAATGTTTTATAGTTCTCAAAATACAAGTTTTACACTTCCTTTTAAAAAATGTATTCCTATGTATTATATTCCCTTTGATGCTCTTGTGAGTGAAATTATTCTTAATATTAGTTTGTTCATTGATAATATGTAGAAATATAATTTTTATAATAATATTCACTTTCTATCCTTCAACCATGATGAACTTACTTATTAGTCTTTGCAGGTTTTTACAGATTCCCTGGTATTTTTGGTGATCAAGATCATGTTATCAACAGGTAGAAATACATTATGTCTTTTTTTTTTTTTCCCCATTCTGGATGTCTGTTGTTTTCCCTTCCCTTCCCTTCCTTCCCCCTCCCCTCCCCTCCCCCCTTTCCTTCCCTTCCCCTCCCCTCCCCCCTTTCCTTCCCCTTTTCCCTTTTTCCCTTTTTTTTTTTCCTTTCCCTTTCCCTTTCTTTGCATACCAGAGATTGAACCCAGTCACTGAGCCACATCCCCAGCCCTGTTTATCATTTTGAGACAGGGTCTCACTAAGTTGTTTAGGGCCTTGTTAAATTGCTAAGGCAAGGTTTGAGCTTGTGATCCTCCTGCCTCAGCCTCCTGAACCACTGGGATTATGGAGGTCAAACAATTTAATCTTTGGTGCAAATGCAATACATTTCTTGATTTTTATCTTTTTAATTATGTGGAGTTGAGCAGCCATGGACTCTTCCAATGGTCTAAGTTCTGAATGTCTGGATTGTATTTCCTATTGTTTCTGGCTGTCAACTTGCTGGTAATTTCTGAACACATATGTCTTGTAGAAATTTGTGAAATGCAGCTAGTATTAACCAATATCTTCCCCTAAAACTGCCTTCCATGCTATCATAAGCCATAGTTTTCCTATATATTTTTCCACAGCTTAACATGGAACATCATCTGTGTCCCAGCCTGACATGGATCACTGTGCGCAAAATTTATGCAGCAGGAAATCCTTGAAGCTGGTGCCTGTGTCCTTGTACTCATTATTCTTTGACCAAAGCCTGACTTTCTAGAAAAACTGGATATTCTAGGCTCATCTTATACTTCCTCTGTCTCAGCCCTATAAACAGTCAATTTACTCAAGAACCCTGGTTCCTTGTTATTAGTTCTCACAGGTTTTTGTAGATTCCATGGTATTTTCATATACTTATTGCTACAAGAATGCACTGTTCCTAGACTTTTAGCAGAAAAAAATGTAATACCCACAGCTGTATATCTAGCCAGTTAGTTAGCTATCTCAAAAAACAAATATTCACAAGGATACCTTCCATTCCAATTCAGAACTTCAGTATATATGCTAGCCTTGCCCCTTTCCATATTTCTACCTATTCTCTCTAATAATGAGAATCCTGGCTCCCATTATCATCAACACACTAGCTTATCTGCTCAATTCTTACATTTATAATCAGTCTTGAAGATAATTCAGATTGTCTCTTTATCCCCAGCTCTTCTGGATACACAGACCAGATCAATCAAGCTTCCTCCAGTTTGACTCCATCCTGCTTAAGGCATATCAGATAAGTGCCTAGGCCTAATCAAAGGGAAGAGGTAGGAACCAACTAAGTTTGGGAGACAGTGATACTTGATACTATTAAAAATAATAATATTCTTGGGCTAAAAGTGTTTATGACTGTTGGCACCTTAACAAGACCTTGGGCCCCCAACCTAAGGGCTGTTGATTACCTCAGCAGATGCTAGTCTAGCCTGATTGATACAACAATCTATGAGTGGTGAAGAGGGAAGGGTGGTGAAGAGGGCAGGATAGGGGGCAAAATATTCCCTAAGAGTAATTTCCTGCTCAGTTTTAAGACTGCAAAATTTCTATTCTGAGAGATAGAGAGAGAGAGAGAGAGAGAGAGAGAGAGAGAGAGAATGAGAATGTGTATCTGTCCAAGATGGTTTGAGTATATGTGTGTGTGTGTGTATGTGTGTGTGTGTATGTATATATATACATATATATATAATATCTTTTAAAAGATATATTATTATTAAAGGGGGGATTTACTAAATGCATTCCATTCAAGAACAAAAACCATGTAAAATAATACTCTAGTTTACATATTTAAAAATAATATTAGTTAATAATGATATCATGTTAATTTCAACATTCTCAGAAATTGAGATTTAGAACTACTTGGAGATAATGAACATGTTCATCAGAATTGATGGTTTGCTGTTTAGATTTGAAATGATCACACCAAACATATAAGAGTAATAAATGCCAGTGAAAGCATAGTTTCCAAACTCTGTAGAAACAGTTATTCTATTTATCAGTTCATCAAATAAATAAGTATGTCAGTCTTTCATTTGAAAAGTGTCATTAATTTAATAACTACAAGAAAAAATAAGACCCCAGTCCGGTTTTTGAAAAACTCCCTGGGATGTAGACCAGTAGCTCTCTTGACAGGTACCTATTCACCTTCTCTCAACTTTCTCACCCTGGTAATGGGCATTCTTTCGAAGGAAACTGAATCAATGGAGACTTCCTTCATTGGTTATGTCACTCTATTCCCATCCTGGAGGTTGGAACACTCCGAGTGGTCTTGTGCTCCCCACATTCACCCTCTCTGAGCCTTAGTTTCTTCATCTGTGAAATAAGGGGCTAAGAAATATTAATTCTCAGATTTATTCTGGGTACAAATTTCCATTATTCTTTTACCATTAGGATTATTTATTTCCTTAAGTAAGATCCTCCAGTTCCATCAGAAGTCTTTCCTACTGAAATGATTTGATGAACCTGAATTCTTGGCTTGTACGAATCCAATGGGGAATTCACATGTAGTGCATGTTCTTATTTAGTTAAAGCTAATTCTCAAAGAGCCTCTGAAGAAATTTGTCTCATGAACATAAGAATGCATATAATTAATTAATATACTAGTTATTTTTTTTCTGCTCCTGATCATATTTGGAATTTACAACACAAAGGCAGTGCCTAGTTCTGACTTCTGAACAACTTGACAAGAGCAGGCAGTTCCTTTTCCCCACACTGTTTTTTCTCCTTTCCCTGAGAAGCCTGGCTTCTACTGTGTGAGAATCTGGAACTGATGATGATGCTACCATCTGTCAGAGGGAGTCAGTGGATCTGAGATCCCTGTACCTCTGGGAGCTCTGGTTACTACAGCCTTTGCATACCTCCCTCCACCATCACCCAAAACTCCAATGGTTCCCCCAAAGTATTAGCTCTCCATTAGCATTCTCACCCACAATATCTCCCATCTACAATAGTCCTCAAGATTGTCTTTAAAACGGAAGCAGGTGAATTTAACTTCAGTTGTTGTTTTACTCATTTCTAGATACCATATCCTCATTGCTTTTCATGTGTGCTAAAGCACTGTTTATATTTTTGTATCCTCTGCTGGTATGTTCAGATTTTTTATTTATTTAAATAATGTTAAGTATAACATTGTATTATAACCTACATCTGATCTTTCTACAGGCTGAAGTATGTTTATGTCTAGTTTTGCTTTTATTAATTCTACGGGTATTTATTCAAATTGCCTTATTTTCTTATAGATCTGGTTATCTTTAATTAGTTCTTAGTCACTGTCTTTGAAATCTTATTTGTGAGTTTGTTGGGATTGAGTCTAAATATATCACCTTAGTGAGGTTTTTTGCTTGCTTCTGCACACATGTGGAAAAAATAGCAGTTGGGAAACAATATCATGCCAATTTCATGACTTGGAGTACCTTGGCCTACTGTGCCTTCCCAATCTCTGCAGTGATTTCAATTCCAGTTCAACCTAACCCTAACGGTATAGCCTTTGAAGTCCCAGTAAAATACAGGTAAGGTCTTTTACAAATTGGATGAACATACAACCTGGTTTATTCAGCATGGTCCTAGTTTATGCCTGCTTCTCTAATGTAATTATTAATATACTCATGTATGAGTATATATGTATGTATGTGTGTTTACAAATAAAGAGATTTAGGCTGGGCACAGTGGTACTTGCCTATAATCCCAGCAATTTAAGAGGCTGAGGCAGGAGGATTCCAAGTTGGTGATTGCCTCAATTTGCTGGTGCCTCAACAACTTAGTGAGGCCCCAAGTAACTTAGCAAGACTCTATCTTGTGAGGAGCCACTCCTGAGCTATTTGAGTGTCTTCACTTGGCCTTAGAGCCAAGGAGATTTTGGTTTGGCAAATGCAAGCTATTTTGTGGCTCCTTCCACTTAATGGATTGTGCAATGCACATGACTTCTGTCTTCAGTCAGCTAGGAAGACTAATCTCCTAGCTCAGGAGTTGGGTGTGACCTATTGGGAACTGGATCGCTCACCTCCTACCTTAATTGGCTAACAACATTCTGTAGAAAGTCTTTGAAGTTCCCCCATATAAATAAAGCAAAGGCTGGCTCTCACTTGCTCTCTTTCCAGCCTGGAAGCTCGACCCTTAAGGTCGAAGAGCCATCCTACCCTTGCTCTTAAACCTATCTTCTATGTCTTGTGATTTTTTGCTGTATTTCTCAGCCAGCCCACTCCACGCAGGGGAACCCAGCTTCCGTCACCTGCGTGGGTCGCAGGCAAGAGTATCTCAAAATAAAAAAATAATAATAAAATGGGTTTGGGTTATAGTTAAGTGGTTAAGCACCCCTGGATTCAATTCTTGGTACAAATAAATAAATAAATAAATAGATTCATTATGAAGACTTAACTCATATTATTATTGAGGCTAGGAAATCCCAAAATATGCAGTCAACAAACTGGGAAACCAGAAGAGCTAATGCTATGGTTCCTGTCTGTCTAAAGGCAGGATGAGACTCATGCCCTAGCTCAGACAGGTAGAAAGAGCAAATTCTTCATTACTCACTCTTTTGTTCTGTTCAGGCCTTTGCTGAATTAGATGAGGCCCACCCACACTGTGAAGGCCATCTGCTTACTCAGTCTACAAATACAAATGTTAACCTCATTAAGAAACACCTTCATAGACATACCCAAAATGTGTCTGGGAAACTCATGGCCCAGTCAAATTGGAAAATAAAAGTAATCCCCTTCACTCACTCCCTAGATGTCCTGATTTGTACAGTCAATCATTTCATCTTCCTTAAAGATTCCCCATCTTGGACAGATCCTGGACCTTGACAAATGCATCAGGGCAAAATGGCTTCACTGCTCTCAAATTTCACTTATTGCTCTGTCATTCTCTATTAATTTAATAGCACTTTGAGTCCTTTAAGGTGTGTGTGTGTGTGTTGAGTGTTTAAATTTTATCTGGAGGTTTTCTTTGATTGCACTCAGTGGACAGGTTAGTGAAAAAAAAAATCCACCAGCTAATTACTACCACTATAGATATGTTTGTATCCCTCAGCTGGAACTGGAAACCAGTTCTCCTATAGGAAAGGCAGCATTGTAGATGGATATTTAGTTCTACATGTTTTAAAGCTGCTTTACACATTAAAGTCTCTTTTTGAGAGACTACTTACCCTTAATGCTATTTCAGTGGCAAAATTAATTCCAAGTCCTAAATAACTAACTTAAAACCAAAATGATTGGAGGCAGAGATGACCTTTATGTATATTTCAGTCTCTTAAACTTGTTCTACCTCACATTTTCTTAGAATAAACATTTTGAAATAGTGTAAGAATAAAATTAGATAAAAGATTGTCTGAGTATTATACCTTCCATGTATACAATTCCTTTAGTAATTAAGATTTAAACATCAGTCTCCCAATATGTGCTTTAGTTTATACCAATATTGTTCAAATTAAAACTAAACCCCTGTCTCTCACCATGCACAAAAATCAACTCAAAGTGGATCAAGGAATTTGAATTAGACCTAAGTTGTTGATTGATTATATATTTTCTATTAGACCCTATACCTAATAGAAGAAAAGTAGTCCCAAATCTTCATCCTGTCAGATTAGGCCCCAACATCCTTAACAAGACTCCTAAAGCACAAGAAATAAAATCAAGAATCAATAAATGGGACAGATTCAAACTAAAAATCTTCTTCTTCATAAAAGAAAAATCAATGAGGTGAAGAGACAGCCTACATTTTGGGAGCAAATTTTTGCCACACACGCATTAGGTACAAACTAATCTCCAGAATATATAAAGAACCCAAAAAACTTAGTACCAAAACAAATAAGCAAACAAACAACCCAATCAATAAGTGGGCCAAGGAACTTAACAGACACTTCTCAGAAGAAGATATATAATCAATTAATAAATATAAGAAAAAGTGTTCAACAGCTTTAGTAATTAGAGAAATGCAAATCAAAAATACTCTTCTCATGCCAGTCAGAATGGCAGTTATCAAGAATACAAACAACAATAAATATTGGTGAGGATGTGAGGGGAAAGGCACACTCATACATTGCTGGTGAGACTGCAAGTTCATGCAACCAATCTGGAAAGCAGTATGGAGATGCCTTAGAAAACTTGTAATGGAACCACCATTTGACCCAGCTATCTCATTCCTTGGTCTATACCCAAAGGACTTAAAATCAGCATACTCTAGGAAGATAGCCACATCAATGTTTATAGCAGCACAATTCACAATAGCTAAACTGTGGAAGCAACCCAGATGTCCTTCAATAGATGAATGGATAAAGAAACTGTGGTATATACATGCAATGGAATATTACTCAGCATTAAAAGAGAATAAAACTATGGCATTTGCAGATAAATGGAGATGGAGAATATCATGCTAAGCAAAGTAAGCCAATCCCAAAAAATCAAAGGCTAAAATGTTTTCTCTGATAAGTGTATGCTGATCCATAATGGGGGGGAGGGCATGGGGAAAATGGAGGAACTTTGATAGGGCAAAGGGGAAGGAGGAGAGAGGAGAGGCTATGGGGGCAGAAAAGATGGTGGAATGAGATAGACATTATTAGCCTAGGTACATGTATGACTGCACATATAGTGCAATGCTATATCATGTACAATCAGAGAAATGAAAAGTTGTGCTGCAATTGTCTACAATGAATCAAAATGCTGTCATGTACACCTAATTAAAATAAATAAATAAGTAAATTTTAAAAAAATCTACAGCTTATGGTTAGGATCTAATAGCTATGATTCTAAAATACATGTTACCCTCATTATTCATCCTTCTTTGAATATATAGTCTCATTACTCAAGAAATATATCTGCCTGATTCTGGTTCTACCCTACAACAATAGACTTCAGGTGCTGCTCTCTGTTCTTAACAGAATCCAGGCATCATCTCATGGTTCCCACCCTACCTCCTTTCTTCTTTTATATTCTTTAACATAATTTATTGGGATTCTGTTAGGCTGATACAGCTCCTGCGCCTTGGGTTCTTAGTAGGCAAACCAAAACTCAACTCAGAGTGAATGGCCATACCCTGACCAATCAGAAAGCACCAACTAGCCTCTAATTAGGAACTATCCCCTTAAGCCAATCAAATATATATTTTTTTCTTTCCTGAATACCTTTATAAAAATTTTCAGGGATAGGGATGTAGCTCAGTGGTAGAGTACATGCTTAGTTATATACAAGGCCCTGAATTCAATCCCCAGTACCAAATAAATAATAAAAACATGCATACACACATTTAGAATAAAAGTTTTTCCCTGTACCTTCTCTTTAGAGTCCTGAACTGCCTGTGGTTTGGTGTTTCCTAATTCATGAATTGCTGTCTGCTCAAATTATCTCTTTAAAATTTTAATGTCCCTAAGTTTATCTATTCGACACATTTTATTAGGTTATGGATAATAAAGCTTTAGTTGAACCAGTCAGTGAACCACAATAATTTTGCCTGGACTGGCTATGGATAATTTTAGACATTGGATCAGGCAAAGCTTTGGGGTAGAAGTATTCATACACACTTATTCATTTTTAATTAATTAAAAAATTCTCACACACATACACATACATAAGTACACATATACTTTTTTTTTTTTTTTTGAGTAAAGATCTTGCTATGTTGTCTCATTTGCCTTCTAACTCTTGGGCATAAGAAATCTTGCCTCAGCCTCCCAAGTAGCTGGGACTAAACTGTTTAATGACCTTCTTTCTTTTTAATTTTAATTTTTGGTACTAGCCATTGAACCTAGAAGCCCTTTACCACTGAGCTACATCCCACCCCCTTTTTATTTTCTATTTTGAGACAGGGTCTTGTCAAATTGCCCAGGCTAGTCTTAAACTTGTGATCCTCCTGACTTAGCCTCTCAAGTAGAGTTTCCATGGCATTCTATTAAGATGGAAGTGAAAGGCAATTTCCTACAGCCCAATATTCTCATTGTTTTAAAGGAAAATAAATTTTAAAGCATTCTAATAAAGTGATTTGACAGTATCTTATTGAAAATTAATTATATTGTCAAAGTACTTAATATTTGTATTTTATAAATACAGTTTGCCTGTTATTGCCTTACTTCCTTGGATTTTTTTCCTTCTGCAACTGAGAAGCTGCTTTGATTACAGAACAGTATACAGAGGTTTCCATTTTGGCTCTGAGTAGGAGGTTGCTATTTATATGATTCAAAAAATTGTAGACAGATTTTAGTTTTTAAACTAAGGAGAAATCAGAGTGGTGATATGTCAAATGAATTCAAGCAGAAATGGAGCACTCTTTGATTCTTATGTAACAAGAAGGAAAAAAAATCCAGAACTCCAACCTCCCATATTCTCAGCCCCTGGGGACTTACTCGAGAGAAGAGGAGCACATTTTTCTATCCCTTTCTCATTGCTTATAAAGGACTGGTAGGGAAATAATTTCTTCCTACAAATTTTTATTAAAAAATTATAACTTCAACTTTTTAAATTATTAATCCTTCTGACTAAGAGTACATGGAACTTTTGATTAGAGATAACTTAGGGTTTTTGCCTATGTACATAAGTGTTTCAATTGTCAAAAGAAAAAAAAGAGATAAAATTGAGGGTAGAATGCTAGCAACTGTGGAAAGTAAATAAAACAATGAGATACTTGCTGAGATAAACTAGTCAGTAAGAAATGGCTGGAGATAGGGATGGCTCACAGAAATGCCAAGTATAATTGTCTGAATATGCTCCCATGCACTCAGGTGCAGAATTGCCAAATCATTCCCCCAACATACTATTTGGGGAGGTGGGAGTGGAGTGTGGGAGTTTCTAAATACTTGCACAATCTGGAAATTTGGGGGAGGGTCTCTGGTCTTCAGTTGGTTGCTACTGAGGATAGATAATGATTACCATCAAGCCTGCCTTACCCATTCAAAGGCTAGTGACTAACTTGTCCATACTAGGTTTGATACAGTGATCTTGGGCCATGATCTTGTCATGGGTTGAATTGTAGACCTCTCCCAAAAAGATGTGTTGAGGCCCTAACCTCTGGTACTCCAAATGTGACTTTATTTGGTAAAAGAGTCTTTGCAGATATAATTTGTTAAGATGAGAAAGGTCAAACTGGAGTAGAGTAGGTCCCTAATCTATGACAGGTGTCCTTATTAGAAAATGTCCATGTGAAGACAGAGATACTCAGGAAGAATGCTTTGTGACTATAAAGGCAGAAATTAGAGTTGTACATGTGCAAACCAAGGAATTCCATGGATCTAGCATGTCATCAGAAGTAAGAAGAGGCAAGAAAGAAATCCCTTCTAGATTTCAGAGGGACAATGGTTCTACCAACACTATTTTTTTTTTTTTTTTTTGGTACTGAGGTTGAACCCAGAGGCACTTTATCACTGAGCTACATCCCCAATTCTTTTTTAGTTTTTTATTTTGAGAGAGGGACTTACTAAGTTGCCTCAGCTGGCCCTGAAATTATGATCCTCCTGTTTCGATCTCCCAAGTCACTGGGATTACAGGTGTATACCACCTGCCCAGCTGCTTCTGCCAACATCTTGATTTTAGACTATTAAAACTTTCAGAACTATGAGACAAAATATTTATGTTGTTTAAAGCATCCCAGTTTGTGGTACTTTATTATGGCAGTCCTAGGAAAGTAACACAGATCTCAAGGCTATGGTATTTAACATTTAGTTACCAGGTATCGCCACTCCATCATCCCCTTGGAAGTTGTTACAACAGGGGTAACATCTGGGGGTGGGGTATGAATATGCCATACTCCTTCTTTAAGCCAAAGCTTGAGTCTTCTTCCTTTTTCCTTCAGTAGTGGCCCAGCTTATTCTCCCTCAAAGGATGTAGTCACAACAGCTATTTACTTGTTTAGTGGAGTTACGGGGAACGTAAAAAGACCTCAGATCTTAAAAACACAATATGTTTCTCTTTCTTATATTAGTGAGAGGGATCAAGAAATTATTCCTTCCTTGTGAGGTTATAGTGATTGAAGGAAATCAGTAACATCAAGAAAAGAGCCCACTGATTTTTTTCCTTAATAATTTACCCTGCTGTGTTAGTATGCTAATGTTCACTGCTCTGTGCTTGTCCCAAAGACAATCTCAGTTGTCCCAAACCTTTACTGGAAGGTTTGCATGAGCAACAGGGGGTATAAGAGACATAGAGGTATAGGAAAGTATGACCTTCTATCAACATCCTTGATGCCCTGGCCACTACATCAACATCAGCAGCCCACCCAGAGGAAATGGATGGTGGAAAAGTGGGCAGGGCTATGAGCTACAGATGAGAAAGGAGGACACATCTTCACTGAGGACTGACTCATACAATGTCCTGTTACAAAACCCCCTTTTGGGCATGCTGGTGTAAGGCAACCCTCAGGGGGATGAAGGAGTATTCATTTGGGTTACAGTTACATTTTAAAGTTGGCATGTGACTATTTGAAAGACTGTACCTGAATATTGGGAAACTATGAGAGATTTATTAAAGGAACAGGACACTCCCAAAGAATCTCGTCTCCACTTTTCCAGAGGAAATGAACTGGAAATATAATGCATAATCAAAGAGAACTGAACTGATGGTAATAACAATCTTCCTGAATGCAAAAGATAAAATTTTCAATATATTCCCTAAAATCCATGAAATCATTGCCTTTGATCTTCAAGAGTAATCTATAAAACTGCAGAAGTGAGAACCAAGAGTTACCAGCCTACTTATAAAATGTTTAAATTCCATGTAATTTAAAAAAAAAAATCTATGTAATTTTAAGTCTAAAATATATTCCTTGAAATAAATGACTACAGACATAATATTCCTCACTTAAGATATAACAAAACCTTAAGAGAACAAGATCTCTTCCCCCTTTTTTTTCTTTTGACTTGCAATCAGATCAGTTGGTTCTTTCTGAGAAAACAACATGATTTTTTAAAAAATTTAATTAATTTCTAGTATCTCTGACCAGTGCTTTCTTCATGCTGACAACCCCTCCTTCTAACCACCCAACCCAGTCAGGCTGCCCTGCTAGGGATGCATTTTCTAAAATTTGCTTTAACTCCTTTACATCAAAACTTATACATCTGGGCTGGATGTGGATATGGTGGTACACACCTATAAACCCAGCTACTTGGGAGACTGAGCCAGGAGGATTGCAAGTTTGAGGTCAACCTGGGCAACTTAGTGAAACTCTGTCTCAAAATAAAAAAAGGCGGGGCTAGGGATATAACTTGTGGTAAGGAGCCCTTGGATTCAATCCTCAGTACTAAATATATATAGTTGTAGATATAGATATATAATGCCCATTACTAAATACATGCTCACATACAAACAGTTTGGGACTGCTTCAGAATATCTCAGAGAGAAGAAAAAGTGTGTGTAAGAAGATAAATTAAACAAAATTAATAACTTGATAAATTTTGATAATTCTTAAAACTTGGGTGATGAGAAAATATTCTTTCTACTTTGGTATATTTTAAATTTTCCATAATAAAAGCTTATTCAACAATACAAAAATTACACATCTGGTCTAGTTCCATTGACGATTCCTTAATGCCAAGAGGTAATGAATATATTAATATAATTAGCACATTCTAATGAGTTACACATGTTAACTTGCATCTTAATATCTTAAACTGCATCTAGAAGGACAATTGGAATTGAGTCTAATGTGATGAATATTATAAAAGTTAGGGGGAAAAGTTTGGGGAAAAAAAGTTTTGGAAAAGGGCTTAGATTAAATCATGGTATATAGGTCTTGAACAGATTCTGAGCATGACCTAAAAATTGTATTTTGTACTCATATTTTAAAGGCAAAAATAGGAAATGTCTTATGCTTCAATTACTGAAATAGTTATACCATTTCACACCTCAGCATCTTTCCTGTGACCTGACCCTGGAGTGGTGTCCTATCTCACTTGATTGCCTCCAGTGGGAATAGCGTGGAAGTGGAGGTGGGAGGTTTGGCAAGAAATTAGCAGCAGCTCATTTACCTACTAGTGATCATCTCAGTCAGGCTGCAGCATGCCAGAAGAGGCAGCTTTGCTTCAGCAGAATATCTGAAAATGTCAGTCTTATTCCTTTTCTGCAATTATTTTTACCCTTTACATTTTCATTATTCTGAATTTTGGAAAGTATCTGAATGTGGAAATGAGTCCAGTTTTTTTTCTTTATTCTGTTATTTTGGCATTTGCTGTACCTGTAAATTAATTCCCATTTGTAGTAAATTATTTTTTATTTCTCAATAAAAATTAAACACAAATAATTTGGTATGTTCTAAATGAATTGAATGGTTTTAAAAAGTATATGGGGTCAGGTTTACATAGTTGAGCTTGTGGCTCAACTTACATGCTTATAAAATGATATTAAAGCTAGTCTCAGGCATTTTGAGAATATGTTTGTTACTAGTTAAAATTCTTCCTAACTTGACACTTCCAGCTCTCTCCAGCCCTTTCTACTTCTTTCATGCAGCACCTTAGCTTGACCTGCCCTAGCCTCATCTTTCTCAACCATATTCTGCCATTTGTTTTGTTTTGTTTCAGACAGTATCTCACTATGTTGGCCAGGCTGGTCTCAAACTCCTCAGCCTCCTAAGTAGCTGGGACTATATAGGTTCACACCACTATACCTGACTGGTAATCAATTTAACCCTGCAACTCAAAGTGGTACTTTTTGCTAGGTTTCTCATATTGACATTAAAAATCTCAGAAGTTTCCAAAACTTTAATTAATTTGAGTGATTTTGAAAAATAATGCATTTTTATTAAATAAATTCCTACAAGTTTTGGGACAACACATTTTTATAATTTAAAGTCTAAAAACTACTTCTAATAGTTTCTAAATTAAGACAAGTAGCATTATATATTATGTCCAAGTGTTCTTTGACTTAGAATTATTTATTCCATATTACTTGAGGGGCCCATTTGGCTCAGTTCTAGAATACTTAGCTCAATACTTAGATAACTATTATTAGAGTATCCTGTCAAAGAAGTAAATAAATCTTTCTGAATGGTGATTGAGACTCAGGCTGTGGAGCTAGGGTTGTGGCTCAGTGGTAGAGCGCTTGCCTAGCATGTGTGAGGCACTAGGGTTCAATTCTTAGCACCACATATAAACAAATAAATAAATAAAGGTTTACCAACATCTAAAAAAAATTTCTAAAAGAGGACTCTTACTGTGGGAAGTAGAAAGAAGTTCAGTCAACAGGCTTAACATAGTATACAAAATTATAACAATAAGAAATAGGTATTAGAGTACACATTTGTGGCTCCACAGACTTAACCCTTGATGATCAATAGGGAAAAAATGGCTCTAAGTAGTAGGACTTAGTTTCTCTTAAGAGAGACCATGACAAAGAGTTTGGCAGAGTGTATCTCCAAGGTATTTTACATACAAATAATAAAAATAAGGACCCAGTTACTCAAATTACGAGAAAAGATGGGGACAAGGTCTTAAAACCAGTGTAATCATTGCTCTAGAAATTCAAAGTCCAGTTCTTTGGTAATAGAACTTGAATACTTCATCAGTTTTCTATATTGCTGCCTAAAGAATTACCACAAATGTAACAACTTAGACCTGCAAAAATTTATTATTTCACAATTTCCTTGGGTCAGGAATACCATTTAGTTGCATCTTTTGTTTAAGGTTTCATTAGACTGAAATCAAGGTGTTGACTCAGCTAAGACTTCCTTTGAGCCTGAAGTCCTTTTCTAATCTCATTCAAGTAGTTGTCAGAATTCAGGACCTTGCATTTTGCAGGACTGATTTTTTTTTTTTTTTTTTTTTTTTTTGCTGGCTGTCAGGTGGGGATCACTCTCAGTTCCTACAGACCATCTTCAGGTCCTAGCCAAATATAACACTCACAGCACACAGTTACTTGTTCAAAGCCAGGAGAATCTTCCTCTGGTTGGCTATGGGTGGTGACAGAGAGTCATATGAAAAGTAGAATGATCTCCAGACTATCTTATCACTTTTGCCATATAATTCAGCCTAATCAGGAAAATGACTACCTCATCACATTCACAGATCCTACCCTCCCTGAAGGGGGATGGAATTACACAGTTTGTAGTCACCAGGGGGAGGGAATTGTGGGTGCCATTGTAGGATTCTGCTTACCACAAATACTGAATTATTTTATAATGAGAAAACATCTATTAACTGCATAATATATCTCTAGTATTCTGATAAAACTGGGGGAACAAAACTAAATAAAATGAATCAGAAATACAAAGATAGATAAGAAAGTCCACAACCTAATGGAGGACACAGACTTGAAAGTTAATTATAAAGTAAATTACTATGTCTTTAAGTTGAAGGTGTAAACGACACAGAAAGGAGATGAAATATAGGAAAGAGGAGGGCATTTAAGGTAGAAGCACATGATCTATCAAGATATGAAGGTATTGGAAAACTGTTTTGAGAGGCTGCAAGTAGTGGGGTTTGACTAGAATGGAGGGGAACTATAGAGGAGAGACCTGAACAGATGTTAAGGGACAGACTAAGAAGGGACACAGAATGTACATTTCATCATAGGCTGGGACCACAAGGAATTTGTGAAGAAACATTAATAAATTAAGGTCACAGAAACCAAGTTATACAAAGAAAAAAAATTGTACCTTATGATAAGACTTCTGCATAAACAACTGAAAAAAGTCTCATGCAAATTGATAACAAAAAGACCAACATCCAATAAAGACAGCAAAATACAAGAAAAATAAATTAGCAGAAGATGTTTCCAAAAGGCTAATAACCAGGAAAAAAAATTCAACCTCACTTGTGACTTGTGTTAAACAGCACTTGTGGAAGTGAAGATTAAAATTTCAAAATACCAGTTTTGGCTATGAATCTATTAGTATAACAGCTAATACTAAAGGATAATAAATATAGATAATTTTTGTTTTCTTCTTTTGTTTTTCTTTTCTAAATTTTCCTCAGTTAGCTCATATTACTTCTTAATAACTTTCTTTTTATAAGTAATATATTCATTTGTTTTTGTTTTTTTTTAAATAGAGCTCCTAAAGGAAAACAACAGTCCCTGTCTAGGCAATTCACTCCCAGAAGCAAAAATTTAGAGTGCTTCTATTTGATTCTTCTGTATTTAGTTCCATATTTCTAAATACTATATGTATATTACTCTGGATATATCAATTTTAGTAATTATCTATTGATGTATTATTAATGATTTATAGATTCAGCTCTTTAACACTATTATTCTCAGCCTACTTCTTTCCAAAACCTCTTAATCACAGGTCTGCCATAACGAGAAAAGTAGGGAGTTAGAAGTCTCCATCTGGAACTGTTTGATGCAAGAATACCCTACCACAGCTGATGTCACTGCTATCACTGTCCCTTGATTCCACAAAGCTAGTGACTAGATACTAGATTGCTGCTGTAGATAAGTCCAAAGTCTTCACAGCTGTTCCAGCCAGCCATAAAAACGAACAGCAGGAAAACAGCCCTGCCTCACATTCCCTTTTAAACTGCAACAAGTGCACCTAATTGACAGAACTTTTGCACACAGCACTTTGACTAGAAATGTAATTTCTGGGGGCTGGGGTTGTGGCTCAGCGGTAGAGCACTCACCTGGCACCTGAGAGGCCCTGGGTTCCATCCTCGGCACCACATATAAATAAATAAAACAAGTGTACTGTGTCCAACTACAAATAAAAAATAAATATACATAAAAAAAGAAATGTAGTTTCTGGCATTCTAACTCCTACAAAATGGAAACGTTCCCCAGATAGGTGGAATAGAGGACAAAGGCTAACCTACACAATTACTACAGTACAGATGTACAAAAGGGCAGTGTTCTGTATAACATCCATAGGAGGATGAGGAGTAGCTATAATGACCTGGGATGGTCAGTGTGTTATGGTTCTCCAGAGAAATAGAACCAGTAGATCAGATATAGATACTTAAGAGAGTATTTGTTACAGAAATTGCTTCCAGTGATTGGGGAGGCAGAGAAGTCCTATGATATGCCATCTGCAAGTTGGAGAACCAAGGAAGATTATTATTTCTGAGTCTGAAGACTTGAGAACTTGAGGATGTGAGGCACTGGGGTAAGTCCCAGAATCTGAAAGTTCAAGAATCTATAATTCTGATTCTTCTCTGGGCAGAAGATGACAGATGTCCCAGTTCCAGAAGAGCCACTCCCTTCTCTGCCTTTTTGTTCTATCCAGGCCCTCAACAAATTAGATGATGCCAGCCCACACTGATGAAGGCAGATCTTTACTCAGTTTACTGATTCAAGTGTTAACTTCTTCTAGAAACACCTCACAGACACACCCAGAAATAATACTTTACCAGCTATCTGGGGATCCCAGTCAAGTCAACACCTAAAATTAAATATCAGAATTAATTAACTGGAAAAGCATTGAATGTATGACATAACTGGTTTGTTTGTTTTATTTTGAAGGAAAGAGGGCATTTCTCTTACCTAATTTATACCTAGCTTTATTTCACAAAGAATTGGAGGAAAAGAAAAGAGATGAAGTGATGATAGAAAAGGCAGGAGGTATTATAGTCAGCATCAAACTACATACTGTGAAATAAAAAGATACGGATTGTTTTGCCTAGTTGAACATTTGGTATATAGGTATGGATGATGATAGAGGGTTGTGACTCATATAATGAAAGGTTCAGATTTGATATGAGACACCCACTCAGAAGTCCTGACATTTTTGAGCAGAATAAAAATGAGAGAATAACTATCAAAACAAAATCTTATATGAGCATTTTAGAAAATAAGGAATCCAGCTGAGTCATTGACTTGGGATGAGACAAAATATGAAACTTTTCTGGCAAATAAAGAATCCAAATTTTATATACCTTTACAGTTGTAGATTCCAATTTGAATAGTGTGATCTCCTGTGCTAAAGAATATAAAGTGCTTTAAAATAATGGTTACAGTCCACATTCTATAACATCTCAGTGTATAAATTTTTATTTTTTCCCCCCAAAGGGGACACTTACAGACAAGTCCTGTAACAAACAACCCTAGTTTTCCCTTTGCGCATGTTGTCCACTTCCAATATTGTAAGTTGCTTTTAAAAGCGTTCTTGATTTTCATCTTCTCACATCTGCATCAACAAACTCCCTTCTTAATATATGACTCCATTTTACTAGAAATAGTTGATTAAGAGTACTTGAGGTTTCATGTCTTCAGACAAGCTTCTGCTTGCTGAAGTTAAGAAGTATAGGTCCTAAACATATCTAAATCTTATTTTAAAAGAATATAGGATGGGGGCTGGGGTTGTTGCTAAGTGGTAGATCACTTGCCTTGCATGTGTGAGGCACTGGGTTCAATTCTCAGCACCGTGTATAAACAAATGAATAAAATAAAGGTCTATTAACAACTAAAAGGAAAAAAAAAGAATATAGGATGCTCAGAAAGACCCTATCTCTAAATAAAATATTAAAAAGGGCTGGGGTGGGGGTGGCTTAGTGCTTAAGCATACCTGAATTCAATCCCTGGTACAAAAAAAAAGAGTAAAAAAATATAGGATATTCATGTTAATTAATCAATGCTATGTAAAAGACACAAGAATAAATTATAGGCTCAAATCCCCAATCTTTATGGAAGCATTCTTCAAATACGCAGAAATATATAGATGTTTAGCATGTTATAAGGATTAAATCTTATTTTTACATTTACATATTATATTTTATATATTTTACACATCTGTATTGTATGCTCCAATCAAACTGATTCTGAACTAGTTTTCTTGGATGAATGGTAGTGGACAAATAACATTATGTATGCCCCCAACCATATCTATACATGATAGTTCCACTAAAATGTAGTTGATGTTAAATTTTAATGAACTGTCCATAATGAAAAGTTTTATTTTATTTTTTTCCACTGAGAATTTAACCCCAGTACTTTACCTCTAAGCTACATCCTTTACCATTTTTATTTTGAGATAGGGTCTCACTAAGTTGCTTAAGCTGGTCTTGAACTTGTGATCCTCCTGTCTCAGCCTCCCAAGTGTGCCACAGTGCCTGGCTAATTTTGCCCTTTCTGAAGATTATCAAAATACTCAAGGAGCCATGTTGCTTATGACCTAATAATAATAATAAATCCATTACATTTTAAATTTTCGTATAGATTTGATTAATTATTATAGAGAATTTATATTTTCCCCACTAAGGAGGAGAGATGCAAAAAATAGCATGTTAGAACCAAGACCAAGTGTCATGAAGGAGTGTCATAAAGATCTATTTCAACAAAAATCTTAAGGAAAAAGAACAAAATGTCCACAGAACACAAATACTGAATACTTACTAAATCAATATTTCTTAGTTTCCTAAATACACTCCATTATTGTTTATATATGGTTTGAATGTGACCCTCAAGTTTTCAAGCTTGATCCCCAGTGTGGTGATGTCAAGGTGGTGGGACCCAGGAGATCCTTAGGTCAATTGGGATGTGCCCACAGAAGGGATTAACATACTGCTTGTGAGACCCCAGTCACTCTGGCTTCCTATTTTGCCGTGTGATCTTTTTCTTCCACACATGCATGTGCTCCCTGACGACACAGACAGGGGTCCCTCACAAGAGCCAGTTCCATGCTGTTTAGAGTTTCAGCCTCCAAAACTCTTGAGTTAAATAAAACTCTTCTCTTCACAAATTATCCAAACTCAGGTATTTCTTTATAGCAATGGAAAACTAATACAGGTTCATATTCATGTGTAGTTAAATAATTTTATAATTCATTCATTGAAGCCTGTCTGAGCTTAGAGAAGTCTAAGAGAGGCAGAGAGCTTAATTCTAGTGGTTATGCAGAGGATGGCCACCAAAAGTGCTCTTCTTAGTTCAGGAATGGCTTAGGAATTTTTATATATCCATAAATCTTCTTTATATCAATCCACTTGCTTTTTATCTTCTTGATTAATGTCCATGGAAGACTTACATATGTCAAGGTCTAAACATATTTGATTAGGAAATGTACTAAATAACAAATGTCCCATTAAATGGTGAAAATCCAGGTCTCTGAAGTTTTACCAAAACTCCTAAAAGAGACAGCCTCTTGAGTGAAGTAAAGTCACCTATAATGCACTTAAGTCTTCAGTTTGTTTCATTTATTGTCCAATATACAGAGCCTAGCAGACTATACCAGATAATCAATACTGATTAAATGAATGAAATTATCAGATACTCTTAATTGTACTTCTAATTGATTAATCAGTGTTTGTTAACTAAGAGCTCACTGTCCTGTCCTGTTAGGAAATTATCACTCATTATTATTAACTGCTATTATGAAGTCTTTTCATTTGTTATTCAGTAGCAGAAGATGGCTTTAGGACTGATCCTCTGAGTTAAATAACAGATATTATATTTGGACACACAGTAAGTCCAGCAACTGACATCAAAGAAAAAAAATGCTGAACATAATTCAGTTCAATCAAAACACCAAATATGAACATGGCTCCATGGTGTAAGCACTGTACATAAAGTCTCAACCTATAGTTTTCCAAAAATTCCACAAGTAATGTAAAATGAAAGTCTTTAAACTATTATTGCACTAGAAAAAGCCACAAGCTTTGTGTGACATTTTTCTGAAAACCTGTCTATAAGTTATTCTTTTAAAATTATCCATGTTAATTTGGGTTCTGTAAGAAACAGATGGCAAGATAGGATTTCATCTGAAAGAGTTTTATTGAAGGAGACATCTGTGAACTATAAAGAGGAAGAGTAGGCATGGTCTGACACCAGTGAAAAGGAGAGTAAAAGAATGGAGAATTGGGTGAAATCTCAGAGAACAGCACAGTCTAAAGAAAATTCTGGGTGAGTTAATGGAGTCCTTCATCCAATGCTACCCATTATCGGGGGTTTGGATGCAGCATTAATAACCCTGCCATACTCATTCATTGACTGGAAAAGTAAGAACACAGTGGCAGATCCCATGGAGATAGCAGCTGAGGTCTGAGTCCACTCTGCTTCCCACAGGACGATGTTTGAGTGATACATTTCCCAGGGCTGTCATATCTTTGTAAGTACCAAAGTCTTCAAGTTTTTTCATTAATATTTGGTGGATACAAAGACCATAAATCATGCCACCAATTTTACCTGTACTATTTGATTACCATTATGAAACACATTATTAAGAGAGGCTAAGATTTCTATTATCTTAATATGATTTTGATTGTTTATGTATATTTGCTTTAAAAAGTATTTGAATTGTCTTTATCACATATCATGATAGTTAATATAGAACACAAGCAATATTTTATTGATATTTTACAATATAAAATCATTTAACATACCAGTTTGGAATGTTAACTTAGTAAACCCTCACTAACTTGGACTAATTAGAGTTTGAATAAATTATATTTTAAAATAAATGTGGTTATTATTTGGTACTACACACAGTAATTGCAAGTAGAACAAATATTGACTCAGAGATGACAAATGATATAAAGACAAAATGACTAATGCTAATTAGCAGACTAGTTTGTGGAGAGAATATATGTTTTAAAGTTCATTCTCTTAGCTGGGTGTGGTGGTACACATCTGTAATCCCAACTATTCAGGAGGCTGAGGCAAGAGGATAGCCAAATTCAAGGCTAGCCAGGGCAATTTAGTGTGACCCTGTCTCAACACAACAACAAAAAGAACTGGGGATGTAGCTCAGTGGTAGAGCACTTCCAGATTAATTCCCCAGGATCACATACATACTCAGTTCAATGGTAACATGTCCCTGGGTTCAATCACAGCGTCTGTCTGTCTCTCTCTCCCCCGCCCCACAACACACACATAGCTTATTCTCTTAAAATCTCCCTACAATCCTCTGAAGTACTACTGAACTATATAATACATATAACTCATATAACATATAAGCATTCGGTGCGCAATCTTTCTTCCTAAATAATTCAAGAGTAACCTAGGGGCTGAAGGTCTAACTTCTGCAAATGAGTGAAGCCAGAGGACTAGAGAAGCAAGATGCCTTAGGGGAGTCCAGCAATTTCTGTTCTTCCTTCATTTCAGATCTGCAAATTGCACTTGACTTTTCCTGACCCAGT
Organism: Marmota flaviventris; assembly: GCF_047511675.1. Lineage (NCBI taxonomy): Eukaryota > Metazoa > Chordata > Mammalia > Rodentia > Sciuridae > Marmota > Marmota flaviventris. The sequence continues at coordinate 88,267,805 of NC_092503.1, forward strand.
TATCAGAAGGCCACAGGGTAGAAGATTTTCAATCATCAAAACAGACTAAACTGGCCCATTCCATCCCCTACTTTTCTCACATTTGTCTTCTGTACCTGAAATTTGTTTCACAAACTAATATATATTCCAATTCAGTTCACCATGCAAATAATCAGTATTTTTAGCTAATATATTTTTAATGATAATAAAATGATTTGATTTTTTTATTAATGATTTTATTAATGATAATAAAAATTTTTAATGATAGTAAAACAACTTTAACCCAAATATTTCAAAATTTTCAAATATATCCCCCAGGAACTTAGAAAAATATTCATCATTTAATGATAGCTAACACTTAGGAGATATGTCCTATGAATTGTTCTGCACTATCATGGTTAATTTTGTGTCAATTTGAGTATATCACAGGTGCCCAAATTAAAGGTCATTTCTGGATGGGTCTATAAGGGTGTTTTTGAATGAGATTGACGTTTAGTTGCTTTTGCATGTGGGTTTTTTGTTGTTGTTGTTTTTGTGCTAGGGATTGAACCCAGGGACTATGTGCATGGGAGGCAAGCACTCTACCAACAAAGCCGTATCCCCAGCCCCCTCTTACTTGTTTTTTGAGAGGAGGTCTTGTTGCCTAGGCTGGTCTTGACATATGGACTCCGCTGATTCTACTACCTCAGCCTCCTAAAATAGCTAGGATTATAGTGTTTGCCATCACACCTAGTTTGAGGTTAACATTTGAACTAGTAGACTCAGTAAACTCCTTCCCAATGTGGCTGGGCATCATCCAATTTGCTGAGGTTCTGAATAGGACAAAATACAGAGAAAGAAGGAATTCACCCCTTTTTTTCCTGCCTCACTGTGTAAGCTGGTACATCTTATCTCATCTTGCTCTCAGACTGGATTTAAATCAACCACTTCTCAGGCCTCTGGATTTGGACTAAAATGCACTGCTGGCTTTCTTAGAGTTCCAACTTGAATGTGGCAGATCATGGAACTTCTTAGTCTCTAGAACTGCATTAGCCAATCCGTCCTAAAAGGTTGATCTGTTTTTTTTTTCTCTATATACGTATGTATCTCCTATTGGTTCTTTTTCTCTGCAAACCCCTAATACAAATGGATCCACTTATTAATCTTCCCAAATTCCAAAGAAGTTTAATAACTTATTCAAGGTTACATAGTTGGTAAGTAGTGGCTTCAGGATTTGAATCTAAGTGGCTCCAAGCTAAAGATTTTTCTGTCATTACTGTGAGTTTCTCAAACTATAATACATTATTTAATTCACATTTAAAAATCCACTATTACCGAGTCCATGGCAGCACAGTTGATTTTAAAATTGTTTTATTTATGCATACATTGTACAAGCAACTAATTAATTTAAATTGAAAAAAATGAAGTAAAGATTTATAATTATATAATTATGTTTTTATATACCCTAATAAGTTAAAGTTAATTATGAGCTAATATAAAAATATCTTCCCTTTCCTAATTTATAGCAGCATATTTTCATCTAAATCCATTATATATGTATATATGTGTGTGTATATATATATGTACGTGTGTGTGTGTGTGTGTGTATTTAGTTAGTTAAACATAGTACAGAAGTTAAAATGATTTAGGTCTGGGATGTTAGCTCAGTGGTAGAGTGCCTGCCTAGTAAGTATGAGGCCCTGGGCGTGATCCCCAGTTCCACCAAAAAGAAAAAAAAAAAGAAATTAGATGATTTAAAGGATATAAAAAAAGAAAATAATCTGAAATAAGTAATTCAGATGTATATATTCAGAAAATGATACTGAAGTTAAAGAATGTAACTTAAAAAAATCAATACAGTGTCCTTTGAAGTTAAATATGTGACTTAAAAATCAATACAACGTCCTTTTCGTTCCCAATCTCCATATCTGGTAGGTTCTGGGCCTCTAGGTCCACCTTTTTCTTTGGTAACTGGATTAACATCATCTGGAAATTCTATGGAAAGAAAGGAGACATAAACAAAGCAGTCAATAGAGATTGGAAAAGCAATATGGTCAGTTTTGAAGATAGGGTTGACCAGGATAGACCTACTGATCAGGTTAGTACAATCTTTAAATAACTGTAAATGTAGTTTGTTCCCTGAGTTTGAGAAATTACTTTAGTATGCAATTTTTGTATTCAATCAACTGTACCACCATTGGTGACTTAGAATTCTTGGAATACTTTTAGTCCTCAGTTCACAAAATGGCTTTGTATGTACTGCTAGACCCAAACAAAAGGAAAGAGGTATAAAGAATAGAGTGCAAATTCACTGGACTTGGAAGATTTTGAAATAAAATTACTTTGAAGGAGTTCCCTCCTGTCTTTCCCTTGTAGTTCTGGGGACTTAACCCAGTGCCTTATACATGGTAGGCAATGCCTCTACTAATGAGCTACATCCCTACACCCTTTTGTTTATTTTGAGATAGGGTCTTGGTAAGTTGCTCAGGTTGGCCTTGAACTTGTGATCCTTCTGCCTCAGTCTCCTGACAGGATTATAGGTGTGTGTCACCATGTGTAGTTTTTGTCTATTTGCTTTCTTTTTTTTTTTTTTTTTTTAATAAATTTTTTTTTTTTAATATTTATTTTGTTTTTTAGTTATCGGCCGACACAACATCTTTGTTTTGTATGTGGTGCTGAGGATCGAACCCGGGCTGCACGCATGCCAGGCGAGCGCGCTACCGCTTGAGCCACATCCCTAGCCCTATTTGCTTTCTTGATGATGTCCTTGGATGAAAAAAAAAGTTATTAATTTTGATAAAATTCCAATTTTTTTATTTTGCTATCTATATTTTTGGTGTCATATTCATGAAATCATTGCCAAGAACAATGTCATGAAGTTCCCCCAATATTCTTTTCCAAGAGTTTTATAATTTTACCTCTTAAGTTTAGGTTTCATACATTTTGAGTTAATTTTTTTTATATGGTAGGTAAAATTCAACTTCATTCATTTGTATGGGGATATTCACCTTTCCTAGCATCATTTATTGAAAAGACTGCCTTTCCCCATTGAAAAGATTTTGGCACCCTTGTCAAAAATCAATTTACCACATATGTGAGAATTTATTTCTGGGTTTTCTACTTTGTTCTTGTGTGAATTTTTTCTTTTCTTTCTTTTTTTTTTTTTTTAAAGGACATAAATTTATTATTTTACAGTTTTGGAGGTCAGAAATCTGACATAATCTCAATAATTAAAATCAAAATATTAGCAGAGCTGTGCTTTGTCTGAATGCTGGGGGATAACTGTCTTTTTCAGCTTCTAGAGGCTAACCACATCCATTAGCTCATGGCTGCTCCATCTTTTTCTTTCTTTTTTTTTTTTTGAGGTGCTGGGGACTGAACTCAAGGCCTTGCTGAGGCTAGGCAAGTGTTCTACCACTAAGCTATAACCCTTAACCCTCTTCCTCCATCTTCAAAGGCAGCAGTGTACCATCTACTAATCTCTAATTATAATGTTTCAAGGTATGGTTTGTGTCCCCCCCCACCCACCGCCACCGCCCCCGCCCAATGCATGTTGAAATTTATTCCCAATGTAATAGTATTGAGAGGTTGTGAGAACTTTAAAAGATGATTAGGTCATTAAGATAATTAAAGTTCACTAATGGGAGTAATTTAGTTCTCTTGGAACTAGATTCATTACTTACTGCAAAAGCAGATTATTATAAAGTAAGGCTGCCCCTCATTCTTTTTCAGACATGGTTTTCTACTATGAGATGAAACAGGATTGAAAGCAGGAATCAGAAATATGATATGTTAGACAGAGCAGGGGCTTCCATTGTAACAATTCTGTTTCTTATTCCATCATGTCCAAATTCATGTACAAATTAAGCCAGAAAGCATGTGATCAATCATGTGATCGGCGCCCAATCAACATTAGATTGAACAGGGCGTGCACAACCATTGAGTGTCTCACTTCAACTGGATGCAGAAACTCCCCTCCCTAAAAGTCATCAGCCAATAGCTTTAAAGGTCACTTTTTAGCAATACCACATATATACCTGGACCACAGAAACTTCTGGCAACCCTCTTGCGACCCCTTCCTTGTGGGAGTTCTGCTTCCTCACTGTTTCAAAAGTAAGTTCTGTCTCACCCTTGGATATCATTCTTCATATATACAAGACAAAGAATCTACACCTCATTTCATCTCAGCATGAGGCCCTTGCCAGAGGCTAATAGTCTTAGACTATCCAGCCTCCTTAGAACTATGAGTCAAAATACTTTTCTTTATAAATTATCCAGACTCAGGTATTCTGTTATGGCAACACAAAACAGATTAAGACAATGACACCCTTGAATCCTTTTAATGTTAAATTTTATTATTACACTGGGCCCTATATGAAGACCCTTAATTTAATCTTAAGTGATATTTTAAGGAAATATTTTCCCGCTTAGTTAAAAACCACTGAAAAGAACTTAATTGCAGATTATAACTACTATTAAAAAGTCTCCATTATCTTAGTTGATTGGTCTGGTTATTAGATTGGGCTTGATAGTGTGCTATAATTTGAAATATTCCTCTGGATTAGCAAATAAGAAACGGTTTTATATTCTAGAAAAAGATCTAGACATAGCTATGAATATGTTCTTGCCTAGGATGCAGATTTACATTTATGCTGTTTAAATAATATGTTCCACAATTCAAAGGTAAAAATAAGCACAGAATGAAATATAACAATACTGTAAAAACAGAGCTTTATGGCCAGGCATGATGGTGCACACTTGTTACCCCAGTGACTTGGGAAGCTAAAACAGGAGGCTCAAAAGTTTAAGGCCGGGGGTGCTGGGGTTGTGGCTCAGTGGTAGAGTGCTTGTCTCGCATGTGTGAGTCACTGGGTTTGAGTCTCAGTACCACATATAAATAAATGAATAAAATAAAGGTCCATCAACAGCTAAAAAAAAAAAAAAAAAAGTTTAAGGCCAGGCTCAGCAACTTAGTGATACCCTGTCTCAAAACAAAAAGAAGGGCTGGGGATGTAGCTCAGTGGTAAAGCCCCTGGGTTGGATCCCTAGTTCTGAAAAACTAAATAACTAAAACAGAGTTTTATGGCATGAGCCAAATTTTACATATACTAAGTACTAAGTAGGGGTTGAGGATGTTGCTCAGGGGTAGAATGCCCTGGGTTCAATCTCCCAAAACAAACAAAATAATCAAATTACATCCCCTCTCCAATTCTCTTTCTTCTTAAAACTACCCTTTTCTCTCCAGCCACACTGTCACAGTGAGAACCACCACCTAAATGTGTGACCCATCTTACTTGCCATTCTGAGTGATTCAACTATAGACACCTGATTTGAGCTTGGGCAATGAGCTTTCTTTTCAGGGAATTTGCAATTAGGAGTAAGAAATTCTAATCTCAGTTGTGCTGCTCTCTTAAACTGAGTAGTTAACTAGGAGCAGTTACTTTCTGCCCAGTGGACTGAAAAGCTAGTTAAGAGACAAAAAACAATTTTAAACAGTGATGAGACAAGAGAAGAGAGGAAAATACCCTGGTTTTCATATAGTATTTAAAGTACCAAGTTTATAGTCTTTTTCTAAAGTCCAGTATTATCACTGTACTTGAATGCCTCACCCTTATCTGTACCCTGATAATCTACTGCAACTTCTGCTGTTTCAAATTTGAATAGCCAGAAAAATTTCTTAAAATATTGCTCAAGTAGGTTTGTTACATATATCAGAGAAGATCTCAACTTATATATTTTGTCATGTGAATAATGAGGTACAATCAATCAATCAATCAATCAAATGTCAGGGGCTTAGAAACCCTTTTTTTAAAAAAATAGATACACTGATGGTCAATATGGTGATTTTTCTCATTGTTGAAAGATGCTTTATTATTGGTAAAAAGTTATGACAATAACATATTTCATTTCTTTCATCTATCTTCTCAATAGCCACATCACGTTTTCTTGATATCTTAAAAATTAAGAGAAAAATTTTACCACACTTACTTTTCAGTGGTTCTTTCTCTAAATGGGAATCCTCTGGTGCATCAAAACGACCTACTGGTAACTTTGGCTTCCTAAGGGGTTGTTTGACAGATTCAGACTTCCCTTCTTGAGAAGAACTCATTTTCCTCAAAGACTGACACAGAATTGGTGATCCTAGCAGAGAGGAGAAAGTAGAAAAATAGGAGCTATTCACATATTCTCCTTTTAAAATTGAATTTTTATATATATTGGTTTATACATTCACCTTTATCCAAGTTCAAAAGGCACAAGAATATATAGAGTGAAAATCCTTGCCTCCAGAAGCTCTAGTTTCTGGACAGTTATTTCCTAACCTTGGAGACAAACAGTATTACTAGTTTTAAAAGAAGAGCTATAAAATACATTAATTAACCATTATCATAACTGCAGAAACTGAAGTAAAACACAGATTCCTGTCTGAAGCAATGTCAACATACCAGGAATTAGACCATTAAGAGTAAATAGTATGGAAAAAAAAAAAAGAGTAAATAGTATGGAAAAAAAAGAGTAAACAGTATGAACTTACCTCAACATCTTAAAGTCCATTTATGACAAACCCAAAGTCAACATTATACTGAATGCAGAAAAACTAAAAGCATTTCCTCTAAAGTCAGAAACAAGATAAAGCTGTCCACTCTCACCACTACTATTCAATACAGCCCTGGAAACAAAGCAATCAGGCAAGAAAAGGAAATTAAAGGGTTACAAATAGGAAAAAGAAGTCCTTAAACTATCTCTGTTTGCCAATGATATGATCCTATATCTAGAAGACCCAAAAAACTTCACGAAGACTTCTGGAGCTTATAAATAACTACAGGAAAGTAGCAGGATACAAGATCTATACCCATAAATCAATAGTTTTCCTATACTCCAAAACTGATTCAGCTGAGGAAGAAATCAGGAAAACCACACCATTCAAAATAACCTCAAAAAAATATATATAAACACACACACACACACACACACAGGAATTAATCTAACCAAGGACATAAAAAAATCTACACTGTAAATTACAGAGCACTAAAGAAAGAAATAGACCTTGAAAGATGGAAAGACCTTCCATGTTCTTGGATAGGCAGAATCAATATCGTCAAAATGGTCACACTACCAAAAGAAATATACAGATTCAATGCAATAATCATCAAAATACCAATGCATTCTTCAGATAAATAGAAAAACAATTCTAATATTCATTTGGAAGAATAAGAGATGCAGAATAGCCAAAGCAATACTAAGCAAGAAAAGTGAAGAAGGAGACATCACAATACCTGATCTGAAATTATACTACAGAGCCACAGTAAAAAACAAACAAACAAACAACAAATAAACAACAACAACAACAAAAAAACAGCATGGTAATGGCATCAAAATAGATGTGGAGACCAATGGCATAGAATAGAGGACACAGAGACAAATCCACATACCTACAGTCATCTAATATTTGATGAAGATGCCAAAAATATATTTTGGAGAAAATACATCCCCTTAAACCAATGGTCCTGGGAAAACTGAACAGCTATATGTAGAAAAATGAAACTCTCTCTCACCCTGCAAGAAAAGAAAATTAAAAACTCAAATCAAAATGGATCAAAGATTTAGGAATTAGACCAAAAACTTTACAATTTATAGAAGAAAACACAGGGTCAACACTCTTTCATATAGATGCTAGCACCAACTTCCTTAACAAGACCCCAAAAGTGCAAGAAATAAAACCAAGAATCAACAAGTGGGATGCCATCAAGCTAAAAAGCTTCTGCACAACAAAGGAAATGATTAAGAGTATGAAGAGAAAGCCTACAGAATGGGAGAAAATCTTGGCCAGCTGCTCCTCTGATAGGGAATTAATATCCAGGATATACAAAAAAACTAAAAAAACTTAACACAAAGAAACAAATAACCCAATCAATAAATGTGCAAAAGAACTAAACAAACTTCTCAAAAGAAGAAACACAAATGGCCAACAAATATATAAAAAAAGTTCAACATCTCTAGCAATCAGAGAAATGCAAATCAGAATACACTAAGATTTCATCTCCAGTCAGAATGGTAATGATCAATAATACTAACAATAAATGCTGGTGAGGCAATGGAGGAAAAGATACATTTGTACATTGTTGATGTGACTGCAGACTATTACAATCACTCTGGAAAGCAGTACAGAGATTTCTTAAAAACCTAGAGATGGAACCACCACATGACCCAGTCATCCCACTTCTTGGTATCTTCTCCAAATATCTGATATTGGCATATTTACAGAAATATACCCACCTCAACGTTTATAGCAACACAATTCACAATAGCTAAATTATGGAATATAACCCAGATACCCATCAGTAGATGAATGGATTAAGACTGTGATATATTATACAATGGAGCTCTATTCAATCATAAAAAAAGAATGAGCAGAGGGCTTGGGTTGTGACTCAGGGGTAGAGTGCTTGCCTAGCATGGGTTCGATCCTTAGTACCACATAAAAATAAAATAAAGATATTGTGTTCACCTAAAACTAAAATAATAAATAAATATTAAAAAAAAAAAAAAGAATGAGCTGGGCATGGTAGCACATGGCTGTAATCCCAGTGGCTCAGGAGACTAACACAGGAGGATCACAAGTTCAAAGCCAGCCTCAGCAAAAGCAAAGCACTAAGCAACTCAGTGAGACTCTCTCGCTAAATAAAATATAAAATAGGGCTGGGGGATGTGGCTCTGTGGTTGAGTGCCCCTGAGTTCAATCCCTGGTACAAAAAAAAAAAAAAAAAGAAATCATGGCATTTCCTGGTAAATGGATGGAAATGGAGAATATTATGCTAAGTGAAATAAGCCAAACTCAGAAATTCAAAGGTCAAATATCTTCTCTCATATGTGAAAACTAAAGTAAAACAAAGGAAAAATGGAGGGAAGAATAAGATAACACAAAGGGGAAATCATTAATGTAGAAGGAGATGAAGAGGCAGAGTGGAGAGAAGGGTTAAGGGGAGGCAATGCAGAAAGAATTCTTTAAACATCTTGTTATACACATATACAAATATACCACAGGGAACTTCACCTTTATGCATAGTAGAAAGAATCAATCAAATGTAAATAAACAGATAGAGAAAAGAAGTCCACTAGAGTAGAGGAAGGAGAATAGGAGAGGGAAGGGAGCACAGAAAGGGAAAGGAGGAGGGTAAAAGGGAGATCATGAACTGAAACTGAATTCCATGCATGTAGTGAGTTTGTCAGGATGAACCCAACTATGTATAACTGTAAGACTCTAATTTTAAAAATTATATATATATATGTATATATAAAAATATATATTTTGTGTGTGTATACACACACACACACACACACACATATATATATATATACACACACACACACACATATAGAAAGAGAGAGAGAGATGGGGTGGGAGTATATTTAACAGCAAAAAAAGTTGTATAAATTTTTCAAAGAGAATATTTAGTATTTAAATTACTAGAGTTCACAAGGGACTGCATTTAGTTTTCTTACACTTAAATACGTATCAGGGTCCTCCTTCCCTATTAACGGAAAATTTTAAAATGTACTGGGTATCTGTGATGTGTAAATGAAATCACTTTCTCTTTAAGTTTCAATGGGAAAGGTAAACTATCAGCACAATGAGTTATACAACCCCTTTTTGAGATATGTTCTATAGGCAAAACCACTCTGAAAAAAATGATACAGGTGGGTGGTTTTCAACTTCTTAAAAAAGAATAGCTCTAGGGCATTGGGATTATGGCTCAGTGGTAGAGTGCTTGATTAGCATGTGTGAGGCACTGGGTTCAATCCTCAGCACTGCATAAAAATAAGTAAAATAAAGGTACTTATTTTAAAAAAAATAGAATAGCTCTAGAGGGAGATGGATTTGGGTACCAGTTCCAGTTATAGCACTGTGACAGGCAGAATAATAATGCCCAAAGATCATCAGAACCCAATACCCAGAACCTTTAAATAGGTACTATGGAGAAGGAAAATTCTGGTGACAAAAGAAAATTAAGGTTGCTAATCAAATGACCTCACACTAGGAAGATTATACTGGTTTATTATCTGGGTGGGTCCATGTAATTACAAAGGTTCTTAAGAACAGAAGAGAGAACTGGAAGATACAAACAGAGAGATAAGAGACTTGGCCTGATGTTGATGGCTTTGAAGGTTCAGAAAGGAGGTGAGTCAGGGAACATGGGCAGCTTCTAGAAAGTAAAAAAGGGAAATAAGTGGATTTCCCTCAAAAGTCTACAGAAAGGACATGGCCCTAACTTAACTTTTGATATCAGCAAAAGGTAACTAATCAACCACTTACTAATTCTGACCCTGGTTAAGTTACACTTTCTGCTTCTTCCATTATGAACAATATCTAGCCATCACTATATAACCATATCTCTTGTTTAAATCACACACTGAGAAAAAATAAACTGAAAGATTTAAAATGTGCACACAAACAATCTGGGGAATCTTTTAAAATTCAGATTTTGAGTAGTTCTTGGCAGGAGCCTGATTCCTCCCCACCCTGAATTATTGGGGATTGAACCCAGGGGTGCTTTACCACTAAGCCTTTTTTTCTTTTGTAATTTTGAGAGAGAGTCTTGCTAAATTGCTCAGGCTGACCTCAAACTTGCAATCTTCCTGCCTCAGCCTCCTGAGTGCTGGGATTATAGGTGAGTGCCACTGTACCCAGCAACATCTGCATTTTAAATAAGTTCACAGGTGATACTCATTTATAGTATGTTCAAACAGTTAAGAGGATAAGTACAACCACTCATATCAATATGGGCCATTCTTAAAACATAGTGTTGGCTGGAAAAAAACAAACTATATGAAACCATTTTCATAAAAATAAAAAACATGATACACAAAGCATCACACAGGAAGCTCCCTGGCAATGGAAATAGTCTATTTCTTAAACTGGAGAATGGCCTTATAGAAGTTGCTTTTGTTTCATAAATGTTTTATATATTATGTGATGTGTAAATGAAATCACTTTCTCTTTAAGTTCAAATGGGAAAAGGTAAATTATCAGCACAATGAGTTATCCAACCTCTTTGTGAGATAATGTTCTATAGGCAAAACCACAAATATGTGTGTGTGTTACGAAATACTTTGTAATTAAAACTCAAAAACTAGTGAAAAGAGATAATAAACACAAAATTTTAGTTATTATCTTGGGGTCTGGATAATGTGAGACTTTGCATGATATTCGTTTCTGAACCATTTAGGATTTTTACAACTAACAAGTAATACATTTGTGGACTGTGGTTACAGAAAAGTAAAACAAACTGCACAGAAATCAGGCCATTATACTATGCAGGCTATCTCTTTCCAACTTACATACATAATGTCTCAGAGATGTCATAAATTAAAATTACGTTTTGCATGCTCTGTAATACATTCAGAAAGAGTCGAGGATAGAAGGCCCTGGGGATCTGCCAGCTCTAATCTCACCCAAGACACTGGGCTGCGCAGGGACCCGCCCAGGGACACCGGGGGCTGGCTGAGTGAAAAGAGAAGCTCGGCACTCCCCTGCACGTGGAGACACAGTTTCCTCTGTCGCAGTGCCTGAGTCTTCGCGACCCCTCCCCGCGACCTCGGCTTTGGGGTTGGCGCCTTACTTGCAGCTCTCCATGCGGTGGCAGTGGTGCAGCCAAGCAAGCCCACGAGCCCTGAAGCGGTCATGGCGCCGGCTCTCGAAGCGTCTGCGCAGGCGCAACAGAGGGAGGAATACGCCCCACCGAAGGGGCGGGACTTACCCCGGGCGCAGCCTGCACGGGGAACCTTGCTGACAGCTAAAGGTTTCCAAGTGGCCTTTCTCACCAAGAATGACCCCAAACTACCCTGAACGCCGTCTTGATTGAAACCCCAAATCAAACTGTAATTGGTGCCTGTTATCCAACCTTCTAACTCCCCTTCCCACAACCTTTCCAGCCTCGGGTAAACACTATTACACATTCCGGTAGACTTTTTTTTTTTTTTTTTTTCTTTGAAACAAAACAGGTCTTAGTGTTGTATAATACAATAAGGTGACTATAGTTCACAAAATTGTATGGTGTTTTTGTGAACAACTAGAAGAGAGGAATTTGAAGATTCCAAACACCAAGTAAGAAGATGGAAACGTTGATTACCCTGATTTGATTAGTATATATTGTATACTTGTTTTGAAATATCACACCATATTGCATAGATATAATTATTACATGTTACTAAAATTTACTTTTAGAATTTGAGATGAAATTGTTAACTACCCTGATTTGGACATTATGTACACTGTATACATGAATTGAGCTATCACTGTGTACTTCATAAATTTGTACAATTAAAATAATAATAAAATAAAAACATAACTGAATTTTCCCACATCATTAAATATTTTTGAAAATAAATTTTCAAGGATTTTAAATTTTCATTTATGTGAATTTACTACTTAGACTCTACTCCATGGCTGGGATTTCAGTTTTTTGTTATTAAAGAATTCTGAGATTAAAATTTTTATATATGTAAAAAATTTAAAAAACTTTTTATCATTTTTTTTTTAATACAGCCAGGCCTGGTGGCACAAACCTGTAATCTCAGCGACTCAGGAGGTTGAGGCAGGAAGATCGCAAGTTCCAGACCAGCCTCAGGAACTTAGCAAGGCCCTAAACAACTTAACCAGACCCTGTCTCATAATAAAAAAATAAAAAGGTCTTAGGATGTGGCTTCCCTGGGCTATATATTCCCCAGTACTCTCTATCTCCCCTGAAAAAAGGAAAAAAAAATTCATGGCTGAAGTTAGGTGAGGGACTAATTCCATTAATTTCTCTCAGTCTGAGGCAAAAGTTATCTCAGAAGATCCTTTTATAGTATACAGAGATTGAGGACCCTTTATAGTACTCTTTGCTTCTTTTAACTCATTCTCTTATTTTAAATCTCTCTGATTTAATGAACTTCTAGCTGATTTGTTCTCATCTGTTTTCCAGATGACCTGAAAGATGACATTTTTTAGTAAGATGCAGAGCAAGAAACTACATATGGTCTAGCCTACAGTGCAAGGTCTGCCAATTGACAGCAACTGCATTGGTGCTCAGAACATTTTGTGGCAGATGAGATGCTTTATGTTACTTGTAAGACTGTGGGAAGTCTTTGAAGAATCACACACAATAGAAGCCCCTAGAATTCTGGAATTTTGTATTTTTTTTCTAAAAAGAATTCCTGGCTTGCTCTTGGGTCTTGATAGTGTCTATGTGACATCAGGTGGCTATATAATCTGATGATTCTTATGAACTGAGTTATCTGGTCCTCCTAGAAAATGAGCTTTTTCACTAAGAGAAAGTGGTATATACAGAAGAGGATCAGAGCCAGAACTTAAGCAATTTGCATTAGTAGGTTGCTCACACTTCTGAAATAACATTTTTTTGGGTGGATGGGTGGGTACTGGGACTTGAACTCGGACATTCAACTGCTCACCCACATTCCCAGCCCTATTTTGTACTTTATTTAGAGACAGGGTTTCACTGAGTTGTTTAAGTCCTCTCTGTTGCTGAGGCTGGCTTTGAACTCATGATCCTCCAGCCTCAGTCTCTGGAGCTGCTGGGATTAAGGCATGTGCCACTGTGCCCAGCTGAAGTAACATTTTTGATGCTCAATTTATATTTAGTGCTTAATGCTGAGTTCCATGTAACCAGTTGACTGAGAAAAAATATTTCAAAGTTTCATTACAAATGGCTTTGCTCAATAAATGAATCTATCAATGAGATGTTTTTAACATTGAGAGCCCATTACCAGAGGTCCTCAATGGACAGCAGAGGGGGAAAAATGTCCTCCTAAAGAACAAAATTTAGTTTATCTTGTACACTTCTTTTTTTGATATTGTGGATTGAATCCTGGGTTCAGCAACCACTGAGTCACATCCCCAGCCCTGTCTATTTTTTATTTTGAGACTGGGCCTTACTAAGTTGCTGAGGCTAGCCTCAAACTTGACATCCACCTGTTTCAGCCTCCCAAGTTACAGGGATTACAGGCATAGCCACCTGCCTGGCTCTTACACATTTTTTTAAAAAAATAACATTTACTTTTTTTTTCAGTTTTTGTAGATGGACAGAATACCTTTGTTTGTTTTTACTTTCATGTAGTGTCAGGAATTGAACCCAGTGCCTCACACATACTAGTGCCCTACCTCTGAGCCACAACCCTGGCTCCTCTTATAAATTTGATCTGAAAGGAGATATGGCTTGAGATAAAGATCTACAAACTTTCATGGGCAGTGGCTGTTTTAGTCAAAAGGTAAGGAACTGGGTATATAAGTGTTTTTCAAATAGTTCTTTGGAATAGGACTCCTCAAAGTGTCTCGAAAGCATGAGAACATTTGGGTCCCACTGAATGCTAAAAAAAAAAAAAAAGGCTCCCATTGCAGAAGAGCATTTAAATTAGAACAAATGATTATTTTAATCATTGATTTCTAACAAATTACACAAAAATTCAGAGCTTCTGGCTCTACATCTTACATGAGGTTGCAGGCAAGCTGTTAGCTGGAGTTCTACTCTTATATGAAAGCATACTACTGGAGGGTCACCTGCCAAGTTCACTCATGTGTTTATCAAAATGATATAGTTCCTTGTGGATATTAGGACTGGAATCTTCTCTTAGTTCCTTGCTACATGGGCTTCTTCTCCAAATGTCATCTTACAATATGGCAGCTGATTTTCCAAAGAATGAATGGACTGAAGAGCAATAAAAATTCCTCAAAATGGAAGTGACAGTTTTCTTGTAGAGACATTCCACCACTTTTGCTGTACTTTCTCATTTAAAAAGGTAATTACAAAAGAGCTACCTACCACAATGACCCACTCTGTGGACATCTATTAACTTCTTTCCTCCCCCGCAGCTGTGTTTGCTCAGTGACCCACTAACAAACCTGGCCATGGTGGCTAATGCAGAATCATGTACTTTTATCAGTCTTTCCCATGAGAGAACTGATTAGTTAGCACCACTACTTACCAACTAAAGTGGACAACTTGACCCCTGATCACGTATAAGGAAGATAGCTTGGGCGACAGGTCTGATTACAATGGAATCCTACTAACATGAATAAAGTAGCCATTTATTCTTATAGGAATAGAAAATTGTGCTGAGTTTGGGCTTCTTTCCCTGACCTACCCATCTTTTATATATGCCATTCCATCTGTGGAATCACTGAATACCTTATACTCTATACTGAATACAGCATCCCATACAACATTGTCTTTTACCAAAAAACTATATTTCATCCTCTAGAAGCTAGTCTTATAGAATGATGTACAGCCCTATTGAAGGTTTAGTTTTGGAATTATATGAGAATACTAATTTTGGGGTGCTGTCCTAAAGGATTTATCATATGCTACAAATAAGTTTAGTTCTTGGTGATATCTCTTCTGTTGACAGAATGAGTCCAAAAAGCAAAGAGGGATCAACACCTCACTCTTATGTCTGAATTACTGACCATATATTTTGCTTTCCATTGTGGGGAGAGGAGATAATTTGCCATGTACCCTGAGTGTCCCAGCATATTATTGCCAAATGAGCCAAATTGTAAAGCTTATTTGTCTCCTAATACTGAGTACTAGTCACCTAAGTAGGCCAAGGTAGTCGTAGCATTATTATCACTTAATTGCCACTCTCCCTGAGGATAATCTGGCTTGCTTGCGGCTTTCTCAAAATCTGCTTGGTCTTTGTTCCTATATTCTTCTCCTGTAATGCAATCCACTATGTGTACAGCTGAACCTGGCTCTCTAAACCACACTGTGGGAACTGTGTCTCTAGGAACTGATGCAAATATGCCGACATCTGGCTATTACCTTGCTCTAATAAAGTTGTTTGTCTTTTACCCAGTAGCCTCCTGTTAGCATCCAAGAAACTGTAGCAGTATAAAATCTGAGAACTTTTACTGCTCTTGTCATCCATTTCCATGCTTTCATGTTCTGTTGGTATAGCAGTTTTTATATCTAACGGAATGCTCCCACAGGGGATATGATAACATTTTCTGTAAATTTGAAGTTGGCTGAATTGCACTCTTCCTGAGTTTGAGCAACTGGCTTGCTTTTAGCTTATTCCTCTAGGAAAGGAGGACAGAAAATGTGATTTTGGTGCTAACTGCAGTGACTGGCTCTGATGACCATGGGGAAAAGGGAATAGGGAGGAGTATGACTAGAACTCAGGAGATCTTCTAGAATATCTTCTCACAATATCATATCTTGAAGCATCTTGTTGAATTGCAATTTTTTAAAAAAGTTTTTTAGTTGTAGATAGACACACAATGTCTTTATTTTTATGTGGTGCTGAGGATCAACCCCAGTGTATCACACGTGCAAGGCAAGTGCTTTACTACTGAGCTACAGCCCAAGCCCCTGAATTGCAAAATTTAAGCAGACTATTATAACTACATGTAGGCAAGACCACCCATATCATAGATCCTTGGGTTATTCACTACATAAAGAAATCTGATCAACTGAGGTGCTGTTTGAACTCAATAGGATAGGTGGCAGTAGTGAGAAATCATAACCACCTAGACTCATGACCAGAGAAAACTGTTTACCATATGTGTTTTTTATCAGAGACGTTTGAGACATGAAACATGCTACTACTCATATACTACCCTGAAAATTCTAATTCAGTTGGTATGTAATGGGGCCTCACAATTTCTATCTTTACAAATGTCTTGGGTCAGTCTCACCAAAAAAGCTTTTGTTACAAAGCCCAGATCTAGCTCTATTTTCTTTCTTGGTGGCTTATACATGTTTATGCAACTAATTGCCTTGTTTTCCCCATTTTATACTATTATTGTTTATAAAGGTGATGATTAAAAGTCACAATTCTGTGAATTGTAAACTATTAAGATCATTATAGAATCAGAGAACCAGAAGGGATAACACTGGGATCCTAGACATAAGGAATAGTAGAATTTTAGGAAAAGCATTTTAAATGTATAAAGGTGGAGAGAATAATGCATAGATGTTGATAAGATAAAAGATGGCTTATCCTTGACTTCTGGTATGCTTTTATAATTGTTGCTCAGTTTTTTTGTGTGTGTGTTTGGTGAATCCTGTTGGTCTCATTTTCTACTTTGGAAACAGAAGACCAGATACATTTGTTATCTTTGATGCCTAATAGCCACTGGCACAAAACTTCAACTTGATTAGCTGGACAGTCCCACTAGGCCTTGAATGAGTGATTCAAATTAGGTATTTGAAATCCAGTTTTCAGGGGTATTGCTGCCAAAAGTACACCTAATATCCCAGCTTCTCTTAAAGTTAGAACTTCCCTATGATTTTGGTCATCTAGCTTCTTTTGGCTTCTGTTTTCCAAACCTGGTTCTTGACTTGCCATCAATTCTGTGAGTTACTTGCTATTCTTCCAATAAATTCTTTTTTTTCCTGCTGAAGTTAATCGTA
The DNA here is from genome assembly GCF_047511675.1 of Marmota flaviventris. Classification (NCBI taxonomy): domain Eukaryota; kingdom Metazoa; phylum Chordata; class Mammalia; order Rodentia; family Sciuridae; genus Marmota; species Marmota flaviventris. The sequence continues at coordinate 88,285,171 of NC_092503.1, forward strand.
ATATTTTTTGTTGTTGTTTGCAACTTAGAAGCCTTATTGGTATACTTTGATGAAATCTATTCTCTAAGAGACAATCGCCCATGTCAGATAATTATTTTTCCTTCTTTCAGAACCTTACCTCATGTCTTACAATCTGCATTTGGAGGACAGTATGACTTTTCCTGATAAATGAGAAACTAAGCGTTATGTTTTTAAACAATGGTCACTGATATTTTAAAAACTGTATTAAATAACTGTAACCAATCAACCAATAATGATCCTAAGAGTAATTTACCCCTAAGTACTATTTGTATGATCATGAATGAGTCCTTTGATATGCATATAAGTTATTTAAACTTAAAATATGCAAGATGTTTCCATCTGAGGGTCAACATATATGAAGATGATAAATATGTGGCAAAAAATGTAGTAGAAAATAAATATATTTATATTTTCCAGTTATAATGCCCTTGGTATATTATTGCTTAGTTAACTTATGAAAATTTTGAGTACTTTTAAAAAAGTAAATAATTATTAAAATCAATCAAAATTCTCCTACTTGACATATGAAAAGTTGGCTAACAGAATAAATTTAGTGTATCTAATTATAAAGATGTGCACAGCCATGTATTTCTTCATGATGTGGGTACATTCTGTGTTATTAGGTGATTTCGTTGTATGAATAAGAGTATTTATTACAGGTGATATAGCCTTTTACCACCTCAGCTATATGACATATGCTATTGTTGACTGAAATGTAATGTACCTCACTATTATAGCTCTAATATTCTAAGAATAAGCAAATAATTACAAGTGTTTGAGTTCTTCCTCCAGATAGTCATTTATTTAATAACACCAGAGGCAATAACACGATGCTAAAAATAAACATGCATCGATTACACAATACATACTTACAAAAACCTTCTGTCCATTATAAATGGTGAATGCAAATAGACCATCCATCCACCCTTAGTGCATTATTATTTTCACAAGTAAAACAGGAAAGGAAAATAGTGAATTTAATGCTATTCAGCACCTTTAGTAAAGTCAAGACTCAACATCTCCATATATCAAAAAACATTTGCATCTGTATCACCAAACATGTAAAGTTAATTATTTTTCCCATTTTAACATGAATTATTTTATTTACATTACTTTTTAGATCAATAAATTTTAACAATATTTAAAAATTATTTAAATTCATAAAAGTATTTCATAAATTTCAACATTTAATTATTATATACATATGAGGAAGTCCATGAAAAAAGATAAAGAAATGTAATCAGAAAAGTCAAGCAACATTACCAAATTTAGCAAAATTCCAACCAAATCAAGGCTGAGGGCATTCAAACATTCAAAATCTTTATATGCTGCTAACATGAACATGAAAATTTCCAGTAATAAAAATCAACATGAGAAATAATGTTAAAATTACCAGTAGAAAATATATTTTAATAGGCATAACATATGTTTAATAGCAACAGTAATGATTTTATAGAAAACTTTTATAATATTGTCATGTATGAACTACCTGGTTTGACCATATGATAAAGATATAGTACATTTCAGGACTAAAGAAGTTGATTTTGAAAAATATATTTTAGCAGCCATAATTTTATTTCCAGTTTAAACACAGTAAAATGTTAAAAGTAAAATTTATAGTTAACTAAGTAATACCCCAAACTAGAAAATTTAAAATCCCATGCTATTCTAGCAACAATGGACTCTAATATGATGTAGTCTGATGTAAAGACTGTGAAAAGCCAATAATAAACAATCAGACATACATATGGGTTTAAAATTTCAGTGAATTACTCAGGTAGCAAAATATATGAAAAAGTAATAGAAAAGTAAAAAGATAAAATTAAAAAAATATTGCACAGCCACATTACCTAGAAAGAAAAGTTGATGTTTAAAAAGCTCTACACATGGATGATATAAATTATCTTCCATATAAAAAGTTATAAATATTTCTTAGAACTTATCAGCATCTACATTTAACTATAATACATTATTTGAATCATTGTTGAATGAGGTAACTGTAAAGTCTCTAACAATGTTTTTATCCTACTGAAAATATTTTAGGGCAGCAACAAGAAAGAATTTCTCTAAAAATATTTCTGAATCAAGAACAGCTATATGTGCAGCTCTCCCAATAAGTGAATCAGCTGTATTGGGCAATGCATTGATGACATTATATCGAACCAAATTACAATCTTTGCTTTGTAGAACTGGATGAAGCAAGTTGTGGATCATTTCTGAATAGATCTGCCCTATGGAACAAATAGAATAAAGGAAAATGTCACATGAGCAATTAAAAACAATTCTATGACAACTTTTACAGAATTTATAAGATTTAGATACATTATTTTCATGGAAAGCAGATAAATATTTTTTAAAAGGTTTTATTTTCTTTAACCATCAGTTTGAAGAATATTTTACAGAAAATACAAGTAATCCCATTATTTATCCAGCCACATAAAAATAACAAATTTATTATACATTATGTTTGCCAATTTGATATTTTTAACTCAAAGGAATGAATATAACAAAGCAAATAGTTTCTTCAACATTAAGACACATATAACTCATTAAACCATTATGAAAATAAGCTGGTCATGATAAAATGTTTTTGTAAGGCAAAATAAAAAACTTTATTCCATAGCAAGTATTTAAAAAATGTCTCTATGGCATTTAACAATTCTAAATTATTTTGAGAAAGAACAGCAATTTTCTACAGCTAGGACAATATGAGCTTTGCTCCAGCTGGGTGTGATAGTACACAAATGCAATCCCAGCAGCATGGGAGGCTGAGTCAGCAGAATTGCAAGCAGTGGAGTCCAAGGGCAGCAACTTAGTGAGGCACTCAGGGAACTCAAAGTGGGCCGGGGAAGTGGCTTAGTGTTACATACCCCTGGGTTCAATCCTTGGTACCAAAAGGGGTGGGGGAGGGAATCAAAGCTGTGCTTCTCTCTCTTTTTGGCTAATTCTTAAAATGGATTCATTAAGGTCATGCTAAGCAAGAAAGATAAAGATTAGATATACAAATACATAAATGTACCAATCGCCTCATAAGGGACAAAACATTATTTATTATGCTTATGCACTACACATCACTAATAGGTGAATGCTAACATTTCCTTAGAACCTCTAAATTTTAGAAGTAGATACTACATTTCAGAAGAAAGGTATGAGAAAATCCTAAGGAATGACAAGGAAGATTATATAGAAGTATAGTCAGAGAAAGAGGGGAGAGGTGTTTAAAAGAAAGATTAATATCACACAAATTCATTAAAAAAAACTTTTTACTTCCACTTTTTTTTTTTTAGCTTTCACAGAGTCAAGTTGGAATTGTGGTACCATGCCATTTTAAAAGTATTTACATAGGAAGAATTCCAAACATGTCTTCAATAGATTCTTCCCCAATGCAGCAGAATCTCACTGTTAAGGCAAAGGACATTTATCTAGTTTCATCTACCCATCTAAAGGTTAAATCTCTTCTGAGTTTTTCTTTAAGTGGATTCTAGCCTTTGCTAGAAAAGAAAGTTAAAAAAAAATAAAAGGTTATTCTATGTTGCAAGTGTACAATATCTGTTAAATGAATGGAGTATCTACTATGTGCTAGGCATCTTGCTGGGCACTGCCTCATCACAAATGTACATTAAGAGTCCCTGCCCTGCAGGAGTAGTTGTTGCCTGTCACAATGTGGAAATAGCAAAAGATCAAGACTTTGCAGTCAGCCGCATTCCAAAAAAAGAAACTGAGAATACTGGGAGGTAGCTGAGACCTGGTAGGTAGGAGATAGGATGTTGCTCTAAACAGTGACTTTAGATAAGTCACTTGGCATCTCTAAGCCTCACAATTATACAACAAACAGGATCCTGTCTTCTTTTAGTTCCCAATAGTTATGATTTAAATTTCTTTGTTATTTGCAAACAGCAAAAGAACACAACACACACACACACACACACACACACACACACCATCAGTAAAAATGAGATACAGAAAAACATGTAGCTTAACCATTACACAATAATCAATCTTAATAATGAAGAGGAAAACAAAGTATGGATTATTTTTGAGATAGCAAAATGGAGAAGAATTTACACATGTGAAGAAAAGAAGTAAATTAAGAAAAATGGAGGAAGAATACCTATTAATAGCAGTAGATGGAAAATGAAGCAAAAGGAAAGAGAAGGGTAAGAGAAAGTGATTATCTGAAAAATGTGGGGAAAAAGTTCATTCATAGATAAAACTTGTGAAATACTTCAAATTAACTTAATTACCTGATTGTTTGTCCTTTAAAGCCGTTTTACACATTTCAATGCGGGCAGAATGATAAGGAACATAGCGATCTTGTAAAGATCCCACCAACACAACATTTTTGAAATAATGAAGCCCTAGGAATAGAAAACAATTACAATGCAATAATTCAACTAGATTTAAAAGAACTTTTTAGTACCATATTAAGTAACCAAAAATAAATTTCTTTTCTCAGTATACTAAGTTCATAACTTTTTTTATACCTTACGGATCTTTTCTTCAAATTTCCATATTTTTCTCTACAGAAAGCAAACTTCATTATATATAGTCTTTGTGTGATAGTAGAAGTGTGTGTTTGCACTGAGAGCAAGGACTGTAATGAGGTGGTAGGGGAGAAATTAATACATGAAGACTAAAGTTCTATAGGAAGTATATTATGACATTCTTGTCTTCTAGAGGATATTCTTTAATATTTAGAGATATTTCCAAAGAAACAAAATTACATTCTTCCATAAAAACAAACACCCTATTTAAGATCATTTAAAGCTGACTATTTCATCCCATTTTTATTCATGTCTATTAGTGTCTATTATTATTCATATTGTTATTTCACTATATCAGGAGAACATATGCTTTGATTTTTCACTGATACCAATAATGGGTGTCATGATTTATCCACAGACTTTTGTTAGATCCCTCTTCTTTTTCTTTTCTTTCTTTCTTTTTTTTTTTTTTTAAAGTAAACTAGGTGAATTTAGAGCTTAGGACCTTGGGTTACTTTGCTGGTCAATTCATTAGATACTAAAACCATATTCTTGACCTCTTTAGTACCAGGAATATTTTCCTTTTGCTATTTAGCTTGGACTGGTAAATAAAATTTTATGTGACTATTAAGTAATGGCAATTCATTAGAATTGGGCTGTGTATGAAATTTTATTCTGGAATGTTCTAGAGTAAAACTTTGGTACTTTATGCCCACTGAAATTTAGACTCTTAGACATAGGCCAATTGTGGAAACAACTATGGATTCTGAATATAGGAGGCCTATGTAGAAGTGCTCTCTTCCCCTAGAAATCAAGGATCCTAAGTGCGATAAACTGTGGACCCACACAAAGAGGCAGGTGAGCAAGTGAGACTGTATTAAACTATCTATCTATGCCCCAAATAAGGCCATCCTCCCTTTTTCTTAATGAGATGATAATACTTTTTTGTGTGTGTATGACAATTTGAAAAAAATCTATTCAAGAGATGTAAGTGAAATCATCAAATATCTGTAAAGGAATTAATTACATGTATTTAAGAAAAAAATGATATTTTTCCTTTTCATTGTCACATTTTATGAAACAAACTTTTGTCAATGTTTAGAAATCCATGCCTTTATCAGCACTGGTGCCACTTGTCTTAGCAGCATCCACCTATCTTCCAACTGATAGATATTACACCTTAGATAATCCAAGTCTCTCCACGTTGTAGAAGTTTTTTGCATAGCTTCAAAAAACCTAATTTCCAGATCTCAACCTGCACATAAACTCTTATCTAAAAATGACTTGTTCTTCTCCTACTTTATTAAACAAAAGTATTTTTTCAGCCAACTTCAGTTTTATTAAGGTATATGACCCCAGGGAATAAAAGTTTCTGGGGAACCAAGCAAAGTATGAAGTCTTAACTTCTTTCTGATCAAAATTAAGTTTGATTTGTCTGACTTACAATAAAAAATGGCTTTGCCAGTTGGCCCTTACTCTACACATTTTCCATAAACTGTGAGTTAAATCTGTAACTCTAATGAGCTCGGCTGTGGCTTTACATTTTTATGAAAATAGTTAAAGTATACATATATACACACAGTAGAAAATATATTCTTTACAACTACTGAAATGAATAGAAAAAATTTTGAGCATCACCTGATGAGTATAAGGGGTTACATATTTTTCAAAATTCTTTTAAGGGGGAAATATGCCAAAAAATGTGAAAACTGCTGTCAATAGTTCATTATCTTCACTTGTATCCAAGCTCTTTTAGGCACTGTACTTTCTGAATGTGAGAATAACACCATTACTGAAATTTTATCCCAAGTTGCATGAAAGCAGTTATATACCACTTGCACCACTGACTTTTTTCATTTGTTTAAAAAGTATACCATGACATTCTCCACAAAGGGATATGCCACAATATCAGGAATGCCAGTCACATCATAATCCACAGGGATAACACTACTTGGAGCAGTATACCATATACATTGTAGCAGCCTTGTTCACCAGTGTGCATTTTGCACTTTTTTAAATGACTACCTATCCCAACCACTGTCATTTTCTATTCCCTCTTTACTCCTAAGTAGTTTATGGTTTTGCCTTCTATTTCAGTGAGAATATACTAGAACCAAAAGAGAAACTCCATATACTTCCCTCTATAGCACGTAATAACCTGTCATACCTGTATCTTCATGTTCCACTTTTCCTCTTGTTTCTACCAACAAACTGTCTATTCTTCCATCTAAAGCTAGCCCTTTAATACATATACTTGATCTCAATCTCTCTTGACTAAAGACATGACTCTAGCAGCTGTACCTTTTTTCTTTTGCATCATTTTCTCTTTTCTATGGATCATCACATCAATATATATCTCCCATCTTAAAAAAAGTATCAATTAATGAATCTGTCCTTGGACCTTGTACTCCTCTGCAATTACTAATCCAATACCTAGCACTGCTCTATAGCAAGATTCTTCAGGAATTCTGTCTGCCTTCTCTTCTTTTTCTCCTATTCTTTACTTAACTTACTCAAAGAATTCTTATATTGTGTAGAAATTGCTCTTTCAAACTCATCAATTACCTAGACATGGCTAAAAATCTAAAACTTAATTCTTAAGTCTCATCTTATTTGACCAAATCTTAATTGTCAGTAGCCTAAATCTGCATTCAAAAAAATAGTGGTTTTCAGGTCAATATGTGTGTCTCAAACAAGTCAAAATAAAGTGAGAGATCATTTTGTATCAGGGATTTTTAAAGCAATTTGAATATGATAGCTCTTTTTTTCTTAGGGATAGTTTGGGTGTGGGGAACCTTACCTTGCTTTTAGGCATATATGATACTTCTCCTTTACGGAACGCACTTACCTAATTTTAATTATCTAATTATCATTTTTATATCTGACTCTGAATTTCAGGTCTGCATCTCTTGCCAAATAATTTGTCATGAAACTTTGTGTCACTCTTTATTTAAAAATATTTTTAATTGTAGATGGACACAATACCTTTATTATTGTATTTATTTTTATGTGGTGTAAGGACTGAACTCAGTGCCTAACATGGGTGAGGCAAGCACTTTACCAGCCCCGAATTCACTATTCTAAATACCAAATTCTACTTCTAAACTTTTGCTTGTTATCTTGACTTCTTTATTTTTATGTCTATCATCATTCTAGTAAAATACATAATATTGATCATCTTTAATTTCTAATTCCTCTCCATCTAATAAGTCATCAATTTTGCTGGCTCCATCTATATGATGTCTTTTTCTTTCCACCTTCACTGCCAGGTTGAAAGAGTATTCCTGAACTTATGATGAGAAATAAACTACGCATTTGCTTGCATGACTAAGAAAAGGGGGGGGGGCATTTCTTTGACTAGAATAGCCTAGCTAAATCTACATATATATTTCACTTGGCTTTTTTTTTTTTTTTTTTTTTTGTATCTGGGTTTGACCCCAGGGTTGCTCAACCACCAAGACACATCCCTTGCCCTTTTTTATTTTGAAACAGGGTCTTGCTAACTTGCTCAGGGCCTCATTACGTTGCTGAAGCTTGCTCTGAACTTTCAATCCTTCTGCCTCAGCCTCCTAAGCCTCTGGAATTGTAGGCTTCTGCCAATACACCCCAGCCCTGGCTTCGGTTTGTATAAATTGTAATCATTTCTGTAGGTTTAGCAGACAAACAATCAAGCTGCTGCTTCTGAGTCTGATCAGATTACATAAAATTAAATTTTTCTTTTAAAACCTTTGCTTATTTTTAATGTGGGCTTGACTGCTAGTAACAAGATTGCTTTCTCCTCCTACCAAAATTACTCTCATTCTCACTACTACTAATTTTTCTCCTGAAATTTTTATTTTATTTTATACACTACTTTTAGATTAAGTTTTAATTTTTGGATGTAGAATTTAACTGATTTCAATATAATATTTTAGAAAATTCCACATCTATGATAAAATTTAAACCACAATTTAAAAAAGTGATTACATATTTGTCAGTTAAAAGTATCAGATTAAGCTTTTAAACTATAAAGAATATACCTTTCTTCAAAAGTGATCACTATTGTTGCCCTAATATTTACAGGATAAAGTCCATTCAATTTACCTAAGTACTCTCTAACTTCAAAATCTGGCTTTAAATTTCAGTGGTAATTAGGAGCTTACAAGAGATGGTTCTAGTTCAGGGGAAAGACTGGGGATCAGAAGATTTATTAGTTTAGGCTTACAATGTTCTACTTTGAGAATATTATTTTATTTCAGCTCATTATGGAAACTAATGTTACTGAATATAAACAAATCAGCAGGTTCAAGAACTTTCTATGGTATGCAGTAATGGTGGGTAGATCCACAAACTGAAATCCTCAGCATTCTCATATAACTGGGCAGGGCTAAATTAGACCCCAGATGAGACCCCCACTGTTGGGAGCAATCTGTAACCCTTGGTTGGTGTATTGGCTTTCCTCACAATGGTTTCCCCCATTGTACTTTAAAATATAATAATTTGCTATGAATGCCCTGATATGAAAAAAGATGATTAAGATTAGGTTAAACTATAGTGTTCTGTATTTAAGGAAGTTATGTAAAATGTTATCAGTTTCTCTCCAAATAATTAAAAACAAAAATATATTTGTGCTTGGTGTCTGACACTCTAGTAGGCTCTCAAATATATGGTGACTAACCAATCAATGGGTTAGACTTTCAATGTTATTTACGAGGTCCTGAAGCCTTAGTTTCTAAAGGGTCATGAATAGATGACACATAACTGGTCCTCTCCTATTCCCCTTATTTTTATTTAAAAAAAATTTTTTTAGTTGTAGTTGGACACAATATCTTTATTTATTTTTATGTGTGTTGAGGATTGAACCCATTGCCTTACACATGTGAGGCGGGAGCTCTACCAATGAGCTATAGCCCCAGCCCCTGCTTCTTATTTTTAGAATTCAAGTCATTTCATTGGGTAGTTTTCTCTACTTTAAAAAGTGTCCCCCTTTACTACTTTCTCTTGCCCGTCCCTATTAGACAGCTACCAGTTGTGTATATCATTCTAAACTCCTTTCTACATGTACACAAGATTTTTTTGACTGACTGTAGGCTAGGGATCAAACTCAGGGTCTTATGTATGCTATACAAGCATTCTGAGCCACACTCCCAGCCAAGTTTATTTTTAATTTTTAAGGTATAAGTGGGTTTATAGTATATATACATCCACTATTTTGTGTCTTGATTTTTTTTCACTTAATCTTTAAGAACAGCTTTTCATGTTCATACAAACATAGGTACCTCTCTCTCTTTTAATGATTATTTTGGTATCTCCATGATTAAATTTCTATATCTCTTACTGATCTACTAATGGACATATAGGTCTCTCTCTCTCTCTCTCTCTCTCACACACACACACACACACACACACACACCAATGAACAGCCTTTATCTACTTGTATGGGACTTTTTAAAAATGTATTTTTAGTTGTCAATGGACCTTTATTTTATTTATTGATATGTGGTGCTGAGAATCAAACCCAGTGCCTCACACATGCTAGGCAAGCGCTCTACCACTGAGCCATAACCCCAGCCCTTGTATGGGATTTTTGTAGGAAAAGTTCCTAAAGGGGAATAGCTGAGTCCATACTTAAAATTCTGATAAATGTACTCCCCACCAAAGCCATATAATTTTCCCTTGCAGCATTAGCATATAAAGGTGCCTATTTCTTCACATACTCATTAGTACTGGATATCATCTTTCAAATCTTCACCAATAGGCAAAAATAATTATTATTCAAATGTACATTTTCCTCATTATTTAAAGTTAAAATAAACCTTCTGTTTATTGACTTTTTTTTTTTTAGTGCTTGCCTCTTTTGCCATTTTTTTTCTGTTGAGTCATTATGATACGTAGTAGGAACAGTAGTATACATTTAGGCATAAACATCATCATGTCACCCTCAAATATATACTATATGAATTAATTATCCATTTGCCAGATTACATGATCATTATAACTTCTTTATAAATACCCCACTGATCAAATTTTATTTCTTTAGCTTACTCCATAGAAATAATAGTCATGATATTTTTCCAAATAAAATTATATTAAATATAATTTGTTTAAAAATAGCTCTTTGCAGGAATATGATATGCTTCTTCAGAGAAACAATACACAGTCTGGGAATTAATGCTGAAGACTTAGCGCCTAGAGGGCGAAGCCTGTGTCTTTGGGCCACTGGTCTAGGTGGCTCAGTGGAAGGATACAAATCAATAACAATGAGATCAGAGGATTTCTAAGATACCTTTTCACTCTCAGATTTCACAATGATAAAATATATAAAAAATTCAGATACTGACATAAATACACTGTTGCCATAGTTGTAAATGTGACTTCAAAGACAATACTGTACCTTAAAAATTTTAAACTCAGTATCAATTATAACAGTTTTTCAACAAAAATGTATTAATATTATGCTTTTGCATAGAAAGATTTTTTTTTTTTTAATATTAGACAAGACAAGGACCACATTAGTTAAATACACTATGGCCCTTTTTGATTCTTTTGGTTTTAATTTCTTATCTGGCAGTTGGGTAAAGTAGAGCAGAAACTCATAGTGAACCATGGCAGTCCCCAGAGTTGCAATACTGGTAGGTTTTATGGAAGTATTTCATCTTAGTTGAAACCCAGCTAGTAAACATAGGAACCACATATTCTAAGTTCTCTTCTATGCCTCTATCTTGATTCCTGGTCAACTGGCCTGTGGATTAGTACTTCACTCAGCCCCTGAAGTGAAGTGGCTAGTTGTTTGTTGAAAAGTCACCTTTAACTTGGAAGATTGTGACAAGATTTCCCTAACTATAGAATGAGATAATTTAACTAGAAAACTTTCTAAGTATTCTGTTATTTTTCAAAATTGCAAAAGAGGTTAAAGTAAATCTTCAATATTTCCCGGGACTATATTAAAACACAATTCATGTAAAAACACCTTAATGGCAACTTTCATCTTCATTCTTTTTTTAAAAAAAATTTTTGTAGTTGCCTTTATTTTGTTTATTTTTATGTGGTGCTAAGGATTGAACCCAGCACCTCACACATGCTAGGCAAGTGCTCTGCCACTGAGCTTCAGCCCAACCCCCTCATCTTCATTCTTAGCTTTCCTTCCTGATAACTTTGGCCACTCTTCTAATAAGTTTTAAAGCAACTGATATTGAGTCACTTTATGTTTATTACTCTCTAGAATTGGCTAAAGAAGTGGTTCTATACTTGTGCTTTTGCACCCCAAGGAACATTCAGCAGTGTCTAATGACAGTTTTGGTTGTCACAACTGAGGGAAAAAGGTGTATTCTGTTGACATATAGAGAGTATAGGCTGCTAAACATTCTTACAATGCACGTGATAATCCTTGATAACAAAGAACTATCCAGCCCAGAATGGTAATAGTGATAAGGCTCAGTAAACCTTTTTTTTAAATGGATATATTCTAAACAATATTAAATATTTCTTATTTTTACTCATTTATTTTAAATACACTTCTAAAAATTTGTTTTCCAAAACAATGTTAGCTGTTGCTGATTCTTTCATGCATTTTCAAAAACAAAATGTTTTTTATAAATTAAAAAAATGATGATTATTATTAAACAACTTTAACATTCTGGAAAAAATTATCTTGTGCCATAGTAGCGCGGCAGGAGAATTCCTTAATTGCTGTACTTTACTTGTCAGAATTCAACAGCTGGTAAGGAGATTCTAAATAGAATCCTTTAGGAAGATCTTAAAATAAGGATATTTTTGCTTTTGAAATTTTAACAATAAATACATTCTTATTTAGCTATTTTTGAGCCCTAATTATGGAATGTTAAAGATTGTCCATGACATCTCTCTGCTCTAATAGGATAATCCTGACTACTTCAATACCAGTGCCACCTAATCCATATATTTTACCTTCATCATCATGCTAGATTTTTTATCTTCTTCTTTCCCCTGATATTCAATGCTGAAATTCTAATATGCCATATTTATACTGTGTAAATCATGTACATATTTTATCAGCAATTTGTAGAATGTCACTGGGTTTATTTTGGGTCAAATGTTGCTATAAAAATGTAACTAATGCTTATAATTATACTGCCTTAATCAAAAAAGATAATTTCCTTTTAAGAGTACCTTTTCTGTAAACCTGTACCAGATTTGTTGTGTTCATAAAACAAACATGGCAATATCATATGTAATATATGATTTTTATAGAAAAGCATATTTCTCAATGGTTTTAAGTCATACATTTTTTAGGCTTTTAAATTGCTTTCTTCATTTAAAAATAATGAACATCTTTCAATAAAGAAAAGGTATTAACTACTGATACTCTGCAGAAGAAAAGATTGTTTCAAAAGCAAGACCCACAGGAAAGACTTTCTTTAAATAAAAAAGAGAACAAGATAAAACCTGATTTTTTTTTTTAAAGAGAGAGAGAGAGAGAGAGAGAGAGAGAGAGAGAATTTTAATATTTATTTTTTAGTTATTGGAAGACACAACATTTTTGTTTTTGTATGTGGTGCTAAGGATCGAACCTGGGCTGCACGCATTCCAGGCAAGCGTGCTACCGCTTGAACCACATCCCCAGCCCCTGAATTTTTTTTATTTAGAGAATTTTAAGCTTTTCCAAGAGCATACAAATGGGCTATTCAGAAGAACCTGAAGCAATAAGCAGATTAAGGAATCTGAGACTTTTTAACTTTAGCAGAATAAAATATGAAAGAGAAATGATCATTTTGTTTTAAAACATGAAAAAAGGTTATTAGTAAATTAGTTAAGTGTTCTCTTCCTTTGCTCTGTTTTCCTGATTTATGTTTTTGATGTCAATCTATAATTTCTATTTTATAGCTGCTCTTCAGGTATAGCAAATTTCTAGAAATTAACTACTCATTTCTAACAACATACTAGATAACAACAACAATAACAACAAAAAGAAAGTTCAAAAGACTTGCTTTGACCCTTCTAATAATATTATAATTTATAAGTTAATAAATAGTTGTTGATATTTAAAATTGCAATTAGGAGCAGCATCTAAAGTTCTTGAAGGTACACATCACTAGCTTATCAAACAAGACAGTTTACTAGCTTTATGACCTCAGGTAAGTCACTCAATCTTTGCAAAATGGGAATGAAAATATTCCTACCTCAGAGGTAATATTTATAATTTACTTAATTGGTGACTAGAACAGATAAGTGCTACATGTGTGTTAGATATTAGTTTTCATACACACACACACACACTTTTTTTTTTTTTTTTAAAGATGGGGTCTCACTTTGGGCTCAAATAATCCTCCTGCCTAAGCCTCATAATAGCTCAGAATACAGATGCCTGCCATCACTTTTGGTTCAATTTTGACTACATTATAGTATTTAACTAATTTATTAGTTATGACTGTTAGATCATAGAATTCTTTAATGTGATTTTCCAATGGGGATAATAATTCAGTTTACGTATACACTAATAACTGAGTGCAAGAAGAACTCTTAAAACATAAAAAATAATTTTAATAAGTTATTTCAAAATTTTCGTAGCCAGTAATATTTAGATAAACCTACTTTTCAGAGTTTTCAGAGTTTCTGCTAAAAAATTTCCTATAATATATACTGTTAATGTGAAAGACAATTTTCATGACCCAAAGCACTAGTATTATTTAGTTCCAGCATCTCTTTATTTAGAGCTGTTTTTACTATCTAACATTTAAGATTCATATTCTACAGAGTACTAATCACTTCACATGCATTATCTTATTTCAGCTTTTAATAATCTTGTGAGGTGGTACTTTTAGTTCCATTTACCAATGGGAAAACAGAATTTTATTTAGATTAAGTAACCCATCAATATTTGAGCTATAACTAATACCTATGTGTGAAGTCCAACTTTGCCTCTTAACCAGTCTCAGGTGGAGAAGTAAATCTTATCTATATTATAAGGCAAGTACAAATTAAAAACTTAAACCAATCCTTAAGAAATAATTCAAGTACAAATAAAATACTGGCATATCACATACAAAAACATATTAAGAAGATAGTGCACCATGATCAAGTGGGGTTCACTCCAGGGATGCAAGGCTGGTTCGACATACAAAAATCAATAAACATAATTCATTACATCAATAGACTTAACTACAAGAATCATATAATCATCTTAATAGATGCAAGAAAAAGCATTTGACAAAATTCAGCACCCATTCATGTTCAAAACACTAGAAAAACTAGGGACATTAGGAATATACCTCAACATTGTAAAAGCTGTATATACTAAACCCAAGGCCAGCATCATTCTAAATGGAGAAAAATTGAAAGTATTTCCTCGTTTACCACTTCTATTCAACATAATCCTGGAAATTCTAGGAAGAGCAATTAGACAGAAGAAAGAAATTCAGGGATACAAATGGAAGGGAAGAACTCAAACTATCCTTATTTGCTGATGACATGATTCTATATTTAGAAGACCCCAAAACTCCACCAGAACTCATAAATGAATTCAGGAAAGTAGCAGGATATAAAATTAACACCCACAAATCAGTTGCATTCCTATACGTCCATGATAAATCAACAGAAAGAGAAATTAGGAAAGCTATCCCATTTACAATGGCTTAAAAAAAAAAAAGAAAAAAGAAATTGGGAATCAATCTAACAAAAGAGATGAAAAACTTCTACAATGAAAATTATAGAACACTAAAGAAAGAAACTGAAGACCTTAGAAGATAAAAAGATCTCCCAAGTTCTTGGATAGGCACAATTAATATTGTCAAAATGGCCATCCTACCAAAAGTGCTACACAGATTTAATGCAATTCCTATTAAAATTCCAATAATCTTCATACAAATAGAAGAAGCAGTGATGATAATACTACAAAAAACAGAGATAATATAAACAATCTCAGAATGTTAGAGGCAAATACATCAAAGATGACCTTTAGGTGTTAGAAACCAATAATTTAGAGGATAGAACATCATTTTGAGAAGGACAAAAGAGCTAGGCACAGTAGTGCAAGTCTATAATCCCAGCTACCTGGGAGGCTGAGGCAGGAGGACAGCAAGCTTGAGACCCTTGGCAACTTAGTGAGAATATGTCTCAAAGTAAAATTAAAAATAAATTGTGGGTTGGGGGGCTGGGTAGAAGTCTAACTCAGTGACAGATTATTTGCTAAGCATGTGTAAGGCCCTATAGTGCTTCTGTCATGCCCTCCTCAAAAAAAGAATAGGTAGCAAAAGAAGACAATATGTTCAGTTTTAGATGTCCAGAGGCAAATGGAATTCATTAATTAGGTTAGTTCCAGAGACATAAGATTTGGGATATAAAAGTATAATGGAGAACTCTGAGAATAGATAAACATTAAGTGAGAAAAGGCATCAAGAAAAACTTTTGACAGCAGGTGGTATTTGAGTTAAATTTTATAAGATGAGGAGTTTTAGGTTAAAAAAGATGGGCAAACATATGAGTGGAAATAGAGGTGGAAAACACATGGGTGAATACAATGAGATACAGTTTAGAACATGCATGAAACGAATAGAACAATGGGTTTACAGGGGAATAAGATACAAAGCAAGCAAGAGAATCAGGAACCATATTATGATGGATGTGATGCCTTTATTCTTTTTTTTTTTTTTTTTTTAGAGAGAGAGAGAGAGAGAATTTTTAATATTTATTTTTTAGTTTTCGGCGGACACAACATCTTTGTTTGTATGTGATGCTGAGGATCAAACCCGGGCTGCACACATGCCAGGCGAGCGCGCTACCGCTTGAGCCACATCCCCAGCCCTGCCTTTATTCTTGAAATCTGACTTCATCCTGAATGTTACAAAGCACCAGGAAGGATTTTGAAACAGGACTAATAAATATTCTGATTTAATTTTTAGGAGTTAATTTTATCTAGCGAGGAAATGAGATTAGATAAAAGGGAACATATAAGAGGTAGGTAACCAGTTTAGGGCTAAAGCAATAATCTAAGTAACAGTGATGATGGTTGAACTAAGGTAGAAACAAAGAAAAGGAAGAAAACTACCCATTAGCTACTAAGAAAGCTGAAAGTTTTCAGCTTGACAACACCACAGATGTGTGGGGATGAGTGAGAAACAGGAATCTAAGGCAAATTCAAAGTGGTAACTTAAGAAGGAATAACTATTAATAGTTCAGTTTCTGACATTTGTTAGAAATGCTTGATAGTCCTGAAGCAGAAAGACAGAAAAATATATGAAAGTTCATAAAAGGGGTTGAGGATTGGGATGGGGAACAACTAGAAGGACAGGAGGGCTAGGACAAGAAAGGTTTTGTTAAAAAAAATATAGATTAACTAAGCTGGCATTGAATTAACAATGCTACAATTTTTAGGATAATTTAAAAGTAACTATACAGTAGAGCTCATAAAAGATAATTACATGAAAAACAGAAAAACTACTCTTACCAACTACTTAGTTTCAGTTGAGTCTGCTATATCATTATTATGAAATTATAGTAGAATGTAACTTTTTTAATCACCAGGAAAACATGTTGATAATTTATTTGCTAAAGGTTTATTTAGAAAAAATTTTCATGTGCACGTTTTCCAAACTTATTACATACTTACCTGCTTTATTACTAAGCTTATATAAAAAAGTCTGGCGAGGGTCTGCATGATCTCGACAAGTCAGTTGCAAAAGAGAACCTGACTTTTTCCATTTCTGCATAAACCAGAGACCTAGAGAGGTATATAAGAAATATGAGTATAAAGGGAAATATACAGTAACATATGCCAGTGTTATTAATTTGAACTAAGGTAGAAGCATATGTGAATACGTACTCACTTCAAAAATAATACCCCTCAAACTAATATTTTGTTGCTTAATAAAAATATTTGTAAAATATTTCCATTTTCTGATAACAAATATAAACATATACATGTATAGGTTAACTATGGGTTAATGATGGTTAAAGGAGAGTTTCTATCCCATTCAGTAATGAAACAGATAAATAGCATATGAAGAACAAATTTGGAGAAACAGTACCTTTAGATATATCAGATTAAGTTATAAATAGTAGAGGGAGAAAAACTGCAAACACAGCAAAATAGAAACAAATGGCTAAGCACCAAGTTTGTAGTCTATTGATTATTATCGTTAAGTTACAGTAAACAAACTAACTACAAAAGGACATTTTTTGGTACTAGGGATTGAACTCAGGGACACTCAAGTACTGAGTCACACTCCCAGCGCTATTTTGTATTTTATTTAGAAACAGGGTTATCACTGGCTCTAGAGCCTCTATGTTGCTGAGGCTGGCTTTGAACTCAAGATTCTCCTACCTCAGACTCTGGAGCCGCTGGGATTACAGGCAGGCTACACCACACCCAGCAGAACCAACTTTTAAAAGTGAGCAATTGGTTCATGTTTTCTAATGACAGCTGAATGTAATTTGTTTCATATTTAATTGTACTTCTTTATTATCAATAGCACATATTTAAATGCATCTTCCCTTTATAGAAATTAAATAAAATCTTAATAATTCTGGAACTAATATTATAGATTATGAAATATTCACTTCCATGTTCATTGCTTCTCACAAGGGAATGGAGGAAGAAAAAGGGAAATAACTCTTTAACTGGTTAAATCTGATAGTATTTCTGGGAAAGAGTTTATTGAAAAAAAAATTAAAAGTACCACATCCAATTCATGCTAGATTCTATTTTGTGTTATTTAAGGATCTCATTTTTCTCACACCCTGTTTTTGAAACTACAAATATACAATTGGTTACAAAATTCAACTACAAATTGAAATTACCAATTTGAAATGGGATACAAGGGAAGCTGGTATGATTTGTCAATAAAAGTTGGAAAAGAAAACAGAAATAAAGATTTGGGGAACTAATGAAAATAGGCAATGAAATCTAGTTTCTTGAAAGAAATCAATTACTAAACAACTATAAACCATTAAAAAAAAATCAACAGGCAAATTAAGCACCAGGTAGTTCACAATGAGAATATTTATACTAGTTAAAAATTAAGGTCTTAATTTTCATTTAATTTCTTTAGAACTTTTGATTAACTTTATATATATATATACACACACACACACACACATACATATACATATAATATATTATATATAATATATATAATATATATAATATAATATATAATATATATATAATTTTTTTTTCCAGTACCAAGATTGATCCTGGGGTGCTCTGCTGCTGAGCTACATCCCAGACCTTTTTATTTTTTATTTTGAAACAGGTCTCCCTAAATTATGGAGGGCAGACTCAAACTTGTGATCCTCCTGCCTATGCTCCAAGTGGCTGAGATTATAGTTGTGTACCACTGCTCCTGGCACAATTTATTTTCTTATTCCTTAATTGTTACCAAACCAAAATAAAAATATTAGCATTTTCTATAAATTTTTTGTCATATTAAATATATTTGTTATCTGTTTACCAGTGACAAAATAGCTTATTTATAAGACAAATATTTGCTGAGATATTTAGAGTTTAATGAAAACAAAAAAGACTCTTGTGACTGTTGACAAATGCCATCTCAATAATATTTATTTTCTGAAATTACTTTTATTAAAATATACCATGTATATATATAACAAAACAGGAAATTAGCTACATCTTTTGTTTCATGAAATTCCAAGTATGTGACAAGTTGGCTGGAAAATACCAGGAAACATTAAATTTGTATTTAAGTTTTTTGCGTATGCCATATTTATTGTATAGTATAATAAAACTTTTTACCTGTATTAACAAGAGCGCTGCTATTATACAGAGTACCAAGGTGAGGTCCAGAAAGAGACAGAAAGGTGTGAAGTTTGTTGAGGTAATATTTAAACCTTGGCCTTGTAAGCACTGAACGGATTATTAAATTGCCCAATGAATGTCCAATAAAGCTTTAAGAGAAAAAAAGACATTTCTTCCACAGTATTAGTTTTAGGAACAAAAACTGAAGCAGATGTACTTTACATATATTATAAGATAGTAAGAATTTGAAAATTTCTAATATCTTTTAAAATTATGGCTTAATACTTTAAATAATGACATTTAAAGGAAAAAAGAATGCAGAAGATTCCTATTGTTATATAACCTAAATGATTATAGAAAAATATTATTTATCAGAAAACTTTTACTTATAGTTTATAACTGTAGAAATACATTTAAGAATGATTAGAGAATAAATTCACCTCTTGAGGCTATAACACATATTATTTACTTCTCATGATTACAAACAAAATAATTCAACTTATTTGTAAAGGACAACTTAGGATAAAGTATAAACTGGTTTATACTTTAAAGTTAGACAGTTTAGGAAAAAAAATAATTACAAAAATTTAACATTTATTTTTGTACATTTATGGGATACAGTGCAATAATTAAAAATGTATAGATGTGTAATGATCAAATCAGGGTAATTAGCATTTCCATCTTCTCAAACATTTATTTCTATGTGCTGGGATCCCTTAGATGCTTCTAGATATTTTATATGATAAATTGGATAGTTTTTTAACATTGGATGGAGTTAGAGAAGATAATGCTAAGTGAAGTTAGCCAATCCCAAATAACCAAACGCCAAATGTTTTCTTTGATATAAGGAGGCTGATTCATAGTGGGATAGGGAGAGGGAGCATAGGAGGAATAGACGAACTCTAGATAGGGCAGAGGGGTTGGAAGGGAAGAGAGAGGGCAGAGGGTTAGCAATGATGGTGGAATGTGAGGGACATCATTATCCAAAGTACATGTATGAAGACACGAATTGGTGTCAATGTACTTTACATACAATCAGAGATATGAAAAATTGTGCTGTATACAATTATAATGCATTCCACTGTCATATATAAATAAAAGGAAAAAAATCTGTGTAACCACTAATCTACTTTCTGTCTCTACAGACTTGCTTGTGGATATTGCATGAAAATGAAATCACATAATATGGACTTTCCTTAAAATCATTTTTTAAATTTCTCTTTAACTGAGTTGTTGTTTTCTACATTTCAGAATAGGATAATACTATTAAAAACTGTTCTGTAATTTATAGACATATAAAAATAAATGGTATAATACAGAAGTTACCTTATTTTTGAGACAGTTAAACTATATATTTGAATATATTGTATTATCTCATCCAAAAGGCGATCAGTCATGCTATCAAAATCAGCAAAGGTATCATTCTAAATACAAGTAAAACAGACACATTTCACATTAAAATACATATCATCACATAAAAACTAACCAAATATAAAATAATAAATAATATAAATAATAATAACATTTTTATTTTAAGTACTAAAAATACAGTTAAGTCTAATTTTCTTTTTAGCAAAATTAGTGAATGTATTACTCATTATATTAAAATGAGCAAGATTAAGTTTCTAGGGAAAAAATGTTCAGTGTTCTTTGTCTAGCCCATTACTAGTATTAAATATAAGGCTATTTCATATAGTGGCATAATTAACAAATTATTTGTATATAAATATGAAATTCTGGAAATGCTTCATACATGAAAGAAACTCATAAGTCAAATGAAAACCACATATCTCTTTTGGTTATCTATTTATGTTAAATTTCATAGAAATCAGAAAAATTATTTTTACTACAGGCACATGGTACCAGGCAAATGTTTATGTAGAAACTGGTACAAAAATGTTTATGTCCTTTGAAAGCACTGCCATTTTGTACCTGGTTTCTCTCAGACATAAGAAAATCAGTTCTTCCCCTAGGTAGTCCAAGTTCAATATAAGTTTTAACCAATCGAAGATCTGCACTGTTACCTAGAAAATAAAAAATGATATTTTAAGGATGAGATAAAGTAAAAGGTACATAGTATAACATCATATATTTTTATAGTTTCTCAAGTCAAATTTATGACCTATACCATTTGTGAAGATACAATAACAGTGTAAGAAATGTTTAATGCATTTTAGCCTTAGATTTAATCTACTGACTTCCTTTAGTGGCACTGGTACAGACTGAGTGAAAGAAGACACACTTAAATACCTAGGATAGTTTATTTTAATAATTATCAACTAAAAAATCTAAAAACATTTTACAATAGATATGATATATGAATATGAAATTATCTTTAAAAATTAGTGGATTTTATTTCTTTGGTTTACTAGCAATATAAATGTCATTATCAATTGTTGAATTTTTATTTTACCCTTCTAATATTTATCTTTTAGATTTTTCATGATTAATGTATTTACAGAGGTAACTGCTTTATTCCTGATTTGTAAAAAAACAAATAGCCAAAGCAATTCTCAGCAAGAAAAGTGAAGCTGGAGGCATCACAATACTAGACCTTAAATTATACTACAGAGCTATAGCAACAAAAACAGCATAGTATTGGCACAAAAGCAGACATGAAGACCAATGGAACAGAACAGAAGACAGAGACAACCTACATAGTTATCTCATACAAGACAAAGGTGCCAAAAACTACACTGGAGAAAAGATCCTCTTCAACAAATGGTGTTGGGAAAATTGGAAATCCATATGTGGCAAGATGAAATTGAACTTCTACCTCTCACACTGCGCAAAACTCAACTCAAAGTGAATTAGACCTAGGAAGTAGACCAGAAATCCCATACCTACTAGAAGAAAATGTAGGCGCAACACTCCAACATGTTGGCTTAGGAACAAACTTCCTTATTAAGACTCTTAAAACACAGGAAGTAAAATAAAAAATCAATGGGAAGGTATCAAATTAAAAGGCTTCTTCACAGCAAAGGAAATAATCAAAACGTGAAGAAAGCCTGCAGAATGGGAGAATATCTTTGTCACATGCATCTCAGACAGGGTGTTCATTTCCAGAATATATAAGAAACTCTAAAACCTAACCACACACAAAAAAACCCAAATAACCCAATCAATAAATGGGCAAAGGAACTAAACAGACATTTCTCAAAAGAATATAAATGGTCAAAAAATATATTTAAAAACGTTCAACACCCCTAGCAACTAGACAAATGCAAATTAAAACTATACTGAGATTTCACTTCACTCCAGTCAGAATGGCCATTATCAAGAATACAAGTAACAATAAATGTTGGAAAGGACATGGGGAAAAAGGTACATGCATACATTGGTGGTGGTATTGGAAATTGGTGCAACCACATTGGAAAACAATATGGAGATTCCTCAAAAAAGTAGGAATGGAACCACCACTTGACTCAGTTATACCACTTCTTGGGATATTTATAAAGGAGTTAAAATCAGCATACTACAGTGATGAATCCCCATCGATGTTTACAGCAGCTCAATTCACGACAGCCAATTCACAAAAGCTATGGAACCAACCTACAACAGATGAATGGATAAAGAAAATGTGTATATATACACACACACTGAGCCTTATAGAAGAATGACTTTATGACATCTGCCAGTAAATGGACAGATCTGGAGACTTGTGCTAAGTGAAATAAGCTAACCCCACAAACCAAAAGTTGAATGTTTTCTGATATGTGGATGCTAACACACAAAAAGTGGGGGGCAGGGAGAATGGATGTTCAGTGGATTATCATGCATATCCACAAGATCGGGATTCTAATTAGAATAAGATATACTCCGTGTTTGTATAAATATGTCAAAATGGACTCTACTGTCATGTATAACTAAAAAGAACAAATTTTAAAAATCTAGTTTGTTATTAAAGAGTGACATTATAATACAGTAATACCCTTTTGGTCCAGAAACATTTGGCTTTTTCTAAGATGTCCTACATCTAGAAAAAAACTTGCTGAGTAAACAAAGTATCTTTTAGAAAGTCACAGCATGAAAGCCTGGTATTTAGAAATAACAAATGCCTTAAACATCAACCTTAATTCATAGGTATATTGATTTTTCTAGCCTATAGACGTAACAGCTGATAAAACCAAGAGAGAAGACAGAAAAAAAGAAGAAAAACCCAAAATACTATTTCATGCAAAATTTACTTAAAGAACCAACCTAGATGCCCTTCAGTGGATGAATGGATTAAAGAAATATGGCATATATACACAATGGAATATTACTCAGCGATAAAAGAGAATAAAATCATGGCATTTGCAGGTAAATGGATACAGTTGGACAAGATAATGCTAAGTGAAGTTAGCCAATCAAACAAACAAACAAACAAAAACAAATGGCAAATGTTTTCTTTGATGCAAGGTGACTGACTCATGGGTAGGAAGAAAGAGCATGGGAGGAATAGAGGAACTTTAGAGGGATGGGAGGGAAAGGGAGGGAGCAGGGGTTTAGCAATGATGGTGGAATGTGATGGACATCATTATCCAAAGAACATGTATGAAGACACGAATTGGTGTGAACATACTTTATATACAAACAGAGATATGAAAAGTTGTGTTCTATATGTGTAATAAGAATTGTGATGCATTCTGCTGCCATGTATTTAAAAATTAAAAGCAATTAAAAAAATTTAATATCACACTTAGTAAAAATAGAGCAGATTTATGTTTCAGTATATAGCTAATATTCAATTAATTTTTCATTAATTTTTTTTAGTTCAAAGATTAAATAAAACTAAATGAGATCTATTTAGGAAAGAAAGTGAGTTGCTATGGGTTACATTAATAGATGTCACATACCATCTAAACCATGAACACAGACAATGAGATGTACTCCATCTTCAGAACCATCCTCCTCTTCCATGCTGAAATACGGTACTGAGGATGCCAGCAGAGGAATATCACTGTACATGAACCCAGGGAGTTTAAGTTGTTTTAATTCTTCTTTTGCCTGAAGGAAGCTGAAGTAAAGATACTCTTTATTAAGGATCATACTCTGTTTTTAGAACCAAAAAGGTAATCTAGAATTGCAGAGGAAGAAACTCAGCAATATGTGGTTTTAAAATCATGAAAAAAATATATGGGATCACCTAAATAATTTAAAAAGCACAGGTCGATTTTTTTTTTTTTTTGGTTTGATTTTTGTTGCTGATCAAAGATAATAAACACTTTGAGCCTGAAGTCACTTGAAAATGTTATTTTAATGCCAACTAAGAAGATATTAGAAGCAGTTATGCTGCCTGAAAAATTTAGTAAAGCTGGGGGAGGTACTGGAGAAATGGTAATCTAATGTTTATCATGTAAATAAATCTTTTAACTTCTTTGTTCCATTTTAATCTTATATAAATGGAAGGGAAGAAGCTATTCTATATAACAGTGAGAATAGTAGATAAAATATTCAGTAGATGAGATTACTTGCATTTTTCTCTAAAAATTATCAAAGAGAAGGAGAATTAAAAGGGGTATGTGACTAAATATAATTGGAGGTACATACTCATTTGGAATGACTGACATATTTAACCAACTTGGGGACTGCAAACAAAATTATTACTACTTAACATTGTATGGGGGCTGAGGCTGTAGTTCAGTGGCAGAGTGCTTGCATAATATATATATATATATATATATATATATATATATATACACACATACATACATAAAGGGCATGCTGTCTATATGTAACCACAAATAATTAAAAACCAAACAAAGCAAAAAACTGATAACAAAGTATAACTTAAAGAAGTTAATGAAGGAGGGAGGATAGGGGAGGGGAATGGGAAAGACAGTAGAATGAATCAGCTATAACTTTCCTATGTTTATATATGAATACACTACCATTCTAACTCCATATTTAGTATTCAACCACAAGAATGTGAAGTTTCACTGCATGTATGTATGATATGTCAAAATACATTCTACTGTCATTTGTAACTAAAAAGAAAAAAAGAAAAAAGAAAAAGTTATGTTTTATTAAGGGGGAAAAAAAAAACAGCAGCATTTAATGAACCTTAAACTGGGTGAAAACATAAACACCATCTCTTCTTGATGACTCTGACAAAGAGAGGTACACAGCAGATGGTATATAATCTTTGGCCTCTTAGCTTATATACTACAATTTTTAAATTGGCCATATTCACCTCAGTAGGTTTCACTAGCTTTAGGCGCTTTAGATCTTATTTTGTCCTTATTTCCTATATATTCTCATGAAACCTAGATTTTGTCTGGAAGTTAATGGGGTAATGATGATGAAAGGGTTTTGACTTCTAACATAAAATTACCAGTAGAAAATTTATATCAAGAACATCTAGCCAAGAAACAGGACAATCACTTGGAAACTACCTTTCTGTAAAACAGTATAACAGGGTTCATTTATCTATTTTAGACAGCTATTCAAAGAAAGACTTTTTGTACTATAGAAACTGGAGACCAAAATGGGCATTCAGCCCTTTAGCACAATTTATGATCTATATCTGTATCTATCTATATGGATATGTGACATTTTATAAATATCACCTAAGTAAATATTATAAGCAGTTATATACTGTCTGAAAAATTTGATACAGAATAGTTGGGAAAGCTACTGGAAAAATAATAATTTAATGTTTATCATGTAAATAAATCTTATCTTCTATATATATTTATGATTTTGCTTTAATGTATATACTTATGATCAATGTATATTTAGTAGCACATACTGTTAAGCTCCATTACTTACGCTTGTATTTGAGGTTTTGGCGAATTTTCATACCAGGAAATTGAAGAAGTCAAGTTGTAAGAAATGCTGCTTGGCTGCTTTGTAATGGCATCAAATTTACTTTTAGAAGAAAATTTAACACTACAAGGAGACTCTCGTGGTGCAGATGGGAAGGACAAACAACCAGAAGTACAAACGGTAGGCATATTTATACCATCCCTCAGATAGTCACTGTTTACTTTTTCAGATTTTATAAGTCCTTCTTCTTCTAGTACATCTCTGCTTGTATAGTGAGCATTTACTGTTCCATCCAAAGCTGAATAATCTTTTTCTTCATAATAACCATTTTGAACCATTTGTTGATCCTGCTCTTCCTCTTCCTCCTCCTCCTCCTCCTCCTCGTTACCCTGTTCCTGTTGAAGATCACTAATTCCTTTTTCACAAATTTCCTTTTGAGGGCTAACTGAATTGCTATAGCTAATAGCACACGTGTCAGAAATATCCGTACTGCTCTGAGAACCAAAATAATTTTCCACAAGCCCTTGCTTTACCATATCAGTACCAGCTGAAAAAGGGTCACTTGTACCCAGATCAGTTTCAACTTCAACTGTAGGAGCTTCTGAATATATTTGTTTGATATTTAATGTATCACTATTTTTTCCTTCCACAGTTCTATTTTCACTAACTTCTGCATTAGTAGAAATGGAGCCTGAAACAACACAAGGAGTGCCTAAACAAATTAGTTTTGAATTTAACATAACTGCTGTTCCTGCTGAGTTATCAGATTTATCAAGACTCTGGGAGCCTTTACCCATAGTGTCCAAGTTAGGTTTGGAGCTGCAACTATTTTTTTCATCACTGGAAGTATCTTTATCTGAAAAAACAAGTTGCAAAGCGTCTTTAGTGCTTGAATTTAAGGAATGTATTGCTATAGTTTCACTATCCAAATGCCCTGAAAATATAACACTCTGCTGTTGCAAAATAATACTTGACTTTTTAGTATCATCATATTTTGGCAAATCAATTGTTCCTAGGTCTAATATACTTTTGCTATCACTTAGATGGCATTCAGGCACAATAGATTTCTTAGAATTTTCATCAGGTGACAACAGTTCATCATCAGAAGGTAGAGAGTTTATAGATGTCAAAGATGACTGTATTTCACTTAAAGCACTTGTACTCTCAGTGCAATGACTTCCTAATGAAAATTTTATGTTACTATCAGTTTTCATCAAAAGCTGAGGAAATAATCTTTCATTATTATAAGGACCTTGCCCTTGCACAGTTTCAAAGACTATGTCAGGGTTTGGATGTGTTGCAAAAGAACTTGGCTCACTTTCAACACCTGAATCTGAAAATCTAGACGAGGCATATGTGGCATTAGTATCTGGTAATTTAATTGTATCTCCACTTACTACAATATGATATTCTTTTGTAGAAGGAGCAGGCATATTATTTCTTAATTTAGCTAATGATTCTCCAATAGGACAACATTTTGCTTCTTGCAAAGTTTCCTTTTCAAGTGTTATTTCTAGAGATTTAGATTTACCATTAGATTCTAAGGACTCAAAGCCGGGTAAAAAATCATCCACAAATATTTCATCATGTTGAAGCTCAGTCAAAGGTCCTATTTTAACAGTTATTTTTTCTCCACTGAAAGGATCTTTATCACTGGGTTTTACTTCAATTGTTCTAACTCCTGATGATGGGGTTGTTTGATGATCATGGCAATCGTCTGATGAACTTCTGGATGTCAGATTTTGTTCCATGTGTGTAATTTCACTACCATCCTGGGAGATATCAAGTTTACCTGAAATGGACAAATTTGCACAAAGATTTAGGCTGCCAGTGTTCAAAGGATCAAACTGGCCTGGTTGAATATTTTCAATATCTGGAGACTTTTGTTCAGTTCTCTCTGTATTAGCTGGCAAATAGCTAGCTTCCTTTTGACTTGTCTGTCTGATGTAAGTCTTTGGGTCAAAATTATATCCACATATTGTGGTATCCAGACCTTCCTTCTGACTATGTGAAAGATTGCCTTCAAAGCATTTATTGTGATCATTTGATGCTGTACTTTTCAAACATCTGTAGCCTACCAAAACCACAGAATCCTTAGAGTTCTGTTTTATTATTTTTTTTGTGTTTTCTGGTTTCATTGTTTTCATGAGCTTAGCAACCTTAACTTTGGATTTATTTGATTCTTCATTTTTTCCTTTTAGAAATTTTGTTAGCTGCTTTTCACCTTCTGTATACCAAATATTGGAGGAACCAGCAGGTCTGACCTTCAACTCTGGGCTAGAAAGTCCTGCTACAGAGCTTTCTTCAGTCTCATATTTATCCATTCTAGTGGACTCTGATCTCTGAAGATTCTGAATTCCCATCCAGGGTGCATCTAAGTCTTTTATCCAAAGAAAAAAAGATTTAGATTTAAAACAAGTGTGAGAACTCATATGATTAAGACTATTTTTTCTAACTATAACTTTCTAATAGCCTCAAACATAAGTAAAATTGAAAGGGAAAAGTTGTTTCACATTAGGGAATGGTTTTATTTATATTAGGAAGAATATGCTAAAAATTATACACATAGCTTATATTATTTTAGATGATACTTACCTTCAATAACTGAATCTAAATACCTATCTTCAAAGATTATAGGTAATGAATTGAGATCGCCATCTAATTCACTACATTCAATAGGTAGGGGTGGAAGAGAACTGCAGAAGGAAGTATTTTTGATAGCGGTGCACATCTGTAGGTGACTCTGAGCACTGAAAAATATTTCTTAAGTCAGATTGTAATAAAAAAAATTATACCCAACTCCACTTTACAGTCTACCCTATTTTCTTCTCCTATCATTCCTATTCCCTTTCTTCAAGACATACTCTTCTTACGAAAGAGCTTCTTGGATAGACATAAAAACTGGTAAGATAAAAATTCTGGTTTGCTGACAATAAATTATTGACACAAAATTAAGGTTTATTGACAAATTAATTTCTATTATATTGTATACT
The DNA here is from genome assembly GCF_047511675.1 of Marmota flaviventris. Taxonomy (NCBI): domain Eukaryota; kingdom Metazoa; phylum Chordata; class Mammalia; order Rodentia; family Sciuridae; genus Marmota; species Marmota flaviventris. The sequence continues at coordinate 88,314,129 of NC_092503.1, forward strand.
TTCTTAAGTTATTTCAAAATGAGTATCTATGCTTATAGAATAAACTTCCAATCATGTAAGAAAAATGCTTACCAATTATTTGATGATAACAGAGAAAAAACTACACTCCATTGTAGCTCCTTTACTTAACACATATTGACCAATAAAATTAATAGCTATTAAACAAAGTATTTAACTTTCTTTTTTCTTTTTGGCATTGGGGACTGAACCCAGGGGCGCTTTATCACTGACCTACATTCCCAGCCTTTTTTATTTTGAGACAGGGTTTCACTAGGTTGAGAGTTGCTAAGTTGTTGAGGTTGGCCTCAAACTTGAGATCCAACTGTCTCAGACTCCTATGTTGCTGGGATTATAGGCATGCACAACTGTGCCTGGCAGTATGTAACTTTCTAATACAAAACAGTTAAAGGATCCTTTGTTATGTAAAATTTAAACCAAATCCAAGTAAACAGAACAGTATGAAATGTACTGATTACCCAGTATCAACAATTAACATTTGCCCTTCTTGTTCTATCTATACCTCAACATTCACTACATATCCCTCCATTCCACTATTGTTTAGTTTTTCTTAGGTACTGAAATATATAAATCTAAGCTGTAAGATTGACAAGTGAAATATGATATAGAACATTTCAATCTATTCAGAGTTTCCTCATGTCTTCCCAATTTTCCAGCCCAGATAAACCCCAAGATGACCCACTATTCTACTTTCATTTTAGTTTTGGCTGTTCCAGAACTTCATATATTTAAAATCATACATTATTCATTCTTTTATGTCTGCCTTCTTTTGTTCAGCATAACATCCTCAAAATATTCTCTGAAGCCAAAGAATACAGACCTAAATATATTCAGTGGGAAAAATGGAAGGCATTTATTCTGCATATTTTAACTGTAAGTCATTACATAACAAAAGGTAGTGCCAGACTACCCAAACTCACAATGATAAATATAAGAGATTTTGACCTGTGAAAATAAAGACAGAATAAGATGGCCAAATGGAAGGCTGAAGCCAGAGTTGCATGGCTATATTTACAGATTACAGTAAATCTGATATAAGGGGAGAGAGGGGCAAGGCAAGTAAATTATGCATCTCTCTGAAGATTTAATAAAGAGTAGATTTCTGAACTTCAAATTCTTCTAGTTTTTTCTATAAATTCTGAGGTAGATATCCATGTGAAAGGAAGCAACATCATTTTAAGTTTGGATTTATGCTACTCACTGAAGTTCCTGGTATGCAATGGCAGCTTCTCTTGGATGTTCAAAACAAAAGAATGCCTCAGAAAATCTGCGAACCTAGAGAATTCCAAAAAGGAGTATTAATAACATGGCACATTTAAAAAGTCAATCTGGCATAGAATTGCAGGGAAAGAAATTGCCTCCATTAGGCCTTGCATAACAACCCGTGAGAATTCTCTCCCTCTTCATTGTTGACAAAGCACTGTATTTTTGTGTTGTATGAAATGAACAGCAGAATCTATAGCGAGATTGGATCTCATCTCTCTTCCTTAAAGGAAGGGATTCTATTTGCCTTATCTGCTACTACACCTCTAGTATCTACAATAGTGCCCAGTACATGGGAAAAACAATGAAAAACCAGCTAGCTATCAGGTGGCTTTCCCCATGCTCTATGCCAGGCTTTCAAATATATGCTAACTATACTGTCTGACTTAGAAGTATTGTGATTTTGGGCATTTAATCTTTGAGTTTCAGATGATTCATTTTCAAATTATACTTAATACTTGTTCTATACATGGGATTATAAAGAACAAACAAGAATATATATGATAGCACTCTATAATCTGACAAGTGCATATAAATATAATCTATTATAATTTCCATTAGAGCATTCACTACATTTTGCCTTAGAATAACTATATTTGCAAATCATACCACCTCCTAAAGTGTAATGTTTGTTAGAACAGGAACAATGTTTTGATGACCCTTGTAGTCTCTAAAACATAGTTTTGCATGTTAAAAAAGTACTTGGTAAATACATATTGAATCTAGCTGAATATTTCTTCCATTACATTTATATTTTGATCCTTTTATTTTTAATAACGAAAGGAAAAGCTCTGTCAACTACTGGAGATGAAAGAGATATCTTGTTTGGGGTATAGAGGAGAGATAATTAGGTTACATCTTGAAATTATATTACATTGAAGATTCTCTTCTAAAGGGAAATTGATTTAGGATTCTTTGGTTAAATATGTACATGAATTAGAGATCTATTTTACTCGTCATCAAGATCAGGCCAAACATGACTTACTAAACCTCTTTCTCTAAGCAGATGAGCCTGACTCTTCAGGACAAGTCAGTAAGGGAGGTTGGGAGAGGCAAGTATCAGACACTGAGGAGGATGCAACCATCTGTGTCTGTACTTTCAAATGCATTCCAATTGTGTCTTCTTTCTTTCCATCGACAAAGGGGAAGATGAGAAAAACCAAAGCCAAAACCAAAACCATCTGCCTGTCTATCTCGAGATGTTTTCTCTGGGGACTATAAAGTGAGAAGGAATTTATCTTTAAGTTATCTGGATTCCTAGAGTTGTAGCTGGACCTGCAAAATTAGTGAGCTGATTTTCCTTTTCTTTCTATTTTTGGTAATTCCTAAAATAACTATCAATACCTGATAGTATCCTACCCATAAAACTATGCTAAGTATTTTATTTTGATTCTTTGTTTTAAACCATAAAAAATACAAGGGAGGAGGTATTATCTTCATTTAATAAGTGAGAAAATTCAAACCAAAGAGTTTAATCACAAAGAGGCAAGATAATAAGTGATAAACTTGGATTAAAATAAAGATTTGAGCAACTCCAAATCTTATGCTTCAAACCACTTATCTATTCCCTTCTACTTTATACTTCATGTTATCAGAAATCTTTCCTATCCTCTATGCACGCACAAGTTTCTCAATTCTCTCACAATGATTACCACTCTGGGGTGATAATATAATGAATAAGGTTACGAACTGTGCTGTGTGGCCACAACTAAGGTATGACTGTCACCTGATGGCAATACAGCTTAATTTTAGGCAAATGACTTACATTAAAAAAAAAAAGTTAAACTTAGGATATGACGAATATATATTACTGCTTTGGTACATGTTTATAAAAATGAATTTTCTGATATATCCTAATTTTAAAAAGAATTCACTTATTTGACAGTATCAATATTTAAAATTTAGCAAAAATCCAGAAGGGGAAAAAAACCCTGAGGACACAAAATGGAATTTATTACTAATGTTTTACAGAGTTAAATTCTCCTTTATCTATGTTCTTCCTAATACATTGCTCGAATTACTAACATATCATTTATTACAGTATAATTATTAGTAACATTTTTATTATAGTACAACTTTATTTGTGTTCATGGAGGTTAGAGTCCAATTTTGAGTGAAGAGTATATATTTCATAGGTCATAATATTTAAATTACCTTGAAAAAAGTAGGCATATTGCAGATGTTTACTAAACAAATGTTTTTTAAGTCCTTGTGTTACACTCACAGTAGGAATACCATACAGTATTTTTATTATATAAAGCTGATTTATGCTTACTATTAAATAGAATTCTAACTAGTTTACATTGATTCTCAATCCACAGCTGTTTTAAAGGAGCACATTAAACTAGGGAAAATGAACAACTGTAGAGGCAGATGAAATTGGACTCCAATGAGGATAAGCCAAATTTCAGTTCCCACTCTTCCTAGCAGAATGATCATATTTAGGGAACAGTCTAACTCTGTTAATGAGTTGGAGAACTTAAAACAGTAACCTCAACCTCAACCTCAATCAGCACTGTTTTTTTTAAAAAGTTCCTTAGGTGATTCTAAGGTTAGCCAGGTTTGAAAATGTCTATTTTAAATTTCTACTTAGACCATAATAGAAAAATTGGTATAGAACTTGCCCTGAACACAACTATATAACTGATAAAAATACATAAGGCAACTATTTGTAACACTGACAAATATGTACTAGATATGCAAAGCAGCAGGGAAATATAACTCACAATCAAGAAAATAATGCAATAAGTACATACGATTCCCAAGATAATCCAGATGTTAGAATAATAGGCAAAATCTGCTCTTAAGAAAAAAAAACTAAAAAATAGAATTGCCTAAGAGCAGATTTAGGTTTAACAAAAAAACCTAAATGATCAGCAAGTAACAGTTCTTACAGCCTCTCTTGCCCTCCTACTTCTCCACTTCCCCTATTATTTTATACTTTATATTACTGTTACATTTGTTACAACTGATAAACCAATACTGACTTTAAAAAAAACCTTTTTTTTAGCTGTAGATGGACATAATATCTTTATTTGTTCATTTATTTTTTATGTAATGCTGAGGATTCAGCCCAGTGCCTCACATGTGAGCCCCAGTCCCAGCCCCAATACTGACTTTTTATTAACAAAAGTCCATAGTTTACACTAAAGTTCACTATCAAGTATTCATTCTCTGGTCTTTAACATTATATCATAATATTACATCATGCTCATCATAATATTACACAGAATAGTTTCACTGCCCTGAAAATGCCCTGTGCTCCACCTATTTGTCCCTTCCACCATCCCTGTGAGCCTGTGGTAACCACTTATCTTTTTACTGTCTTCTTGGTTTTTCCTTTTCTAGAATGTCATAAAATTAGAATTATATAGCTTAAATTACCTTTCATATCAGCTTCTTTCATTTAGCGATGATTTCAAGATACCTCCATACCTTCTTTTGTTTTATTTCTTCTACTTAGTTGTACATGACAGCAGAATGCATTTCAATTCATTATACACAAATGGAGGGCAACATTTCAATTCTCTGGTTGTACATGGTATAGAGATGCACCATTTGTGCAATCATACATGTACCTATGGTAATGTCGTTCATCTCATTCCACCATCTTTCCTATCCTCTGGTGGAATTTTTTGGGTCTTTTAGGTACTTAGAATCACAACCTTGGCAAATATTGCTAATTTGTGTTCTTCTTTTCCTATCTGTATCCCTTTAATTTCTTTTGTCTGATTGCTCTAGCTAGAATTTCAAGGACTATATTGAAGTGATGACAGAGAACATCCCTGTCTTGTTCTAGTTTTTAGAGGGAATGCTTCCAATTTTTCTCCATTTAGAATGATGTTGGCCTTGGGCTTGGCATAGAAAGCTTTTACAATGTTGAGGTATGATCCTACCAGTCCTAGTTTTTCTAGTGTTTTGAATATGAAGAGGTGCTGTATTTTATCGGATGCTTTTTCAGCATCTATTGAGATAATTACATGATTCTTGTCTTTAAGTCTATTGGTCTTAAGTTTTCTTTTCCTTGATGTGTCTTTGTCTGGTTTTGGTATTAGGGAGATGCTAGCCTCAGAATAAGTTTGGAATGGTCCACTCCTTTTCTATTTCATGGAATAATTTGAGGAGTTTTGGTATTAGTTCTTCTTGGAAGGTGTTGTAGAACTTGGACGAGAATCCGCTTTTCTTGGTTGGTAGATTTTGATGGTTTATTCTATTTCCTTACTTGAAATTGATCTGTTTAAATTGTTTATATCCTCCTGATTCAGTTTGGGTCGATCATGTTTTTAGAAATTTGTTGATGTCATTGAGATTTTTCTCTTTTAGTTTCTAATTATCTTCTGTATTTCAATGGTGTCTATTGTGATATTTCCTTTTTCATGATGAATTTTTATAATTTGAATTTTCTTTTTTCATTTTGTCAAATTTTTTAATTGGTTCTTTTTTTTTTTTTCAATTTCATTGATTTCAGCTCTGATTTTAATTATTTCCTGTCTTTTACCACTTTTGGTGTTGATTTGTTCTTATTATTCTAGGGCTTTGAGATGTAATGTTATTTATTTTTTGACTTTTTATTCTTATTAATGAGTGAGCTCAATGCAATGAATTTCCTCTTGGTACTGCCTTCATAGCGTCCCAGAGATTTTGATATTTGTATCGGTGTTGTCACTTACCTCGATTATTTTTATCTACTCCCTGATGTTTTCTGCTATCCATTACTCATTCAATATCATATTGTTTAGTCTCCAGGTGTTGAAGGAGCTTCTATTGTTTATTTTATAATTGACTTCTAGTTTCATTCCATTATAATTTCATAAAATACAGGGTAGTATCTTTTTATTTTTTTGTATTTGCTGTGAGTTGCTTTGAGGCATAATATATGGTCTATTTTAGAGAAGGATTCATGTCCTGCTGAGAAGGTGTATTTGCTCGATGATGGATGAAATACTCAATATATGTCTGTTAAGTCTAAATCATTGATTGTATCATGGATTTCTGTCATTTAGTTTTTGTTTGGAAGATCTATCCAGTGGTGATAGGAGTGTTTAAAGTCACCTAATATTTCTGTGTTGTGATCTATTTGTTTCTTGAAATTGAGAAGGGTTTGTTTGATACATGTATATGCTCCATTGTTTGGGGCATATTTATGATTGTAATGTCTTGTTGATGTATGGTTCCCTTAAGCAATATTAAGTGTTCTTCTTTATCTCTTCTGACTCACTTTGGTTTGAAGTACACTTTATCTGATATTAGTTTGGAAATCCCTGCTTGTTTATGTGGCCCATGTGAGTGCTGTTTTTCTCATCCTTTCACCTTCAGTCTGTGGATGTCTTTTCCTATGAGATGAGTCTCTTTCCTATGAGATGAGTCTCTTGAAGGCAGGATATTGTTTGGTATTTTTTTAATCCAATCTGCCAGTCTATGTCTTTTAATTTATGAGTTTATGCCATTAACATTCCAGGTTATTAAGACATGGTTTATATTCCCAATCATTTTGGTTTATTCTCATTTGATTGGATTTTCCTTTAGTGTAGTTCCTCCTTTTTTTTATATATTAGTACATACACATGGTATAACAATATAATTTGGCCAATATAATTTTCCCTTTCCCTTCCTTCCTCCATCCCTTTCCTCTACTCTATTGATGTTTTTTTTAAAAAAATTAATTTATTTTTGCATTACAATTCTTAATATGCCATTATGCAATAATTTATCATATCTCTGATTATATATAAGGTATGTTGACACCAAATTCACATCTTTATACATGTATTTTGTATAATGATGAGGGTTTCCTTCCTCCTTTTTAAAAAAAAAAAAAACATTTTTTTTTTAGTTGTAGATGGGCACAATATTTTTATTTTTATGTGGTGCTGAGGATCAAAACCAGGGCCTCACACGTGCACGGCAGGTGTCCTACCACTGAGCCCCAGCCCCAGCCCCAGCCCCTAGTTCCTCCCTTTTGATGATTTTCTTTGTTTTCATTTCTTCCTCATGGAATATTTTGCTGAGAATACTCTGTAGTACAGGCTTTCTTGTTGTAAATTCTTTTTAGTTTGTTGTGAAAGGTTTTTATTTTGTCATCAAATCTGAAACTTAATTTTGCTGGGTATAAGATTCTTGGTTGGCATTCATTTTCTTTCAGAGCTTGGTATATGTTATTCCAGGGTTTTCCAGCTTTGATGGTCTGGGTTGAAAAATCTGATGATATGCAAATTGGTTGCCCCCTATATGTAATCTAAAACTTTTCTCTTGCAGCTATTAAAATTCTATTCTTATTCTATATGCTAGGCATTTTCATTATAATATGCCTTGGTGTGGATCTGCTGTAATTTTGTACATTTGGTGTCCTGTAAGCCTCTTGTATTTGATTTTCCAATTCATTCTTCATGTTTGGGAAATTTTCTGATATTATTTCATTGAAGAGATTGTGCATTCCTTTGGTTTGTATCTCTGTGCCTTCCTCTATCCCAATAATTCTTATATTTGGTCTTTTCATGTTGTCCCATAATTCTTGGAGGTACTGTTCATGATTTCTTACCAGCTTTACTGTGTGGTCAACTTTATTTTCAAGATTATATATTTTGTCTTCATTGCCTGAGGTTCTGTCTTCCCAGTGATCTAGTCTGTTTTTGATGCTTTCTATTGAAATTTTTATTTGGTTCATTGTTTCCTTCATTTCAAGGGTTTTTTTTTTTTTTAAGAGTATCTCTTTCTTGAAGAAATCTTTTGCTACCTGTATTTCCTCTCTTATCTCTTATAAGAGCAGTCAATTGTTGCCTGTATTTGCTCTATTAATTCATTCTTTGCTTCATAGATCATTTTAATTATGTACATTCTGAACTCCTTCTCTGACATTTCATCTACTGTACTGTCAATGGAATCCATTATCGTATCGGATTGGTTTGTTTCGGGCACTTTCTTCCCTTATTTCTTCATATTGTCCATACATCTTCTTCTCTAGCAGTGTGGATTCAAGAGTCACACTGCTCCTACTGCGAGGCAGGCTGGGGTCACTCTGCTCTTACCCTGCAGCAGGTGGGCTGGCATCAGTCGTCTGCTCCCTCCATGTCTTAATAAATTGCTTATCATTAAAGTACATTCTATTGTATAGATGTACAATGGTTTGTTAAACCAATCACCTACTGAAGGATATCTTCAGTGCTTCCAAGTTTTGACAATTATGAAAAAATAGTTATAAACATCTATGTTCAGGTTTATGTATGAATGTAAGTTTTCAACTCATCTGAGTAAATACCAAGGGTTATGATAGCTGTGTTGTATAGTAAGAGCACATTTAGTTTTGTAAGAAATTGCCAAAATGTCTTCCAAAGTAGTTAACCAATATTGCATTCCTACCAGCAATAAATAAGAGTTCCTTTGTTTCATCAATGTTTTGGATTTTAGAAATTCTTATAGATGTATAGTAGCATTGTTACCAAAAGAGGTCTTAGGAGTTCCTGGAGAGGGGCACCTCTACTGTGGACAAGTGGGGTCTCTGACTTATGTCTTATTATAAAAGAATTTCAGTACGTGCCAGTCAGAGACACAGAGATTTAGTTAGTGTGGTACTCACATAAAGATATGTAACAGGCCAATGGAACAGAAAACAGAAAATAAAGCCAAGAAATATTCCTCACTTATTAGTTAACTGATTTTCAACAAAGATATGAAGACAATTCAATAGACAAGAAAAGTCTTTTCAATAAATAATGCTGGAACAACTAAATGGGGGAAAAATGTATCTTGACCACTACAGTTTATACCACAGTCAAAAATTTATTCAAGATGTTAAACATAAAAGCTGTAATTCTGATATTTCCAGAGGCAAACAGAGGAGAACATTTTCCTGATTTGGGATAGGTAAGTCCTTATAAAAGAAAGGAAACAAAAGCACTAAACATGAAAGAAAAACTAAAAAAAAAAAAAGATTCACAGTAATGGTGAAAGCTTAATACTAACTGTATGACTGGGGTGGGGAGGGGGCATGGAGGCAGGAAAGATGGTGGAATGAGATGGACATCTTTACCCTAGGAACATGTATGACTGCACGTATGGTGTGATGCTACATCGTGTACAACCACAGAAATGAAAAGTTGTGCTGCAATTATGTACAATGAATCAAAATACTCTGCTGTCATGTATACCTAATTAGAATAAATTAAATTAATAAAAAAAAAACCTGTATGACCATTTTGCAAAAAATGAGCGGAGGTTTTTTTTTTTTTTTTTTTAATAAATTTACCTAATGACCAAGCAATTCCACTCCTAGGTACTCAAGCAACATAAATTAAAATATAAGCTTACAAAAAGATTTATTATTGAATGTTTACAGCATCTTCACTCAGAATGATAAAAAAAAATCAAATAATAGGAGATAAAACAAATCAACTCTGGCATACACAATGGAATACTACACTCCACAATGGAAAGTAATGCAACATGGACTAATCTAAATATGAAGTAAAAAATACAAATTCTGTTCATAAAGGTTCTGAAAAGTAACATCAGGGCAGGATTGTTTATGGGGTATGGAAATTAACTGAAAACTGATATAAGGTCATTTTCTAAAATAAAGGAAATGTCCTCTATATTGGCTGGTTTTCAGAATATGTCGCCAATGTTAATGCAAGATTGGAGTTTATAAAAAGACTGAGAATATAACTCAGTGGAAGAGGCAAGCAAGGCTATGGTTTTGATCCCTAGCAACACACACACACACACACACACACACACACAACAGACTTTATAATTAAATTTAGATCTTTCAAATTTACAAAGCTTCTGGGTTAAGTCTTTCTGAGGACTATTAATTTTTTAAATATCAAATATATACTGACATCAGGCATGATAGTGATAGAGATATACATACTAATCAGATTTAGATTTATAAAAGCCTTTTTTCTTCCCCTAGCATTTAATGATTCCAAGAAAACTGGCTTAGTAGAAGTTATAAGCAAAATAATCTCCGCAATTAAATAAAATATTGTTAGAGATTTAAAAATTTAATCATGAAAATAACCGTTGAATACAATTTGTCTTACTTTATAGGATACCTTTAAACAATGAATTTAAAAATTATTCTCCTCAGTCTTATACATCAAAGGACATTATCAATAGAGTAAAAAGAAAATGTACAGAAGAAAATATTTTCAAGTCATACATGCGTAAAGGTCTAATTTTTAGAATATTTATAAAGAACTCCTGAAACTCAATAACTAAGACACAAACAATTAAATATGGGTGAAGGTTGGATGCAGTGATATAAATCTGTAACCCCAGCAGCTCAGGAAGCGGAGGCAGGAGGATCACGAGTTCAAAGCCAGACTCAGCAATTAGAGAGATTCTGTCTCTAAATAAAATATAGGAAAACAAAAATGGGGGGTGCTGAGGGTGTGGCTCACTGGTTGAGTGCCCCTGGGTTCAATCCATCATAACATACCCCTCCCCCCAAAAAATTATGGACAAAGTACTTCAGTGTACATTTCACCAAAAAGACAAAAAAAAAAAAATGGTCAATAAACACATGAAAAGGTGTTCAAGGTCATTTGTTAATTATCAGTGAAATGCAAACCAAAACCACATTGTAATACCATGACACACTCACTAGTTTGACAATAATAAAACAAAACAAAAACAAAATACAGAAAATAACAAGTGCTGACAATGATGTAGTGAAATCAGAATCCTTCCACATTGTTGGCAGGAATGAAAAAATAGCCTAACTGTTACGGAAAACAGTTTGGAGGCTTCTCAAAGTTAAACAGAGAATTACTATATTACCTACTAATTCCACTCCTAGGTATATAGCCAAAAGAACTGTAAACAGGTATGCAAACAAATGTTTCCTGACAAATTTTCGTAGCATCACTATTCACGTTGGGTAGAAACAATCCAATGTCTATCAATGGGCAAAGAGGTGAAAGAACATTGTATATCCATACAATGAAATTTCACTAAAATAAAAAATGCATTATTGATATATGTAATAACATGGATGAATCTTGAAACATTATGCTAAGAGAAAGAAATCAGACACAAAGGTAACCTTTTATATGAATACATTTATATGAACTATCCATAAGAAGTAAATGAGACTAGTGCTTACAATAGAAGGGAGAAAAGAGAAAATGAGGAGTGACTGCTTAATGGGCATAGGGTTTCCTTTTAGGGTGATGAAATGTATTGGTTATGGTTTGATGACTGTATAATCCTGTGAAATACTAAATGCCACTAAACTGTATATGCTAAAATGATTGATAGGAAGCAAAGAAGGACACATGTAAATTTCTCAAAAAAATCCCCCTCAATTAACCAAAAAATTCGAGTTTAGGAAATAGTTACTATAGACATTAGCTTACATATGACCTGTCCTCTTGCCTCTACCACTCTGGTAGTTTTGATTTTCTAGCTATTGGACCATCAGTGTCAATGTTTAGTGTTTCAAAGCATTTTTTATTATTAATTCCAGTGAATATAGTAAAGTCGAACATTCTCTTTAAATTCAGTTGAAAAAATTCTAAATCATATTTTATATCACCAAGGTAATCACTAAAAATCATGTTTGAGACTATATATATATATATATATATATATATATATATATATATATATTGCTTCTTAAAATTTTTTGTAGTTGTAGATGGAGAGCATTTTTTTTTTCTTAGGTACAAGGGATTGAACTCAGGGGCACTTGATCACTGAGCCATATCCCCAGCCCTATTTTGCATTTTTATTTAGAGACAGGGTATCACTGAGTTGCTTAGTAGCTAGCACATTGCCATTGTTGAGGCTGGCTTTGAACTCTTGATCCTCCTGCCTCAACCTTAAGAGCCATTAGGATTACAGGCATGGGCCACCAAGCCAGGCAGCATGTCTTTGTTTATTTTTATGTGGTGCTAAGGATCCAACCCAGTAACTCACACATGCTAGGCAAGCGCTCTGCCACTGAACTACAGCTCCACCCCGGAGACTGTATTTCTTTTTATTTTATTTGTAAAACATGAATAGCAAAGGAAGCCAGTATTATAACAAATGATATTTCAATGTTGTAAGGCTGGGCTACATTTTTGTTTGAAGTCTTAATTTTTTTTCTGGTTGCAGCCTTTATCTTTTTTTTTTTTTTTAATTTAAATTTTTGCTGTGCTGGTGATTGAACCTAAGGTCTTGAGTATGCTAGGCAAGGTTCTACCACTGAACTTTGCTCCTGTTCCCTCTATTTATTTTTATTTTATTGCTCTGCATTGCTCCCTTACATTTTTCATTAACATGCATTAATTTTTCATTAACATGCATTAATTCTACATATTAATGGGATTCAGTGTGATATTTTAATACATGCATACAATGTGCAATGATCCCATTTGGCCTCGCTTTATTCATTCACATCCCTTCAAACCTCTAAGTAATCAGTATTCTGCATTCAGGTTGATTTCTTGTTTGTTTGTTTTAACTTCCACATATAAGAAAGAACATGTGGTACCTCTCTTTATGTGTCTGGCTTCTTTTCCTTAACATAATGCCCTCCAATTCCATCCATTTTGTTGCAAAGGAAGTCTTGACTTCATTTCTGATATTTTGCAAATATATAAAAAACAGATGAAATGCAAAGTATCAGCTGAGTTCCCATCCCATCTCTACCATTTCAGCCAAATTATTTTCCGTTCTAACATAAATATTTATTTTGTAAAATGGGAATGATAAAATATTTACTTCATGAGGTTTTTATTTTTATTTTATTTTTTTGCAGGGGCGGGGGGGGGGTACCAAGGATTGAACTCAAGGGCACTCGACCACTGAGCCATATACCCAGCCCTATTTTGTATCTTATTTAGAGACAGGGTCTCATTGGGTTGCTAAGTGCCTCGCTTTGCTGAGGCTGGCTTTGAACTTGTGATCCTCCTGCCTTAGCCTCCTAAATTGCTGGGATTACAGGCATGCACCACTGTGCCCAGCCATGAGATTGTACTGATGATTTAAATTAGTTAACATTTATCAATCAATTACATAGTATCTGGCAGATAATTGCTATATATATGTTTGTTAAGTAAAATATATAAATAAATTATGCTTCAAAGAGCATTCTAAGAAGTACAAAACACTCAAAATGCTTTTTACATTTTAAATGGTTGGAAGTTTTTCAAAAATGGAATAATATCTGGTGACAATTGAAAATTATATGAAATTCCTATTTCAATGTCCACAAATAAGCTTTTATTAAAACCTAAAGAAAAAAAGCATAATAATGTCTTCTACCTAACTACAAAAGAAAACGCTTTCCCTCCTCCTGTTTTGTAGATGAATTCGTGGGCTTATGGTCAGTGGTCCCATAGAATCACAATTTCAGAAAAGGGTTAGTAACAAACCTGTTGCTATAAACTTAAAAAAAAAAAAAAAAAGAATAAAGAAGTCGTAGTTAACAAAGATGATAAACACAGGGAAGCAAAGAAGGACACAACTATGAATAAAGCAGATGGCAAAATTGGGCACAGAAATTTGCATATAATGATTTTTCAAACTTCTCTCAGATGACTTTACAGTTTGAAATATTATTTTAGGAAGGTCTATAAAAGACTTCCATTTTATAGTCCAAGGAAAGGTACATTAATCTGAATTGTTAAAATGAACAACATCACATTAATACTAAGCAACAGAATAGCAGAATCACCATATCAACTTAGGCTTCATTGCTCTAGGTTAGAACCACAAAGACACATATTGAGTAGCACCTTAAGTTTACCATAGTCTGTTTCTACACAAGAAAAACAATCTCAAAATTAGTTTTATGACCAAGAAATTCTGTTTTCTATATCAGGCATAATTTATTTATATAAAAATATATAAAATAGGTAAAAGTCTTTGATGTTTTTGCATGCTATTTGATAGGGTTGCACTGGACATACTTAGATTGAAATATTATTTGCTACTTATTTGGAATTCAATTTAACTGGGCATTCTGACAACCCTATGTATTTGGCCTGAGCAACATTATTTATGGACATTTGTCATGAAAGAACTAAAGATTTATACAAGTTGGTATAAGATAAATAAAACATCTCTAAAAGAATGCCAAATTAACTGTTATTTTATCTAACCCCAGCAGCCCTAACGAGAGCCTATACAAGGCAAAATACAAATCTGTAATGATAGCACAAAGCATAAGATATGGCTCTCTACAAAGTGAATATGATGATCTCCTTAACTAGATCTATAACATTATTCCAGGCACAAGTTATGATCAACATAAAATATAGCACTTCTGATGCTATAGAGTGAAACATTATAATACAACAAAACTGATAATTCCTCATGGGTCTATTGTATTTCTTCAAGTCTCAGGAACAGAAGCACTGACTTTCTTTGTAGAAAGACCATCTTTTCAAGAATACTTATACTGAGAAAACATTGGGAAGATAGAGATGTGTCTCTCTTTGAAGCAAAAGGCAGGATGGCTTACAACCTTGTTAGATAAAGACTGCCTTTGGTTCAGAGTAAAGGTATCTACTGTCTATTATAAAATATTTGGGAAAGTTTGGCTTCTCACCATATGCTTGTTATTCTGGCAACTTGGGAGGCTGAGGCAGGAGGATTGCAAGTTTGAAGCCAGACTGGGCAAATTAATAAGACATTATCTCAAAAAAAAGAGGGGGGCGGGCAGGCTGGGGATGTAGCTGATAGAGCACCCCTGGTCTTAATCCACAGTACCACAATACATCATAATACATACATACTTAAAATAAAATATTTGGGGTCCATAAGCAAAGACTTTTCTCCTGTAATTCAATTCAATGGTTTGAACTTGGCCTTCTTTATACTAGATTGTAGAAACTGAGGCTTGGAGAGCCAACACAAATGACAATACTTTGGTTATTGCTATTACTATGAGATCCTTTATCTCTGACCAGCCTATGGTAGGCTTAGGTATGCTATAAGTAGGGTGAAACCTCGGATTCTACAGTTCTTGACACATACAAAATTCAGTATTACAGTTATTATTTTGCTTTTTTTATAAGTTGTATCATTCAATTTCTTAGTTTCGATTTATATATCTTTTGCTTAATCATGGAGACTTTTAATCTTTTTCATTAATATGGCCATTGGGGACCATTCACGTACAAATAGTCTGTATGGTCCAGTGGGATATAATTTTTCAGTAATATGAAAATCTGCACTTTCTTAATCTTGATACATAATATATTGAAGCAATATTAAACTAATTTACTGTATTTTTCTTTCCAAGTACAGATTTATATTTCCTGTTTTTAGTCCAATTCTTTGTTTCACTACTTGCTTTCACACAAAAAGAAAGATTTCATTATCAGAGGTTCATTTCTGTGATTCAGCTCAACTGTGCTGCTTCAGAACCCATCATCAGACAACCTATACACTTTATTATGGCTAAGTTTGTTCTTCTACAAACAATGAATGACCTCTGGACTGCTCTGGGTTACTGTATGTTTAGCACTGTATTCTAAGAATATCAAGACACTTTATGATCAAAGTTCCTGCTGAATTGCATAAATAGGATTCAGAAAGCACAATATATTACCATTTACAAAATTCAATGATAATCCTGTTTACAATAAACAAAATATCAAACAGAAAAAAATGTACAAGAGACAGAATTAACATTAAAAGTTGGTTCTCTGAAAATACTAATAAAATGGAAAACTTCCAGGAAGACCACTCAAGAAAAAAGTGACAATAGCTAAATTGTGGAACCAACCTAGATGCTCTTCAATAAATTAATGGATAAAGAAACTATGGTATATATACACAATGGAATATTACTCAGCATTAAAAGAGAATAAAATTATGACATTTGCAGGTAAACGGATGGAGCTGGAAAATATCATGCTAAGCGAAGTAAGCCAATTGTAAAACACCAAAGGTTGGATGTTCTCTCTGATAAGTGGATGCTAAGGGGTGGGGGATATGGGAAAAATGGGTGTTCTCTAGGCACAGGCAAGGGGTATGGGGGTAGGAAAGATGGTGAAATAAGATGGACATCATTACCCTACATGGTACAACGCTACACTGTGTACAACCAGAGAAATGAAAAGTTGTGCTACAATTGTGTGCAATGAAACAAAATGCATTCTGCTCTCATATTATTTAATTAGAATAAATAAATAAATTTTAAAAAAGGAGGGGCTGGGGTTGCAGCTCAGCAGTAGAGCGCTCGCTTAGCATATGTGAGTGCTGGGTTCAATCCTCAGCACCACATAAAAATTTCTGAATATTACTTTTCTTTAACTTACCCTCAAGGTATGGTGCTCCTGTGCTAATAATATTCTTAATTCTTCATGTAGTGTTACAACTTCCAGAAACTGTCCCCATAAAGCCATTAGAAGTGAGCAAAGTTGAGCAAGATTCATATTTATAAGTTCTGCCAGTTCATCAGGATTTTCTATTTTCTGAAATGACAAGAAAAACATGCCACCACTCCCAGAGACTTGCAATACATATAATTATGCTGCTCAGAATATTAGTACAAAGGCAAATTTTTGGTTTAAAAAAGAAATATGCATATGCAGACACAGGGGTTTAGAGAAAGACCAACTGACCAATGATTTTCTACTTAATTGACAGTTACTAAAGCAATTTTTAATAATTTGACAAATGTTTTAATATCTGAGGTATTTTATTATTGAAATAACATCAACTATACTCTAAAATTATCCATCAAAATTTTATATAGAATGATCAACTTCTAACACCCAAATACTAGGAATTTTAAATACAATGCATAAATCCCAATGAAAGTTACAAATATTTTTGAAAGATAACATGATCTTAAAATTTTCTTCCCCAATCAGCTATGTGAAGCACTTAAAAATACCCACAATTCCTCAAAATGGACTCAAATACTTTTGGAAAAGGGAAAATTGTTTTCCCTCTCACTTCTATATTGTCAGGTTCTGTTTCATTTGTGGGTATTTCTTATACAAACTTGTTAACCATTTGCTTTCTTTTTCCTAACATATAATTTATCCACTACTTTTTTCAATTGCATTTTAAATGTTGGCATGTATATTCCTGAGATACAAAGATTAATAGATGAGAAAACAGGTAGACACACCATTATAAAATACTATTAGCAATGTTCTAAAAGTGGTAATAAATTATTGCATTTTTTATTCATGTGAACTGATCATGAAAGTTGAGTACTAAATTTTAATGTGACATGAAGACTCTTATAAAATGCAACTAGTTTTCTTGAAAAAATAAAGACTAATAAAAGACTATAAATCAGAATGATTGTTTCTGGTGGGGGCAGGCATTTTTGTTATGAGAGCAAGATATTCTTTAATTCATTATCTTGGTGTAAAAATTTGTATTTCAATTACTGGTAACACTAAATCTATCTTAACTACACAGATGAATGACTTCATTACCCTAGAAAATGGTAGTAGTCGTCAAGTCTTTACAGGAATGCTGAAATTCACTCCCAAAGTTTTAATTACCATCTATATACTCCCAAATGCTATATATTACATGATTCTTCTACTTATTTTCACTTCTTTTTGAAGTTTACAGTTTAGCAGATTTTTCTTTCCTCATCCAAATAAAGCTTCCATTGATTTATCCTACTAATAACATATAACAAAAATTAAGCAAAATTAAGAAGTGAAGGCATTATGATTACATACTATCTGTTCTTATAACTTTAGTTACTGACACACAGTAGTAATTTCATAAATATTTACTAAAGAAATAAATGAATGAATGAGAAATTAACAGGCTTTATTTAGAAAAAAGCCCCCCCCAAATTTTTTGGCAAACTTAGAATTCTGGAATGGAAGCAAACAGAGAAAACACAGATAATAGGGATTTGTTAACATTAAGAAACTAGATTGTGTTCTGCTCTAGGAAATGATTTTATAAATGAAGCTAAAAACTTTTTCAAGCCTCTATTAACAACATACAGAGATTAAAATGTAACAAACTAGCATAAACTGAAACCTGTAGTATTATTGTCCTAAGGATTATTTTAATGGAGTTTAGAAGAAAAACAGTTGGATAAACATTTGAGAGTAATTAGATAACACTGTGTAATTAATGAAAGAAACACTGTACCAAGTATAGTCTACATATAAGTAGATATATGTTACTCTCTCTACTTTTTCCTGAAAACAAGGCTATCTAGATGTTATTTATTATTTCATTTCCTAGGGATCACAGCACCAAGGTTCTGAGAGAATATCCCTTCAAGTATACATAAATTACTCCTCTGGTTTGCACAAATATTTAATAATACATCTCAAAATAAATAATGATAAAATTATGTTTATTTAAAAATGGAAATCATAATTAAGTTTGAAAAGATCTTTTATATGCATAAATGTAAGACAAAAGAGACTTTACTTTTGTATATTCACTATCTCATTTTAAACATATACATTTTTCAGAACAATCATTTCAATTTTTTTTTTGTTATATACATAGAACAAAATCTAAAACCACATATGCTTTTAGATCATTTTCCCCGGACAACAGAATATGATTGTTTTCCTACATCATCAAACATTTTTTAAAGGCTGCAAACTTTTTTAGATAATGAATATCCCATAATTCATTAACCATTTTACTGTTTTTACAACATTGTATATAATCATATGAATCTTTTGAGTATTTCTTTGGTATAGATTGAGATAGGATACTTTTTTTTTTTGGATACATACCACCAAACTAATCTGTGAAAAAGATCTACAAGGTATACAAGTCTGTACCTCATCACATCTCAAGAAACACTGTTAAAAAAAAAATGCAGCCAATTTGACAGATTAAAAATTGTATCAGAGTAAATGTTTGTTTCTGTGATAATTTCTGAGACTGAATATTTTTCATATACTTATTAACCTTTTTTGTAATTAGGTGTCTACTTTGGGCTAATATGAAAAACTAATTACATGTTTTATTACTTTGGGCTAATATGAAAAACTAATTAATGTTTAATTATATAAAGAGTTTTTAAAAACTCTTAATATAGTCATTATAGCTTTTGTCTGCTCTTGTTGTTAAAATTTTACCTTAGGCGCTGTTGTAAGATTTTATGATGTCCATTTACATACAAGAACTTATATATGTGTACCCAATCAAACTTTTTAGCAATAATCGTATACTATATGAATTACTTTGATAAAATTCCCCTTTACAATTCTCATGCTATTCTTTTCTGTATTACTATTAAGAACCTAAAAAATTATTTTCAATGTAATCACATGAACATGATCAAATACATAGCTTTTAACTTTTTTTATATATATAAGTTCATATTTATCATTAATTTATTTTAACATAAAGAGCTTTTCAGCATGAAAACACCATCTGCCATCATAGATCAATAAATACACAGTGTAGTATATTTTGACATATTTTTACATACATGGAGTATAACTTATTCTAATTAGGATCCTATTCATATGGTTGTACATGATGTGGAGTTTCACTGAATAAATATTTCTTAAGTAATCCATGTCAATGCATAGAGATTTACTTAATTCTTTTAAATGACTATATGAGTCTATATAATCCATGAGATTCTTTATCATATTTGTGTACACATGTGAGTACTTTTATAAAACAGAATTTTAAATAACTTGCATGGGAGGTAACATGCACTAAATAAATATTTTTAAAACAGAGTGATAAGTTACCTTAAAAAAATCAATTTAAACCATCATTAACAACATATGCCATTACTAGTTTCTCTATTATTCTTACCTACAATGGAGATTAGCAGTCACTCTTGTTTTTGCAAATTTCCTGGGTCAAACCCAACCCAATCAAACTCTTTATTTAAACCTGTATTTTCCTGTTTTTCAGTAATACTAAGTATCAAATTAAGTAGCTTAAATTGTTCTAAGAATTGCCAATTTGTATATTCCCTCTGTGTATCCCTTTTTAACAAGGGTGTTATTTTTATTTTTTATTTATTTCTTTTTTTGTGGTGCTGGGAATTGAACCCAAGGCCTTGTCCATGTGAGGCAAGCACTCTACTGATTAAGTTATATCTCCAGCCCAAGGGTGTTATTTTGAAATTGGTACACGGGAGCTCCTTATATATTGTGAGTAGTAATCATTTGCCTGTTTTAAATATTACAAACATTGTCTTCTATATGGCTTGCTTTAAATTTATAGTGTATTTTGTTATAAAGGAGTTTTGGATCATCCTTAGCTTATTTTATTTTGTACTTTACTATTAATCTAAAGGAGTCATTCTATATTCCAAAATAGACTACTTATATTTCTAATTTTTTTGAAAATTTAACTATTTAGTCCATTTAGAACTACTTCTCTAGTATAGCACAAAGGGCTAAAGCTTACATCACTTATAATCCCAATGTTCATCATATTTTATCATATACGTAGTTATTACAAATTGATGTCTTTCAGTGCTATTTAACTTGACTGACTTGCCTATCATTTTAAGAGAAGAAAAACTATTTTCCTATTTCTCTTATTGTAGTTTTATATATATTTAAATATCTGGTTGGACAAATACTTCTACATTTGTATTACTTTTAAAGCTTTTCTTAGTCTTTTTTATGTTTCTTCAAAAGATTTTTAAAATACAAGTTTAAATTCCCAAAGGGAATTTGATTTCAATTCATTAAAATGATTAATGAGACAAACTGATATCTTTCGGTGATTATTTTTCTTGCCATAGTATAATATGTTAATTCATTCAAATTTTTCAATCTCTCAGTGAAACACACTCCAGAAATTTTCATACTAACTGCATACATCTTAAGATTACTTTAAAGTATTTACTGTTCTTTTGGGCAAAGATTATAAGACCATTGGTTGTAAAGAAAATACTTATTTGAATTGTGGGGAAATCCTCTTAGAATACAAAATTACATATATATCTTGTATGTGGAACAACTTTTTAAGGAGAAGGTAAATAACTTTTTCAAAAGAATCTAGTCCTCATTAAATTTTCTTTCTTCTTTTTTTTGGGGGGGTGGTGGTGGTGCTGCGGATTGAACACAGGGCCTTCTGCATGCGAGGAAAGCACTCTACCAACTGAGCCATATCCTCAGCCCCTAATCCTCATTAAAGTTTCTAAGCAAAAATACACTTCACATAAAATACATAAGTTTGTTGATTCAAGCCTCTGAGTTTATCTTTAATATAGTTGACCAAAATGAATACACAGTGAACTTAAATAGTTAAAGCATTTAGTCTCCTAGAGAAGAATAAATAAACAAACAATGAAAAATAAAAAAAAAAAAGAAAAACAAAAATCTATTCAATTTAACTGCAAGGATGATAAAAATTGTTCTATTAGAACTGCCTTTTTTTTCTTTGTGATTCTGGGAATTAAGCACAATTTGTCATTTTTAAAATGTCATTTTTTTAAATAAAAAACATGATATATAAGTTTAAGTGATTTTTTTTAAATAGAGAGAGAATTTTTTAATATTTATTTTTCAGTTTTCGGTGTACATAACATCTTTATTTTATTTTTATGTGGTACTGAGGATCGAACCCAGCGCCCCGCAAATGCCACACGAGCGCGTTTCTGCTTGAGCCATATCCCCACCCCTTAAGTGATATTTTTAAAATATGTCCAAAAAATTTTGAATGAGTAGAAGAAAATGTATACTTTTGATTAGTAATGTGCTTTATTTACACTTCATTCATATGCAAAATAATATACTTTTAAAATGATAATTTTATGCTGAAGTCAAATTATTTTGATCAACTAAATTATGGTTCTACCATGATCAACTGAATTATATTTGTATTTTAAGTAAGATAAATAATTAAGTTTTCTTAGACAAAATATTTACAATAGAAAAACAGAAACCATTCAAATAACTTGATAATGTGAATTTTAAAAATCCAAGTACCTTAACTTCTTCACATAGTTCAGTAAGACGAGCTTCTACATCCATTTCCTCTGAAAGGAGTAAAGAGTAATTAGAGGAAATATTTAAGTGTCAGATCTGAAAACTGCCTTTGAAATTATATAAACAAATTCCCTTTAAACAACCAAAAGATTGAGAAATATATTGGCTACATTCAATAAATTTTCACTGTAATATATTTTCATAAACATATTAATTAATTAGGTAATATGATTATTAATTCAATGTTCTGATCATTAATGTGTTTCAGTTCTCACAAGAGGCCAACACGGTCAAGAAAATATTGACTATATATGTAGGTAACTTGTACAACAGTGTCATAGAAAAGACAAAACATAATTAAATTTTTCTGCATTTCATATTTTACAATTTACAGTAAAGTTTAATATTTTGTTATATGTGATTATGCTTTGCTTTTTATATAAAAGTTAAGGTAAAATAAATTTTTGAAAATAGACATATTTAAAACATACTTAGGTTGTGGGCTATTTAATGAAAATGGGCAACAGAATCCTTTTTAATAAAAAGTTGGCTACTAACTTAGTTTAATAAACTTAGTTTTCTACAAGATTTTTTGTTTGTTTGTTTTCCTGGTACTGAGGATTGAACGCATGGCTTGCACAGGCAAGCACTCTACCACTGAGTGACATTCCCAGCACACTCAATAAGAAATTCTTATAGTGAAGCAATTTTTTGCCATACAATCCTGATTCATTTAATGTATGCCACAATGATCTATAAGCAATGTATAATTTACAATTAAAAAAGGCAATACTTACAAGGGAATACAAAAACTAATGGTATATAAAGATATTATTTTTTATAAAGGAATAAACTACATTAAGACCTAAAATATCATCTTTAGATATACTTAATTTTAACTAGATATCAAACCTTTTTAAAACTAGAAATCAAACAAAATATAGTTTTAAGTACTAAAAAGGCAGAGTCATGATATGATCACCCAAAATTTCATCATCTTGTTGTGAAAGCAGGCTTGATTATTCTCATTCAAAAGTAGGAATACAGTCTACGATATCCTAAAATTCACTCATTAGCTGAATTCATAAGTCTCTTCACTATTAGGTAAATTACGTAAAACTGATTTACCTAATAGTGAAACCTTATACCTAACCTAGTGTTAGGTTTTCCAAAACTAAAGTTAATTATCAGCAAAGTCTGCATTAAAATCACAACTTCCTTATGCTAACAACTGATTTCATAGTACTCATGATCTTTTCTTATGATAAAAGAAAATCATTAAAATTAGTTCTGTAGGTTATATAGCCTACCTCTGAATTTAAAAAAATAAACTTTTTAAGCTTAACACATTTTTGTAACATTTACATACAAAAGGCTAAAAGCATAAAATGGTAGATTTCAATTATAGCTAATGAGAGTTACTTCAATGCAAACATCATCTTAAGGAATATATAAAAGCACAAGACAATTTCAAAGTCAGAATTGAAATATTTCAAAATCATTTAGGGAATTTAAAATGCCATTTTAATTATATTTTCTTTTAAAGAGACATATGACACAACATGGCAATTTTATAGAAATGTATAAATGTGATTTAAATTGTTTTTGGGGGACTGGCTCCTCTTGCCTGTTCAGAGTTACAATTTAGAACATAGCCTTACATATTTTCCAAAATATTTATATATTTTCAAAATATTCACATTTTTCAAATATACATGTGTGTATGTATGTGCGTGTTTATGAGTAAAACTTTTTTAAAAACGAGGTTGTATGTATACATTGTTTTTCATCTTTTTTCTCACAGTAGTCCTACACAGAATTTTCTTACATGACTTAAAGTAAAATAAAATTTTAAATTTCTTAAAGCATTTTCTTAAATGACTACATTCCTTGCTGTGGGTGCATCATAATTTCTTCCATGTTCCACTCTTTGCCCAAATAATGGTCATTATCTTTTTAGTGTTTTGTTACAAAGAACAATACAGCAATAAACTTGCTTGTGTGTGTGTGTGTGTGTGTGTGTGTGTGTGTATATATATATAAATATAAATATATATATATACATATGTATATATAAAAGCATATAAACATATGTATACACATATATAAAACATATATTTATGTATATATATATACTTATAAGCTTGTACATATATATTTATGATAAGATTGTCAGAAGTGGGGTTGCTAGGTCAAATTTCCCTTAACATATGTAATATCAGGATATTAGTGACTGGATGTTATTTATTTTTTTTAACTTAGAACAACAGAAATAAAAGCAAATTAACTAAAAACACAAAACCAAATACTGAGGATATTTCTCTCTTTTATCTCTGCAATGCATGAAACTAGCTTTAGTTTTTACCATTAGACCTATCTAAAGATAAGCAAATTTAACCAATTTCTGGCAATATACAGTTTTGAAAAAGTGGTATTTGTAGACACTCAAAAGATTATTGAAACAGTCAAAGAGATCTTTGCAATTACCATTTTTCATTTTATATAAAAAATTCAGTACTATAAATTAATTAAGAAATTAACCCAAATTTATCTACAAAGAAAAATGATCTTACTAGTAAGTTCTTTAAAGTGGTGGTAATAAACTATATTTATAAATTAATGAATTTTACACTAAAGCAAAATTCCATATTAATTAAAAGGGATTATTTAATTAACCTATTTGTAAACATACCTACACAGGTGTCTTTCTGGGTTCTTGGCTGTTTTCTTCTGAGAAGGCGTTGATAAAGGACCTGCATGTTGGCCTTGGCTAGTTATAAGGATTGTACACAGCACTAGTTACTATACTCCTTTTACAACAAAATTTACTAGAATTTTCCAACTTGTTAACAGATTTAGTATTGATCTGACAGTGCAGTTAGTTAATTAGCTTATCAGAATTACAAATGATGTACATTCAACTTTATATTACTTTTTAAAATTAAGATATTTGTGTCACTCAACATTCCATATTCTGATGTTATTTTTATGTTTTAATTTCTCTGACTTAGAATTTTAGTGTTAGCAGGATTCTCAGAGATTAGTAGGTCAACTCCCTGCTTTCATAAGTAGAGATACTAGGGCTCACAAGTTATGTGACTTGCCAAAACCTAGATTCCAGAAGTCTTGACTCTAATTTTCAGTACAGCTCCTTGCATCAAACCAATATTCAACTAATATCATCAAAAAATGTACATCATTCATCTAGGAGAAAAGGAAAAGGCAAAAAGCAGAAAGGACCTCAAGGTATTGTTTTAAAAAAGATTTGGGAACAGAGCTTAGATAAATTTTTCAAAGCATGATAGAATTTAAGAATTTTAAATATATTTAAGTTTTATTTGAAAACTCAAGAAAAAAAAGGAAATATAACAATATTTTATATCCATTTACTAAAACTAGTAAATACAGTGATGCTTAGTTGACAGTATATTATAAAAATATGTTAGTGTCTAAAATCTTATTTTGCTAGTATAACAATAAACTGTTTATAAGTTCAGAATATATAACAAATATTTTTATTTTGAATAGTTAGGAACATTTTTAGATGTTCTCTGGATATATTTAATAATAAACTATATAATGAAAAGAAGGAAACACAAATAGTAAAGAAAAGTTTAAGAACAAAAAGTATTATCAATAAGTATTTAATAAAGATGAGTCTTGATTTTAAAAAACCCTAGGAAATTGTCATAGCTATGTGTTGATACCTATATTTTTTCAAGTAACAATGAAACTGTATTGTACTACTTCATGTATACATCCATCTATCCAACAAATGTATTTTGAGTAAATATAAGTGTAAGACCCTAATAATTTTATTCTATTTCTACTATTAAATTATCTAAAACCAACTGGGTTTACTTTAGAATTTTATTATCTGATAAAATAATTATGTAAGTTATTTGGAATACAGTTTACAGTCATTTAGTAACTGGCTCCTGAAATTAAATTTAAGGGCTTTTTAAATTATGATTTCCTATATTACACAAATAAGCCCAAAGTTATATAACAAAAGCCATCCTTACCTGAAGGAAAATTAAAAATATTAATTTTTAATGAATTATCATGCTGAAGTTATATTAATAGAATACTAATAAAGTGCTACCACTGTCTATGCTATTTGAAATAAGGCTCTGATTTTAAAATGTTTTTGCTTAATTACTAATTATATAGTTTACCAATAAAATAATTTTTTAGAAATATTTTTCCCTAGGTTAAAAATGTGATTCATGCATTTTTTTCATTTGTAAATATTATATGTTACATCAACTTGAATATTACATGCAGATGGACATCTTTACAAAGGCATTTATAGGCCTATCTCATATTAAAACTACAAGAAGCCTTGCTTTGTCAGGTAAGTTTTTCCTGCCCATCCCAATGCTGAGCTGATTTCTTATTATAGTTGCTATGAAAGGAGAGGGAAAAGAAGTCAAAGTTTTTTGAATACAGAGACTATACTTTCCCTCAGCACCTTACACAGAGACTGACACAGTAAGTGTTAATAAAAAGCCCAAGGGAATTACACTGATAGGAGGTGTTATTCCTAGAGCAACTTCACACCCCCTGCCTTTTGGGTGTCTTCACCTTTCCTTTCTGACTTATGCACCATATCTGATTTTTTTTCAATCTCCTTACTTACAAATGAAAACCACTTTGTATTGATAGATGCAAAGTGAGAAAATGAGAGAAATAATTCCAAATGTATTTGCTTAAGCACAATGATAATGCCTCCTTGAATTTAATTACAGTATTCTTTTATAGTATTTGACACTATATTCTTCTAAGAAAATGTTTTTGAGTTTTAATTTTACAAAATTAAAAAAATTTGAACATAATTTTTCCATTAATTGAGGATAAAGAAAAGACTAAATTAGCTCTACTATATAAATGATTTCTTCATTCTCGAAAGAAAACATTTAAACAATTTACATTTGAGGCAGGAGTCTTATAAGGAATTTTTGTAAAAGAAATAGGAAAGTCAAAGTACATGAAATAGCAAGGAAAAAAGAGTATTTCAGAGACTAAGATCAAAAGGTTATCTTTTCCACACTACCAGTTTTGTTCTGAGGAAGAATACATGGTCAAAAAAGAATAAACACATTTTCCTTTTGCTTGTGTATTTGTGTAGATTACTGAATCAAGCATTCTGAATACTTAATACCTGTGCCTAGTAAAGTGAAGAATGTGTGAAAGGAACTGATTAAATAATAGAATTAATTAAATCACTAGAGTAATCCCTTGATAGTCAATGGTACAATTTCCAGCATTTTCTGAGGGCTGAATTAAAGTGGGGTAAGTACTGATCCTTGCAACTGTTTTGTAACACCAAACAATTAAAAAAATAGCCTAATTAGTTTCAAACCCATGAACTAGTTTTAGTAATAGTGATGCATCAATATTTTTAATAATGCATCAATATTGTTAAAATTTGAGATCCTAGAGGAAAAAAGAAATATATAAATAATATAGATTTAAGTAAAATTTTAAAAGCAATTTCAATTATATAATGATAAAAAATAATTCTGAAGAGATATTTGTGCTTTTTATGAGCTAATATTTGAAAATAAAAGCTTATAAAAGTACCATAGAAAGTCTGAAAAAAACTTATTTGCCAATCCCAGTACTTTATCTTCTGTGAAAGGATGTATGTAAAAGCATTTTGGGAACTACAAATATTATATAAAATCAATGCAATATGATTTTTATTATGTACTATAACATATATGTAGACACCACTCAGACTAAAACTGAAGCTTGATTATTTTTAAATGATTTAAGTAATTTTCAAAATGTTTGTTAAATACAGAGTAATGCTCTTATTTCCTAAAGTAACATGAAAGGAATAGAGATCTGAGCTAACTTAAAATCAAATGCATATGAAAATATTCCAAGTACCCACAATCTGCTTAGACTGTTATATATTTGGAATTCACCTTCCAATGATTTTATAGATAATTATTTTACTTTCTAGTATAATTTCTGATTACATTTTAAAGAGCATTACATTGGCATATGATTTTAAAAAATCTATCAAAAGACTCATTTCAAACAAACTAATTGAGAAGTTATTTCTCAATATTATAACAAAGAATTTTATATTGCAAAAAGTAACTAACAAGGGTTGAAAAAGATGGAATTGAGAGAGAAGTAAAAATGAAGCACACAAATAGTATAGTTTTAGTATAGAAAAACTAAGGCAAAGCTCTTAACCAGCAAAAAAGAGTAAAGAATGATTTGAACTGTAGGACAGGTCTAGCTACTTTTAACATACCCAGTTCTAGTTTCTGACAAGAGGGAATCTCTTCTGTTACCGTAATGAAGTAGCTGTGCAATCCCTTGAAGGCTAGCAGCAAAGTGGCACAAAGTGTATAATGAAAACGATAGGCATGATGTAGGAAGGACTCTGCAATGATGAAGCTACAACCCTAAACAAAGAACAAATTAGGAAAACAAAATATTAGTAACAATAATCTAAATATATTCCACTTGAAACTTGGAAAAGATATACTAAGCATTTGCTAACCATAGTTACTATAGAACACATAAGAAATTCAACAGTATTTTAGAGTTGTTCATAAAAGTAAACACAATAAAATGTGATCATAGTAATTTCAATTAGAGTGAATTTTTTTTTTTTTTAACAGTCCTGGGAACTGAACTTAGGAGTGCTCTCCCACTAATCTTCATCCCAAACCCTTATTTAAAACAATTTTTGAGATAGTGTTTCATTAAGTTTCCAAGGCTAACACTGAATTTCTTGCCTCAGCCTCCTGAGCATCTGGGATTACAAGCATGTACCAACACACAATGTTATAGTGGATTTTTATAAACAAGCAGATTACATTATCATTTTTGGTAAAAGGAAATTCATATTATATTAGGACTGAGGGACAGACACTCTGCATTTACAGTGAAAGTCCTTCTTCCTTTTATAGTAATGGCTATACTTGTACTACTCTAAGTTGGGTCTCAATTTGGACACTGTTCTTTCAAGGCTCCTTTGGAAAGATTCAACCGGTTCTGTTAAAGATCTCTGTTCACTAAATTTGGTAAAATTTTGAAAATATTAGGTTAGTTTTCATTCTAGATAACTGGAACTAACCAATTTGTTACAATTATATTTAATTAGATATCTAAGTTGCTGAGACCAAATAATTAACAAAGGAAATACCATATTTACAGATAAAATAGTTAAAAACATTTCTTTTAAGATAAGGGAAAAATAAAATGAGAGGAAACAGAAGGTTTATAAATATATTCAATTCTTACATCTGGTGATAACTGTTTTGTGTAGTTAATACCAAAGACCACACTTTCAAGAGTAGGAATCACAGAATCTTTGTTTTGTGCTGGTGCATTTCTATTTAACCAAGTAGTCTTCACAGGGCGAGGAAAGCTGAAGGAATAAGCATTACATTATTATTGTCTTAATAGTCTACTTTAGTGTAATTTAGTTATTTACAAAAGAAATATTAAAGAAATAGAAAAGCAAAGGTTTTGTAAGATTATAAGTTTTAAAATATGTAAAAATTAATTTTCCTTTAAAAATTTGAAAAAATACAATGAATATAAAAAAATAAGGCTAGATATTTGATAACTGTCTATCATTAGGCTTCAGGAAGTCTCAAAGGATACTAAAGATAAAACAGGGTAGAATCCTAGAGTAGCTAAATGGCAAATGAGAGACAAATTTTAATTTGCAAATATTGACCTGTCAGAGCTAGTTATGCAGTTTTAAAAGTTAACAATCAAATATGGATGCTCTTTACATCTATATCACCAGCTCCTATGTAAATAGCTTCCATGAAAAGCAAAGGTTTTGTAAGATTGTTAAGTTCTAAAGTATTTTAAAATTGATTTTCCTTTAAAAATCTGAAAAATTATGAAAAAATACAATGAATATTAAAAAAAACTAAGGCTAGATATTTGATAACTGTCTATCTTTGGGCTTCAGGAAGTCTGAAAGCATACTAAAGATAAAATAGGATAGGATCCTATAGTAGCTCAATGGCAAATGACAATCAAATTTTAATTTGGAAATATTGATCTGTCAGAACTAGTTATGCAGTTTTAAACATTAACAATCAAATATGGATGCTGTTTACAAAAATAAAGAGTTCCCACTTAAATGTAGAAAATAAAAAATTACTAACGCTACCTAATAAGCCCTGTTTCAGGGAAAAAAAAAAAAAAAAGATGGTTCTTTCCTTTAATTCTCATTACTAAAATGCTTTGAACTTTATTAAGATAATTTTCTTAAGAGTTTCAAAGCACCACTTCTATCAAATAGTAAATAAACTACTTCTGTTAGTACTAACATTACCATTAGTATTCCATAAATTCCATAGAAGTAAGACACATTTGTGTCTACAAAAACGAGATTCAGAAAACTATAACAATATATAAATATCATTTATATAAAGTAAGCCAAAAGTATTTGAACTGTTTGGTAGTTTGGCAAAAGGAAAAAGAAAAATAAATCAGTTTTGCCATAGTAAAGAGTAGCCTTTGTCTGCAAAATCAATTTACTTTGCAAAAATAAACAATCTATAATCCTGCCCAAAAGAGAGCTGTAAGTCAGTAAACTCCACTTGCTACAATGTTTTTCAGAAGAATCATAAAGGTACTTTTAAAAATTCAAATATAAGATAGCAGTAATGTTAAAAAACAAAGAAATGTTACACCCTTTTACTTTACATAATTAATGTAAGGTTTATAATTCATTAACCATAGAAATTATTTTAAAACAAATAATTATGTAAAAATAAATAACATTTTAAGAAGATAATTTACAAATTAATTTTTTCTAATCTGTTCAGTGGATTAAAAAACCATGTATAATAAACTTCAAGAAAAACTTGTTGAAGCATCTATAGCAAAAAAATGTTACCTTTACACATGCCCCCTTTACCAGCACACCACCAATCAAAAGCTTTTTCTTACCCTTTCTTTGTGTCCCTTTTCCATCTTCTCACTTATAGGCAAAGACAGGCAGGGGAAAATGCTGCTGCTTTCAAGGCAAAGTTCTAGCAGCAAGAGAGTAGACCTAAGGGTCCATGGCAAGTAGGAGAAGCATAGTATCCTAAGCTGTTATAAGCACCTTGTTTTTCTTTCCCAGTTATTAATCAGAGTTAAGCCTCTAGGCTTCTAATTGTGAGCCAAAAATGTCTTCTTCCAGGAGACAGTCTCTAAGAAGAGCTACCTGCTTCTCCTACTAGTATGCTGCATTGCCAGGGGAAGCACACTTTTAACCACTAGGATTAGTTGGGTGAATATCACTATTTAATTAGGGTCTTAAAAAGCAACATTAATAATATGAGCTAAATTTTGAATTCTTTGTATATTTTTCAGGAGAAAAACTAAGCTAGTTTTATAAAGATATCCTTGGAAGTTTCTTTTTTTTTAAGTTACACAATTTAATGAGGGACTTTTACTGAAACTACAAAAATGAGATTCAGAAAACTACAGCAATATATTTATAAACTTAGGGCAGTAAAACCTGGAATGTCATTCATATAAAAGTAATATTTTTATATTACTTGACTTGTAGTTTGCAGAAACCACTTTCTTGTCAAAGAAGTTTAGTTAAAATGTTATTACACACTAATCTATTCTGGAACAACTTCCAAATTTTTTTGAAGTTTATAATAAAGTTAATTATAACAAACACCTTCCTGCTTAAAAAGCTGTAGCAACTGAGCACAGCTTCTCAAAGGCCTAAAAGGTAAGACAAAGATAGTAAAGCAATCATTTACAGAGCTTATTACAGAACATGAAGGCAAAGCAAATCAGAATAGTCTTATTCTTGACTCTATACCCCAAAAAGAGATATGTGAAAATTATCTTCATGTAAGAGAAGAGGGAACAATTTAATGGAAAATATTCTCAATTATGGTTTTTAAAACAATGTAAAGATATTCCATAAGAGGTTATTACTTGTAGTTAATATGTTAAATTGTGTTGGCTTCTATAAATTCTGAGGCTAATTCTACAAATTGACCGACTTAGCTTTCTGATAAATGGTATCCCTTAAGCATCATTCCTAATACAGCTGTCAGAATCAGATTTGTGTCAGAGAGGTAGATAGTTCAAAAACCAAATCCATTTGAGGTCTTTTCATAGAAATAACTGACTTGAAGTGTCCATCAATTGCCTATACTACAAGGATGCTGTTTAACTGTATGAATTGAAGGGCTTGAATTGTATATAAAAAAAAGATAATTTGTCTTCCCACAGCAGTGGTCAGAAAAAATTATTAACACACATTTATTATGATCCAGAAAAAATTTATATCTTCACACTAAACTATATGATGTAGTTTAAAAGTCTAGGTAAAAATCTATAAAGTTGGTTAATGACTTAGAAAGCAATAATT
The DNA here is from genome assembly GCF_047511675.1 of Marmota flaviventris. Lineage (NCBI taxonomy): Eukaryota > Metazoa > Chordata > Mammalia > Rodentia > Sciuridae > Marmota > Marmota flaviventris. The sequence continues at coordinate 88,346,646 of NC_092503.1, forward strand.
ACTGTACAGTATTAGCATTAAGAAGACAAAATTAGCCCATCCAGAAAAGAAACAGAGAAAACTAAGAAAAAATTTATACATTTTCCCAGAAAAGAAGTAATAACAGTACAGTATTGGATAAAAAAACAAGTATAGACTAAACAATGTTATATAGTTATTTCCGGATTGCATTCCTTCATTTAATCAACTCATTTGGGATTGACAAAAGATTGTTCCATATTTCTGTAAGAAAAAATATCATCAACCTAATGGTCCCATACTCTTTAAATGTTATCATTTTATTATGTTTGTATAAAATGAAAGTTTTTTTTTTTTTTTTCTCTTTCTTTTTTGGTACCAGGAATTGAAATCAGGGACACTTACCAATGAGTCACATCTATAGCCTTTTTTATTTTTTATTTTGAGACAAGGTCTCACCAAGTTGCTTAGGGCCTTGCTAAGTTGCTGAAGCTGGCTTTGAACTTGTGATCTTCCTGCCTCAGCCTCCTGAGCCACTGGGATAAGTATTCCTCACTAGTTATGAATTTAAAATCTTTTTTCATTATCTTTATCAAAATATATATTTTATTATAAAAATGAAAGATATTACTAAGATAGGGTATTGGTTAAAATTACCTTATTAGTGGCTGGTGTAGTGCAACCAATGATGCATGGACTATAACAGACACAACAGAAAGGTGGAAATAATCAAACATAACATTAATATGATGATGAAGTCCTCTGTAGAGGTTGAAGTGCAGCTTTAATGTTCGGCTACTTATTAGTTGTAAGGCGTTCAGATCACTTGCCCTATAAAAAGCAACACAATTGCATTTATTTATTTTCACAATTGCATTTAAATCTTTAGGAAAGCAATGTTTAGTTAAGGCTAACATTTTGTACGGTAAACTAAAACTATGAAAATCATATGCTAAATTACTTTTTTTTTTCTTTTACAGTACTGGGGATCAAATCCAGGGCCTCACGTATACCAGACAAGTGATCTACCACTGAACCATATCCCAGCCCCTGCTTAATTACTTTTTAAAAATTCAAAATGAGAGACATGTTAGAAACATCAAATTTGTATCAAGCAACAATATGAAACATATCAAGAAAGTAGCCAGATTTTACTTGCACTTCTCTATTAGTCCATGATATAGGCTCTAATTATTCTCTATTAAAATGAGTCCTTTTTAAAACTGCAGGAATTAATCTCATCTTAAGTATATTTTACTCCATAGGGAATATTGCTTATTAACAGACTGCAGTATAACACAGGTTAAAATCTAGTATAAAAATCCAAAATGATACTTCAAACTATTTTTACTTTATTAAATGCTGCTAAAAATGGCAAGTCATTATTTATTATTTATAAAAGATTTTTTTAATATTTAGTCTGTCGCTACATTTATGCATATAAAAATATAAAACTATGTCATAAAAATTATATCCAAATTATACCTTTTAAAAATACACACATTATAACTACTTACAGCTAATAAACTACCTATACTTATTTGGCTTACCCCACTTAAAGAATTCTGACTTTGTTAAGCAAACAAAGTAACCTTACAAAACTCTTGTAATGAACAAGTCTCACAGAGGAGCAGTAGTTAATGAAATACAACATTCTTACTGCTCTATGATAATGAAAAGGAAACCTAAAGGAGTCCTTTTAACAATATGACTATGCAGTCTTACATGCAGCCTGAATTTATCTACAATTTTGAAGAAGTAGTTCTAAAACTTCATTTAAAACGGAGGGGGGAAAGGCCTCCAAAAAGAAAATGGTTAAACAGATCTCTGACTCTTGTTTTAAATGATTAGAAGCACAATTTGTGCCTAAAATATATATTTAGATGTCGAGGTGTATGGGCAAGTTCAGGATATCCAGCCCTAAAACTTCCTCTAGGACAGAAACAATGGTCAAGCCTAAGAGTCATCAGTCTTGATAATTTTCAAGAGTATCAACAAAGGCCCACCTAAAGAATGCATAACTCATACCACCAAGAAAGATTTGCCAATGAAATAGTGGATAATACTGCAGTTATATTTAAATGCCTCATGGTAGTGGTATTATGTCAACTGTATAATTTCTAGAGTCTTATATTTCTTCATCTTATCTGATTTTGCTATCTGGAGTTGAAGGAATCAGCCTGAGCACAAAAGAGTAATAATTCTAATCACTCTCAGGAGACTCTCCCAGAAAATAGAAGTATTTCAAAATAAACAAGAAAGGATAGGCTGAATTCTGAAAAGAAAATGGGGAATCTAACATATAACAGAATGAGAACCTACACAATTTTTAACTGACTAGTATACTTACGAATAATCTCCCTCTGTGAAATGTAGATCCAAGGATAATAGAAAACTCATTTCCTCAAGGGTTTCTTCAATCTAAAGAGAAATTACAAAATGCTTTATGAATATTTAGAAAGTTAGAAATATATCTTAGAAAGTTAGAAATATACATTAATATTGACATTAAAAAGTAGGAAATATGCTTTAAGGTTTTACAAAAATATGTATCTAAATATAAATGAAGAGATGTTTACCTTTTTTTCATCCAACAACATTTTGACTTTGAAGAGCATAACATCATTTAAAACGACCTCTTCATTTTTGTACAGAATTTGAAATGTTTTACTGCAAATCAAAGAATCATGAACTGAAGCTGGAAAGGCTAAAGTCATACCTAAAATAGATAAGATATGTGATTGATAGATAAAAGACAAAATACAATAGTATAAGTACTATTCTTTTAAATTACTGTAACCTTGATTACTCCATTATAACTTTACATAGAAGTACTAGAAAATTTCTTAAAGCTCACTAATTTCTGTGATCAAAACAAATAAATACATTATAACCATTATAAAACTGTCTTATGACTAGACCTGATCTGAAAAGATAAATGAGGCAATAATTCGCACTTGAACTAGACTTTCACCCATTTAGTTGCTTTTATCAGGAGCATAAATGACTTCTGCTTTGCTAAATTCAATGGAAAATTCTTAGCCATCACTTACTTGACTTAAACTCAGCATGTAACAGTTATATATTCTCTCATTCTTGAAGTACTTCTCTAATTTGGCCTTCTGGACAACTAATTCATCGGATAATCCTTTTTACTCTTTTTTGCTAGCTCCCCGCCCCTTCATCAAGAAGCAGCATAGCAGCAGTCATTAAGAACACAGAATTTAGATGTAAAATCTGGGTCTGTCCCTTATTAGACCTGTGATCTTCGTAAATTATGCTCTTTTCTCCATGCCTCACATCAAATTCTTCAGCAAACTCCATTGGATCTACCAATAAAACATTCAGTATTTGTTGAGTAAGAATGCTAGAAACACTCAAACATAAAAACAACTACCTTTGGAAATGTTCTAAATGGAATTCTAACATCAGATAAAAAATGATTCTAAATTCCTATGGAATGATTAACAATAATCTTCAGTGAAAACTGCTTAACTGATAGCAATAAATCTTTTAAAAAGTCATATCACTGATTTACAGATAGTAAACATTTTAATTTATTCTCAAACCAACAGCAAGGGCAATAGACATAAAAATTCCTTTTAGTCATTCATTCACTTATCTAATTAGCAAATATTTCTGGAATAACTATGTGCCAGGTACTTTCTAGGTGTTAGGGATACATAATAAAATGAAAGAAATAAAAATCTCATCAGGTGTGGTGGCACATGCCTGTAATCCCAGGGGCTCAGGAGGCTAAGGCAGGAGGATCACAAGTTCAAAGCCAGCCTCAGCAAAAGCAAGGCATTAAGAAACTCAATGAGTCCTTGTCTCTAAATAAAATTAAAAACAGAGCTGGGGATGTGGCTCAGTGGCCAAGTGCCCCTGAGTTCAATCCCTGGTACCCAAAAATTAAAAAGAAATATAAATTTCTGATCTCATAAAGCTTATATTCTAATGGGGAAGGGGAATAGAGAATTTTTTAAAAATCAGTAAATAATACAATATGAAAGTAATAACTACTATGGAGAAAAAAGAGAGAACAAAGAAAGATGAGTAAGACAGGCATTTTGAACAGAAAAGTCAGGCAATGTTTTCTTAAGAAAACATTGTTCAGCAGAGAACATAATAGATTCTTTCCCCTATTGCATGCTGCTCCTTCTTCAATCCTGCTGAAGAGGTTTATTCTCTGGAGAGGATAACACAGAAGCCTTCTGAACTCAAAGTCACCTGGCAAAACTCGGAGCACAATTATACGAGTATAGGCATATTATATGCTAAATGCAAATATTCCCAGATTTTTTTCCTCTACTGTGCTCCTAAAAAGCTGGTAGCTATATTCTTCTTCTCCAGTGAAAACTGATAGGAGATAGACAAGAGCCTTCTCTGATAATTTAAGAACTTTCAAGAACTTATCCTATATGCAACCAAACTAACTAGCTAGCCTACCACAGTTTCATAAATGTTGACAGAAGAAATAAGACTCGTGGCCAAAAGACAGAAATATTTTATAATTCTTGAAAAGCAAGCAACATGAACTTTTTGTTTATTATCAGTTCACCTTATGCCCACTCCTGCAAGACCTAAGAGAATGACATGCAGGCAGACCAAGGTGGGTATTATGCATGCAATGGGTTTCTGGTCACAACTAAGGAACTCTAATTTTAGGAAACTTCTATCGTTTATAAGTAGTTAGAAGAAAACCTGTCTAAACTTTGCACCAGAGGTCAACAATATCATTATTTTTACTGGACAGTGAAAAGTTTACCCTATGCTGTAGAATAAGATACTATAATTTCCAAAGATGTGTGCTACAAAAGCTTACTTTTGTTTTTCTGTATTACAGACTTTTTAGTATTTCTGCTTACAAAATGTAAGAAACATGGAAACGCTACAAAATTTTCAACAATGTACAAGGTAAAATTTTAGCTTAATAGTTTTTTAGAAAATTTTGTTTTTAGTTGTAGACGCACACAATACGGTGAGGATCAAACTCAGTGCCTCACACATGCTAAGCAAACATTTTACCACTGAGCCACAACCCCAGACCTTCTTAATAATTCTTGACAAGGGAACTTTGAACAACAATGAGAAATATAGACGGTGACATCAAAGATTATTTATCAAATGACTTGTCATCTCTCCAAAGTGAAGATCAAAGAGACAAGTCCCATGTATATTCTCAAAAATCAGTCCCCGTTTCAACTGAGGCCTATCAGACATTTGAAGAAAGACTGGATTAGGTGTGCCTTAAAAGATAGATATGTTGAAGTCTGTCATCTGATCAATCTCTGCTGCCACCTAAGGACAAATTAAAAACTTGAACAGATTCTTTTCAGTACTAGGATTGTTGGAGGGTGCCCTAATAAGATTGCTGTTTATTGCCTTACATCATCTTTTCATTGCCTTATAGGGTATCTTTTCTATTTTGTTATGCTGCTGAGAGTTGGAGGAAGGTAAGTTTTGATGTAATATCTTGGAAATCCAATACTTTATCATATTATAGCCTTGCTGGAAGCCCCTAATGTGGTGAACTCTACATTTTTGATATTACCAACAAACTTCCTCAAAGGGAATCTTAAAACCTTTTTGATATATAGAAGTATACTATAACCCAGAAACTGTTCAGCTTTCTTATTCTGGGAACCTATTATGGTTTAGATGTGAAGTGTCCCCCAAAAGCTCATGTGTAAGAAAATGCAAGAAGGTTTAGCAGAGAAATGATTGAGCAATAAGAATCTTGATCCAATCAGTGAATCAATCACCCTGATGGGATTAACTGAGTGGTGGATGAAGGTGGGTAGGGTGCGGCTAGAAGATGTAGGTCCCTGAGGGCATGCCTTTGTGGTATTATTTTGTTTCTGGTGAGTGGAGCCCCCTTTTTGCTTCTGATCATCATGTGAGCCACTTCCCTTTGTCACGATGTATTGCCTTACCTTGAGCCCCAAGGAATGGAGCTAGCTGGCTATGGACTGAGACCTCTGAAACCATGAGCCCCCAGATAAAAGTTTCCTCCTACGTCTTTTAGTCATAGCAATGAAAAAGCTGACTAAAACAGAGCCTTTTAAAAATAGCAGTAGTATTTCAGCTTTCTTACACAACTGGGTTTGTGCTTGCTATTTAGTTTTGCTACACTCAACCAGGTATTTCCTTGGGATACATTCATAACTGATAAAATTATAGAGAAAGCAAAAGGATTATTAACAAGAAAGGCAGGATGAGCATTCTAAAAGTCAGGAGGATTTGAAGATACTGGTAGTAAATTTCTTAAAGCGTTGAATCCCTAGGTATTCATTATTTTTTATAATTGTTATTATATAATTTCAAGATGTATAACACAGTTCACAATAAAAACTACTGTGCCATGCATTATTCTAAGTTAAACAGAGTGAATTCAACTAAATCAAACAAATTATCTTATGTGACCTCATCTAATTCTGCAAATTATACCTATATCAAGTGTTAAGAGAGGATAGAATGCTACACAAACAGAAATGAACTTTATGGAGTGAGAAGAGGCTGCTGACAATATAGTTTTTGAGTTGAAATGCTATGAAAGAGAGTAAAATAAAGATAAAAAGAACATTTCAGGAAGAAGGAAGAGATATTTCCTCTCCCCAGTCCTGTTCTACCTCTGAGCTACATCACCAATCCATTAATTTTTGAGATGGGGTGTCCCTAAGTTGCACAGGCGGGGCTTGAACTTGCCAATATCTTGCTTCAGCCTCACCCATAGCTAGGATTATAGGCGTGAGCCACTGTATCTGAAAAGAACACATATTTCTTGAAGGCAAGGTACATGTCTCACATATTTCTTACTTCATATACTATTATGAACATGATTAGCACTTATGTATGTATTGAAATTAGAATCCAACAGTGCAAAATATTATGAGGTTTCTCAAAAAACTAAAAATAGAACCACATAAAGACCCAGAAATTCTACTTCTGGGTATTTATCCCAAAGAATTAGAAACAGGGTCAAGCCCAGCTCCCAGACCCACCCACACAGGCCTGTGCGGAGCCCAGGTACACAGCGGGCTGGGTCCACCCGTTTCCCGGAGGGGAAGACACTTGCCAGAGCCTAGCCTCTGGTTGAGGATCACCCCTCTGACCAGTGGACTACCACAGGAGCCGAGATCCAGTCCAGACCACCCATTCCAGCCCACGCAGGTTCCAGGCTCTCAGTAGGCCCAGTTAACCCCTCCCCTGGCAGGGCAGATACTCTCCAGAGCCTAGCCCCTGGCGCAGGACTGCTCCTTCCAACCAGCAGACTACCACTAGGGGGTCAAGTCCAGCGGCCCAGATCTACCCACTCCAACTATGCAGGTACCAGATCCAGGATGCAGTAGCATCCATTGAAGGACAACAGCAGGGTCTGGAAGGCCAACATCAAGGTGAGGTACAGACAATCTGCATGGGTATTATAAGAACTTAGGGAAGAAACTGTAATATCTCAGATTCACACAGCAAGAAAGGAAGTCACATAGACAACATGAAAAAACAAGGGAGAAAAGTGCCCCAAACAAACCAGGATACTATAATAACAGAACCTACGGACAGTGAAGTTGATGAAATGTCAGAGAAGGAGTTCAGAAGGTTCGTAATTAAAATGATCTGTGAATTAAAGAATGACCTAAATGAGCAAATACAAGCAAAGATTGATCACTCCAACAATGAAACAAGAGAGTGAATACAGGTAGCAAAAGATAACATCAAAAGAGAGAGAGAGACCCTGAAAAAAAAAAAACAGTCATAAATCCTTGAAATGAAGGATACAATAAATCAAATAAAAAAACTCAATAGAAAGCATAACCAACAGACTAGATCACTTGGAAGAAAGAACGTCAGATAATGAAGACAAAGTAAACAATCTGGAAAATAAAGTTGATCACACAGTGAAGAAAGTTAGAAACCATGAATTATGAGACAGCATCAAAAGACCAATCTAAGAGTTATTGGGAAAGAGGAAGGCACAGAGTTTCAAACCAAAGGAATGCATAATCTCTTCAATGAGATAATATCAGAAAATTTCCCAAGCATAAAGAACAAATAGGAAAACTAAATACAAGTGGCTTACAGGACACCAAATGTACAAAATTACAACAGATCTACACCAAGGCACATTATAATGAAAATGCCTAGCATACAGAATAAGAATAGAATCTTAAAAGCTGCAAGAGAGAAGAATCAGATCACATATAGGGGGAGACCAACTCGTATCTCATCAGATTTTTCAATCTAGAGACCTCAAAGCCTGGAGATCATGAAACAACATATACCAAGCTCTAAAAGAAAATGGATGCCAACCAATAATATTATATCCACCAAAACAAAGTTTTAGATTTGATGATGAAATAAAAACCTTCCATGATAAATAAAAGTTAAAAGAATTTACAACTAGAAAGCCTGCACTACAGAACTAGAAGAGGAAATAAAAAACAATGATGAAATCAGCAGAGGGAGGGATTACACTTTTAAAGGAAAATCTAAGCAGAGGAGAAACCAAGTCACATTAAATACTAAAAATAAACAGAAATGGCTGGGAATATGAATCATGTCTCAATAACACCCCTGGATGTTAATGGCCTAAACTCAGGAGTCAAAAGACACAGACTAGCAGATTGGATTAAAAAAAAAAAAAGACCCAACAATATGCTGCCTCCAAGAGACTAATCTCACAGAAAAAGACATTCGTAGACTGAAGGTGAAGGGTTGGGAAAAATCATACCACTCACATGGACTGTGGAAGCAAGGAGGGGTTTCCTCAAAAAGGATAAAGAAGGACACTACATACTGCTCAAGGGAACCATACACCTACAAGACTTAACAATTATAAATATATATGCCCCAAACAATGGAGATGCTATGTTCATCAAACAAACTCTTCTCAAGTTCAAGAGTGAAACAGACCACAACCCAATTTTGGGTGACTTTAACACACCTCTTTCATCACTAGATAGGTCTTCCAAACAAAAGGTGAATAAAGAACTATAGAACTCAATAATACAATCAATAACTTAGACTTAACTGACATATGTAGAATATTCCAATATTCAACGAGAGAATATACTTTTTTCTCAGCAGCACATGGATTGATTCTTCTCTAAAAAGACCATATAATATGCCACAAAGCAACTCTTAGCAAACATAAAAAAGTAGAGATATTACCCTGCATTTATCAGATCATAATGGAATGAAATTAGAAATCAGTAATAAAATAAGAAATAAAATCCACTCCAACACCTGGAGACCAAAAAATATACTACTGAATCAACAATGGGTTACAGAAGACATCAAGGAGGAGATTAAAAAGTTTTTAGAGGTGAACAACACAAATACAACATATCGAAATCTCTGGGACACTATGAAAGCAGTTCTAAGAGGAAAGTTCATTGCATGGAGTTCATTCCTTTAAAAGAAGAAAAAGTCAACAAATAAATGACTTAACATTACATCTGAAAGCCCTAGAAAAAGAAAAACAAATCTACACCAAAAGCAGCAGAAGACACAAAATAATTAAAATCAGAGCTGAAATCAATGAAATTGAAAAAAAGAAACAATTGAAAAAACTGACAGAACAAAAAGTTGGTTCTTTGAAAAAATAAATAAAATTGACAGACCCTTAGCCATGCTAACAAAGAAGAGAGAAAAATCAAATCACTAACATATGTGATGAAAAAGGAAATATCACAACAGACACTACAGAAATACAGAAGATAATTAGAAATTATTTAAAAAACCTGTACTCCAATAAAATAGAAAATATCAAAGGCATTGACAAATTTCTAGAGTCATATAATTTGCCCAAATTGAATCAGGATGATATACACAATTTAAACAGACCAATTTCAAGTGATGAAATAGCAGACACCATCAAAAGTCTACCAACAAAGATAAGAACCATATGATCATCTCAATAGACGCAGAAAAAGCATTTGACAAAATACAGCACCCCTTCATGTTCAAATCACTAGAAAAACTAGGGATTACAAGAACATATCTCAACATCATAAAAGCTATTTATGCTAAGCCCCAGGCCAACATCATTCTAAATGGAGAAAAAAAATTTTTCATGCGTGTCTTTTAGCAGGTCTCCAAAGGTCTCTTCAATTAGTTGTTTTATTTTCCTTTATTTCTTAAATTATGAATGGGTATTTGATTTGTCATATTTTTAAAAATTAATTTTAAATCATTGTTTTAATTGTACACATTTATGGGGTACAGTGTGATAATTCAATAGATGTTTATAATACATAATAATCAAATCAGAATAATTAGTGTTGATAATCATGATTCTCTAGTTCTGTTGTACTTCTACATTGTTATTACCAAAGGGTCTTAGAAAAAACACCCAAATCTGTGTGTACTCAATTTATTGTTTTGAGTTTAAAACTCTCCTTTTTAAAAATATTTGATAGATGATAATCCTCCATGAAGTTAGGAACCATATTTGTCTTTATATTGCTTTAACTTAGGAATAAGTGCTATGTCTCACATATAACAGGTACTCATGTACTGAATAAATTACCTTTCATCTAACTTCTTAATTTAGTGCCCTACTTCCTTGTTCAAATAACTATTTTCATTTTGCCTATCAGTTATCTGCTAACCCAAACACTCAGAGCTACAATTTTAGAGACAGCATCATTGGAAGTCTATAAATACACCCATTTATATTTTATTTCTATCACTATCTTTCTGCATTTCCATTTTCCTTTGTTAAATAGTTAGCATTGGTATTTCTTGTTTATTTTGTGAACAAGGAAGCATTCATTCAAACATAATTAAGTCTAAAGATTAGTAACTAGGAGATATTAACATAAATAAGAACAATGCCTGTTTTCAGAGTTCCCAGTCTCGTTTGGATAGGAACATTCAAGCAAATAATTTCAGTACAATGTGTTAATCTCTTAACTGTCTATTTCAGAAAACCAAAGCAAATGACAATGTAATTATCATCATCTCTTTAAGCCAGTAAAAAGATAATGACAATGACAGAATGAAGCTCTTGAATCTGAGGAAAGCAAAATAGAGACTTATAATGCCAAAGATTAAAGTTTCATAATCCATGCAAAGTTTACTGAAACATAAAACCTTACAACTTGAGACAAAACTAATGGCTGTTTAGATTATTTGGTTACTGATAATGGTAATAGATTAGCGACATAATATGAATTGTATCCAGTTAACTATTTGTTTGCACTTTATTTCCATATTGTTCTTTAATGTGCTTGATATTTGATTGTTGTAGAATTACATTTCTGAGAAAAATTTCATAACATGGTAAGAGCAAAAAGAAGTATACAGAAAGTGTTATAATCACATAGCAGAGGAAACTTTTAGCTGCCTTAGGGGAGTTATTTGTGGTTTAAAAAGAAGTAATAAGGAGGGGAGAGCCTATAAACTATATGAAGTAAGTTAGAACCCATCATATTTGAAAACTAGAAGTGGTTCCATAGAATCCACATGGAGAATCTTGGGAAATAAAATTACATAGGTATCCTAGAGTTAATCATGAAAAATCTTAAGAATTCAGTAGAACTATCCCAACATGTTAGTGGCTCTCAAAAGAGGGCCCTGAAGCCGGGCACAGTGGCACATGCCTGTAATACCAGGAGCTCAGAAGGCTGATGCAGAAAGATTGTAAACCTCAGCAATTTCATGAGACCCTGTCTCAAAAAAGAAAAAGAATGCCCTCAAAAGTTGGTTCTTAGACAAAGTTCAAGGAGAAAATGGGGAAGAAAGATATGATTCTGTCTGCAGCAGTTCAAAATATTTGCACCTTTAGTACAAGTGGCCAAATAACCATTGCTAAGACAAAGCAACAAGACAACCTTATTTGTTAGAAACCTCAAATGAACTATGGATTTTGTTTGAGCCATTTAAGGCAGGGAAGCTGCTTTTCTGGGAACTCCTGGGTGAAATTCCCCAGTTGGAGAAAGACCAGAACATGCTGGCACCCTGCCTTAGCTCACAGCCCTAGGTTCAAAAGCAGCTGCCCAGAGATGGGCATAACTTGCCAAGCTCCATACAAATTGTTTTCCCCACTCTTATAATATTTTCCTGAAGAAGCTCCTTCCTGAGTTCCTTTGGGTGTTCCACTATAAATAAAGCATTCATGGACTTTTCTCTGTTATGATCAGATCTATCAGGTCCTCTTCCACTATATCAGAATTGCACGTCTAAATCAACAGTTTTCTCAATAACAAAATAACTAGGGCTGGGGATGTGGCTCAAGCGGTAGCATGCTGGCCTGGAATGCGCGGGGCGCTGGGTTCGATCCTCAGAACCACATACAAATAAAATAAAGATGTTGTGTCCACCGAAAACTAAAAAATATTAGAAATTTCTCTCTCTTTCTTAAAAAAAAAAATAACTAGACATTCCATGTCTTTTTAGAAACTTAAGATCATCCTTCTTTATGTTGGCTATTCATTTCGACTTAATGAACGTTTTCCCTCTATGCTCCCACAAAAATGCAAATGTTGTTTACTTCTTTTCAACCATTGGAGTCCTTTTATTTGGTACTGGGAATTGAACCCTGGGGCCCTCAACCACTGAGCCACATCCCCAGCCTGTTTTTGTATTTTGTTTATAGACAGGGTCTCACTGAGTTGCTCCGGGCCTTGTTAAGTTGCTGAGGTTGGCTTTGAACTTGTGATCCTCATGCCTCAGTCTCTTGAACCCCTGGGATTACAGGTGTGCAACACCACTTCCAGCCAACATTTGGAATCTTAATGAAGAGTTACAAACAGGATATGAAATAGGAAAAGTCTGAAAGGTGGGGAGATAGAAATTTTGAAAAAAAGAAGATTTCTTATATATTTATTAAAAATGAGGGGGTCTCTCAGCATTGCTAAAATAGGACACAGAGCTTAAAATGTATTATTTTAAATTACAGAGATGGTCAGAGAAAGGAAGTAACATCTCTTTTAAAAGGTAGACGGTGAAGAAGAGAGGAAGTAGTATAAATAAGATAAACTGACTTTTCTCTCAATGAAGCCTATGAATAATGTCTATATAGAGGTAACCATCATAACTAGAGAAATAGTTAAAAGTTATTGCATTTAGAGAATAAATTAGGGTTTTCTATAGCTTTCTAGATTAAGATATCTTTTAACCATTTGCCTATAATTAGACAAAAAAATATTTTCAGAAGATGGAAAAATTGAAAAGCGGACAAAAAAATACATTTAATTTTAAAACATAATTCATACTAGAAATGAGAAGTTATTCTTTGAACATTTTATGGAAACTGTACATATCATTTCAAACTGAATGAGCGTCTTACAACCAGCAATCCTTCTCTGTTGTCAAAGTCCATGAACGCTTTCTTATTAATCAATTTCAAAAGCCCTATAAATTCTCATTGTCTTTCATAACTGTCATTTTAAATGATATCAGTTATTTCCTGATCCAAACCTCTCACTGTTATTAAAATCTCGTGTTGGAAATAATTTAAACCTATAGCAATAAGCTGTGAAACAGCATGTAATTCCTACTGCAACTCACAGATAGAAAACAATATTATTTCTTCTTTTTCCTAAGAGTTCCAGAAATATTTAGAAGGTAAAGGAACTATGATAAAATACATTATCTATGGAAAAACACTGAGATGAAAGTATAAATCAACGTTAGAAGAAAAATAGGATGGGTAATAAAAAGCAGAGAGAAAATCCAAGCACTCAGAAGAAAAAGAATTTTTAGAAAATAAGTAAAAGAAAATTGACACAAAGGATAAAAAAGAAACTATCCTACATAAAGATATTTGTTATCAAGGATGAGGCTAGAAATCAAAGTATTTAATAAAAGAAAGCTATGTACAGAAAATTTCTGAAGACAAAACACTTTTGAAAAGATACCTTTTCTTAACAAATTTGCTAATGGATCTAACCAATACTTGTGAGCCTCTTAGTATGATGCCACACTCCATCAACTACTTCCCTCTATGATTTTCATATTAATTTAATACTTGACATGATAAGGGATATTCTGGGTACACTGGCAGGGAATATCAGATTACTTTTCCATATTCAGATTACCTTACCATAGAGGCTTCCAGAGGTAAAATAAGAATGAAAATCTGTGGAATCTACATACACATAAAGATAAAGCAATCATGTTGAAAATGGTCTTGGCTGGTGAAAAATAGTATATCTCACAATTTGTTCAGGGTCACTATTTGTATAGCTCTGCAAATGACATTCTACTTTGTTATTGCTTGCTATCAGGAAAAGCAAGATGTTCTAAATTGGGAGATTTAAAAGTAAAACATGTCAACACAATTTGGAATAAAAAGATCTTGAAAAGTCACATTTGGTCTTATATTTCAGACAGGACAGAAAAATTTTGTTATTTTGACAAAGAATGAGGAAAATGTTCAAAAGAGATCCTCTCTCTATATATTTTTTTCTTGTCCATAATCTAGTTACTGTGTTACTAGTTTGACTGCTGTAACTTAAATAAAAAGCATGTAATCTCTTAAAATTTTCTGGTATAACGCTATTAAGAACAAACCTACAATTAATGTTTCTACATATATGCTAAAACTGTACCTTACTAAGGTTATTTTCTTAAACCAGAATTTCTTTTATAGACTGCTGTTTTCCATAAACTATTTATTTTTTAAAAATATTTTCTTTCCATATATTAGTAAACTAACAGGTCATCCATATTTCACAGTCATGGTTGCTATTAAGTCATTTGATAATTTATTTATAATGCCCTTCCTTACTTTCAAATCACCAATCAAAAAGCAGAGCTAGAGAAAATGTTTCCATAAAGTTTAGGTCAGGATAACTTGTCAAGAAAAGAGAAAACAACATTATCATGAAGTAAATATGTTAAGTATTTACTTCATATTCTTCATTACTTCATATTTGTTTTTCATATTCAACCAAACTAAATACTGATATTGTTAATTCTATCTTCTACACCAACCTAAATATCTGACAAGATTTAACTTTCAAATGTTAGATTTTTCCCCCGTCATTAATAATATGGTTATTAATTCTAACATCCACATCTTTCTTGAAGTTACTATGCGTAATACCATGCCTAGTTAAAATTTCTAGTCCTCTGAGTTAGTCATTTAGAGTCTGAGAAAAATAAGGTAAAAATAATTCTATGAATAAAACAGGCACTAAATGATAAAACTAACAATTAAATGTTTCAATTGTATTATGGTTCATATACGGAATGTCCCCAAATTCTCATGTGGAAAGCATGGTCCTCAAGGCAGCAAGGTTCAGAGGTGGGGCTTTACTGATTGGATCATGAGGGCTATGAACTCATCAGTGATTAATCCATCAAACAGATATAATGGATTAATCCACTGATTGCTGAATGAACTACTGAAAGGTAGTGAATTACTGGGGTATGCCGTGGGATGATTTATTTTCTCTCAAGCATCAACTCCCTGTTGTTGCATAGCTGCCATGAACTAAGCAGCTTTCCTCTGCCATGCCGTTCCATCATGATATTTCTTCCTTGGAGCCAATCCACTACAATTGAATCCTTTGAAACCATGAGTCAAAATAAATCTTTCCTACACTAAATTGTTCAGTCTTATGTCTTATTCTCTTAAATAGAATTTTTTCTCATTTAACTAAATAATTGCACACCAAACATTAAAAAAGCAATATTATTTTTTTTTTCATTTTTTGGGGGGATTCATGAAAGTGAACCAAAATACAATAATATTAACTTTAGTATATATTATTAATTCAATTCAAAAAATCTCTCAGGTCCTCACATGAGAAAACCTTCAGTTGTTTGGAATTAATATTCACAGGTTTGACTTTATTTCTCTTGAAACTTCATGATAATAAAGAAGAAACTGATTCTAGATAGGAAATTCATTACTTAAGAGTAATTAACCTGGGTGACGGATGTAGCTCAGTGGCAGGATGCTCACATGATATGCATGAGACCCCGGGTTCAATTCCTCCACAAAAAAAGTAGTTAGCCTACTTAACCTTCTTGACATCTATGTCATATACCTTTCCATCTTGAAAAATATCTCAAAACTAAGTCAGAGATTTCTATTTTTTTTCAACCGGCAATTTCATGAGATAATAATGGAGCAAAAAATTCCATCTACTAGATTTAAAAAAGTTCAAAGTAGAGTGCCAAATCTGTATTTTGTAGTATCAGTTATTCCCTTTGTGTTTCTTGAAAGTAGACTTACCAAAGAAGGCCTGTTATGACAATAAGATATAACACTAAGATATATGCCAAGCTGGGTACGGTGGCTCATGCCTGTAATCCCAGCAGCTCAGGAGGCTGAGACAGGAGGATAGCAAGTTCAAAGCCAACCTCAGCAAAAGAGAGGTGCTAAGCAACTGAGTGAGACCATGTGTCTAAATAAAATACAAAATAGGGCCAGGGATATGGCTCAGTGGTTGAATAGCCAAGTTCAACTCCAGGAACCCCCCCTTCCCCCATAAAATATACATATATACATATATATAAAATGTATATATATGCGTCAAGGCAAGATGAACACCCCCGTCCTTTCAGAGAACAAGTTATCTTTCTTATATTTTTTTGACTATAAGTAACAGACTTCCCTGAGCATTTTGATAGTCTTCAGAAAGAATCAACTCTCCATAATGTCCAGTTTATAAAAATTTAACATTTCCTAGCAGTTTAATATTCATAGAATGATTAAAAACAAACATCCTAAACAGTTCAAATTCCCAGCAAACATTAAGTTTCAAAGATTGATTGAATCATGCTCAGACTAGATTTAATGTTAGGTGTGTATTATTTTTATAATGCTTTGAAAGCTAGTAATATCAGATTTACAACTGATATAGCAACTCTGTACAATGTTTCATTAACCATTCCTAAATATATGGAATAAAACAGAACGCAGCTTTAGTGTCCCTTATCTAAAATGCTTGGGAACAAAAATGTTTTTGGATTTCTAATTTTTTAAGATTGTAGAATATATGCATATACATAATAAGATACCTTGGGGATAAGACCCAAATAAAAACACGAAATTCACTTGTACTTCATATACATCTTATACATATAGCCAGAACGTAATTTTACACAATATATTTAGAGCACCTCCATTTTGACTGCAACCTGTCACTTGAGGTCAAGCGTGGAACTATATGCTTGTGGTGTCCTATTGGTGCTCAAAATGTTTCATATTGTAGAGCACTTTTGATTTTGTTTTTTGGATTAGGGAAGTTCAACCTATATGCTGCACTCGGGAACTTAAAAATAGCCACAGATTATGTGAAGGTCATTAGTTTTAGCTTAAACACTTAAATACTAAAGTCTCTCCAAAGAAGTAAATAAATAAGAACTGTAATAACTTGTTTATTCTGTATCTTCCTACATTGCCTTTTGGCTCTGTTTTCTAATTAGATTTGCTAGCCCAGGGAAAAACTTGTTTAACACAATGTTGTCAAAATGCATATTATCAAATTTAATCATAAAATACATTTATGAATTTAGGTCAAATTACATGTGCATATTCACTTATGTTTTAAAATTCCATCTCACATGATATATTGATCCTATTATTATTATGTTTTCATTCAGCTTTTGTAAACATTCTTCTATGCGTTCATGGTAAGAAATCCAAAACACATGATAACAAATCTATTCTACTGAGTTCCTAAATATATTTCTTACAAGGAATATTGTAATGATGTTTGGTATCTTATATTTATAATGAAAAAAAAACAGGAATGTTTAAGAAAAGTTATTGACCATTATAATATTACTCCAGACTTGTTTTTAACTTGAAAATATTCCTTGGCTTACCTGTTGCTTGCAATAAACTGGCTTCTACTCTGTGGGGAATTCTTGGTGGAATTTTCATATATGCACGAATCTGGTAAAAACTAAAGAAAAACGAGGAAGTGATTTTAAAACAGATTTTAAAATATGCTGTATTTCAACATCTACATATGTGTTAAAATAACAAAGTTAATGTAATACACCTGTAATCCATGCGGCTCTGGAGACTAAGGCGGAAGGATTGCAAGTTCAAAGCCAGCCTCAGCAACAGCAAGGGACTAAGCAACTCAGGGAGACCCTGTCTCTAAATAAAAAATTAAAAATAGGGCTAGGGATGTGGCTCAGTGGTTGAGTGCCCCTGAGTTCAATCCCAAATGTGAAATGTGAGATAATTAAGAACAAAAATCAAATGAGCTAGAGGCCTGGAATCAAAGGAAAGTAAAAATTTCTAGGAATTTTTCAACATCCATGTTAAGCCAAGGAACCTTTGTACACCACTGGTGAGAATGTAAATTGGTATGAATTTAAATTTCTTTGGATACATACCCAGAGTGGGACTGCAAGATCATATGTAGTTCCATTGTGAGGCACCTCCATATGGTTTTCCACAATGGCTTACTAATTTACCTTTCCACCAATGGTGCACAAATGTCCCTCTATTCCATATGCTCAGCAGTACCTGGTATATTGCTGTTGTTGTTCTTTTTGATAATAGCCACTCTGTTGCAGGTCATGGTGGTTTGCGTGCATGCGCGCACGTCTGTGTATGTGTGTGTGTGTGTATGTGTGTGTGTGTGTGTGTTTGGTTCCATATGAATTTTAGAATTATGTTTTCTATTTCTGTGAAAAATGACATTGGATAAATGTAGATACTCAAGTCCCTTATATAACATGGTGCAGTATTTGCATATAACTGATATATTATATCTTCGCATACACTTTGAATCATCTCTAGAGCACACGCACGCACACACACAAATGACTAATTATTGAAGACCTACCTATGTGATAGACAGTGGGTTAGGTACTAAAAATACGGGGGAAAAAAAACAAAACAAAAAAGCAAAACGCTAAAAGTAAATACATTATTTTAAATGAAGTTTACTTTTCACTTCACATTTATGAGAGCAATCTATTATTGTAAATATATGTTTTATGAAAAGCAGTGATATTTTAAAGGCATAAACATTTAAAATGAACATAATGTTAAAATGTGCATGTTAATAAATTTTTAGAAAAAAATATCAAGTAGAAAAATCAAATTTGAAAATAAAAGGATAAAATACTTCTATTTTAAGGGCTGTTAGGGTAGGTTATTCAGAACAACCTCTTGCTAAAGACAACTAAATTTATAATGTAAACTATAAGAATATATCTTATAAAATTACTGAAGAACTGACAAGATAGTATGGGCATTACCAATCCAAATTTACAGGAAGAAAAAATAGCAATGAGGTGGGCAAAGCAATGAAGCAGTTTTTGTTCTGAGAGCATTTGCTGATATATTTCAGAGATCTTAATCTTGATTTTTAAAACCTAGATAATATTCTCAAAATATAAACAATTTAAAAATAGAAAACAACAAAAACACCAAAAAAGAAAAAAAAAAAGGATAGTATGAATAAACAGCTTACAGAAAAAAGAATGCAAATCATTCTCAAATATATGGATGTTCAACTTCTAATTTATAATTAAAAATGAAAAAAACTATAACAGGATATCCTTTCTCACCTATCAGACTGACTAAAATTCAACAGTTGGCAAAACATTCTGCTGGAAAGGGTGTTGGCAAATAGGGAATTCTCCTACACTCCTGTTGGGAATGCAAAATGGTGCAATCCCATAAATACAGTACTTTGACAAAAGGAGTAAAAGCACATAGACAGCCTTTAATTTAGCAAACCACTTTTAAGACCATATCCCAAAAATACTATGGCAAAAATTATTAAATGATGTATGAAGAAGGCTATATTCATTGTATCATTAATTGTAATAGCAAAATAATAAAACAAAAAACAAAACATTCATCAATATAAGAATTATGAATAAACAAGGGTACAACACTACAATGATGCAACCATGCAAAAATAATAAGGACTGGAAGTATCAGTTTATCCAAAGGAGTGACTTCTAAGATAATTTTAGAGAAGTACAGAAAGTACGTATACTATGTACTTTTGCTGTAGGGTATAACTATTATTTGCTTATATTTTCAAAAGAAAATAAATGAAAGAATATAACAAAAAATTGTTGAGAGCCACAGACGAAAGGGCCCCAGAAAACTTCCAGCTGCCTGCAAACTTCCAGCTGCCAGCAAACTTCCAGCTGCCAGCTGATGATTGGCTCACAGCGGCCCCAGCAAACTTCTAGCTGCCAACTGATTGGCTCCTCTGCGGTGATGCTCATTGGGTTGTTTCCCTGCCCTTTCAGACCACAGAGCTGCTCATTGGGGGACTTTTTTTGGCTCCGCCCACAAGACCCAGCCAATCGGCCTCAAGAGCAAGAGGAGTGGGGGAGGTTGAGAGGCTTGTGGGAAGCCGGTGGTGGCAGTTGGGCTCTGAAGTTTTCCTGAAGAGCTGTGTGGTGCGGTGTGTGTGTTCTAAAAATAAAGTTTGTTTCTTTTGACAAGTGGCTCCTGAATTGTGCCCAGCCAGACTGCGGTATTTGGTGGGCCGCATGGGGAACGACTTAGGGTGAGTGATAAGGTAAACTGCTCGCCCCTGAGGGCAGGGCGAGAGGATGGGTAGCCATTTTAAGATTCTTCTTTTGTTTTGTTTCGCTTTTGCTTTAAGTTGCCTGTCCCTGGAGATGAGTGAGACGGAAGAAAAACCGCTCACATCTGAGGAAAAACTATTTGCGTCTGAGGAACAGATAGGGAGAAAGGACAGCTGGACATTTCAGGAGGATAGAAAGGCTGATATAATGATTTTGTGTTGTTCCATTTTTGTTTCATTCTATCTTGGTTTTGTTTGGTGTTATCTTGTTGGGTTGTATTATAGTAGAAATATGGGATCAGAAATTAGTAAAAAAAACAAACCAAAAGAGTGTTAAGTAAATTGTTAGAGGAAGGAGGCATCCCAGTAAAATCAAGAGCAGTCAGGGCATACGTTGATACAATACAAAAATGTAGCCCATGGCTTTTTAAGGAGGAGTTGTTAAATATATCACAATGGAACCATCATGGTAAAGATTTAAAAAGAATAGAAAAGAAAAGCCCAGGGACTCTGCCAGTTGGCACATTGCCATTGTGGATGTTCGTATCTTGTTTGCTTAGTCCAAAGCCTTCAGTTCAGACAATGGTAGAGGAAGGAGAAGACATATTGATTCAAGTAAAAGAGAAGGTCTCTCAAGTTAGTCAGAGGAAAAGATTCAAGTAAAAGAGAAGGTCTCTCGAGTTAGTCAGACAGAGGAAGAAAGTTTAGAGCAGAAAAAGCCATCAGGGGAAATGTTACAACAGGAGACTGCTACTAACACCTTTCTATCACCAGAGGGCGTAAGTGTCCAACCAACAGCGCCACCTCCAGATGCTGGGAGGCTCCCAACCCCCGCAGTTGATAGTTGGGATCCTGAGACAGGATCTCAAATATTAACATGCCCTGTATTTGAGCAGGCAGGAGGACAGCGAATTCACCATGCTTTAAATTTCAAAAAAGTGAAGCACCTAAAAGAGGCTGTAACAACCTATGGTCCTCAAGCACCCTTCACTGTAAGCATGGTCGAATCCATTACCGACTTGAACATGACGCCAGCAGACTGGGCTAATATGTGTAAAGCTGTGCTAAATGGAGGACAATACCTGTTATGGAAGGTTGCCAATGAGGAATTTTGCAAGGAGTCAGCTAGGCGAAATGCAGCAGCTGGTTATCCTCAGAGAAATCTAGATATGTTGTTAGGAAAGGGACCTTATGAGGATCAACAGCAACAAATTGCATATGATCCTGGCGTATACATACAAATTGCTGTAGTTGCAGTTAGGGCATGGAAGACTTTACAAGGACATGGTGGTTTACAAGGTCAATTATCTAAGGTAATACAAGGAGCTAATGAACCTTACGCTGAATTTGTAGATAGGCTTATACAAACAGCTACCAGAGTTTTTGGGAATACATAACAAGCAATGCAATTAATAAAACAACTGGCTTATGAGCAAGCGAATCGTTGGTGCAGAGAAGTCATTAGACCATGGAAACATGAAGATTTAAACACATATATTAAATTATGTAGAGACATTAATGAACAAGGGCAAGTTGTGGCAGCTGCAATACAACAGGTTTTAGATGCCAGGCCAAAAACATGCTATAATTGTGAACAAACAGGACATTTTAAAAGGAATTGCCCCATAGGAGGAGGGTTTAACAAAAGTAGGTATCAAAGGAATAGAATACCGGGTATTTGCCCACGATGCCATAGAGGGAGACATTGGGCTAATGAATGCTGTTCTCAAACCACCATAGAGGGTACTCCATTATCAAAAAACGAACAAGGACCAGGTGTCTATCCACGATATCATGGAGAAAGGCATCGGGCTCCATTGCCAAAAAATGGAGAGGGGGGCCCAGTGCTCCAGGGCCCAAGACCACAAATATACGGAGCACTAAGGAACCCACCAATACCATCAGGGTAGTGCCCAGGACACATTGTCCCTCACTAGACAAACGAGAGGAAGCACAGGATTGGACATCTGCGCCTCCGCCAGAACAGTACTGACTCCAGAGATGGGAGTTAAATTATTCCCACAGGGGTAAAAGGACCTCTTCCCAAAGGAACAGTAGGCTTATTATTGGGACGCAGTTCTTCTACTCTAAAAGGACTTATGATAAGTCCTGGGGTAATTGATCCCAATTATGAAGGTGAAATAAAAATCATAGCCAGTTCTCCAAAGGGTATATCAGTAATTTCACCAGGAGATAGACTAGCACAGTTACTAATAATACCCAGCCTACTTGATAAATTTTCCAGTTGTACTGTAAAAAGAGGTTCCAAGGGATAAGGCTCCACAGGTGTAGATTGGGCTATGCTTTCTTTAAACTTACATTCTCGCTCCATGCTAAAACTAAATATTCAAGGACATGAATTTAATGGACTACTGGATACAGGTGCAGACCTTAGCATCATCTCTCGTCAAGAATGGCCAAAACATTGGCCATTACAACAAGCCACTCAAACGCTTCGAGGCCTAGGAGTGGCGACTAATCCCCATAGAAGTGCAATGGTATTAGATTGGAAAGATCCTGAAGGATGTGAAGGAACTATACAACCATATGTATTGGATAATCTTCCCGTAAATTTATGGGGATGAGATATCCTAGATCAATTAGATTTGACATTAACAAATAACATCAATCAAAATGCACCCAGTATTATGGCTAGACAAGGTTTTAGGAAAGGAAAAAGATTAGAAAAACAAGAACAAGGTATAGCAGCACCAATACAAATAGATCAAGGAACAGACAGACATGGATTGGATTTTCAGAAGGGGCCACTGAGACAATAAAAATTACTTGGAAATCAGAAAGACCAGTATGGGTTCCTCAGTGGCCCCTGACTAAAGAAAAGATACAAGCAGCCCATGACCTGGTCAAACAACAATTAGTGGAAGGACATATACAACCTTCTGTATCTCCCCATAATACTCCCATTTTTGTCATCAAAAAGAAAACTGGTAAATGGAGATTATTGTAAGATTTAAGAGCCATTAATAATGAGATGGTTATTATGGGACCTGCTCAATCGGGGATTCCTCAATTGTCTGCTTTGCCAAAAACCTGGTATGTTTTAGTTATAGATATTAAAGATTGTTTTTTTTTTTTTTTCAATTCCAATTGATCCTGAGGATAGTCCACGTTTTGCATTTACTATCCCTGCACTGAATCATGAAGGTCCCGATCAGAGATATGAATGGAAAGTACTCCCTCAAGGGATGGCTAACAGCCCAACTATGTGTCAAATTTATGTTAACAAAGTAATCCAGCCACTTAGAAATCAAAATCCTGAACTACAAATATTTCACTATATGGATGATGTATTATTAGCACACAAAGATAAAAACACATTGCTAAAATGTTATGCCACACTTACAAACTTATTAAAAAATTATAATCTAGAGATAGCAATAGATAAAGTACAATTAAATTTTCCAATTAATTGTTTAGGAGTTCTATTATCTTCAATCATGGCCCGTCCACCAAAAATTCAAATTCGAGTAGATCAACTCAAATCACTTAATGACTTCCAAAAGTTATTAGGAGACTCAAATTGGATAAGGCCTTATCTAGGTATACCAACAGGAGAGTTGGGACCTTTATTTGATATCCTAAAAGGTCTATCAGATCCAAATTCACACCGAATGTTAACGCCTGAAGCAAGAAAGAATTAAAAATCATTGAAACATATATGGAAAATATGCATTTGGATAGAATTGATAGAAGTTTGCCTTTATTATTTATTGTACTACCAACAAAAAATATTCCTACAGGAGTATTTTGGCAAGAAGGTCCATTATTATGGATACATTTATCTTATTCTCCTAATACTATTCTTACTAGGTATCCTGAGGCTGTAGGACAATTAATACTCAAAGGAATAAAAGCAGCAAAGGGAGTGTTTGGAATTTCTCCCAATAAAATTATTACTCCATATACTATGGATCAAATTAATGAGTTAGCTAATGAGTTAAATACTTGGGCAATAATCATGTGCAAATCTAATGTTTCATTTGATAACCACTTACCATCTAATCCTTTATTGTCTTTTTGGTCATTGCATCCTGTAATTTTTCCAAAAATGACAAGAAAAACACCTATCATGAATGCTCCAAATATATTCACTGATGGGTCAAATAATGGTACAGCAGCAATAGTTACACCTGATCAAACTTTTACATTTTTAGTACCCAAACAATCAGCTCAAAAGGTAGAGCTTAATGCAGTATTACAAGCTTTTGTGATGTTTAAAGATTCTATATTTAATTTATTTTCTGATAGTCAGTATATAGTTAATGCTATAGTATCCCTTGAAGATGCTGGTAGGATTTCCCTTCCTCTACTGTTTTCACTTTGCTTTCCAGTATACAAAGTCTAATCTGGGACAGAAAAGATCCATTCTTTATAGGACATATCAGGGCACATACAGGATTGCCTGGAGCCCTTAGTTTGGGCAATGATTTAGCAGATAAAACTACACATGACATACATTAGAAGAAGCTACAAATTTTCATAAAAAGTTCCATGTCAATGCTAATACTTTACAAAAGCATTTTAAAATAACTAAGGAACAAGCTAGACAAATAATAAAACAATGTCAAAACTGTGTGACCTTTTTACCACAAGTTAATCTTGGAGTCAATCCTAGAGGACTGATACCTAACCATATTTGGCAGATGGACGTCACACACTTGCCAGAATTTGGAAAATTAAAATATTTGCATGTTACAGTTGATACTTCTTCCGGATTTTTGATGGGCTCCCTTCATGCCGGAGAAAAAACTAAAGATATTATAGCTCATTGCTTACACAATTTTGCCATTGTGGGCGTTCCAAAACAGTTAAAAACAGATAATGCCCCTGCTTATACTTCTACCTCTTTTAAACAATTTTGCTCAACATTTGGCATTACTCATATAACAGGAATACCATACAATCCACAGGGACAAGGCATAGTTGAAAGAGCTATCAAACTATTAAAACGTACTTATTAAAGCAAAAAGAGGGAACTGGAAAGGGGTATATATCCCCCAAAGATAAACTTAAAATAACACTTTTTACTCTAAACTTTTTAAATTTGGATTCATCAGGGCTTAGTGCTGCGGAAAGGCGTATGTGTCCAAAAGATGTACATAAGCCCAAGGTACTTTGGAAGGATATTCTAACAGGACAATGGAAAGATCCTGACCCAGTAATTGTCTGGAGTCGGCGGTCTGTTCGTGTGTTTCCACAGGGAGAACAGCGGCTGATTTGGATTCCAGAAAGATTAACTAAAGCAATTTCTACAGACCAAAATGAAGATGATTTGGCTCAAATCCATAACAACTGATATCCAAAACTCCAGTTTGGCTATTCTTACGTTTGCGACAGAACCAGGATGCTTTTTTCAATATCTATTTTATTATTACCCTTTCCCACATCATGAAGTTCTATTTTGTTTTTTGAGCTCATACAGACCTAGGTTAATGTTTTGCTGATCAGTTCTATTTTTTGACTATAGAGTTTTTAAACATTGCACCTGTAAAAAGTTATAAGGCCTTTACTATTATGTGTTGTATATATTATGTGTGCACACTTGTGTTTTGTGTTGTATGTTTGTATGTACGTATGTCCATATATCATATATGATGAGTGCTCATGAAAAAATGGATCCAATTTTTTTTTTATTCATGTGATTTAAATGGTTTAATTTAAATTGGGTAAACAGCTGTTGAAGATTGTTTTAATATGTGAACAAAAAAGGAGGTTAACAGATCTGTTTGTTTACTTTCACCTTTCCTTTTCATTATATTTAATAATTCTGTTCAAGATAATGTAAATTGTTAAGAAAATTGTTTTCTTTTAGTGCCTTCTGGAATGTTACATAATTTTTTCTTTAGCCATTATTGCCAGAATTTCTATCTTCATCCCAGTGCCGGTGAAGACAAAGATAAAACCAATCTACAGCTTCTGCAAGAGCCATCACTGAACTGCTTACAGAACTTGCCTGGACTATGCATCACTTGTATGCATTGTGAACTCACTTGTATGCATTGTGAACTATCTGTTGGTGAGGCAACTTGTAGTAGTGTTGGGGTATTTTTGCTGATGGTGTCATCAGTGGTACAATTTTTCCAAAAGGAGCCGTCAATTGGCTTGGTGTATCCTCCTCCCTTCTGCTTCTGATGGTCGTTCAGCTAACATTTGGGGGCGAACAGAGGTGAGGCAAATAACCTCACCCCCCCGCTGGTACAAAGACCTATCCACAGGTGTGGATGTATGCTGGACCGGTAGTCAATGACGGGTAAGATCCAATTGCAATGGTACCAACCTAATACTGGAGGCTGACGCCTTGAGGTCAGCTCATCCGACCACGGGTAAGAACCATATGTAGTATTGGACAACCTAAGGCAGGCACGGTCCCTAAGCCACATGCTTGTTGTTTAAACAGAGAGGGGGAGATGTTGAGAGCCACAGACGAAGGGGCCCCAGCAAACTTCCAGCTGCCAGCAAACTTCCAGCTGCCAGCTGATGGTTGGCTCACAGCGGCCCCAGCAAACTTCTAGCTGCCAACTGATTGGCTCCTCTGCGGTGATGCTCATTGGGTGGTTTCCCCGCCCTTTCAGACCACGGAGCTGCTCATTGGGGGACTTTTTTTGGCTCCGCCCACGCGACCCAGCCAATCGTCTCAAGAGCAGGAGGAGTGGGGGAGGTTGAGAGGCTTGTGGGAAGCCAGTGGTGGCAGGTTGGCTCTGAAGTTTTCCTGAAGAGCTGTGTGGTGCAGTGTGTGTGTTCTAAAAATAAAGTTCGTTTCTTTTGACAAGTGGCTCCTGAATTGTGCCCAGCCAATTTTAGCGAAGTACAGAAAGTACGTATACTATGTACTTATGCTGTAGGGTATAACTATTATTTGCTTATATTTTCAAAAGAAAATAAATGAAAGAATATAACAAAAAATAATAAAAATGAAATGGCTACCTATGGAGAAATAGGAAGGACAGGGATGAAAAGAAGATCTCAATATACTGGACTTAAAATGTTTTGATTTGCAATCATAAAGATTACAAAATAAAATTAAGTAAAAAGGAAAACAGAGCTGGAGTTGTGGCTGAGCAGTAGAGTGGCTGCTGTTCTCCCTGTGGAAACACACAAACAGACCCCCGACTCCAGACAATCACTGGGTCAGGACCTTAGTTAATCTCTCTGGAATCCAAATCGGCTGCTGCTCTCCCTGTGAAAACACACAAACAGTAATCGCTAAACAACCCTAAAACAAATTAACTTAATGTTATTTACTTGATTGCATTTTTAAAAAAAATATTTATTTTTTTATTTGTTGGTGGACACAATACCTTTATTTTATTTATTTATTTTTATGTGATGCTGAGGACCGAACCCAGTGCCTCATGCATGATAGGCAAACACTCTACCTCTGAGCCACAACCCCATCCCTAGTTGATTGCAATTTTAGGGAATTTTTTCTAGTAATTTTAAAAATATAATTTTGACTGTTTTTTTTTTCTTTATAGGATATATCTCAGCAATAAAAGAGACCCACAGAGATATTTCAAATATTTATTGTCTTGGTAGTAATGTTGCTATTCTTCCACAGATATGTCTGTACATATATATAAATAAAGCAAGTAAATATCAATCTATGTTGCTGGGAATCAAGATTTGCACAGTAAGTAAAAAAAAAAAAATACAAATATAAAATAAAAAAAGGAAAATCTCGTAATCTTAAATTAGAATTTGGAAATCAGTATAAACTCATGATGTATTTTCTCATAAAAATGTATCTGCTAACCCTGCCTTTAAAGAGGCCTAGAAGTAATGATCCAACAAAAATATATTCATTTAGCACATATGATTTCATACTATTTCCCAATAAAAGGAACTGGGGCTCCTTGATTGATTCTGGGTTTGGAGCAGGGAATGTTAAATAGTCTGGAGTAGTCTGAGAAGAAAGCTATCAATTAGTATGTGGCTTGTTCAGTGGAAAGTTCACAGAAACCAAGCTGAATAGGGATTCCTTTAAGCATCAAAAAGAATGATGATGCAATATTATCATCACAAAGTTAAAAATTCATGAGTTCATAATGACATTAAATAAAAACTGACCATATTTGAAAGATATTAGAACATAATGCAAAAACTCTGGGCAAACTGAATTTCAGGGCAATAAAATAGATAATGAGCCAAAATTCTTCAGAGAATCCCAGTTAATAATGCCAAAAGGAAACCCAGAATTAGAATATCACCATTTGTAACTCTTAATAAAATGACTATGGGCAAAGATTTTCAATGAATAGCATCTATTAAATGATAGGGAATTTCATAATGTATCCATCAGGTTTATAACTTCTGAAAAGATCTTGCAACAAAAGAGACAGGTGTTAAATGTCTTCTGATGTAATAAAACAGGAAGTAAACACTACCACTTGAGGATTCTTTTCAAATATTTTACTGGGATTTAGGGGCTGGGGTTGTAGCTCAGTGGTGGAGAGTTTGCCTATCATGTGTGAGGCACTGGGTTTGATTTTCAGCACTACATATAAATAAATAAAAATAAAGTTCTATCAACAACTAAAAAAAATTTTTTTTTAATTCTCTGGGATTTAATTAAGCCTCTAGATTAGACCACCAATCATAAAGTTTTAAAAAATCTAAATGATGTGTAAGCAAATGAAACCTATAAATTTCTTGTGAATATTAATTTAAATAAGTGAAATTTACAAACACATGTATAAGATGACTGAGGGAATGTGAACATAAATCTAATTATTTTATATTAAGGAATTGTTTTGAAAAAATTTCAGGTACAATAATGACTTTGTTAATAGGATAAAAACAAAATTATATCTGTAAGAGATGGAATTTTACTGAAAAAAGGTTGAGGGCACTAATAAGTGAAAAAAAAAAAAAACTTTGGTGAGGTTAGGAGATGTGTGTGGGTGTCTGAAACTTTTCAGTAAAGAATAAAAAGTGGCTTTAGATTGGGTATTGCCCTAAGGGTCTGAAAAAAGCTAACATAAAATCCCTTAGGATATATAAGCTTGAAAATACTGGCATGTTGGGAACTCTGCTGACCACGGAAGTGCAATCGCTGGGGAAAAAGAAATCCCCAGTCTTGTGATTCTGGTTTTGTGATTCTCCATGTACATGACAGTTAGAGCTTGAGAAATGGCTTCCATATACGTGCCTGAATGGCCCCAAGATATGGCTTCCGCAAACACAAAGAATAACTCCCCAGCAACGGGACACATATACCTAATGGGGTATTGTTTCTGTAACTAGGGTAACAGGGCTCTGTTTCTGTAACTGGGGTGCCTAGGCTACCCCAACCTAAGGGACTCTCCGATCTCTGATTGGCCCCTGCCTTTGTCCCCCCCTCCTTCTCCTCTCTCTTATATAAGTCCTCTTCCTCCACAATAAACTGAGTTGCTGCGCCATCTCGGCTGACTCAACTCTCGACTCGGTGTGATTTTTGCCAGGCTGGGTGGCGGATCGGGTTGCGACACTTACCCTCTCACTCAGCCCAGAGACACTCACTAGCTGGTCTATAGATTCTCCTCAACCTCTGTCGGAAGGGCGGTTCCGACACTGGCAGAGATCAGATCATGAATAGAAATGACATGAGAGATCAAAAGGAGAATATACAAAAACCAAAATATAAAAGAATGGATGTACACACACATATATCAATAACTACACTAAATATAAATGGGTTAAATATTCCAGTTAAAAGACAGTGATCTAGAAGATGTAAAAAGTAAATCCCATTATTGTTGTTTACAATAGAAAAATATGAAAATACAAGGAAAAGGAAGACACGAAGAAAAAAAATGGGGAAAGGTACATTTTGCAAGTGTCAAAAAAAAAAAAAACACTGTCATAATATCAGAAAATAACAAAGTTTAAAGCAAAGAGCATTGCCAGGCTATAAAATAGGGTACTTTTGTAATGAAAAAAGGTTCAACTCACTAAATAAACTTTTTCTTCTTTTCTTTCATTTTTTATTTTTTGGTACAGGGTGCTTTACCACTGAGTTACATCTTGAGTCCTTTTTATTGTGGAGACAGGGTCTTGCTAAATTGCTGAGGCTGGCCTCAAACTTGCAATCCTCCTGCCTCAGCCTCAGGAAATGCAAGGACAACAGACACAGGCCACTGTACCTGGCTCTAAATAAGCATCTTAAATTTGTAGGTATCTGTTCCCAAAATATGGGATATAAATGTTATAAAAAGAAAAATATTGGATTTAAAGTGTTAAAGGCTGTCTTTAAGCAAGAAAACTCAAAAACAATTTGAGTTATATGGACACGAAAATTTTGAATCGTTTGTATTTGTCATTTTGTTCTATATTGTCTATTTTTAATACTGCTTAGTATTTACATTCCTCCCTTTGATATGTTGTCTCTAATTTCCTTCTATTTTTAAATTTTTAATCTTGAGGTGGTTTCTTGTGTCAATCACCTCTACTTAAATAGAAGTTATCAATTCATATATGACATTATAGAGAAGGAATCATGGTTTTTAAGGTTGTAATCTGTTATGATTTAGATGTGGGGTGTTCCCCCAAAAGCTCCCATGTGAGACAATACAAGAAAGTGTTGAAAAGTAATGATTGGGTTACAGCCTTAACCTAATCAATAAATTAATCACTGATGGGATTAACTGAATGGTAACTGGAAGGAGATGACGTGTGGCTGGACGAAGTAATTCACTGGGGGCATGGCTATGGGTATATGTTTAATATCTGGCCAGTGGAGTCTTTCTCTCTGTTTCCTAAGCAACATGTGAGCTGTTTCCCTCTGCCACACTCTTCTGCCATGATACTCTGCCTCACCTGGATCCCTGAAGAATGAAGCCTGCCTTCTACGGATTAAGACCTCTGTAACTGTGAGCCCTCAAATAAACCTTTCCTCCCCTAAAATTGTTCTAGTCAGATCATTCAGTCACAGTGGCAAAAATAACTAACATAATCATTGTCAATCAATCAAAAAAGCAGTCAGGAGGATCCAACATGGCGGCGGGTGCGGAGAGATCAAGTCTCTGACCTCTTCAGCTGCGCGGGCATAGGGAGTCTTAAACCGTCTAAATAATGTTTGCTCAGGATCACTAGGCAATTCTGAGCTGATGTGGATCTAGGGCGAAGAGTCTGCACCTCTCAGAACACACACCGAGCCCGGATCAGCCGAATTCAGGCTCCCGTTCGCTTGCGTCTCGCAGACAAACCGCTGTGACTCAGCACTAAACAATCCCGCTGAAACAACTGGGCGGCCCTTCTGAACCTGTGGAGGTTAATACCAACCGAGCCTTCATAGGCAGTGGCCACAGGATTGAGACGGGGCTTGGGAGAGCCAGTCAGGACCCACCTGTTGCATTGGTTACCTGGCAAAGGGAACGAACTGTCACGATTTGCATGGGATACCACCATGGCAGAGAACTGACGTCACGAGAATGCAGCAGAGGAGATAACTTCATTGAAACCGGTGGCGACAGGTGTGTAACCCCCTAGCCTTCCCTCTCCACACAGCGGGGAAAACTTAAGGGCCCCTCCCAGCTCTCCCGTGAGTGCAATAGTCAGATCGAGGGAATCAGGAGTGGCACGGGACCCGCGGTGCAGGACCCCCGGCTACTGCTCCCACCAGTGTGGACAACATAGGTCTCTTGCACCAGCTACCAGGGGCGTGGCTACCGGAGGGCTAGCAAAATACGCTGAGGGTTCTCAGCCCCAAGCTCCACAAACTTAGGGTCTGAGGGAATGGCAAACAGGGACAGTGTGCCCAGTCGTTCAAGAAAATAGGGCTCCCGGGAACAGCAGACCTGGCGTGTAGCCAATATTGTGGTGAGCGTCACCGGTGAGCGGGGCCTGGCTTGAGAAAAAGTGGGGAAGTGACTAGACACAAGAAAAGGCCCTAGGCACTCAGGAATGGAGACCCGCCCAGTTGGGGAGGAGGAGCTGCTGCACAGTGATTGGTTCCCGCATATTGAGAGGAGAAGTTTGGCCCAGTGGGCACAGCTCCACTTACTGGAAGAGAAGTTAATCAAACTCTAAGACTGCATTTATTAGTTTTTTTTTAATTTGGGTTTTTTTATTTTCATTTTTTAAATTTCTTTAATTTTTTAAAATATTTTTTTATTTTTAATTTTTTTGATTATTTTTAAATTTTTTTTCTTTTTTATTTTCTATTTTTTTTCTTTTGTCTTTTCAATTTTCTTATTCCCCCTTCCTTGAATTCTACCTGTTTACTCTCATTCTCTTTAGTGACTTCTTCCCTTCCCTTCTAATACCTTTCCTCCCAAGCATCAAATAAATTTATAGGAGTAAACAGAAACTCAGCAGTCAAAACAGAACAAGAAGTAACATGAGCAGCATGAAAAAGCAAAGAAGAAAAGGTGTACAAACAATGCAGGACAGCCTAAATATTCAGGAGGACCTAGAGGCATCAGAAAAATGGTCAAATAAAGAACTCAAGGAATTCCTTAGACAGATGGAATGGAATCTTAAAGAGGATATGAGAAAGCAAATTCAAGCAATGAAAGAACACATTGAAAATGAATTACATAAACAGATAAAAGAAGCAAATAAGCATTTTTATCAGGAGATAGAGATTATAAAAAAATCAAACAATAATTCTAGAAATGAAGGAAATTATAAACCAAATTAAAAACTCAAATGAGAGTATCACCAACAGAGTGGAGCAAGTAGAAGCCAGAACGTCAGATAATGAAGACAAAATATATCATCTTGAAAAGAGTCTAGCCAACTCAGAAAGGCTGGTAAAAAAATCATGAGAAAAACATCCAAGAGATATGGGATAACATAAAAAAACCAAACTTAAGAGTCATCGGGATAGAGGAAGGTATGGAGGTTCAAACCAAGGGAATGAGCAATCTGCTGAATGAAATAATTATAGAAAACTTTCCAGAAATAAAAAAGGAAACGGATATACAAATTGTAGATGCATACAGGACACTGAGCATACAAAATCACAGTAGACCAACGCCACGACACATTGTTATGAAGATATCCAATATACAGAACAAAGAGAAAATATTAAAAGCTACAAGAGAAAGGAGGCAGATTACATTCAGGGGTAAACCAATAAGGTTAACAATGGATTTTTCATCACAGACGCTGAAAGTGAGAAGATCCTGGAACAACGAATTTCAAACCCTGAAAGACAATGGATACCAACCAAGAATTTTGTATCCAGCAAAATTAAGCTTCGGTACGACAACAAAATAAAAATCTTTCATGATAAACAAAAGTTAAAAGAATTTGCAGCCAGAAAACCAGCACTGCAAAGCATCTTGAGCAAAACACTACAAGGAAGAAATGAAAAACAATAACCAAAACCAACAGTGGGAAGTACCTCAGTAAAGCCAGAGGGCGGGGGGGAAAGCTAATCATGGAGAAACAAACCAAATTTAAAAAAAAAGATAAATAATCAAACATGGCTGGAACTACAAACCATATATCAATAGTAACTCTAAACGTTAATGGCTTAAACTCTCTAATAAAGCGTCATAGGCTGATAACATGGATTAAAAAAACAAATCCAACAATATGCTGCCTCCAGGAGACACATCTGATTGGAAAAGACATACACAGGCTAAAGGTGAAAGGTTGGGAAAAATATACCACACACACGGTCCTCGTAAGCAAGCAGGGGTGGCCATCCTCATATCAAATAAAATCGACTTCAAGACTAAGTTAATCAAAAGGGATAAGGACATTATATACTGATAAAAGGAACCATTCACCAACAAGACATAATAATTATCAATATTTATGCACCAAATAAGGGTGCTGCGACGTTCATAAAACAAACTCTCAAGTTCAAGAATCAAATAGACCAAAACACAATAATTATGGATGACTTCAACACACCTCTCTCACCATTGGACAGATCCCCCAAACAAAAGTTGAATAAAGAAACTATAGAACTCAATATCACAATCAATAACCTACACTTAACTGACATATATAGAATATATCAACCATCAT
Organism: Marmota flaviventris; assembly: GCF_047511675.1. NCBI lineage: Eukaryota > Metazoa > Chordata > Mammalia > Rodentia > Sciuridae > Marmota > Marmota flaviventris. Next base: position 88,381,067 of record NC_092503.1, read on the forward strand.
CAAGTGGATATACTTTTTTCTCAGTAGCACATGGATCCTTCTCAAAAATAGACCATATATTATGCCATAGGGCATCCCTCAGAAAATATAAAGGGGTGGAGATAATACCATGCATTTTATCTGATCATAATGGAATGAAACTGAAAATCAATGATAAAAGGAAGGAAAAATCCTACATCACATGGAAATGAACAATATGTTACTGAATGATCAATGGGTTACAGAAGACATAAAGGAGGAATCAAAAAATTCTTAGAGATAAATGAAAATACAGACACAACATATCGGAATCTATGGGACACAATGAAAGCAGTTTTAAGAGGGAAATTCATCGCCTGGAGGTCATTCCTCAAAAAAAGAAAAAAAAACAAATAAATGACCTCACACTTCATCTCAAAGCCCTAGAAAAGGAAGAGCGAAACAACAGCAAATGTAGCAGAAGGCAAGAAATAATTAAAATCAGAGCGGAAATCAACGAAATTGAAACAAAAAAACTATTAAAAAAATTGACAAAACTAAAAGTTGGTTCTTCGAAAAAATAAATAAGATCAACAGACCCTTGGTCATGCTAACGAAGAGAAGAAGAGAGAGATGAAAAAGGCAATATCACAACAGATGCTACAGAAATACAGAAGACAATTAGAAATTATTTTGAAACCCTATATTCCAATAAAATAGAAGATAGTGAAGACATAGATAAATTTCTTAAGTCATATGATTTGCCCAGACTGAGTCAGGAGGATACACACAATATGAACAGACCAATATCAATGGATGAAATAGAAAAAGCAATCAAAAGACTACCAACCAAAAAGAGCCCAGGACCGGATGGGTATACAGCAGAGTTTTACAAAACCTTTAAAGAAGAATTAATACCAATACTTTTCAAGTTATTTCAGGAAATAGAAAAAGAGGGAGCTCTTCCAAATTCATTCTATGAGGCCAACATCGCCCTGATTCCAAAACCAGACAAAGACACTTCAAAGAAAGAAAACTATAGACCAATATCTCTAATGAACCTAGATGCAAAAATCCTCAATAAAATTCTGGCGAATTGGATACAAAAACATATCAAAAAAATTGTGTACCATGATCAAGTAGGATTCATCCCTGGGATGCAAGGATGGTTCAATATACGGAAATCAATAAATGTTATTCACCACATCAATAGACTTAAAGATAAGAACCATATGATCATCTCGATAGACGCAGAAAAAGCATTCGACAAAGTACAGCATCCCTTTATGTTCAAAACATTAGAAAAACTAGGGATAACAGGAACTTACCTCAACATTGTAAAAGCTATCTATGCTAAGCCTCAGGCTAGCATCATTCTGAATGGAGAAAAATTGAAGGCATTCCCTCTAAAATCTGGAACAAGACAGGGATGCCCTCTATCACCACTTCTATTCAATATAGTTCTCGAAACACAGGTCAGAGCAATTAGACAGACGAAAGAAATTAAAGGCATAAAAATAGGAAAAGAAGAACTTAATTTATCACTATTTGCGGAAGACATGATTCTATACCTAGAAGACCCAAAAGGGTCTAAAAAGAAACTACTAGAACTAATAAATGAATTCAGCAAAGTGGCAGGATATAAAATCAACATGCATAAATCAAAGGCATTTCTGTATATCAGCGACAATCCTTCTGAACTGGAAATGAGGACAACCACCCCATTCACAATATCCTCAAAAAGATAAAATACTTGGGAATCAACCTAACAAAAGAGGTGAAAGATTTATACAATGAAAACTACAGAACCCTAAAGAGAGAAATAGAAGAAGACCTTAGAAGATGGAAAAATATACCCTGTTCATGGATAGGCAGAACTAACATCATCAAAATGGCGATATTACCAAAAGTTCTCTATAGGTTTAATGCAATGCCAATCAAAATCCCAATGGCATTTCTTGTAGAAATAGAGAAAGCAATCATGAAATTCATATGGAAAAATAAAAGACCCAGAACAGCAAAAGCAACTCTAAGCAGGAAGTGTGAATCAGGCGGCATAGCAATACCCGACTTCAAACTATACTACAGAGCAATAGTAACAAAAACAGCATGGTACTGGTACCAAAACAGGCAGGTGGACCAATGGTACAGAATAGAGGACCCAGAGACTAATCCACAAAGTTACAACTATCTTATATTTGATAAAGGGGCTAAAAGCATGCAATGGAGGAAGGATAGCATCTTCAACACATGGTGCTGGGAAAACTGGAAATCCATATGCAACAAAATGAAACTGAATCCGTTTCTCTTGCCATGCACAAAAGTTAACTCAAAATGGATCAAGGAACTTGATATCAAATCAGAGACTCTGCGTCTGATAGAAGAAAAAGTTGGCTCCGATCTACATATTGTGGGGTCGGGCTCCAAATTCCTTAATAGGACACCCATAGCACAAGAGTCAATAACAAGAATCAACAAATGGGACTTACTCAAACTAAAAAGTTTTTTCTCAGCAAGAGAAACAATAAGAGAGGTAAATAGGGAGCCTACATCATGGGAACAAATTTTTACTCCTCACACTTCAGATAGAGCCCTAATATCCAGAGTATACAAAGAACTCAAAAAATTAGACAATAAGAGAACAAATAACCCAATCAACAAATGGGCCAAGGACCTGAACAGACACTTCTCAGAGGAGGACATACAATCAACAAGTACATGAAAAAATGCTCACCATCTCTAGCAGTCAGAGAAATGCAAATCAAAACCACCCTAAGATACCATCTCACTCCAGTAAGATTGGCAGCCATTATGAAGTCAAACAACAACAAGTGCTGGCGAGGATGTGGGGAAAAGGGTACACTTGTACATTGCTGGTGGGACTGCAAATTGGTGCAGCCAATTTGGAAAGCAGTATGGAGATTCCTCGGAAAGCTGGGAATGGAACCACCATTTGACCCAGCTTTTCCCCTTCTCAGACTATTCCCCAAAGACCTTAAAAGAGAGTACTATAGGGATACAGCTACATCGATGTTCATAGCAGCACAATTCACAATAGCTAGACTGTGGAACCAACCTAGATGCCCTTCAATAGATGAATGGATAAAAAAAAATGTGGCATTTATACACAATGGAGTATTACTCTGCACTAAAAAATGACAAAATCATGGCATTTGCAGGGAAATGGATGGCACTAGAGCAGATTATGCTAAGTGAACCTAGCCAATCCTTAAAAAACAAATGCCAAATGTCATCTTTGATATAAGGAGAGCAACTAAGAACAGAATAGGGAGGAAGAACATGAGAAGAAGATCACCATTAAACAGGGTCGAGAGTGGGGAGGGAAAGAGAGAGAGAAGCGAAATTGCATGGTAAAGGAAGCAGACCATCATTGTTATACAAAATTACATATAAGAGGAAGTGAGGGGAAAGGGGAAAAAAAACAAGAGAGAGGAAATGAATTACAGTAGACGGGATAGAGAGAGAAGATGGGAGGGGAGGGGAGGGGGGATAGTAGAGGATAGGAAGGGCAGCAGAATACAACAGACACTAGTATGGCAGTATGTAAAAAAGTGGATGTGGAACTGATGTGAATCTGCAATATGTATATGGGGTGAAAATGGGAGTTCATATTCTGCTTGAATCAAGTGTATTAAATATGATATGTCAAGAGCTTTATAATGTTTTGAACAACTAATAAAAAAAAGCTTGTTAAAAAAAGCAGTCAAATTTTTCTTAATTTTTGCTGATAGTCCTTTAATCAAACCATAAATTTCTATGAGTTTAATGACCTCAGAACCATAAATACAAAGGATTTGAGATAATTTGGTTTATTGAGTTTTCCTAGGCTTTTCTAAAAGGATTTAAGCTTCATGGTTTTGTGATGTTATTAAAATTAAGAATACAACTTTCAAATCCATATCCTTGTTCTTGATTTCCAAATCTTATGTTCTTTACTCTATAGTAGAATATCTCTGGACATAGAAATGATGCCAGTTTATAACTAAAAAGAGCAGTAGCAGCTACAAAGTATAAAACTAAACTGTTTAAATCCAAAAATAAAATAAGACAACATAAAAGTATTCTTTTCAATTTATTTCCCAAAAGATATTTTCCTCATTATTTACCATTAGTAGTATGCAAGATTATTGAATATCCCAAACATACCTAAATCAAATCAAACTGTTATAACATTTCATTTGTATTACTAGAGAATATTAAAACATGAATTAAATTGACCAATCAAAAGATACAGACTGGCCAAATAGATTTAAAACAACAACAACAATAAACAAGACCCAACTATATGCTCTTTATTAAAAACTCCACTAATAAAGATATTCCAGACTAAGCAATCAGTAAAAGAAAGCTATATTACACAAACGGAAAGCAAAAACAAGTGAGGAGTAGCTGTACTAATATCAGATAAGGCTGACTTTAAATTGAAAACTGCAAAAAGAGACAAAGACATCATTACATGTTGACAAAAGAATCACTCTAGCAAGGAGACATAGTAATTGTAAACATCCTTGCACCCATCACAGGACCATCCAAATACATAAAATAAATATTATTTAACATAAAAGGAGATAAAGACACTAATACATAAATAGTTGGGGACTTCAACACCCCACTTTCCCAAATGGATAGACTGTCCAAGCAGAAAATCAGCAAAAAAAAAAAAAAAAAGACTATCTGGGTTGATCACATTCCAGAGCAAATGGACCTAACAGATATTTACAGAACATTTCATTCAAGGGCAACAGAATACATATTCTCCTCATTAGAACATAGAACATCTTCAGCATAGATCATATGTTAGGTCAGAAACTAAGTCTCAGTAAATTTCAAAAAACAGAAATGTCACGTATGCTCTCAGACCTCGATTGATTAGAACTACAAATCAACAATGAGAAGAGTGAAAATTGAATAACATGCTCCTAAATTACCAATGGGCAATAAAAAAAAAATAAAATAGAAAAAAAATGTTCTGGAAACCAATGAAAATGACAACACAGTATACCAAAGCCTGTAGGATACCACAAAAAAGGAAGCAAGAGAGAAGTTTATAGCAACAAGACATATATCAAAATCAAAAAGATATCTTAAACACCTAATAATATACTTCAAAGATTTAAGAAAACAACAAACCAAATCCAAAGTTAATAGAAGGAATGAAATTAAGAACACAGCATAAATAAATAAATAAAATTGAAATTGAAAAAAAGAATAGAAAAGATCAAAATCAAAGTGTTGTGTGTTTTTTTTTTTTTTTTTAAAGGATAAAATAAAAATCAACAAACTTTTAGCTGGACTAATCAAGAAAAAAGAAAGAAGACTAAAATTAAGAGGGAAAAAAAGAGACATTACATCTGATACCACAGAAATATGAAAGATCACAAGAAACTTGAAAATTTAAAAGAAATTGATTAATTCCTGAACACTTATGACCTATTTACATTGAATCAAGAAAAAAACACAAAATCTACACAGATCAATAATGAATAATGAGATTGAAGCATTAATTAAAAATCTCTCATCTAGGACCTGATGGCTTTATTGTTAAAACCTACAAAAGAATTAATTAAATTCTAAAAAAGAATTAATTCCAATTCTTCTTAAATTATTCCAAAAAAACTGAAGCAGAGAGAAATTTGCCAAACTCTTTACAAGACCAGGATTACCCTGAGCAAAACCAGAAAAAGACACAACAAAACTACAAAGGCAGATGCAAAAATCTCAATAAACTACAATCAAACCAACAGCACCAAGATCAAACACTATGATCAAGTGGAATTCATCCCTGGGACATAAGAACAGTTCAACATATGCATCTCAATAAATGTGATACAACACCAACAGAATGAAGGACAAAACCATATGATTGCTTCAACAGATACTAGATTCGACTTCCCTTCAGGATAAAACTTGAACTATATATGAAAAACCAACAGCCAATATCATACTATACATAATAAGAAAAGGATGTCCACTTCCACTACACTTATTTAAGATTAGGCAAGAGAAAAAAATAAAGAGGTTCCATACTGGAAATGAAGAAGTTAAATATCCACATTTACAAATGACATGATTCTATACATAGAAAAACCTGAATCTACTGCATCAGAAAACTGTTAGAACTTAACATTCTGTACAGTGGCAGGATACAAAATCAACATAGGAAAAAATGTGGCATTTTTATACAGCAATAATACACTTGTTGAAAAAAAATTAGGAAGCAGCTCCACTCATGATAGCAATAAAAATAAGTATTTAGGAATAAACTAAACTAAGGAAGTGAAAGATCTCAAAAAAATTATAAATTATTGATGAAAGAAATAATAATTGAGGACACAAGAAAAATGAAAAGATACTCCATGCTCTTGGAATGGAAGAACCAATTTTTTGCCCAAAGCAAACTATAGATTTAACGTAATTCCCATCAAAATAGCAAAAACTCTCCTTCTTTCCCTCCCCTTTCTTTTTTTTGAGGAGGTGGAGTGGGGGGTGCTTGGGCATGCTACACAAGTACTCTTACCACTGCCATATTATCAACCCCTAATGACTTTCTTCAAATAGAAAAAACAATCCTAAAATTCTTTTGGTACAATAAAAACCCAGAATAGCCAAAGTGATCCTGAGTGATTAAACACACACACACACACACACACACACACACACACACACACACACTCAGCTGGAGGCATCACAATATCTAACTTCAAAATATACTACAAAGCTATAGTAACTCAAGCAGTATGGTACTAGCATAAAAACAGACATGTGGAGCAATGGAACAGAACAGAGAACACAGAAATTAATCCATGCTCATGCACCCAACAGATTTTTGAGAAGGCTACCAAGAACTCAATGCAGAGAAGACACTCTTCAATACATGATGCTGGCAAAACTGGACATACATATGCAAAAGAATGAAACTAGATCTCTTTCTCACCTTACATAAAAATTCAACTCAAAATGATCAAAGACCTAAATGTTAAACCCAATATTATGAAATAACTTCAAGAAAAAAACAGGGCAAACACTTTGTGACAATGGTGTAGGTAAATTTTTTTAAGATAGGACTGTGAAGGTAAAAGCAAAAAAGGTAAAAAATCCACAAAGGGATTATATCAAAGAAAGAAACTTCAGCCCAGCAAAAGAAATCATCAACAGAATTAAGGGAGAACTTACAGATTGTGAGAAAATATTTGCAAACTTCATCCTACAAGGAACTGACATCCAGAATGTAAAAGGAACTCAAAAAGCTGAACATCAAAAACAAACAAACAAACAAAAATCCAATTAAAAAATGGGCTGAAGAACTAAACAGACATGTTTCAAAAGATGACTTATAAATGGTGGTCAACAAGTACATGAACTAATTAATTTCACTAATCAGTGAATTGCAAATCAGAACTACAATGACTTATTTCACACCAATTAGAATAGTTATCATAAGAAAGACAAAACATATATGCTCATAGGGATGTGGAGAAAAGTAACTTTTGTACAATGTAAATTAGTACAGTCATTATGGAAAACAGTATGGAAATTCCTCAAAAGATGAAAAATAGATTATCTACAGACTAAAAACAGACTATATGATCTATCCCACTATTTGGGATATACTCCAAAGAGATAATGTCATTAACCACAAAGATAACTGCATCCCCATGTTTATTGTAGCACTATTCATAACAGTGAAAATTTGCAATGAATCTAAACACCCTGCAGGGGATAAATAAATAAAAAATAGTCATATTTATGAGGGAAAAATTTTCCTCAGTTTACCAACTAACTGAAATTGCTGTGCTACAATTTAATCCCATTATCTTATCTTCCATGCCAATGAAAACAAATGTTCAAACAGCAGTTTTTTCCCCTAATATTTAAAAGGTAAGCTGGTGTGGTAGGACACGCCTGTTAATCCCAGTGGCTCAGGAGGCTGAGACAGGAGGATCCCAAGTTCAAGGCTAGCCTCAGCAATGTAGTGAGATCCTGTCTCAAAATAAAGAATAAAAAGGAATGGGGATCTGGCACAGTGGTAAAGTGCCTCTGGGTTCAATCCCAAGTACCAAAATAAATAAAATAAAAGGCAATATTTCCTCTTACTTTGGAGGCCTCTTAACAAATACATTTTGAATAATCATTTAGGAAGTTTGCCATCTTGTAATCATATACTTCTAATATAGTAAAAATCAATGTATATTACTATTTATAAGACATACATTTACATTCCATTTAATAATATATTTATGATCAATTCTTTAGAATTTCAATTTTTAGAGTTTGCACACCTACTACATTTAGCAAAATTGACAGGAAAATGTTAAAATAAAATATTTTTTCTTTAGATTGTTAGTACCTGAACTATTTGTTTATCGTTAAGGAAAAACAATGTTTAATTTTAGTAAAATTAATTATCATGAAAATTAATTAGAAATCAGCTCATTTCTAAAGACAAAGATATTTTAAATAATTTTTAAGACATTAAGACTAATCTATTGCACCCAACAAATGTAAGCAAATATATTATTTTGCAATTCAATCAAAGGTAAGAATTGATAAACCCAGATTAGCCTGCTGGAAGATGAGATGACAGGGCTGAGGAGTCTCTCTGAAGGCCACTTTACACCAATCAGCCTACAGCTAAACTGCCAGCTGAACAGATGCTTGATCAAACTTACAAAGGCCCAGCCAGCTCTAACCAGCCTGTACACTAATGAAAAACAATGATGGGTGTTGCTTTATTTTTATTTAAGGAATCTTTGATTAGTATAAGGACACCCACTTTTCTTGATTTACCTATAGTAATTCTGGTTTTCACCTGCTGTATGGATATATTATTATAAATAGGGCCTCATTTCACTATAAAAAGTATACTGATTTGTTCAATAAATCACATGGTCCTCCTAGCATAAAAGTTGTAGTTAACTTTCTTTTTGAAACTTGAATTACTTATACAATTTACAAGCGGTTTAAGATTTTAAACTAGATGCTCTGTGTAATGTACCCTTGTCTCTATTGGCGTTTCTACAATTGAGACAATCAAAAAGAAAAATTAACTATTAAGTTAACTAAGTTAGAATCTGAAATATAGCAGTGTAACTATTTCCTAATTTTAGAATCTTAAAGAGGATATTAAGGGGGAATAAAGTATATTAATTAACAAGATTATTAAGGAAGCCAGACAAATGAATATAGAAAAAAAGTCAATGTCTTCTTTTGAACTAAAAAATAACCAATTAGAAACTATAATGCAGGAAAACATTTGAATTAGAAAAAACAGATATAGCCAATTTATCTATGAAGAATCCAACATATTAAGTACAACTATAATGCACTAATAAAAAATGTAAAAAAAGAAAAAAGAAATTCAACACAATGAAATAATGACTAAAGTAAAACTGTCTGTTTTTCTTATTTCATACCTTGTTTCCAATACCTGATAATAAAACACTATTTTCAAGGGATCATCTTAAGTAATGGAATATGAGAAATTAAGAATGGCTATTTATAAACAATGTTTTGTTAAGCTCCACTATAAAAAATGGTATGAAAGAATAGAAAGAAAGCTGCAAAGAGCCACAAAAACATATTTCTTCTATGAGTTATTTTTTCAGGGAAGTAATGCAGTTTATTCTGTTTAGACTAGTCTTTCATATATAAGATAAGCTAAAATGGATTGTGACATTGCTAAATTTTGTAGAAGTGATACAATGAGAACTAATTTTTAGGATGTATATAGAGATGCAACCGGCAGAGGAAGGAAAAAATAAATATATACCTAGTTTTTCTGTTGTTGGAAAATCTGACTACATAATTTTGTGTGTGTGAGGAGCAGAAAAGAGTAAGAATATTGAAGCTAATGGCTAAAAGAAGATGCTAGTGAATATTAAATTATTTCATTTCTATCATTTTCTCTTAGAATTCATTTACTGAATTATTTATAATAGGGTGTCAAAAGTTATAAGAGAAACATTAACATGATTTTATTAAGCAAGGTGGTTTTACATATCAATGAACATTTATTAGACAAAAGAATAACATGGTTTTACTTCAAAAGAAAAGTAAGTAATTTTCCAAGTAAATTTCTTTACTTGGAAAGAAAAGTAAATTTACTTGGAATATAATGTTACATTAAGTAATAGTTACAATGTATAATTTAAGTTTCATAACATTTCATAGTATAGCTTGAATGATTATAATTTTATAATATTTTGTTATAACTTTGTAATATAAAGGTCAGAGGAAGCCACATGCATATGAAAAGTATCTTCTAAATGGCAGTTAATGGTTTTCAAAGAAATTATTTTCTAGCTAAAGTAGTTCCTAGACTCAACTCCAACACTGCATTTTAAAATAAAGATGAACTTTTAGAAATCACTTTTTCAAAGAATAGGAATGTTTTTCTCCAACTCTTACATTTGAGCTGGCCTTCCTTATGACTTGTTGTGAGAGACCAACGTGACTGAGTCAGACTCCCCGGCTGGGTGCTGAGGCGCTCAGTCACAGAAATGTGGCAGAGCTTTCCCCACCCTTCTTGAGTTCTAGGGATGGTGTCTCCTGCATGGGTGTGTCTTGCTACAGCCCCATGGGTGGAGCTACGCTCACCTGTTCCTTGGTAATATAACCCCTTGACCTGTTTAGGATAGAAATTTCCATGGAAGTGCCTTGTGTGTGTCCCCTTCTCTTACTGTGCCCCTTGGGTGTGGTCTACCCAGATGTCAGACAACCTGCCGACAGTGGACATCATGAAGATAGATTCAGCTCCCTGAAACCTGACCCTTGCCTCATTTGAATAGCTTCTCCTCAATAAAAGGGGTCAGCCTGTGCTCTCACTCTCTCTCTTCCTATGGACCCTTAAGGTCAGAGGAGCCGTCAAAGCGACCCCAAAGAAAAAGGCATTTGTGTCTCTTATGTGGTTATTTTGCGCAGCTCAGTTAGCCCAATTTACCTGGAGTGACCCCTGAGCCTTTTAATCGCGAGAACAGAAACCCGACAACTTTTCTTAGTCAGTACATTGTAGCCGAGTTGTAATAGTGTGCTGGTTCTAAACCTAGGTATTAAGAAGTCTCCTTGCATGGTTTCTTTGTCTTTGGACCCTTGCCTCCTTCATGAGAACATGCTACAGAATGCAACTGGAAAACAGAGCTGAGTCTGCCCAGCTAAGCCCATTCTGCATCAGTTAGCACCCAGCCAACCTGCTAGCTGACTGTGGATTCATGAGTGAACCCAACAAAGATCAGTCATGCCAGCCCAGATCAGCAGAACTATTCAGCTAATCCACAGACTTGTGAACAAAACTTAACATTATTGTTGTAATGGCACTGAAGCTTTGTGTTTGTGGTTTGCTATTAGCTGCTGATAACTGCTGGCTGATAGCTGCATTACTGTAGCAAAATATAACAAATACAGAAATCAATAACTAGAATGTGTTAACTTGATAACTTGATGTGTGCTATATAGCAAAAACTTAAAATAAGAGGCACTGACTTTGGGGCCAAAATAACATTTCAGTTACAGAAGGTGGGAAAATAAGAGAAAATTCTAGGAAACTGGGAAAATGCCAACCCATGTGATATAGTTATGAAATATTCTACTTACAAAGAAGTTAGACAATGTACCTAAGAAACTTTTGGAACTGAGAAAACTAATTTCCAGGCAGAAAGCTGAAAAGGCTAACTAATGGCTCCTTGTTAAGTATAAGGTTAAGGAAAGGTTCAAGAAAGAAATGAGCAAAGAAAGAACTAGTCATTTTATAAGCAGAATCCAGAGAGAATATGGAAGAACCAGGACTTACTAGTTGAGAAATAAAGCTGCTTTTGTTTCCATTCTCTTATAAGACTTTCAAAGTAAGATGAAATCCTTGGACAAAGATCAAATCAAGGATATAACTGTAGGGTTTTCCCTTAAGATCACTAAGATAATTAAGGCAGGCTCTTAGCGTTTGGCAAAATGGTTTTTAGGATGTGTATGGTATGAGCCCACAGAATTCTGATTCCCAAGTAGTAGAAGTTTTATCTAGAGGCTAAGAAAATTTCAAAAAAAATTTTGGATATGGAAAGCATGGAATTTTAAATTTTAAATATTTAAAGCATGGAATAGACCATATTGGGCACACAGAATCCCGAAAAAGGTTTTTTAGTTTTCTCCAGTACTGGGAATTAAACTCAGGGGTGCTTTACCACTCAACTATACCCAGAGCCCTTTTGAATTTTTTGAGACAGGGTCTTCCTAAGTTGCTGAGGCTGGTCTCAAACTTGCAATACTCCTATTACAGCCTCCCAAGTATCTGGGACTACAGACACGCACCAATGCGCCCAGCCACATTCTGTCACCAGCCTGGACTGCTGGCCAGCCCTTTCCACTTGCTTGGGTAAAAGACTACAGCAGAAATGACAGTGCTAATTCAAAGGGCCTTGCATCTTCTGCTCCTTTTCCTGAACTTCCGCCTTGGCCATGAGAACAACCCCAGGTTAGCCTGCTGAAATGTTAGACTACATGGAGCAGAGCATATCATAGCTGTTTTTACTTTTTCAATAAGATGGCAAAGCCAAGACCAAAAAAAAAAAACCTTTTATCCTACCACTACCACCTCTCAGTACAGGCTTTCAGATTTATATCTGGAGTTATTGCAAAATGTCTCAGAACTATTCCCTATGCTGCTATTTCTTCTATAACCATTAATCTATTACAATCTTCATCATGTAAATGCTTGTTGTAACAGTGATAATTTTATTCTTACTACTGATGATTACCTAAATCCATAGTATCAACTCTTCTCCAGACTATTACAAGACCTTCAAAAACAAAATGATGATTACCTAAATCCATAGTATCAACTCTTCTCCAGAATATTACAAGACCTTTCTTCTGTAATTCTACTAGAAAATATCCAATTTCCTAAACATTTTTAAAAATAACATGCTCATTCCTAATTTCAAGACTTAGTCCCATTACTTTGATTCATACTGTTCTTTGCCAGTAAAAGGATCCCACACTTCATCATTTGCCTGTCCAATTCTTATTCACACTTTGATCTTCTCTCTCCATATGAGTTTCCCAACAGACTAACCCAGAAATATGTCCTTTTGTTCCAATATCTAAAGCGCTTCCTGTATATACTTATTGAAGTTTCATCTTGTGTGCTTTGTTATTCTATTAACTTATTTTTCTCATTACACTAAGCTTTTGAAGAGCAAAAATGGGAATCTTACATGTTTTCATTAAAGTCCTCTTAATGCTCAGTACAAATTCATAAAAGCATGTTGAATATATCAAACGCCATCACTAACTCCATGTGAATAATTCTCAAATATCTATTTAACAAATGCAATTTCTCAGAAAATAATTACTTGAATGTAGCTTACTGTTTTCCTTTTAAATGCTGGAACAAAAATATGCAATTAAATTTAACTTAAAGCTTTACATCTATCTTATGCAAAGTACATAATTTTAACATTAAAATACATACCCTCTCTGGAATAAATCCACATTGTAGAACTTATTTAGCTCTACTGAAAATTCTACCATTGCTTGAACTTCAGTCATTTTTAATTTATACCCAGAAGATAAACCTGGAAACAGCACCTTAGTTAAAGAAGGGGAGAAAAATATCATGAGTAGTACAATAAAACTTCCAATTTATAAAAAATGGAATAATTTAAACAAATTTCAGAATATGATACATAAGGAGAAATTAAAAATGAAACACACTGCTGGGTGTGGTGGCTCACTCCTGTAATACCAGCAACTTGGGAGGCTGAGGCAGCCAAGTTCAAAGCCAGTCTCAGCAACTTAGTGAGGTCCTAAGCAACTTATTGAGACTCTGTCTGAAAATAAAAATAAAAAAGGGTTGGAATATGGTTCAGTGGTTAAGTGCCCCTGGGTTCAATCCCTAGTACAAAAAAAAAAAAAAAAAAGCAGCAAACTAGTTTAGTGTGCCCAACTTAGCCTAACCCAACTAAAGACACCAAAAATCTATACTCATCAAATAGCACTACTTTCTATAATTTAAGATTTGTCCTCTTAAAATGTTTTCCTAAGATGTTTCCCTTAATGATATTTGTGTGAGAATGAATACAATACGTTACTAAAACAAATTCTTGATTTTTTCTCAAAAATAAGATTTTTTAAAAAAATTTAAGCCACCTAATTATTATGTAGTCTTACTTTACACATAATGGTAATATACCAGTCAAAATGAGAATTTTTTTAAATCCCCATTTAAATCCATGAAAGGCTTTTCTCTGTTAAGTGAAAAAAAAAAAAAGAGTTCTTCAGTGACTATTTTTAAAGAAAGAAAAACTTTTTTCTTCATTATAAAAGACTAAAGTATTCATTTTCAAAGGTTAAAAAAAATAACAGAGGACCAAAACAATTCCATCCATTAGTGTGTGTATATATATATATATATATATATATATATATATATATATATATATATAGTTGGTACACATTCTAATGTTGCACATTAGTATAATTAGTACAATATTTATAGAAATGGAATCAAATCACATGTACACTTTATAATCTACTTATCTCACTTAATTTTCTGATGGACATATAAGACAATAAATGTAACTGTACAACATTATTTTTAGTTATAATTATTATGTAACTGTGAACATATTATAGTTTAGACACTCACCCACTATTGGGTACTTCAGTTCAATCTTTTCAGTATTTCAGAGAAAAAAAGTAGCAATTGTTCTCATCAATAGACATATTTTTCAGCAAATTAAGGTAAAAAATATTGGTAGACAATTCTGTATAATTTTTTTTTGTATTTCTGCATGCCTTACTCATAGAAATGCTGACAGCCTTTGTTCCAGACTATTTTTTATATACAGTTTATACAGATGTATGTATATGGTCTTAAAACTCAGACACAGTGTCTTATACTAAAACAAAGGGAAGATCTGTTTACTGTCCCATATAATAAAAATAAAGTCTCCCTTCAAGGCAAAAGTCAGATGGATTTATTGTCCATATAACAGATTAGGTTCTCTTTGTTCAGGGTTCCTCTCCTGTGAAATAACCTACTTATATGCAGGTATCAACTGGTACTTAAGATACTGCTTTAAGTGTAAACCATCTTTGTTTTTGATCCATGAATTTCAGGTCTTCTGCTAAAATCCATAGCACCATGGCAGGCTACCTTGCTAGCTTGCAAGTAGGGTAAAATCTCAGATCCTTCATGGTTCTTGAAATAGTGCTTCCTTAAAATTTAGCAAACATTCAAATCTATCATGAATTAAGTGTAAAAGAAATGTCATATCCTTACCTCTGCTGATCAAAACTTCATTTTAACATTATTACTTCCAGTTATTGCTTCTTGTTACAAATATATTGTTCCCCCTATGAGAGACAAACAATAAGATCTCAAACAAAATAGCAGACATAAAAGAAATCTGTATATGCTAAAATAATTAATATTTTAAATTTATATAAAATATCTATGTCCTTGATAAGGCTTGGAAAAAATTATAGTTTCACTAGTATCACTGATATCAACACCAACTCTATTAAGGATTCACTTATGCATAATGTAAGTATAATAATAAGATACTTTATTTTCTTAGTTTAGTGGTTCGAAACAATCTTCATTAATACCAAAGATTTAGAAACTTTAATTCTTAAGATACAGAACTCATCATTTTTAAATAACTCTAATTTGTAAAATTCCATATGTATGTCTTTATATCTATATATGTGTGTACTCATAAAAAGAGCTATTTAAAATATTTTGACAGAAAAATTGCTTCACTTTGCTATACTTTTTTTTCCCACATTTCAAACAATACTTTTTTTTTTTTAAAGTCACTAGGTTTGTTTAATTCGATTAAGAAATAATCTTATATGGGCTAAGATGGCAAGTCCCCACATTACTCATTGCTTTCTGAATTCTAATGGCTTAATTTTCTATTTAATCTAGAACCAGTACATAAGAGTTAGTGCAAGGTCCCACTCTGTTGGTTTATATGCCTAGACACACAGAAAATAATATAAGGATCTGTATATTTCCTGACATTAGATACACAATACCTCTGTTTTGTATAATTAATGAATGTATTCAAGTGTGGGGGTCAAAATTGTTTCAAAATCTGATATTCTTTTTTTTTTCTTTTAATTTTTTTATTGTTGGCTGTTCAAAACATTACATAGTTCTTGATATATCATATTTCACACTTTGATTCAAGTGGGTTTTGAGCTCCCATTTTTACCCCATATACAGATTGCAGAATCACATCAGTTACACATCCATTGATTTACATATTGCCATACTAGTGTCTGTTGTGTTCTGCTGCCTTTCCTATCCTCTACTATCCCCCCTCCCCTCCCCTCTTCTCTCTCTGCCCCCTCTACTGACATTCATTTGTCCCCCTTGTATTATTTTTCCCTTTCCCCTCACTTCCTCTTGTATGTACTTTTGTATAACTCTGAGGGTCTCCTTCCATTTCCATGCAATTTCCCTTCTCTCTCCCTTTCCCTCCCACCTCTCATCCCTGTTTAATGTTAATCTTCTTCTCATGCTCTTCGACCCTACTCTGTTCTTAGTTACTCTCCTTATATCAAAGAAGACATTTGGCATTTGTTTTTTAGGGATTGGCTAGCTTCACTTAGCATAATCTGCTCTAATGCCATCCATTTCCCTGTAAATTCTATGATTTTGTCATTTTTTAATGCAGAGTAATACTCCATTGTGTATAAATGCCACATTTTTTTTATCCATTCATCTATTGAAGGGCATCTAGGTTGGTTCCACAATCTAGCTATTGTGAATTGTGCTGCTATGAACATCGATGTAGCAGTGTCCGTGTAGCATGCTCTTTTTAGGTCTTTAGGGAATAGACCGAGAAGGGGAATAGCTGGGTCAAATGGTGGCTCCATTCCCAGCTTTCCAAGAAATCTCCATACTGCTTTCCAAATTGGCTGCACCAATTTGCAGTCCCACCAGCAATGTACAAGTGTACCCTTTTCCCCACATCCTCGCCAGCACTTGTTGTTGTTTGACTTCATAATGGCTGCCAATCTAACTGGAGTGGAGGAAGATCTTAGAAGATGGAAAAATATACCCTGTTCATGGATAGGCAGAACTAACATCATCAAAATGGCGATATTACCAAAAGTTCTCTATAGGTTTAATGCAATGCCAATCAAAATCCCAACGGCATTTCTTGTAGAAATAGAGAAAGCAATCATGAAATTCATATGGAAAAATAAATGACCCAGAATAGCAAAAACAATGCTAAGCAGGAAGTGTGAATCAGGCGGTATAGCGATACCAGACTTCAAATTATACTACAGAGCAATAGTAACAAAAACAGCATGGTACTGGTACCAAAACAGGCAGGTGGACCAATGGTACAGAATAGAGGACACAGAAACCAATCCACAAAACTACAACTACCTTATATTTGATAAAGGGGCTAAAAGCATGCAATGGAGGAAGGATAGCATCTTCAACAAATGGTGCTGGGAAAACTGGAAATCCATATGCAACAAAATGAAACTGAATCCCTTTCTCTCGCCATGCACAAAAGTTAATTCAAAATGGATCAAGGAGCTTGATATCAAATCAGAGACACGCCGTCTGATAGAAGAAAAAGTTGGCTACGATCTACATACTGTGGGGTCGGGCTCCAAATTCCTCAATAGGACACCCATAGCACAAAAGTTAATAACTAGAATCAACAAATGGGAAGGGACTTACTCAAACTAAAAAGTTTTTTCTCAGCAAAAGAAACAATAAGAGAGGTAAATAGAGAGCCTACATCCTGGGAACAAATCTTTACTCCTCACACTTCAGATAGAGCCCTAATATCCAGAGTATACAAAGAACTCAAAAAATTAGACAATAAGAGAACAAACAACCCAATCAACAAATGGGCCAAGGACCTGAACAGACACTTCTCAGAGGAGGACATACAATCAATCAACAAGTACATGAAAAAATGCTCACCATCTCTAGCAGTCAGAGAAATGCAAATCAAAAGCACCCTAAGATACCATCTCACTCAAACAATACTTAACACAGAACTTTTTCTCTATAAAGGCACTGACTTTGCCAACTTCCAAACTGCTATTTTCTACTTTAATAATTGCGTCATTAATAATTATCAATGTACCATCTTTATAAAAGTCATTCCCCATTTCATGGAAAAACATCTAAGATATCATTACACACACACACACTTTCATGTGGGCAAGGTTTAGATCATGCTCTGGTTCTGATTCTGATTCAAGTTTGGTCAAGTCTCCAGGCCTTAGCTTCTCAGATATAAAACAGATATCCAAACACTTATAGAACACCAACTACAGGCTAGGAATTGCAATAGATACAAGGCATAGCTCAGTTCCTGATCTCAAAAAGCCACCTGTCCATCAGGAAGCAATAAATACATGTAAGTATAGGACAATGGTTAAAATATGGGCTTAGGATTTGAGTCTCAGATCCAATATTTTGGTAGTTTTCTTCATACCCCTACCACTCCTACCACCTAAATCATATAACAATGTGAAAGAGAAATAAACTTTTCTCATTTAACTATTTAAGCTTTCTAATTTAAGCTATTTTCAGTTTGGGATCCTAATTACTACACCTTGGCCTCTTCCTTAACACAGAAATTATTATCAGAATCAGAGTAATGCTATAACAAAAATCCTTAAATATATGGCACCAGCTTAGTCATTTCATACCAGCCAACGTGGAAACACACTACTGGAATACTAGTGATCCACTGTGTGGAAGCAAAACAATTGACAAAACTGTTGTCTACAATAACCTGCAGAAACAGATGTCCACAAAAAAACCACACCCACCAGAAAAGTATATGAAAAGTGCCACAACACTGGATGTGTTGGTGGTTCTTTGTTGTATTTATATAGGCAAGAATTTGACTAGCTGATAGGCAAAGGTGGAAAGAAATAAGACAGCAGAAATGTGGGGCCTTGCAGTCACCTGCTTCAATACCCAACATCCAATTAGCACTCTTCCCAAAGGAATTCTTCTTAACAAAATAAAGTATCTAGTGCTGTACTTTAGATTAAGGATGCTGCCATCTCACCAATGCCTACTGTTTCAGATAATTTCATGACAGTGGTTATTAAAATGAGAGATGAAGATGTGCTTCATCAAAACACGTTATGTGCACAGAAAAAAAAAAGAAAAAAGGCGGCATATGAAACATATCTAATTACTGTCACAGAACTAAATGGAGACAAACAAAAATCCTGCTATATTTTTGACAGAATTATTTTTGTCAAATTATAAGCTAACCTGAAAAGACTGTAACTGTGTAACTTACAAGGTGGCAAACCTGTGGTAGTAGGAAATAGGATATGAAAACTATATACCCTAAGTGGGCAAATATCTGGTGTAAATTCTGGCCACTTAAGTTGGTTAAGTCTGCATTGATTAGTTTAGTCTGAATAGCTGAGCTACAGTCTTACTTTTTAATTTATATTTTGGTCCTTTTTTGGTTGGCTGAGGTCATGACACCCTACCCATCCTTGTAAGCTCCTTTCTGAGGGAGCTAAATATGCTCAGTCATTAGATTATATGCTCCTGCAAATGGTCAAGCCACTTGTCAGGTGCCTGACTCTGAAAATCACCACCATTCAGATGGCTTTTAACTTTTTTTTCCCCACAGTCATTCACATGTATAACACACTTAGCTGTCACTTAAAAAGTGATACACAGCAAAACTAAGCTTTTCAGAATCATTACAGTAAAGGGGACACATACAGTAAGGAAAAATACCTTTCTAGAAACTTGTTGCTGCTCCTTATGTACCAAAATGAACTTTGGATATAGTTCATTTCACCAGCCATAGGCTATGTTGCATAAATTACAGAAATATTTAAGAAGAGAATACTAAATTCTTCTGAGACTGAGGCAGAAGGTTGTTCTTCCAAAGGAAAGATAATGAGAACAGCTTGATATACAAATTATATTTTTAAAAGATGTATGTTTCTCTACTGGTAATACCAAATATAGATCAAATACTAATATAAAATAAAAAGCAAACTTGTTGGCCTACCAACTCTTAGACCAATAGCTTTTAGTATGTTACTTCATTTAATTCTCCTAAAAATCTGAAAGAGCTAATATTACTCCATTTTATAGGAGAGGAAACTAAGTAGCATAAAGTTTATGTAATTCATGCAAGCTCATACAGTAAGTAAATAATAAAAAAGGACAAAAAATTCAATAGTCTTTATTTGTACTTGCAAAATTCTAAAATTCACACTTGAACTACTCTAGGAAGTAGATATAATGACCATCAAGCCATAAAAAAAGGGCTATCCAAAGAAAAATTAAAGTCAGAATGCAACACTAATGACAAAAAAATTATAGCTATATTCCATTTGTCATGTAATAAACACTATTTCTAAATTATAAAATCCTAATTTCTCACAACTTACAGACACATATCAAAACTATAGTTTTAATGGCATTGTCTCTTCCAATTTCTTTAAAATTTTTGTTTAAACAGCTGTCTACTGAAAGGCAAATACACTGTTACCAATTTTAGAACTTACATCTACATTAAGAAGTAAGCATTCTCAATATTGGATAACTGTGTTAATACCATAAAAATCCTATAGGAAAAAAAACAATTTTTAAACATAATACAAAAGGAACCATAGTAATCTCTGAGAGTATTTCCATGGTTCACTTAACATGTAAGAATGAAGTAAAGCAAAAGAGGAAAAACTTTTATTGCTCATTATGTGACACTTAATAAAAGTTACCTCTCAAAATTACCAAAACATAGTTATTTCCATTAACAGGAAGAGAAACTTAGAAAGAACCACAAGCTATCTTCTGTTGCTAGGATCTGTCCAGCAATGCTCAAAATATTTCCTCTTATTGGTTATCTCAACAGAAAACAAAGCTCAGAATCAGAAAAAAAAGAATTATAATCCACTTCATGAAAAATATTCTAAGAAACAATGTTTTCTTGACATATTTTCCGTATTTTCTCAAGTCTACCAGTAAGTCTGATATTAGATCTGAATTCTAGTTCAGATGATATAAGCTAGCCTCATTTTTTCAAATGCAAATAATACTTATGATTCTTAACTCAAAAGATAAAGCTTAAAGAACTAATATACATAAAGCATTAATCATTGCCCTTGGTTCATGGTACTCAATAAATAGCTGACACTGTGATTTTTATCTTAGTTTTTAGGATTCCATGCAAAGAAATGTCTATTCAAAATAATGCAACTCAAGTAAACAGTTATTATTTCAATTGCATGATTTGAAAATACTTTCATTTATAGGCTAGAAGACCTTAAAAGAAGAAGGGTTGGCTTCAATCTTTTTAGATGCTGGGTTAACTAGGGAAAAAATACACAATGAATATTGGATTAGCTTCAATTGAGATCTTTTTAATGTGCTGAGGAAAACCAGGGGGAAAATAGACAATGAATATTTTTTAAAAAATATTTTTAGTGTTAGATGGACACAATACCTTTATTTATTTTTATGTAGTGTTGAGGATGGAACTCAGTGCCTCTCACCTGCTAGGCAAGTACTTTACAGTCTGAGCAACAACCCCAGCCCAACAATGATTTTTTTCAACTACCTACTCAAAGACATTTTTCTACTGATTTCACTAGCATTTCCCTGGCTCACAATCTTAGAACATTTCAAAATTCTTCTACCAAAATGGGGCCTATCACATTTTCATTTTATGTTGCTATTACATGTCAACAAAATAGTTATTAATTTTACATAAAGGGACTAGTAGCAGCCTACATTTTAAACTAAATCACCTGAGGGGGAAAAACAATTTTATGTCTTAATGGAAACCTGAGTAAGGACAAAGGGTAGTCTAAACATCTGGGGTTCTCAATTCCAAAATATGAAAATAATGGTAAAGGGTACACAGGCTTCCAAGGTCTTAAATTGTGATTGCCAATATGCCCTGACTTTATTGCTTAGACATTTACAGACAATACATTTCCAAGTAAGCCTGACTTACTGGCAATTTGAAAACATCAAAGAGTAACACCTAATCCCAGCAGCTCAGAAGGCTTAAAGCAAGAGGATCATGAGTTCAAAGCCAGCCTCAACAAAAGTGAGGCACTAAACAACTCAGTGAGACCCTGTCTCTAAGTATAATACAAAATAGAGCTGGGGATGTGGCTCAGTGGCCCAGTGTCTCTGAGTTCAACCCCCAGTACCCACACCCCGCCCCCAGCAAAAGAAAAATGCATGTTGGTTATCACCACTCAAAAAACAATCATGAATAATGAACTTTCATCCCATAAGGAAACATCATGGGATTCAATATAAAAATGCTAATTCTAGTTTAAATTAAGAACTATAGTAAAAGGACATTTCATAAAACTTAACAGAAATGTACCAAAATGCCATTGGTAGACTTCTATATTGGCAAACATAATTTAAAAACACTATTCTGGATGGTCTACATCTAGAGATGTAATTCCATAAAAGGAAATATGCTACAATTTTTCTCAAAATGATTTCCTGATTAATACTTCGTAAAATCAAGTAGGAGATATCTTTTAATGGTATAATTTGTCTAACACTATTATATTTTTGTTAAGAAAAAGACTAATTTTTATTTTAATTTAGTATACCTTTGATAACCAAGCATATACCTGTTAAAACCTGCTAATCCTTAAAAATAAAATGCTGAAACCAACTTGTTTCAAAAAACCACTAATTTCATTAAGAATGCTTTCTTCTCATATTATTACTCTGCTCCTCATTCCTATTCATCCCTAAACCTTTTTCCTGGGTATGCAAAACAACAACAACAAGAAGCTATTCACTTCAAATCTATATGCCCCATCTCCACTCATTTATTTGAATAAACACATGTACATTTCACAAAACCCTTGAGTAGTTTTTCCTCAATACCCAGAATCAAAACAAAGTCTTTATCCTTTCTATTCCTTAAGTACCCCCAACACACACCCACCTACTCTTAAGGGTCTGTATTTACAGAGAACAAAATGAAAATACAAGACAACCAACACTTAAAAAGATAGCCAAAGATAACTTTTATTGTTCCTTTCAGTACTAACTCCCGGAAAACAAGGAGCATTATCTGTTTTACATATTGAATGCTGCAGTGTCTGTCTCACTGTATATAAACATTGACTGAACTAAGCTAGTCCATAATTCACTAGTAGTCTACAACATTTTTTACAGAAATCTGAAATAAAAAAAAAAAATCTAAAGCTTCAACTGGATCTTAAAAGGATTTAAGCAGTCAATATATTCCTACTGTATAATTTAAAGTCAGAGGCAAAAATTTAAGTATTTACATAGCAATTTTTGTCTATGAAGGTCCAAAGCATGTTTAAATGATTAGGTCTTTGCTATGAAGAGGTCACTGGATAGCCAACTTTAATATCCACCTTTTACAAGGTGGAGACATTAAGGTATAGAGGGTAAGTGTCTTCTACAAACCAATTTCATGAGTCATCATGAGTTCAAGTCTTCTGACATCTACTCCTGTGCCTGCTATACACCATGAATTCTTACTTTAATTTCTAAAAGCACAGAATTAACTCATTCCAATACAAAATCTGTAGGTATTAATTTTTTTAAAAATAAACATTTACCTAAAAATGAAAAAAAAAACCTTGCATTTAAACATTTAAAGGGAGAAGGCATCTTCAGAAAAAGCAGTAATCTTTATCTGCATCTGAAAAATCGGATATCTCAACAACTCTTATCATACCAAATAATTGTTCATTCTTCTAAAAAAAAAAAAGTGCCCTTTATAACATCAAAACCTCCAACTTTTACCTCCAAGTCACCTTGAACAAGAAATACACTCCCTTTGCCTTGGTATTACCCTTCTTAAAGTAGAAACAAAAAACTTAATTCCTACCTGACATAGATAACATAAGGAAGAATTTACTGTTTGTGGACTGCTTTGGGTTTCCAGAATGAAATACATAATCCAGTTGATCTTCAACCCTAAAATAAAGGCAAACTTCACTGAAAATAAACATTTCAGCAGATACCTTCAAAATAAGATACTATACCACTATTCATAGAGAAGTTTTATTTAAATCAAATCTTGATCATAATAAAATGAGGGAAAACTTTCAAAACTGTTTAGAAAATTTTTTTGCCAACTCAAGAATTTAATACTTCTGTTCTTGAGTATTTCTCCTTTAGTAAGCACACTACTTCTATTTTTAAGTTTGCAGAAATTGTACACATTTATTAAAGAGAACAGTGACACTCAGAAAAATGTCGTAACCCATTGCAATAGCAACATATAAAACAGAATCAATAAACTTGTAAAAAAGTTGTTAAATTCCATTCAAGGTTTGCTCTTGGACATCTATATTTACTGGAGGATACTGAAATTTCTAAAATTTAAGAGTGCATTTGTAGGTCAACCTTTAAAAAATTTTAACTTTTCATAGTTTCACGATGTCTGGGCTGGAATTGCTTCTGTACTCATGACAAGTAAAAACAATTTTTAAAAATTAAAGCTTCAATCAGTAAGTCTGACAATAGGTGTACTCTTCTGATGATATTTCCAGCTGGAGGAGAAAGATGAAGAAATTTCATTAACTTGAAAGCTGAACTAAGAATACTGAGTAGCTACTGAGCTTAGGAAAAATGCAGAAGAGACTAGAAGGGCATGTTAGAACTCTTCAAGAATTTAACAAAAACTGAAATAAACGAAGAGTTTCAACCTATACAAAAAATATTAAAGAGTTTTAGAGGGGAAAAAAAATCAAGATTAGAGGCTAGAAATGGGGCCAGGATGGAATAGGATGGAAGGACAGGGACAAAACTAGCAGTGAAGTAGGGTACCAAAAGAGCTAAGGAATTGAGGGCCTCCGAAGGTAATGTGGTGGTGGTGGTGGCGGGGGGGCGGGATGGAATGAACTCTGGCGTAAAGCGATGCAAAAAAAACTCAAAACACAACAGGAACAACAAACCATAAGAATAAGTACCAAAGAAGAAAATAAGAGGAAAAGAAAGTCAAGATAGAAATTACGGAGGTAACAGAGCTAGAAACCTGGTGGGCGAGGGCCAGGAGTTCCCTGTAGGAAAGAAGCAGATCAAGGATGCACAAGGAAAGGGAAAAAACTGAGGGGAGCAAAAAATATGCATTGCCTCCGGGACCAAACACCACCGGAGCGAAAAGGCAAGTGGGCACGGGATGAAAGAGCAGAACCATGAATGGGGGATAAAGGCGAGATAGACAGGCGAAGATGGAGCCGGGGGCGAAGGGCAGGAGAAGGCTGGGGCACAAGAGGCGTGAGGTTCAGGAAGAACCGGCAGAGGAACGTAAGGCAGGGGCAGGGCGACAGGGAGTGCCCGCAGAGCTAAGCGCTGCGGCCCCTTGGCTTGCCGGAGAGTGCCCAGAACCGCCGTCCCCACCGACCTTCACCCGGCCCGGGGCTGCGTCCGACAGCGAGCAGCCCATAGAGAGGCCGGAGCGGGCGAGGGGGGGACGAAGAGAAGGAGGCCGCTTCCTGCCTGGCCCCTGGGAAAGAGGGACCGAGGGAGGGGTCGTGAGTGTCGGGAGCGACAGGACCCGGAGCGGAGAGGGGCTTACCTCTCAACCGTCTCCACCTCTTCTCTCTTCTGTTGGATGGAAGAGCTAGGTGTCCAGCTGGAAGAAGACGTCCCTACCCGAGTCAGCACCATTCCGCCCGGGGCCCACTCACATCGCCATCGCAGCAACCGCAACAACCGCAACCGAGGAGCCGGTTCGTCACCGCCGCTCGGCTACTGGCCCAGAGCCGCCAGCGAGCATGCGCAGTCGTCTCAGTCCCAAGAGAGCCGGTCAGGCGGGTGATACCTGCGATCAACAGGTCTCAGGCCGCCCGGTCCCGCCCCCGTCCTCTCTCACCTCCCCCTCCCGCCTCTTCCCACCCCTCTCTGAAGCTAGGCTCCGCCCCTTCCAAGCTCTGCGCCCCGCCCCTCGGAATCCTCTGCCGCGCTCCAGCTCTGGCGCCAACTGAGATTTCGAGAGATTTGTTCGCCTTCCCGACTCCCACTCCCAAGTTCCCGCGAGAATGGGAAGTTTGCGTCAATAAAAAGCGCGAGCCCTAGTAAACAGGCTCATCTTGGGTTTGATGAAACCAGGTTGAAGACTGGTGGAAAGAGGAAATCAAAGAGGGCAAAGCAGAGGAGTACTAAGATTTTAGCTCTTTTTCTCACATTATTCTTTCTCTTTTTTCCGTCTTCACTACCTCCTAACAGTGCTGGGAAGGCATCCCTGTCTCTGCGCTACTCAAATTTGTGCAATAGGAAAGGAAGCTGCGGGGGATTTCTCCTAGCTGGGGACAGCTGCCTTTAGGTTCTCGTTTGTGTTTTTGGCTAGGTGTGGGTGCTGATGTGGTACTTTCTTGGTTGATGACGTACAGAAAGGTGGGAGGGGGCCCTTGAAGGAAGCCTTGGCTCTCAAATTCCATTAACAGAATTTGAGAAATAGCCCATTAATTTATTTCATTCTTCTGTTCGTGAACTTTACCCAGCAGAATATTTTGTTGGTGCGTAAAGCTCAGTATGTGACTAAAGCAAAGTTAAGAAAATTGTGGCTATGGCTTGCGTGTTAAAAATGAGTTAGGAAGATGGATAGTAGTGATGTTTGCCCAACAGTGCAAATAGACAATGCCCCTGAACTGTGCACTTATATGTAGTTAAAATGGTAAATATTATGTATATTTTACTACAGTGAAAATTAATTAGAAGGAAAAAGCTTTGTACATTTATTTGGAAGTAACCAACATTATTCTCTTGCACCTTAGCAAGTTTTTTTTTTAATTTAACCTTTGATTTTTCTTCATATTTGGATGAATTTTTAAGGTGATTGAAAGTGCCCCGTTATTTTATGATAACCATTCTATTAGGATTTGCATAATGGCTTGCTTTTCAGGTTCCTAGTTTATCGCTTCTTTTATAGGCCTTTTTCATTTTACTATCCTCTCTATATAAGGGCTTTTATTGCTTGTTTTGTGATTTGAACTGTATCCTCAAAATCGAAAGATTCTTTTCTATTTTGGTTCCAACTGTCTCCTAAGAAAGTATACTTAACCAATTATTTGCATTTAAACGTGCACGCATCCCTAAAATAGACTCTGTCCCAAGATTATTTCCCTGTTCCGTATTCTTTTTATTCAAATCACGTCTTTAAATCATCTACTATGTGGAGGCACTGTAGTAATCTTGGAGGAAACCAACATGAATAAAAGAACTTGGGTGGAGTGGAGTGTTTGCATACTTGTCTTATTGGATGTATGTAGGCCTGATGTATGCACAGATATGTACAGAGAGCTATTCAAGCTCGGAGGAGAAGCATTGGTCCAATTTAGATTGAAGAGAAGTCATGAGTCAGGAAAGACTTCCAGAAGAAAAATTACTCCGTAGAGTTACTGAAGTGGGATGTGTGGTGGTTGGGGTGAGGAGAAAAAAAGGGCTTGAACAAAAGCTGTTCAGTGGGAAACTGTTCTTTACCCTGAATTCAAACCAAGAGCACTTTGATGCATGCTACTGTTTGGGGATATTAGGTTAAAAAGTGGATAAGGATCATGGTGATCTTTTGAAGGAGTCAGATCAATTCAACTACTATATTTTTGTTGTTAAAAAAAAAAATGTGTACCAAACACTGTGCTAGTTACTGAAGAGTACAATCAAGATTGAGTCAATCTTAGCTTTCAAGAAGTTTGCAATCATAGGGGGAGACAGGAACATAAAATGTCATTTAGTTGTGCTAAAAGGGTTAAATTGAAGTAGGCATGTTTGGGAAGAGGTTGTTTGGGAATCTAGAAGAGTAGCACTTGAAATTAACCTAGGCATTTAGGCAAGACTTCCTGGAAATTCCATCAATGGAAAAATAAAAATCAGTCTCTTAAAGGAAATTAGAAAAATTTTGTCTCCTGAAGTAAAGACAGACAATATAGCTTGCATTGATCTCATTGTCAGATTACCTGGGTTCTAGTTCTTGTTTCTGCATCATACTATGTAACATTAAGAATCTCTTCACTTTGTCCGTCTGTTTTCTCTCATATGTAATGAGAATAAGTTAAATAGAATTTAAATTCCTTTAGAAATTTCGTGTAAACTTTGGAATCCTTTCTATCTTGTATATCAAACTTTAGCATAGAATGTTTTTTAATTGAACTGTTGTATTCTCTTAAACTGAAGATCAGGTTATATCTCTCCTTCACAGTTGCATAATATTTACTCAGCTGAATATTCAGATAGTAGAAGAAATTAATATTGTAAATTTGCAAATAGTCTTATGGAAAGATGCCTCATATTTGTCAGTTGATAGACATTAATTCACTAAGTGAATAACCCTGCTTTTTTATTTTTTTCCAAATATTCCTGTTGTAAATATGGTTACTGTCAACTATGAAATTTTAAGTTAAAAATAAGATGTATTCAAAATTATTCACAACTTTTTCCAACAATATGATTCTTTTTAGCATTTAATATATGGAATTCTGAATTGTTTTTTGGGAAAATTTTGAATATTCTCTAATAAATAAGTTATTGAAAGTATTATGTTAGTTGGCTTTCCCTCAAAAATTACCTGAGATAGATCAGTCTGTAAAAGGAAAGGTTTATTTTGGCTTATGGTTTCAGTCCATGATCACTTGGCCCATCAATTTGGGCCCATGCTAAGGCAAAACATCATGGTAAGGGAGCTCATGGTGGAGGAAAGCTGCTTACTTCATTGGGAGTGTGTGTATGTGTGTGGGGAGGGGTTTTCAATAACCCTTTTAAGGACACATCTCCAATGACCTTGCTTCTTTTTTCTAGGCCTACCTCTTAATGTGTCCACCACCTTCCATCCAGCCCCACAGGTTAGGAACCAATCCTTTAACACATGAGATTTTGGAGACTCCCAAATCCAAACTATAACAAGTGTTAATAAAATATTAATCCTGCTTCTTAGGGAAGTAACTTGTTTCCAAATAAAGATTAAAAAGATTTAATCATTTGAAGATACATAGGTGACTGCCCACAGTACTTAAGAGTAAAAATTCTTAGGAGGTATATTACTTTAATAACAAATACAAGATTGAGCAAAACAGAGTTTCATTATAGGATTTCCTTCATAGGTTAGTAACAGCTGTGAACCAGAAAGGCAAATGTATTACTTCATAACTTAATGTTGTAATATTAGTTCATGACTTAATAGCCATGGCCTTTCTGGAAGGACTATGATATAAAACTTATTTACCAAATTTTCTTCCTTATAATAGTGTTCAAAAAAGAAAATGTATTTTTGTTTTTGTTTTTAAACTGATGATATTGGTTGCTTCTGGTTGTTAGTTGGAGGCTGGAGAGCTTAGTGAGGGATAAAAAAGAAGACTTTTTAAATTAGGTATTCTCAGCTTGATCTTATTGCATGTATATTAATGGAAAATTGAATTTGTATTAAATAATACAATTTTTATAATGCATATATCATATGCCATAGTCTTTAATAAAATATTACAGAAAACCCTACTCATGCATAATGGATTAAACTTCAGATTAGTTTTTGCTATACAGAGTGAAAAGGGACAGTAACTTCTTACTTTGTAGCTCAGATTACCCAGGTTTCCCAGTGACAGAGTTTCTGTTTGGATCATTGAGAGTGAGCCTGTCAGACAGAAAATATTCCTCCCACCATCAACCCTGTGAGTCATTCCTATGAAATTTAATTATCTAGTATCAAGTGACAGCAAGAAATGACTTCTGAAATTATTCTTTCTGTATATGTCTGAAACTAACCATGGTTTTAAAATGTGGAATATATAGTAGTTATCACTTTATTTGTGATAGCAAACACATTAGGACAACTAATTCCCTCTTCTAACAACTCACATATTATCTGGATTCTTGATCTTTAAGTCAACTCCAGTTATTTATCTTAAGCTTCACATAAGACTGTTTCATTTAGATATCCTGCTGAAAGTTCAACATATCCTAAATTGGACTCATCATGTTCTCCTTTCTCCTTCACACACAAGATCTTTTTCTCTTCCCAAGTTCTAGTTTCTGCAACATTATCTCTCCCACTTATTAGACCCAGGACTTCACAGCCATATTAGATGCTTCCCTTATTATTTTCTCCCATCTGTTCCATTTCATGTCCTGTTTGAGTTTTCTTTCCAAATATTTGTTTCAAAATGATTTTCAAATATAAGGAAAAGTCAGTCTTTGACAAAACGTGGAAAATTTCTTCTGGTAAGATGGAAGAAAGGATTTAAGACACAGTGTGAATGGAAATGAAGGAAACTTGTCATTTTTAAGTCTGTATTTTACAGTAAAAAGAAAGCAAGTAAAGGTTGAATAAAACTGATTCATAAGCTATTATAATATCTTCTAGTTTTTGGATCTAATAATAGTAAACATTTATCAAACCCTTCTCATCTGCTAGGTGCTAGTTTTAATTCTCTATGTGTATTATCTCTGCTCCTCACAAGATTTCAGCCAGGTAGGCATTATAAACTTCCTGTAAAAATGAATAAACTGAGCACGGTCTTATTGCCAGTAAGTGGTAGACTGGGATTCTAGTCTAGGTCTCCCTGATCCAGACACTATGCCACCATACTGCCTCTGAAACAGATGGCTCTTACTGGGCTCATTTGTTTATATTGTCTGAATAATCAAATTATCTTTTAACAGTTTTTAATTATTATTTAAACACAAGTTTAAGCCTGAATTGATATCTGCATAAAATAAAAATTTTCCCCTCAGCAAATCAAACTATTGTCATTTTTATATAAGTCACTTTTCATGGTTGTTTAGGATTATAAAACATCAAAATTCAATGTTCTTTTTCAATTGTAGGATAATTTTGATAAAAATTTACGTTCTTTTTTATTTATATATGACAATGGGATGCATTACAATTCTTATTACACATATAGAGCACAGTTTTTATATCTCTGTTTGTATACATAGTATATTCACACAATTCGGCCCTGGATTCAATCCCCAGCACCACAAGAAAAAAAAAAGTTCTTGTTTTTAGTCACTTCATGAATTGAGCTCATGATAAAAATTTTGAAATATCCACTAATATCTGTAAATTCATAAATTCGTATAACTTTATTTTCTAGTTTCCTTATCTGTAAGATGGTTATCATCATAAGCTGTTTCATGGAGATGTTATGAAATTGCTTATTGCAAAGATATTTTACAAAAGAAAAGGCACACATTTCTGAATATTCCTCAATAATGAGAAGTAATGATAGATTAATAGCTTGGTTGAGTTTTTAATAGATATCTGTAGCTAATGCTGAAATCTCCTCCCTCAAAAAATTAGACATACAATTCTAAATTCCTATGTCAGTTTGCAGACCAATAGAGAGAGAAAAATTAGCCTTACATGTTTTAAAATCCAGAAGAAAAAAATCTTTCCACTTAACTTTTGCATTGGAACCATTGATGAGAACATAGCAGACAGAAGAAACAACAATAAAATCATGTTTCTATATTCTAGTTCATCATACTTTGTGTCCTCCGTGGTTACCTATCAAATTTGTTTATTCTTAGCTTTATTTTAAAATATATAACAGTTGCTAATTTATCGTGGGTAAAGAGAGAAAAAAGTTTGTGTTATAAAATACATGCATCAAATCTTTATTTGTATTATGTCTTTAAAGGCAATTTAATCACTTTTCCAATTATTCAGCAAAAAAAGGCAATTTAAAGCAATTTGAGTAGAGGGCAAATCATTAACTTTTGGGTGATTGTATTTGTAGAAACTTTTTGAAGAGGAAATATGCCCAGGTGCTTGCTTTACAGGTTATGGGAAAATATTCTTGGCAATTGATTCTCTTTTTGTGTTGTATCATCACCATAGAGAATACAAAAATTAGCATTTGGTGGAGAATTTTGTTGTTACCATTTAAATTTTTCTACTCATTTTTTATGGTGACTTAAAATGATTTCATATTGCTGAGATTGAAATTTATACCTGGAAAATTTACATGTGTCCTTGACCAACATTTTCCAATTTTGCTTTTAGTTATGAGGCACAAGTTCTGAGAACTTGATATATATAATGTACGTCATGGTAACTACAGTTAATAATGTATTATTGCAACTTGCTAAGAGAGTAGATCGTAAGTATTTTCACTATGCCCCCACAGAAAGGTGATTATATAAGGTTAATGTACAATTATATGCTTTAAATATATACAATTTTTATGTGTCAATTATACCTCAATAAAGTTGGGGGGAAATTTACAGGTGTTTTATGCAAAGCTACTTTAGATATTAAAAGTAACTTGATTTAGATATAAATGATATAAAACTGCACTTTTTTAACATATACAATTAAATGTGTTCTTCCCATAAAACCATCACAACAATCAAGCTAATGAACATACTATGACCATGAAAAATTTCCTAGAGCCCCTTTGTAATCTCCACCTTCTGCTTCTTCCCTGTCCATGCCTATCCTTTTCAAGCAGTGAACCCTTCCTTTAAACTACAGGTTAGTTTTCATTTTCTAGAATTTTATATGACTAGAATCATAACAGTGCATATTTTTGGCCTAACTTCTTCCATTCAGCACAATTATTTTGAGATTCATCCATGTTGGTGAATATAATAATAGTTCACTCCTTTTTATTATTGGATAGTGGCCCATTGTACCACAATTTGATTATTCATTTACCTGATTATGTATCTTTGGGTGGTTTCTAGTTTGGAATTATTTCAAATAAAACTGATTTGAACATTTTTACAGGTACTTCTATGGACACATACTTTTATTTCTCATAGATACATAAATATCTAAGAATAGAATGGCTGGATCATATGGTAGGTTTATGTTTAATTTCTTTAAAAAAACTGTCAAATTATTTCCCCAGAGATTGTAGTAATTTATAGTGTATGAGAGTTTCGGTTGCTTTATAACTTTGTCAGCATGTTAGCTATCCTATTAAGTATGTAGTAGTGTCTCATGTGGTTTAAATTAGCATTTCTGTAATGACTACCAATATGGAGCATTGTTTCAAATTTATTTTCATCCATGTAACTTTGGGAGGTAATTGCTTAAATCTTTTGTACATTTTGTTTTGGGGTTGTTTTCTTGTTACTGAGGTTTGAGGGGTTTTTTTTTTTTTACATATTTCAAATACACTTCCTTTTACAGATATGTGGTTTGCAATTTTTTCCCCTAATCTTTGCATTTTCAATAGTGTCTTTAGGAGAGCAGAAGTTCTTAATTTCGATGGAGTCTGATTTGCCAGTTTTCTCTTTTGTGGATTGTGCATTTGGAGTCATCTAATAGGTACTTTGTCTAACCCAACATCACAAAGATTTTCTGCTTTTATGATTGAAGCTTTAGTATTTAAAACTAAAGTCTACTTTAAGTTAATTGTATATAATTGCATTGAAGGTATTATTTTTTTTTGCATTAGGAAATCCATTTTTTTCCTAGCACCATTTGTTGTAAAAACAAACAAACAAACAAAACCCAAAATCTTTTATCTTTTGAATTGCTTTTGTATCTTTATTGAAAATCAATATATCATGTCTATTTCTGGACACAGGACTCTGTTCCATTGATCTATTTATGTATATTTATGCTAATCCTATACTGTCTTTCAGTAGCTTTATGCTAGAATCAGGTTGTAAAAATTTCCAACTTCTTTCTTTTTCAAAGTTATTTTGGCTATGATAGCTCTTTGGCAATTTCCTGTGAATTTTAGGATGAGTTTGTTAGTTTCTACATTTAAAAAATCTGCTAGGATTTTGATTGGAATTGCATTGAATTTATAGATCAACTTGAGGAGATTTGACATATTAACAACATAAATGTTCAAACTCATTATTGTATATTTCATTCAAGTCTCCTTTAATTTCTCTCAGCAATATTTTGTTGTGTTATTGTATAGGTCTCACACATCTCTTGTCAGATTTATCTATTAAGAATTTCATATTTTGATGCTATTGTAAATCTATTATTTACATTCCAATTGTTGTAACTATATAGAAATACTATTGTTTTTATATTGATATTATATCCTGCAACTTTATGAAAACCAAAGATTCTAATAACTTTCTCCATATATGCCATTAGATTTCACATAGATAATAACATTGTAAATAAAGACAGTTTTGCTTCTTATTTCTTTTCATTGCTTTATTGCTCATACTTACTTAAATAAAAATAGTGTAATCCTTGTTTTATTATTGATCTTAGAAGAAAAGTATTCAATCTCTCACTATGTTACCTGAAAGCATTTTTGGAGATGTCCTTATTCAGGCTGAAGAGGCTCTTTTCTATTTTTTTCTAAACAAAGTCAAAAATGCTTCTCAACAAAAGAAACAATCAGTAAGGTGAGTAGAGAGCCTACAGCTTAGGAACAAATTTTTACTACTTGCACATCAGATAGAGCACTAATCTCTAAGGTATATAAAGAACTCAAAAAGCTCAACTCCAAAACAAATAACCCAGTCATTAAATGGGCCAAGGAACTGAACAGACACTTCTCAGAAGGTGATATACAATCAATAAACAAATATATGAAAAAATTTTCAACATCTCTAGCAATTAGAGAAATGCAAATCAAAACTAATCTAAGATTTCATCTCACTCCAGTCAGAATGGCAGCTGTCAAGAATACAAACAACAATAAGCATTGGCGAGCATGTGGGGGAAAAGGCACACTCATACATTGCTGGTGGAACTACAAAATGGTGCAGCCAATATGGAGTATGGAGATTCCTTGGAAAACTGGGAATGGAACCACCTTTTGACCCAGCTATCCCACTTCTTGGTCTATACCCAAAGGACTTAAAAACAGCATTCTACAGGGACACAGCCACATCAATGTTTATTGCAGCACAATTCACAATAGCTAAACTGTGGAACCAACCTAGATGCCCTTCAGTAGATGAATGGATAAAGAAAATGTAGTAATTATACACAATGGAATATTACTAAGCAATGAAAGAAAATAAAATCATGACATTTGCAGGTAAATAGATGAAGTTGGAGAAGATAATGCTAAGTGAAGTTAGCCAATCCCCAAAAACCAAATGCTAAATATTTTCTCTGATTTAAGGAGGCTGATTCATAGTGGGGTTGGGAGCCGGAACATGAGAAGATTAGACAAACTGTGGATAGGGGAAAGGGGAGGGAGGCGGAAGAGGGAGGGGACAAGGGAGTAAAAAAAGATGGTGGAATGAGATAGATATCACTACCCTAAGTACATATATGAAGAAGACACAAATGGTGAGAACATACTTTGTATACAAGCAGAGAGGTGAAAAATTGTGCTCTATATATGTAACATGAAATGTAATACATTCTGCTGTCATATATAACAAATTAGAATAAAATTTTTTTTTTTTTAAAAAAAAGGTACTAGAAAAACAACTCAACACCAAAATAAATAAAAATTCACTATGTTGTCTAGGCTGTCTCCAAACTCCTGGGCTCAAGTGATCCTTCTGCCTCCCAAGTAACTGGGACTCCAAGACATGTGATACCATGCCTATCTTCTTCTATCTTGATTTGCTGAGAGATGTAACTCCTTGCCTGACCAACTTTTACATGTATTTTAAATTTCACAGTGCATTGTTCTTATTTGTTTTAGTCAATTGTTTTTAAAAGAAATTTAAATGTAAATATATGATAAATCTTTGTATTTATCTACATAATTATCATTTTCAGTATTCTTTGTGTCTTTATGTTGCTCCAGATTTTCATCTGGTATTAATTTTACTCTTAAACTTTAAAATTCTTATAGTACAGGTGTGCTTCTGATATATACTTTCACTTTTTGTATATCTGAAAATGTTATTATTTTTCCTTAGTTTTTAAACACATTTTCATAGGGTATAGAACTCTGGACTGACCATTCTTTCAATCTTTTATGCATTCTACTCCATAGTTTCCTTGCTTGCATTGTTTCCAACAAGAAATCTTCTGTTATCTTTATTCCTAATTATGTAATGGGTAGTTTTTCCTTCTGCCTGCTTTTAAGATCTTTTCTTCTTTCCAATTTTAAATAATAATTTGATGATGATATTTGTGTCTTTTTCCAATAAATCTGTACATTTGAAAAGAATGTGTATTCTAGTAGTTTTGTTCACTAATTTTTTCACACATACCATATATATATATACACATATATGTACATATATGTGTGTATGTGTGTGTGTGTATGTATATATATATATATATATATATATATATATATATATATATATATATATATTACATATATAACCTGAAGGTAATTTTATACAATTTAAAAAATAATATTGTATGTGAAACAATTTCATGGTATGAAATTATCCAGTGGTGGTGTCATGTTAGTGCTCAAAAAGTTTCAGACTTTGGAGCATTTCAGATTTCATATTTTTTAACTAGGGATGCTCAACCTGTATTTAATATAGTCCAAGGGGGTGTATTCTACTGTGTATTTTGGCAAAATGAAAGGATTATTCAATTAATAATCTAGAGAACAGATTAAAACCCAAGGGAAGTCACTAAGTCTGTGAAACTAGGCAAGACATGTAACCACCCTAGTCCTTGGTTTCTTCTTTTTTATTGTGAAAAGGGGCTATATCATAGATTCCACTAGTCTGTGAGTATCCTGTGTAAGATAACCTTAGGTCCATTGAGTTTATTGCTTTCATGCCTTTTATTAATCTTGATTTTTTTCTCAGAATATTACATTAAGCAAGAGATAATGTATAAGGTAGATATGATCTTAGGTTGGTCTAATCAATTCTATCTATGGCCTTAGTTTGAAACCTAAATATTTTGTCTAATTAGTCAGAAATGCCTCATATGTATTATTCTGGTATAGGAAGGTATTCATCTTACATGGAGTTTTTCTGGGATAAATTTTAGTGTTAAAATTCCTTTTACACAGAGAACAACTTTGCTCATCTTTCTTTTGTGATGCTGGAGATTGCACTCAAGTTCTTATGCATGCTAGGCAAGAATTCTACCACTGAGCTATATCTCCAGTCTACTTTTGCTTTTCTATCTATCTCAAATAGTACCTTGCACAAATCAGGCTTTAATAATTGTACCAGTTTTTTTATCTTATTTAATAAAACAATTAATAATCTGTGTCAGCAGTAATGTTTAATTAAAAATTTGGGCCTCTTAGAAAAAAAGGAAAATAAAATTCTTTAATTCTCAAAGAATTAATCTATTATTTTTAGGCTTTTTAGACACAGAACAATAATAGAGTAATTAAATTATGTCCTGACATCAGTTTAATACATCTTTTTATTATAAAAATAATAATACTAATTGGGGCAATGTACAAATATTT
This sequence comes from Marmota flaviventris, assembly GCF_047511675.1. Lineage (NCBI taxonomy): Eukaryota > Metazoa > Chordata > Mammalia > Rodentia > Sciuridae > Marmota > Marmota flaviventris. The sequence continues at coordinate 88,418,315 of NC_092503.1, forward strand.
ATTAAAAATTGTTTATTTGTTGCAGGCACTGAGAAAATATAGCTGTGGGGAAAAAAGACAAAACCCCAGCTGTTGTGGAATTTTAGGTTCTAATTTAGGATGATAAACAGTACTGTATCATATATTGTATATTATACTGTATATTTATACCATATACTGTATATTATAAAACAGTCATATGACCAAGTTCAAATTAGTGAGATGTTTATGGAAGTGATTGGTGCCACTTCCTGAACTACATTAAAAAATTCCCATGTATGATCTTTTCTTGCTCCCTATTTGCTGGTTAGATGCCAGCTCTTCTCAGGTGAAATCAAGAAGACAAAATCAAGATTCAGTTCCAAAGGTAAAATCCCAATTCATCTTTGTCAAGTCTGAGTATTTTGTCTTTTTTTTCTTTCATGATTTTCAGTGGGATCACTGCTTTGGAACTGAATCTTGATTTTGCCTACATATGAGTTTTGGCTAAACTCATATCTTTATTTTTACTTTTTGGTGGTTCTGGAGATTAAACCCAAGGCCTTGTGCATACTAGGCATGTGCTCTGACACTGAACTACATCCTAGTCCTTGAATTTTAGCTACATTTTGATGGAGTTATTTCTCATCATCTTGGAATGTTTACTTTGAAATGTTATAATTTAGTGACTTTTTTGAAAAGGTAATTTTATGTCAAAACAAGTTAGATATGTGTATACACACACACACATATATATACATACATATATAATAAAACTAATTGTGAGCTTAGATGTGCAGGCTACATGCCAATCACATTACTTTTCTTTTAGTTACTATATAGGCGAAAAATAAACTCTTCAGTAGTTTTGGTTTTTCAAAGGAAAAGAAACCTGAATTCATAGTCTGCCTCTTAAAAACAAATGAAACAGATCATCTAAATTTTGGCTCATCTGTGCAACTCTGGACAAGTTAGTGTCCTAAATTTCTTCAGTTGTAAAATATGAAACAATGGCAACATTGTTGTGAGCTTTGTTGTGAACAAAAGCATATAAGGTGCTTGGCTTAGCAGCTATTGCATGGAAAGAATATAATACAAAATAAACTATTATTTGATTTTCAGAATTTTTTTCCCTGAAGAAGACATCCTTTATGTTTTGAGCCTTAGCAAATTTAATTCTGTTCACATCATTTTATGAATCAGTAATGTCATTACCTTCCGTGTAGATCAGAACCTATTATATTGCTCCTGTTTAAACAGGGGAGGTGCCCAACTTGCTATGTCTCTTCCTTGCTATCTCTTCTCCACCTTCCAAATTCTCCTTTGGATCAGGTATATGCCTGACTATTTGGCATGGCCACACCACAGGCTGATAAAAGGAAACATACTAGTGAGTCTAGTCTTTTCTGTTAGCAGAGAGAAAAGCATATGGTCACAGTGGACACAATTCTTCTAACTGGTGAGGAGTGGCTCATTTTTCAGTAATATTTAGTCATCAAAGACTCAATTAGGATTGCCCACTTCCATACTCCCAAAGTTAGGATGCTTGCTCTGTGTTTGATGATAACAGATCAAAGTTTCATTAAATTCAAAATGAACAAATAGTTCTTGACCTTTTATAACAAAACAATGTTATTTTAAAATGAAACAAACGTACAAAAATGATTCTATTGACAATGCATCTTTTCATCTGTTAGACACAGAGCTTTTGAAGTAATGGAAATGTGATGGCAAAATTTCCAGGGCATTAGCTTTCAGCCACAGCACTTAGGCAGATTACTGGTTGCTAAAATATGAATATAAAAACACCTGACTCACCAAATTATTTCCTAGAATAGTTAGCTGGGTGGAGGCTCATGAAGTTAATAACTAAACCCAACCCTCAAGTCTATTGGCAAAAGGCATATTTAAGCTTAGTGACTATGTATCCACCCAGAAAGATAAAGGAGCCTTTGATATCCTGCTTGGTTGACTGGAAGAGGAAAATGACTCATATGTCACCTGGAACACTGAATGAGTAGCCTGTATTGGAAATATTTTGAAAGGTAAGTGGAAGTACTAAACCAGTCTTTCAGACTACACTACAACAAGCCTGAGGCAGATGGTGATTCAATAAATAAGACTTTTAAAGGAGAAAAAGTCTTGTGCAAAAAAAAAAAACAGAGCAGAGCAAATAATCTTTGCATTAAGAAAATGTGAGTCAAGTTATGCTGGCTTAGAAAAACGAAATTATATGCCTTCATGATCTTCAGATAGACATATAATGTTAAATGACCTAAGGTAAATGAAGCATCTGTCTCAGTGTCTAGCTGGTATGAAATGTCACTCAGTATATTTCTTCCCTTCATCTCTGATCTTTCCCTTTTGTTTGTTTATTGGTTTAAAAGGAAGGATACTTTAAGGTATCTTTATATAGTTTCATATAAAATTCATGTTTCTAAGGTATTAGAGCCTAAAGTCTAGCTCTTCATGTTGGTTTTACTATTAACAATAATCAAACATGACAGCAAATTTAGTCATCTGTATAAAATTCTGCCATATGGTTCAAAAATTATTTGGGGACAGCATTTTGTAATGAAGACTCTGTAGCTCCCTTTGATATACTTTCTGTGATTTTGCTGAAACCAACCACCTGTACGCATAGCTAGAATATAAATTAAAAATATCACTGGTCAGTCAATGTAGTTACTTAATTTTGAATGCTAAAGTGCCAAGTGTTGACATTTTAAGTTTAAAGCTAATCTTTCTGGTTCTTTTCTGGAGAAAATAAATGATGCTTTGGAATATTAGCAAATTAGAGCAACTTTTCATCTCTTCAACAATAAATAATTGTTCTGGCTAGAAAAAAATGATTCTACAAACATTATTAAAAGTCATTTCATTCTGAATAAGGTGATTAGTTCTCTGATGCATGACATGTATGTAAGAACAAACAATGTAGAATATTTGAGTGACACATTTTCAACTCCACCCAGTCACCCATTTCATGTTTAAGTGTCATTGTATATATTTAGTCTATTTCATTAGACTTAATGAAGTTTGTATGAAATAACCTCAACATGCTTTTTGTTGGCAATTTAATAATATATAACTTTATATTTTCCTGAAGTAAATGTTCTCTTTTCTAACATATGCTATTATTGCTCTTTAAGAACAAAATAATAGTTAAAAAATAAAGGATTTATTGGATGGCATGTGGTACAGAATTTTGACAGGTTGCATTTTTAACTCTTTTGAGAATCTATCTTCCTATTTCACACCCTCTTTTCCTGCCACTCCATTCCAACAAATACTCTTTTCAGGGAGTTTAGTCATAGCCAATAAAAACCTTGTTGTTGGGCCAGTCCAGCTACAGACAGGATGTAACTTGTAAGAAGGAGAATGACTGGTGTGCTAGAAAGATTGCCCTGTCAGCTGAGAAGCAAGTCTGCTTCTTTCCTTTGCTTTGCTACTAAGTACATCTGTGTCTGCAGAAGTAGGCCACTGTAACTCAGGAACTTGAGGAGCTGTGACTGAGACCAGGCCCTTTGTAAGGAAGAAGGGAAAGAACAGAATGCAGGATAATTGAATGGGAGGAATTACTCCCCCCCAAAAAAAGGACAAAAAGAAAGGATAGTCTGAAGATTTCAAAGAGTTGTCAACTTTATCTTCTTATGTAGGGCCAGTGTGGGTGCATGTGAATGTGTATACAGGAAGGAACTGGTATTGTGAAATAACCCCAAGTACCACTGGTCAGCCTGTCTCCCTTTGAAAGACAACAATAAAAAACTACTTTGAATAACTTCATAACAGGAAATAACACAATGGAATCTAGAGAATCCTGATATGGAAAAATCTAAAAACTTTGAACAAAAGAACCTAAATAATTGTTAAAATAGTGTGTATAGTTGAAGTTGAAAATATAGGGAGTTTTAGATACCCAGGCACTCAGTAAGATATTGAAAGTAAAAAAGAGTCCACCCTTTGCTAGGTTTTCAATAGATTTTTATATTCTCATCTTCAAATATAATGATAAACTGTATTCTCTTTGTAGTGTAACTTTCTTAAATTCAAATAATAGTCAAGGATTGATTGCATTGGTTTGAGAAAAAAGTGTTGGTAGTTTAAAAGATCTAAATACTGAAGATGAATGGGTTACTCTAGGATTAAAAAAGTCATATTTTTACTTTAAATTACAAGTTTCTCTTAGTATTATGTCACAGAGATGCCACTTATATGACTAGTTATTAGAGAGCTATTCATTTATTTTGATATGTATCTACTAAGAACACTATTGTGAAAATCATTTACACCTACATCTAACCTAGATGCTTATAAAAAGAGGATACTGAAGTAATAAAATATCACAAAATAGTATCATGATGGAAAGTGTTAAGGAATAAGGTTCTTTCCCTCTCAAGGCTAATTATTTTCTTAATAGCCCATTAAGACCTACATTTCCCTTTTTTTCCCTTTAGGCACAGAAAACCTATGTTTGTCTTATCATGGATTCTTTTTTTAGTGGCCTTTGACTCTTTTTACTTGACCTCTTTTGTTTTGAGAAAGAATGTCAGATAAAGGAAGAAGTGAAGGAAAGCACCCTAAGATGTGCTGCTGCTGAAATACATTTCAGCCATTTTCCAGTTTTGTCTGGTGGGAGGCTGGCTGGCTAATTGTCATTTGTGCCTAGTATCCTTCCATAGTTAGTGGAAGTGTGTGAGACCCTTAAGCCCATTGGCAGCTCCTCACAGACTTGATGTTAAGGAGCTTGTTTATTCTGAAAAATTTTCAACATAAATTTTATTTATAAAATGCACCTCACTATTCTTACATTAATTCTTCCTTTATTGCTTTCTTTTCCATTCTTACTTCCTTTGCTTCAATTTGATCATATTGTCCCTCATTTACTGACACATTTTTCTAACTTTATTTTTATTTATTTATTTTTTTGTGATACTAGGCATTGAATATGGGCAAGTTCTCTACCACTAAGCTGGATTCACAGCCCCTTTCCTACATATATTTTTTATATTGACAACTGACTCCTTGGAAATTGGGAACGTAATCATTTTATCTTTTAGGGAGCTTTACATTAATGCTGTAATGTTTTGTGAATAATGGTTGAGATATTTAATAAATCATGTCTTTGAAATGATCACTGAAGAGACTGCCTTTTTTAACTTAAAAGAACTTCCAGCAAACTTCTTGATGACAAAATTGAACAAAAGTATATTTATTTGCATTAATTCTGAAATTCCTGTTATGCTAGTAGTGCATTGTATAAAAATTTCAAGCTATATTCAGTTGGGGAATAAAAATAATCTTCCAAAACTTTATTTCTCAACTGAAAACTCAGGTTATTAGATGACTATTTCTTTGACTTAGTCTTGTACTTTATATAGCTTGTAATGTAATCAGTTATGCAATCTTTTAGAGTAAGCTGGAAGGACATTGAAACAATAATCTTTCAGCCATTCTTTTTCTAATAACTAGATTACACTGTTAATCAGCATATTCAAGCTTCCTTTTCTTTCATTTTTTAAAAATTGTAGGAAATAGTTTTCAGTGTATGCTGTGAGAGATTTTATTATAGGATTAAAATCTTTGAGCAAACAATAGGGACGTGAGGCAGGGTCCAGGTATTAAATCTCATGAGCCAATATTATACTTCAGGTAATTCTAGAAATGAACTACATTTATTTTCTCCCTTCTTTTTAGTGGCAAAAGTAGATACATTATAAATTTTTCATGCCATATCATGCCTCGGATCCTTCATCCTAGACCATCCTAACCATCCGGCTTCTACATTCAGGACACTACATTTTTGTGCTGACAAAAACTGCAAAAGTGATTTTTTGACTTATTGTACTTACTGTGTATACTCTTCATTCAGTATTTGTTGGATCACCATTGTGGCTTAATTTATTTTTGTTTTTGTTTTTGAAAGGGGATACTTGTAACTCCCACTGCCACACTGATTTCTTACATTTGGCTGCAGATAGCTTTTTCATACTTTATAAATGAAACCAAAGCACTAAATGGGAATGCTTTTAACTTACCTACTACAGTCTACAAATGTATCTGCTTCCACACATGCTCTTACAATTCTCTTTTGCTCTTAGTGAAGAAAGTGTCCTCTTTTTCATGAAGCTGATTCATTCACCCATATTCCTGACCACAGGCTCTCCAGTGTCCTTGTCTGCCATTTTTCTCTTCATTATTTTCTAAGGATCCCTGTACTCCTTCATAAAGGAAGATGTCTCATAGGTTCTGTTAGTTTTTTTTTTCTTTTTCTTTTTTCATTGTTTACATCACAAAGGAGTTCTTACCTAATACTCACTGTTAAGGACATCTACATTTGCCTCCAGCTCTGACTGCTCTCCTGAGTTCTGTGGTGCCTACCAGATGTCTTTACCTATCTTCTTGAAGATAACTAAATCCTAATATATTCAAAATAAATCAATTATAATCCAGAATTTTTTTTCTTTTTTAATTGGTTGTTCAAAACATTACAAAGCTCTTGACATATCATATTTCATACATTTGGTTCAAGTGGGTTATGAACTCCCATTTTTACCCCAAATACAGATTGCAGAATCACATCGGTTACACATCCACATTTTTACGTAATGCCATATTAGTGACTGTTGTATTCTGCTACCTTTCCTATCCTCTACTATCCCCCCTCCCCTCACCTCCCATCTTCTCTCTCTACCCCATCTGCTGTAATTCAATTCTCTCCCTTGTTGTTGTTTTTTTTCCCTTTCCCCTCACAACCTCTTATATGTAATTTTGTATAATCCAGAATTTTAAAAATTATCTTTGCTCCTGTATTCTCCTTGTTAGTAAATGGTACTGGGTTTGTTCAATCCTAAAACCTATGAATCATTTTTGTGTCTTTCCTCTCTCTTACTCTGTGGGATTTTAATAGTAACTAATAGTGCTGGATATAGACAAGGTATTTTTCCTTCCAAGAGGACAAAATGTATTATTTAATCTCCACAATCTCTGTATTACATAAATTGATATTATTATCGCTATTTTAAAATTAAGAAAATGGAAGCACAGGAGGCACAATAACTTGCTTATATCACATAGGTAGTAAAGGGTAGAGATGAGATCTAAACCAAGGCAGTTTAACCACAAGGCCTCTTAACCACACTATACTGGCCTTCCAAATGCCAGGATCCTAAATATCTCTTCAATTCATTTCCTTCTATTCTTTCCCTCCTATTTTTGTTGTCTTAAATTGTATGCTCCTTATTTCTTACCTGTGTAGTTCCTACCACCTGCTGCACCATATCCATTTTCCAATATATGTCTTATTAATTAGTCCTCATCAAATTTTTTTTTCTGGGTGTTAGTGAAGTAAATTCTTTGTAATCTATTGATTTTAATCTTATAGTTATATATTTTAATTTTTTCACATTTTGTGTATTATTTTCTTCCAAAATAGAGATTATTTGTATGTTGTCCATATTTTCCAGCTTTTTTCTTTTTTTTAAATTTTTTATTGTTGGTTGTTCAAAACATTACATAGTTCTTTATTTTTTATTTTTTTATTTTTTTTTAATTTTTTATTGTTGGTTGTTCAAAACATTACATAGTTCTTGATATATTTCACACTTTGATTCAAATGGGTTATGAACTCCCATTTTTACCCCATATACAGATTGCAGAATCACATCAGTTAAACATCCATTGATTTAAATATTGCCATACTAGTGTCTGTTGTATTCTGCTGCCTTTCCTATCCTCTACTATCCCCCCTCCCCTCCCCTCCCCTCTTCTCTCTCTACCCCCTCTACTGTCATTCATTTCTCCCCCTTGTATTATTTTTCCCTTTCCCCTCACTTCCTCTTCTATGTACTTTTGTATAACCCTGAGGGTCTCCTTCCATTTCCATGCAATTTCCCGTCTCTCTCCCTTTCCCTCCCACCTCTCGTCCCTGTTTAATGGTAATCTTCTTCTCATGCTCTTCGTCCCTACTCTGTTCCAAGTTACTCTCCTTATATCAAAGAAGACATTTGGCATTTGTTTTTTAGGGATTGGCTAGCTTCACTTAGCATAATCTGCTCTAATGCCATCCATTTCCCTGCAAATTCTATGATTTTGTCATTTTTTAATGCAGAGTAATACTCCATTGTGTATAAATGCCACATTTTTTTTTATCCATTCGTCTATTGAAGGGCATCTAGGTTGGTTCCACAGTCTTGCTATTGTGAATTGTGCTGCTATGAACATCGATGTAGCAGTGTCCCTGTAGCATGCTCTTTTTAGGTCTTTAGGGAATAGACTGAAAAGGGGAATAGCTGGGTCAAATGGTGGTTCCATTCCCAGCTTTCCCAGGAATCTCCATACTGCTTTCCAAATTGGCCTCACCAATTTGCAGTCCCACCAGCAATGTACAAGTGTACCCTTTTCCCCACATCCTCGCCAGCACTTGTTGTTGTTTGACTTCATAATGGCTGCCAATCTTACTAGAGTGAGATGGTATCTTAGGGTGGTTTTGATTTGCATTTCTCTGACTGCTAGAGATGGTGAGCATTTTTTCATGTACTTGTTGATTGATTGTATGTCCTCCTCTGAGGAGTGTCTGTTCAGGTCCTTGGCCCATTTGCTGATTGGGTTATTTGTTATCTTATTGTCTAATTTTTTGAGTTCTTTGTATACTCTGGATATTAGGGCTCTATCTGAAGTGTGAGGAGTAAAGATTTGTTCCCAGGATGTAGGCTCCCTATTTACCTCTCTTATTGTTTCTTTTGCTGAGAAAAAACTTTTTAGTTTAAGTAAGTCCCATTTGTTGATTCTAGTTATTAACTTTTGTGCTATGGATGTCCTATTGAGGAATTTGGAGCCCGACCCCACAGTATGTAGATCGTAGCCAACTTTTTCTTCTATCAGACGGCGCGTCTCTGATTGGATATCAAGCTCCTTGATCCATTTTGAATTAACTTTTGTGCATGGCGAGAGAAAGGGATTCAGTTTCATTTTGTTGCATATGGATTTCCAGTTTTCCCAGCACCATTTGTTGAAGATGCTATCCTTCCTCCATTGCATGCTTTTAGCCCCTTTATCAAATATAAGATAGTTGTAGTTTTGTGGATTGGTTTCTGTGTCCTCTATTCTGTACCATTGGTCCACCCGCCTGCTTTGGTACCAGTACCATGCTGTTTTTGTTACTATAGCTCTGTAGTATAGTTTGAAGTCTGGTATCACTATACTGCCTGATTCAGACTTCCTGCTTAGCATTGTTTTTGCTATTCTGGGTCTTTTATTTTTCCATATGAATTTCATGATTGCTTTCTCTATTTCTACAAGAAATGCCGTTGGGATTTTGATTGGCATTGCATTAAACCTATAGAAAACTTTTGGTAATATCGCCATTTTGATGATGTTCTGCCTATCCATGAACAGGGTATATTCTTCCATCTTCTAAGATTTTCTTCTATTTCTCTCTTTAGGGTTCTGTAGTTTTCATTGTATAAGTCTTTCACCTCTTTGGTTAGGTTGATTCCCAAGTATTTTTTTTTTGAGGATATTGTGAATGGAGTGGTTGTCCTCATTTCCGTTTCAGAGGATTTGTCGCTGATATACAGGAATGCCTTTGATTTATGCGTGTTGATTTTATATCCTGCCACTTTGCTGAATTCATTTATTAGCTCTAATAGTTTCTTTGTAGACCCTTTTGGGTCTGCTAGGTATAGAATCATGTCATCTGCCAATAGTGATAATTTAAGTTCTTTTTTTCCTATTTTTATGCCTTTAATTTCTTTCGTCTGTCTAATTGCTCTGGCCAGTGTTTCGAGAACTATGTTGAACAGAAGTGGTGAGAGAGGGCATCCCTGTCTTGTTCCAGATTTTAGAGGGAATGCCTTCAATTTTTCTCCATTCAGAATGATGCTAGCCTGAGGCTTAGCATAGATTGCTTTTACAATATTGAGGTATGTTCCTGTTATCCCTAGTTTTTCTAGAGTTTTGAACATAAAGGGATGCTGTACTTTGTCGAATGCTTTTTCCGCATCTATCGAGATGATCATATGGTTCTTATTTTTAAGTCTATTGATGTGGTGAATAACATTTATTGATTTCCGTATATTGAACCAGCCTTGCATCCCAGGGATGATTCCTACTTGATCATGGTGCACAATTTTTTTGATATGTTTTTGTATCCGATTCGCCAGAATTTTATTGAGGATTTTTGCATCTAGGTTCATTAGAGATATTGGTCTGTAGTTTTCTTTCTTTGAAGTGTCTTTGTCTGGTTTAGGTATCAGGGTGATGTTGGCCTCGTAGAATGAATTTGGAAGTTCTCCCTCTTTTCTATTTCCTGAAGTAGCTTGAAAAGTATTGGTATTAGTTCCTCTTTAAAGGTTTTGTAAAACTCTGCTGTATACCCATCCGGTCCTGGGCTTTTCTTAGTTGGTAGTCTTTTGATGGTTTCTTCTATTTCCTCAACTGATATTGGTCTGTTTAGGTTGTCTATATCCTCCTGACTCAATCTGGGCAGATCATATGACTTAAGAAATTTATCGATGCCTTCACTATCTTCTAATTTATTGGAGTATAAGGATTCAAAATAATTTCTGATTATCTTCTGTATTTCTGAAGTGTCTGTTGTGATATTGCCTTTTTCATCCCGTATGCTAGTAATTTGAGTTCTCTCTCTTCTTCTCTTCGTTAGCATGGCTAAGGGTCTGTGATTTTATTTATTTTTTCAAAGAACCAACTTTTAGTTTTGTCAATTTTTTCAATTGTTTCTTTTGTTTCGATTTCATTAATTTCAGCTCTGATTTTAATTATTTCTTGCCTTCTACTTCTTTTGCTGTTGTTTTGCTCTTCTTTTTCTAGGATTTTGAGATGAAGTATGAGATCATTTATTTGTTGGTTTTTTCTTTTTTTAAGGAATGAGCTCCAAGCAATGAATTTTCCTCTTAGAACTGCTTTCAATGTGTCCCATAGATTCTGATATGTTGTGTCTGTGTTTTCATTTATCTCTAAGAATTTTTTAATTTCCTCCTTGATGTCTTCTATAACCCATTGATCGTTCAGTAACCTATTGTTCATTCTCCAGGTGATGCATGATTTTTCCTTCCTTCTTTTATCGTTGATTTTCAGTTTCATTCCATTATGATCAGATAAGATGCATGGTATTACCTCTACTCCTTTATATTGTCTAAGAGTTGCCCTGTGACATAATATATGATCTATTTTTGAGAAGGATCCATGTGCTGCTGAGAAAAAAAGTGTAACTGCTTGATGTTGGGTAGTATAGTCTATATATGTCAATTAAGTCTAGGTTATTAATTGTGTTATTGAGTTCTATAGTTTCCTTATTCAACTTTTGTTTGGAAGATCTGTCCAGTGGCGAGAGAGGTGTGTTGAAGTCTCCCATGATTATTGTATGGTGGTCTATTAGACTCTTGAACTTGAGAAGAGTTTGTTTGATGAACATAGCTGCACCATTGTTTGGGGCATATATATTTATGATTGTTATGTCTTGTTGGTGTATGGTTCCCTTGAGCAGTATGTAGTGTCCCTCTTTATCCCTTTTGATTAACTTTGGCTTGAAATCTATTTTATTTGATATGAGTATGGACACTCCTGCTTTTTTCCGAAGTCCATATGAGTGATATGATTTTTCCCAACCTTTCACCTTCAGCCTATGTATGTCTTTTCCTATCAAATGCGTCTCCTGTAGGCAGCATATTGTTGGGTCTTGTTTTGTGATCCATTCTACTAGCCTGTGTCTCTTAATTGGTGAGTTTAAGCCATTAACATTTAGGGTTATTATTGAGATATGGGTTGTTCTTCCAGCCATATTTGTTTATTTCTGTTACTAAACATGGTTTGTTTTCCTCTTTGATTATTTTCCCCCCTTTACTGTACTACCTCCCACTGTTGGTTTTCATTGTTATTTTCCATTTCCTCTTCCTGTAATGTTTTGCCGAGGATGTTTTGAAGAGATGGTTTTCTAGCTGCAAATTCTTTAAACTTTTGTTTATCGTGGAAGGTTTTAATTTCATCTTCCATCCTGAAGCTTAATTTTGCTGGATACGCAATTCTTGGTTGGAACCCATTTTCTTTCAGTGTTTGAAATATGTTATTCCAGGATCTTCTAGCTTTCAGAGTCTGTGTTGAAAGATCAGCTGTTATCCTGATTGGCTTACCCCTAAATGTAATCTGCTTCCTTTCTCTTGTAGCTTTTAAAATTCTCTCCTTATTCTGTATGTTGGGCATCTTCATTATAATGTGTCTAGGTGTGGATCTCTTATGATTTTGCACATTCGGCATCCTGTAGGCTTCTAGGATTTGGGATTCTGTCTCATTCTTCAAGTCTGGGAAGTTTTCTCGTATTATTTCATTGAATAGATTGCTCATTCCTTTGGTTTGGAGCTCTATACCTTCCTGTATCCCAATGACTCTTAAGTTTGGTCTCTTTATGTTATCCCATATTTCTTGGATGTTCTGCTCATGGTTTCTTAACAGTCTTGCTGAGCTGTCTATGTTCTTTTCAAGTTGAAATACTTTGTCTTCATTGTCTGATGTTCTATCTTCTAAGTGTTCTACTCTGCTGGTAGTATTCTCAATTGAGTTTTTAAGTTGGTTTATTGCTTCCTGCATTTCTAGGATTTCTGTTTGTTTGTTTTTTATAACCTCTATCTCCCTGCATAGTTGATCTTTTGCTGCCTGGATTTGTTTGTGTAATTCATTGTTGAAGTGATCTTTCATTGTCTGATTTTGCTGTCTAATGTCTTCCTTGAGACTCCAGATCATCTGAAGCATGTATATCCTAAACTCTTTATCTGACATTCCATCTGCTGCAGCTGTTACCTCTTCTAAAGTTGAGTTGATCTGCATTGCTTGTGGTCCTTTCTTTCCTTGTCTTTTCATATTGCTTGCGTTTCTTTCTGCTTGGTGAAACTGTTGTGTTTTTGAAAATTTTTTTCCCCCTATATATTTATATTGCTCTTGTATAGTTGAAAAGTCTCCCTTGCAGGGTTGGGCGGCGGTCTGCCTACCTTGCAGGCGCGGGCGGCGGCTCTGCTCTGCCCCTCCTCCAATTGGTGTGACGTGTCTACCACCCCCGCGGACCCGTGGGCCTGTTCTGCTGGTCGGTCGCAGGTCTGCCTACCTTGCAGGCACGGGCGTCGGCTCTGCTCTGCCCCTACTCCAATTGGGGTGACGTGTCTGTCGCGCCGGCAGGCCACTGGGCCTGTTCCGCTGGTTGGTCGCAGATCTGCCTACCTTTCGGGCGCGGGTGGCGGCCCTGCTCTGCCCCTACTCCAATTGGGGTGTCGTGACTACCACGCCGGCAGGTCGCTGGGCCTTTTCCGGGCGTGGGCGGCGGCTCTGCTCTGCCCCTACTCCAATTGGGGTGACGTGTGTACCACGCCGGCAGACCGCTGGGCCTGTTCTGCCGGTTGGTCGCAGGTCTGCCTACCTTGCGGGCGCTTGTGGCGGCTCTGCTCTGCCCCTACTCCAATTGGGGTCATGCCGGCGGGCCACTGGGCCTGTTCCAGGCGTGGGCGGCGGCTCTGCTCTGCCCCTCTGGCTTGATGATAAAGTGAGAGAGACTTGGGTGTTTGTGACTCACTTTCTTTACCAGGAGACCAACTGTTTCTGTCGCCGCTGGTATCGATGAAGTTCTCTCCTCCACCGCTTTCTGATGACATCAGATCTCTGCCATGTTGGTGTCCCATGCGAATGGCAGCATTTCGTTCCCTTTGCCGGGTGACCAAAGCAACGGGTGAGTCCTGACCGGCCCTCACAAGCCCTGTCTGAGTCCTGTTGCCACTGCCTATGAAGGCTCGGTTGGTATTTACCTCCAGAGTATTCAGCAGGACCTGGACCGAGAAGCAGTTTCCGCGGATTCTTTAGCCCTGGGCCAGAGCAGTTCCGGGAGCTGGAATTCGGCCACTCCGAGCTCGGTGTATGTTCTGATAGGAGCAGGCTCCAAGAAGCAGTTTCCGCGGGTTAATTAGCACTTAGCCTGAGTAAGTTGTCTGCGAGCTTCAGGTGAATGGCAGCCTGAAATTACCTGTTCTATGGCTGAATCTGCCAGCTTTTTTCTTGCCATCTTTGTTCTTGTTACATTTTATGTTATTTCCTCCAAACTGTCTTCTTTGTCTCCAACTATTTTTTTTTATTTACTCCATTTTACCTTTTGTTTGTTCTAATGAGAATTCACCTTTGTGGTAGTTTCATCTTATTCTTTTATTAATTCCCAAGTCCCTAAACTTATTTCATCTGTTCTCTCTTCATCTCTTTTTTGATCATTTGTTACTTTTTCAGCACTACCACCCCTCCCCCCTGCCTTTTTTCCTTCAGAAAAGCCAAATTGCCTTTGGTTTCTTTAAATCCATAGAAAACCATTTGTTTAAAAATGAACTCTTTCTAGGAACAGATCCTGAAATTCCTTATTCTTCATTTGACTTTTATTTGTTTATTTTTTCCTCTGCACTTTTCTTCAATATCTAAATTTCTACCAGTGAAATAGATGTTTCAGAAACAACAAAAAGATAAAGACAAATGATACCTTATAAAATTCAAGAAAGGGCTGGGAATGTAGCTCAGTTATTAGAGTGCTTGCCACACATGAACAGAGCCCTAGGTTCAATCTCCAGCACCACACACACACACACACACCAAAATAAATAATAAATAAATAAATAAATAAAATCAAAGAAATAAATGCATATGACAAACTTTGAGAGAGAATTTTATGAAATCAAGGACTGCTTGGATGACTTAGCAATGTAGTTCTCCTTGTATCAAAAGAATCCCTTCAGCCAATGGTAGTGAAGTCAGGAGGCTTGCTTTCCAATAGTGGAACAAAGATAAGGGGAAATTTAAAAGATTTCCTGCTTTCCAGAATGAAAAGGCACAGGGGAAGAGGAAAAAAAAGGAAAGAAAGAGAGTCAGGAAACATGTCCCAATTTTGCATGCATTAATTGAGTGAGGGTGGCAGTGAGGGTAGAAGAGAGAGTGAGATCCTGTGTCAGTTTTCTATTTAGGATTCTGAATGGAGTTTACCTCTTTGTTTCCCTGTTGAAATCTGGGGCATGGCTATGTCTTCTTGAAAACACAGAGGATCTCATGTCAAAGGTGTAGGTGTCATAGTATTTATCTCCTATCTTCCAAGCAGATGTTGGTTGAGGACTACTCCTGAAGGGCATTAATTCCTTAATTTTTGCAACCTGTTGCATGTTCACACTGAGTGGCCACTGGTAGACAAAGAAACCCTTCCAGCAAAAAAAAACAGAAGCACTTGCAGATGGAAGTCAGAATGGTGTGTATGTGTTGCCTTGTTCCTTTGTCAAGGATCAATTAACTATTTATGTGGATCTATTTTTGGACACTCTATTCTGTTCCATTGACTTGTCTATTTCACCCAAGTACCTTTTTGTCTTGATTATTGTAGCTTTAAATTTTGAAGTTGGGTAGTGTCCATTTTCCAATTTTATTCTCCCACATTAATATTGTGTTGCTGTTTCTTGCCTCTCTGCATAAATTTTAGAATTTGATTGCAAATATTCCAAAACCAAAACTTGCTGAGAATTTTATTAGGATAACTTTGAAACTCAAATTAGACAGAATGGAAATCTTGATAATATTGAGTCTTCCTATCTGTGATCATGGAATAAATAGCTCTCCTTTAACTTCTCTTTTTTTCATCAGAATTCTAACATTAACTAAATAAGTAGGATGGAAATTATATTTAGGCATTTGAAGAATTACATACTTATAATTTAGGAATTCCACTCTTGATATTCATTCTATAGGAAATTTTGCACATCAAAACCAAAAGATATGTCTAAAAATGGCTTTTACAACATTATTTGAATAGAAAAAAGGAAAAATTCTAACAACTTAAATGCCTTCTGTGTGAATATAAGAATGAAAATTTTATTGTATAAATTGAATAAATGGCCTTCAGAAAGAATGAAGTGGATATACATGTATTGACATTTTAATCTTAATATATAATGCTGAATAAAAAGTTATCAAAGAATACTACTACATGGTTTCATTTTTTATAAAGCTTAAAACATATCAAACTAAATAATATATATAATTGCATGTACCACATACATATGGTAAACCTTCATGGAATGATGTTCACAAAATACAGAACAATGTTTGCTTTTTGTAGGGGAGAAAGGAAATCACAGGTTTTGGTTCATTCTAATTCTTAAGCTATGAGGTGGGTACATGAGTGTCTGTTTTGTTGTTATTCTTTAAATTGCTTATATAAATTATACTCCTGGGCTGGGGTTGTAGCTCAGTGGTAGAGAGCTTGCCTAACCTATGTGAGGCACTGGGTTCAATTTTTAGCACCACATATAAATAAATAAAATAAAGGTCCATTGACAACTAAAAATATGTTTAAAAATAATAAATAAATTAGACTTCTGTTTGGGTAACGTTTTTCATTAAAGCTAATCCAATTATGTAATTTAAAAGTAGTATATTGATAAATAAGGTCCATTTTCTTGTTTCAGAAAACATTTTAAGAATTTAAATTTAAGAAGCAGTTGTCATCAACTCTAAAACAAATTGTTTTTAAGTTTCTAATTATTTTATACCATATTGATACAACACACATATATAAACCAGCCAAAGCAGTTTAATATAGGTATCAAAATAGTGCTAATCAATTCAAAATAACAGGATAATAAACTATAGTCATTTTCATCTTTAATATCTTGGCTAAAGTTTTATTTTAGTTTTCAAGTTATGCATACAGAACTTGATCAAAATAGATAAAGGGATATTCTCACAGTGGCAAAAATGACAACATCTAGCCTTGTAGAATTCAGAAAATCACCCATCTTCCCTTTTAGAATACATATTATTTCTACATTTGTGGTTGGGAACCATGGAAACCATGGTTGAAAACATTGTTGGAACAAGAAAACATGACTATTTTTAAGACTATGATGATTTAGAATATAATCAGCACCAAACTAGTAAGTTGTATGGAATTAGGTTGATGATATATGTGGTGCTGAATGGATCCTGGCAACCTCTGATCAAATGCCTTCCAATTAGACATCATAACAGCTTCAGGGTGTGAGTCCTCTGAGCCAGGACGTGGATAAATATTTACATAAATCTGTTGCACAGCTGTACTCTATTATATTAGTAGTCTGTGTGGAGGGGCACATCACATGTCTATAATGGGAATGTTTTGGGGTTTATCTACTAAATATATCTTTTAAGAAACATTGAAAAAGCTTTATTATGAAGTATACATACATAGTAGAAATGTGCAAAAGGAAAAGATAGACATATTATTTTAAAGGGAACACCAATATAACTTCCATTCGGGTTAAGAAGTAGAATGTGGCCAGTACCCCAGCAGCCCCATGTGCCTTTCCTCACAACAACCTGCTCTGTATTGCTGATGTTTTGTCCATTAATTTCTGACTTTGCATTATAGTTTTGCCTCTTAACTGTGCATTTTCAAAGTATACAATTTTATTTGTTCATGTTTTTTAACCTTTGTAAATTGAATCATAGTGGTTATGTTAATGTTTCTTACTTCTTTTGCTAAAACTTTACATTTCTTTTGTTTGATCACTTGTATAATAGATGTTCTCCTAAATCTTACTTACATCATCTAGCTACCATGCTTTGTAATTTCTACAGCACTCTGGGAATGGGAGGTACTGGTAATTCTATTTTAGCACGTATATAATTATAATCTCAATGACCCTTTCAACATTTAAAAGTACTTAGTAAAAATACTATAATGCTTATTGAGTATCTACCATGTGCTAGAGCTAGTGAAAAACTGATCATACAGTATCGCAGTTCCCAAGATAATGCTGCATAGTGTATAGGTTTAGCCCACTCTTTTTATAGATAAGAAAATGAAATTCAGAAAGAAAGTTTTTTGTTCTACAGCATGTATAGAATATTGTCTGTGAACTTTCTTTCATGAGAGTACTAGAGATATGACCTCCCCTGTTGCAAGAGGTCTAGAGGAGGGCAGTCTAAATAGGGCAGGAGGGTGGGACAAGCACAGACCTGAGAGTTACGCTACATCAGTTTTACACTGTCATTATCTAGCTATGTGACCTAGGGTAAGTCATTCACCCTCTCAGGGGCTCAGTTTCATCATGTGTGAATGAGGTTGTTGATTAGTAATTTTCAACTTGAAGTTTAAGGAACATCCTAAGTTCTTATTTTAAATGCAGATTCCAGAGCTCCATTTGAATCTCCTTGCCTGGGAATTTATATGTTTAATATACATGAGTGAGGACTCTTTAAATTCTAGGATAGAATTTGAACTTCTGTAACCTTTGTATCTTTCATCAGAGCTAAGTGCCTTCTTATTTCATAGTTCTATGGATTTTGCCAATAAAAATAAATACAAAGCCAATAAAATTTAAGATGCTAAATAAACACTAATTATCATTGTTATGAATAAATAGCAATAATACAGGTCTAGGGCACTAGTTATAAAGATAGTTTGAAATAGTTTGATGTTTAGAAACTGAATGAAAAAATACAGCCTCAATGAGATTGTATCCATATTATTAAAAACTATTGATACACTATAGTAGGAAAATCATCATAGTCTCTCAACAGTACATAACAGCATCTGTATGATCAAAAATGCATATAATGAGTGCAATTCAGTCTTCTTAGGAAAACTAAGTAGTTGTTTACACTCTCAAGACAACTTTAAAAAGTCAGCTCATTTAATTATAAAATATGCTAAATATATCCCCCAACAGATTGAAGACAATCTGTTCACTGATTTATTTTTAATTTGATATTGCATTCCTTACATGTTTTTCAAATTATTTTGTGACTATTTAGGGGGAACTCTTTTTATACTATTAATACCTTCGTAGGGTCATTCTTTATATTCCAAGGAAGTTGTGTCAAATGATTAATTTCTCTTATTTTTTTGTATTTTATTTTTCATGGAAATAACCAACCTCAAATTGTGTAACAGTTCTGTCTTTTTCCACTCAACAGACTCTGCAGTTGTCTCAAATCTATACCTGGTGTACTTCTGTCAGTAAGAAGACTCACAAAACAGCAGGGATAGAAACTTCCAGATTGATGATTAACCAAATACTGGGGTACTGCAGCCTAACCATTTAGCCCATAAAATTAACCCATCAAAGGTCTTCATTCGTGATTTGTCTTCTTCCATTCACCTGACATCTACTGAAGGCAGAACCACTGTTTCTGCAGCTGAAACAGTGTTGAACACTGTGGTTGGTTTAATTTTTTTGTATCAGCTGATACAGAAGCTAACTAAAACTTAGCTTATCTGTTCATTAGTTACCAACTTTTTCCTTTCTTAGCATACACAATTCTTTCTGATGAATAGCTTATTATAGTTTCCATAGCAATGAACTCTTAACTTACAGTCTTATATACTGATTTTGTTACAGATTACCTTTTGAAAGAATAGAGACTTAAATTATAAGCAATACTTACGATTTAAAAAATACATTTAATATTTTGTTAAAAGCTATCTAAGGTTTAAAAACAATAGCAACATTAAGTATTTTGGAAGAAAATTTTAAAAGTCCAAAATAAGTATTTTGGACGTGATTTGGAGATAGACATTTACTTCATACTTTATTTTCTGTCCAAGTTTTTAATAATATACATTACATTTTACTTTCTGGGGTATTTTATTCATTGTTATTCTTGAAAATTGCTATTATTAGAGCAATTATTTGTTGATTATTAACTCTGACTATAACCTAGCAGAGATCAAGGTCATGGGCTTAATTCTCACATAGTCCACTTAGTGCTACTTGCCTTGGGGCCTGCAGCACCATTCCTAGGCTGCTTCTAGCCATTGTGAACATGGATGTAATTGGACCCATGAGGTACTTTAAAAGAATCTGTAGTTATTAATAGAGAATCAATCAGAATTTCATAAATCTATTCAGAGTGATTCAGTAATGTACACAAAAGCACACTGAAAACAAGTGCTTTTAAAATTGTGTCTTCAATTATTTGTTCTTTCCTTCCCCCTCAAAAACAGAAGAAAATGGGAATTCTCACAAAAATTTTCTTTTATATTCTTTCTCCTAGATATTCTAAAGATTTCTCTATCATTTTATATGTTTTTTTTTAGAATAGCCTTTTAATTTTAGTTCCAAAATGTCTCAAATTTTGCTTTTGGCTTTTTGCTCCCCTCTGTTTGACAGTCACGTCTTCTTGTGCTCTGCTAGCCACATCCCTGAGACACATGGTGAAGTTTAGAGAAAACAGATAAGGTCATATCAGATGCCTAGGCAGTAGGGCTGCCTTCAACTCTTGCAACGTGGTATTGTCACCATTAAGGATCCCTTAACTAACCTTAAGTACATGGTCTACAAGTTCTAATATGATTTGATTCATGTCAAGTTTAATAGTACAAAGCTGAAAAATGAGAAGCTTGTCATCAGGAAAATCCATCTCCATTTTCCAGGAGCAAGACCCTATCAAACACAGTGATGCTGGTGTTGAATATGTTGTGTGGAGTCCACTGATATCTTCTTTGCCATGGAGAAGACCAGGGTTTCTTTGAAGTGTGGAGCTAAAAAGATCATCATTTCTCCCCCTTCTGTTGATGCCTCTGGGGTACTGCAGCCTAACCATTTAGCCCATAAAATTAACCTGTGTTTGTGATGGTGTGAATCATGAGAAATTCAACAACTACCCAAGATTGTCAGCAATCAAGATTGTCCTGCACTACCAACTACTTAGCCTCCCTGGACAAGCACATTCATGACAACTTTGGCATTGTGGAGGGACTCATGATCACAGTTTATGCTATTACTGCCACTACAAGGACCATGGATGGCACCTCTAAGGAACTATATTGTGATAGCTGTGGAGTTGCCCAGATCACTATCCCTGTGTCCACTAGTATAGCTGAGACTGTGGGTAAGGTCATTTCTGTATTTAATGGGAAGCTCACTGGCATAGCCTTCTGTGTGCCTATGCACAACTTATCTGTTATGGTTCTGAGCTGCCATCTAGAGAAAGCTGCTAAATATGATGACATCAAGAAGGTGGTGAATCAGGCATTGGAGGGCCCCCCTATAGTACATCTTGGGCTACACCAAGGAACAGGTTGTCTTCTGTGAAACCCATGCTTCCACCTTCAGTTCTGGTCCTTGCATGACCCTCAGTGACATTTCCTCAGATGACATTGAATTTGTCCACAGTGGCAGAATGGTTGACCTTATGGTCCAACTAGCCTCCAAGAAGTAAGGGCCCCTGGACCACCAGCTTCAGCAAGAACATGAGAGGAAAAGCCCTTCAGTTGCTGGGACATTTGTGCCCCAGCTAAGTCCCACAACACTCTAAGAATCTCCCCTCTTTGGTTTTCATCCCAGACCCTCTGAAGAGGGAGTGGCTTCCAGAGCCCTACTTTGTCATGTACCACCAATGAAACCCACTGCACCCTGTTGCCCCATCCCCTTCCATTTTTTGTTTTATCCTTCTGGACACCTTCAATCAGACAAGCAAGATGTCTGTAAGGAATATAAATAAATATAATTTTTATATTGTCTTCCAGAACATTTTAGATTAAGTCATAATTTTGGACATCTTTGAGATATCTGGCACCCAAGCAACTGAATTTCTCACTATTCTTTTTTTTTGTTGTTGTTGTATCATTTTTTTACAATGTTTTCAAAGTATGATTAGTATTCTGATAAGTGGTTGGGAAACTTTTTGGTTTGATGTTAGAAATTTCAGTTATGTGATGAATAACTTAAGATGGTTTGGCTGGGGTAATTGTGAAATGGCAAGATGGATAATTATTTGATATTTCAGTTTTAGGTTGTGCTTTAAGAGCAATTCTTAGAATAGGCCACCCATTATTTGTTGCTTCCTGTTTGTTCATGGATAACTTATTCCATAGAGACACCTTAGGCTTTGAGTGTTTGTACTGTTCCTTATCAGTACTACTGTTTCAACTATTACCAACTTACTAACACGGATGTCTGTCAGATATTATTAAGGCCAGATGAGAAAGAGCACAGAACAGTTCATTTGTTGTTGAAAAATGGACTCTAAAGAAATCTGGCATTCTCTAACACAGTTTGCCATTTAGCCATTTAGCCAGTTCTTATCCCTTCTCATTTCAATGAAACAGCTGATAGAAGGAATTTTTAAGTTTTGTGTCAGAAATTGGTAGCTTGGATCTGTAAGCCTTAAGCCACAGTTTTCATAGATTCACAGGTTGGCAAACTGGATAACATCACACTCTTGTCTTTTGTAACTATTTTCACTTTATGTTGCTTTTTCCTTTTCAAGCCTTTCTTCATGTTTTCTTAAATAATTAAAATTATGTTTAGTTATTGCTTTAGTTTGCTTTCTGTTTGTATAACTGAATGCCACAGAGTGGGTAATTTATAATGAAAAGAAGTTTATTAAACTTATGATTCTGGAGGCTAAAAAAGTCCAGGCATCTGGTGGGGCCTTCTTCCTGCTTCATAGCATGGAATACAGTATCACATGATGAGACAAAGCAAGCAAACCAGAAAGATGGCTTTTATAACAAAAGCACTCCTGAGATAAGCTATGAATCCATGAATTAATTGATCCCATTCATCTTCCAAAGGTCCCACCTTTCAAATACCATTAACATGTGACTTTGGGGGATTAAGTTTCCAACACATGAAATCTATGGGACACATTCAAATCAATAATTGTATAAGTAATTCATGAATATACTCTTTCTATAAAGAAAAAAAATCAGACATTATAAATAAAGTCCAAGTCCCCTCTGCCCACATACAACCCCAGTGGCTTTTCTAGTGGTTATCATAGTTATTAACAATTGGTGTGTCTTCTTTTAACTCTCTTTATGCATTCATACACATGTATATATAAGGTATACTTCATAGATAAATGTATATACATGTGAATATATAGTTAAGATGTGTCATATTTCCTTGTTTCTATTTTAGATCTTTTGGTGCTCAGAATAGCTGTTAGTTGGGTTTTGCTACAGTTGGTTAAATATATCTGCAGGCTTTGTCACATTCCAGGCTCCCTTTTCCTTATCAGGCTCCCACACATTTCTAATGATAACCCTTCACATTTTCTTTTTATTTTGGCTTCACAATATAGCTCATTGTGATAACACACTTATAACTCTCAAATACTTCATCTTATCACCAAATATATTCTGATCTCAGCTAGGAAATTGTGATGATTCAAACAAAATTGATCAGGAAAAATACTTTTTTTTTTTTTTCTGTTTCCACTCTCAGTTTGGTGGCCATCATGGCAGTATTAAGCAGCATGGAATACCAGTTAGGAATTTTGAAAACAAGAGTTATACTTTTTCACCTTCTACCCTTTCAAAGAAGGTTTTATGACCTTGAGAGTCTCAAGTTATTTTGATAGACTTATACTCTGGGATGGAATCATTGTTTCTTTGAAATGGAAAAGATAGATCACTTTGTCACCAATATTCATCAAAGGCCACAATATGGCCAGGCCTTTCAGGAGATTTGTTCAAGTTAAGTGAAAGTCAAGTATTTGTAAATGAAATTATATTTTATTTTATTTTTTAGTATTTTTTTTAGTTGTAGTTGGACATAATACCTTTATTTTATTTATTTGTATGTGGTACTGAGGATCTAACCCAGCGCCTCGCATGTGCTAGGCGAGTGCACTTCTGCTGAGCCACAACCCCACCTTGACATTATATTTTAAATGGTGTAGGAGAGTGTCTAATGCAGGAATTCTGGTTTCAAGACACCCACCTAAAACCATCAGATTGTTGAATTCTAAATCTGCATGCTCTTTTACTGCTTTTTGTTCTGCCATCTTCTCCTGATTTTACAGTGGCCTGGTCTTCCCCCTTTACCTGTTAGTTTCTGTTTGCTGCAACCATAGTTTGTGCTTGGTTTTGTCAATCAGTCCTTTAATCTGTCAATAAACTAGCCAGTCATGGACAATCTTGATCCCATCACTTGTGTCCTTGGGGGTAGAGATTGATATTACATGGTACAAGTATGGCTGTCTGGACTGGTTCATCCGATGAGAATAAGGGAAAGGTAGTTTTCAGAGACAGAGGCTGTGGATAGAGGTGGTACCTCCAGACATATCTGCCATCAGAAACACTGAACTATTTAGTGAAAAGTTCTTTGATGGATATGGCAAAATAGTTGATTTTTTTTCTTCTTTCCTGGAACAAGAATAACTACCCTTTACCTTCTTTGCATAGCACACTGGTACAATAAAATATGCATTATTATCAGCAGAGGCATGGTGAGGGTAGAATTGTTGGAAGTACAGACTGATCCTATGATGGCAAATTCCCATGGGCCCAGGGCAGGAGGAGAGGAAACAATTTTTTTAAAATTGAATTTTAAGGCTGTTTGGAAATTTGCAACTTTTCTTAGGTTTTACTAATTTAAGTACCAAAAATTTATGGATTTAATTCCTGTTTTAGTACCTGTATTTCAGATTCTTTAGCAAGCCCACCTGGTTCTACCTCATATAGGCTGAATATGACTGTTTCTCATCATATCCATTGACTGTTATTTCTTTGCTTAGTTCCTCCAATTCTTATCTACACAATTAGACTAATTTCTAACTCTTTAATGGTACACAAGAGCTTGCATGATCCAACCTCAGCCTATCTCCCAGACTTCACCTCCTACACTCTCAACCTAATGTAAAAGCTAAGATAATCCAATTACTAGAAAAAAAGGGAGCAAATCTTTGTGACTTTGAGTTAAACAATAGTTCCTTAGATATGACATCAAAAGCAAAAGTTGTGAAAGAATTACATAAAATCAACAAAAATTGTGCTACAAAGAATTACATTAAGAGGAGCCCGGGTTGTGGCTCAGTGGTAGAGTGCTTGCCTAGCATGTGTGAGGCACTGAGTTCAATCCCTGGTACCACATAAAAATAAGCAAATAAAACAAAGGTAAAAAATTAAAAAAATACGTTAAGAAATGAAAAGATAACACACAGGATAGGAAAAATATTTGAAAATCATAGTACAGTAAGAGACTAATGTCCAGAATCTATAAAGAACTCATAAAACTCAATAATAAAAAAGCAGAGTCAATCACAAATGGGCGAAGGATTCCAATAGAAATATCTTCATAGAAAGCAATTGACAATAAACATAAATAAAAATGCTTAACACCATCAGGTTTTAGGAAAATGAAAATCAAAGGCACAATGAATTATAGTCATGCATTACTTATCAACGTGCTTACATTAAGAGCTATTCATCATTAGGTGATTTCACTGTGTGAACATTATAGAGTACACTTACACAGCACAGATGGTATAGGTCAATCACTCCACATGGCCTCTTAAAGCAATCAAGAGATGCAGTAAACAAGATCTCTGAAGCTGCTGCCAGTATTATATAGCATATTGTTTTATAGTAAACAAAAATAGGAATATACTCTAAAATAATGATAAAAAGTAAAATATGGTAAACACATAAACCAGTAGCATAGCCATTTATTATCAGTATCAAGGATCATATTCTGTATGTAATTATACATGCTATGCTTTTATATGACTGGCAGTGCAGTAGGGTTGTTTACACCAGCAACAGCATGACATGTGAGTGATGTGTTGTGCTATAACTAGGGCTTCCCTAGAGGATGAGAATTTTCAGCTCCCATTATAACTTTATGGAGCCACTAACATATATGCTGTCTGTCATTGACCAAACCCATTGTTATGAGTACATGATTGTAGCGTATCACTTCACACCATCAAGCATGGCTATATATATATATATATATATATATATATATATATATCTCCACTCCCCCGAATAGCAAGAGTTGGCAAGGAGAAATTGGAATGTTTGTGCATTGCTTGTAGGAATGTAAAATTGTGGAGCTGCAGTGAAAAACAATTTGGTAGTTTTTAAAAAAGTTAAGCATAGGAATACCAATAACCTGTTGATTCTATTCCTAAATATTTGACTCCAAATTTGAAAACAGAGACTCAGATAATAGTATTATTCATAACAATCAAAAGGTGGAAATAATGCAAATGCTCATCAAATGATGAATGGATCCAAAATGTGGCATATGCATTTCAATGGAATATTTTCAGCCATGAAAAGGAGTGAAGTTCTGATACATGCTAAAACATTGACAAGCCTTGAGAACATGGTGAGTGAAGCCAGTCACAAAAGATATATATTGTATGATTTCATTTATATGAAACATCCAGAATAGGCAATCTAGAGATACAAAAAGTAGAAGAATGGTTGTCACAGGGCTAGTAGTGGTAGGGTTGGGTATTAAAAGCCAACGTATATGGTATAAGAGGGACAAAAATGTTCTAACATAAGATTGTGGTGATTTTGTACAATCCTATCAATGCTAGAAAACACTGAATTGTGCACTTCTGGTGATTGAATTATATGGTATTTGATTTTTGTTAGAATAAAACTGCTAAAAGTGTTTGAAGTGAAAATTAGAATGGAGATTTATAAATAAAAACTAAGTTTAAAGGCATTTTAATTGCTTAATAGTTCACCAGATGGCTTCAATTTAAATTCAACTAATTATTTAAGTATATGCTCCTAATAGTTTCAAACATATATATCTATGTTTATTCCAAAGTAGAGAGTCACAGATTTTAATTCCTACAGTTATCCCTTGTTGATATTCTGTTGTGATATTTATCATAGTGAAAAAAATGATAAATTTCAGAAAACATTTTGTCTTTCTTACCAATTTTCTTTCCTATTCCTATGTGTGCTAAATTATAAAATTCTGGAATCTTAAAATTTCACATGGGAAAACTAAATGTGGTATAAGGAGATTCCTTATTAATCATTCTTATTTTCTTTGACCACGGTAGTATGGTATTATAAACTTCCTTTTTCAATGTCCAACATTCTCAAGAGGCTTTCCTGTGTTTTGGTTAAACTTTTAGGCCAAGACTGTGCTTCCAGGTCCCTGCCATCTAGTGGCAAGATGGGAGAAATG
Source organism: Marmota flaviventris (assembly GCF_047511675.1). Classification (NCBI taxonomy): domain Eukaryota; kingdom Metazoa; phylum Chordata; class Mammalia; order Rodentia; family Sciuridae; genus Marmota; species Marmota flaviventris. Next base: position 88,445,224 of record NC_092503.1, read on the forward strand.
CTGGTTCCTTACAGAGCTTTAAATGGACAAATATTGGTAGATGTCCTAGAAATGTTAAAAACCATCAGCAAATTAATGACTAATCTTTATGTTTATTCTTTAATTCAAAACATTGAAATATGTGTTCACAAAAATTTTGTCTTTGTAAATCTTTTATTTTTTATGTTGACTGCCTGAAATACAAAACCTGGGAATTCAAGACATACTAATTATTTCTAGTTTCTAATCTCTTATAATTGAGGCAGGTTGAATTTTACAAAACTATTTGTTTTCAGTGTAAACAGAAAACAACTGAAAAAATTATTACCTACATATTACCTAAAATAGTAATATTACCTACATTCCATCTTAAGTTCTGATACATATATTATGTTCACTGTTTTAAATTAAACTTCAATTGATTGAATATATTTTTGAATAGTGATGGGACTCTATAACATTCATTTATTAATATGGTGGGTGAAAATTTTGTATGTCACATTCAAAGTCAAGAATAGATTGTCTCATTCTTCATAATATGTAAAATCCAATGTTAGTAATGCTGATCTACTGGCAACATTGTAATGAAGCTATTTTTAAATTGTGTCATAATAAGTACACTACATTTCATAATAAGCTACACTTACTTCAGAATGATCTACTTTGATAAAGTTGTCAGCATAAAACTTGATATGAATCAGCTGGTTTCATTTAGTGACAGTAAAACACTTCTTAATTAAAAATGCCTAAAGTTATTTTAAAAGGCAAAATAAAGTACCATTATTTAAAATAAAAATGAGGTGATTTGTTTGTATTGTGGACTCATTTTATCTCACTTCTGAGTAAATGTTAATTTACTTTTTAAAAAGTCATATCAGACATGTAGGCAATATATTCAGTAATAACTTGGATAGAGATTTTAATAAATCCAGCTTCCAGATACTCAGCTGCTGCATTTACATTCAAATGAACCAAAAATCTTATTATTATGGATGAATTTAGAGAGGATAAGCTTAAACATTAATCCTCAATAGATCATCTGGTTTGGGACTAACACTGGCTGTGAATCTTTTTATCACTTTAGAAAATAGAGTAATTAGCATTTTTGTGTTTATAAAGTATGAAGTTGTTTATTCTAAATAGGGTTGCATGAGGCAAAATGAGGAGTGACAACGGAGTGGTTAATGTATCTCACCTTTTTGTCTAAATGTTATTGACTAAATACTACCATGTTTTAATGAAGGAAGTCAGCAATTCTGCCCCCAGTATTTCTGGGTCTAGCAGCATTCTGAAGGTAAGAACCACTTTGTTTTGTTAGCAAATCTCAACTCATTTACATGAACTATGGTGCAGGCAGCCATGGCCAACCAGTGCCAATGTCCATACCAAGGCAATGTTTCCACTTTCATTATTGTATCAGTTTGTGTGTACATTAACCTGCTCGGTGGATGTGATTAACTATCATTTTTCCAGTTTTGATAAATTTCTAGCCAAAGTTCCCTAAACATTCCTATGGGAAATAATATTTTAATTTTCTCATAAAGATCTATACCACTTACCACTTAGAGGCCTGGATCTCATAATCTAGTCATTAGATGCCAGGGGAAAGCAAGCTTAACTATTAACTCTAGCACAGAAATCTCTATATAAGGATGGTTGGAAGAACAATCATGAACCAGGGAGTGTAGGGAAAATGGAATGTTAAGTTTTGTAATGGAAATCTATACCTTCCATTGAGGCTGTTGGAAAATTTGTAAGGGGATGATGATTTTTTCTCTTAGGAGTGACTATAAAGGGAAAGAAGCAGATACCCTTAAATTGCCTCTTTAAAAATGTTCACTATAAATGAGAAGAGGAAATTCAGGAAAGGACTTGCAAGAGTTAGCAGAGAAGTTATGAAAAAACAATCCAGGAGATCCAGCTATCTCTGAAACCAAACCAGAGCAGGAAGATTTTTCAACCTTTCGCAGAAACATGCAGAGGCCTAAGGAACAGAGAAATCACTGGCTTTGAGCAAGAGATTCCTAATAACCTGGGATTCCTGTCCAAAGGGTGGGGCGGCTATAGTCTTTACAGCCTGGTGACAGAAGAGGGCAGCAGAGAACTGCCAGGGTGGCCTGGGTGGAAGTCTATTTAATGAGAATGCAAGGGAAGAGCTGGCAGAAGAGCCAGAAAGCCTCCCAAAAGTGTTACTGAAGTGCACAGAGGTTAATTAAGTAGTTTAGGCCTTCAGAGGAAGTCAACTGTGTGAGTCTGTAGCCCTAGCATACCTTTCTTCAAATAACCAGACCATCTAAACAGAGCTTTGGCATGAGTGAGGAATGAATGGCTCTGGTCCTAAGAGAGACATCAGACTGTAGTGTTTCTAGAGCTTTTACCCATATTCAGTCTCTTTAAGGGCACAATACAATTAGTGATGTTCCTAGTGGCAAATAAGTATCTGCTTCTCTATCAGTTGTTTGTGAATGTCACCAGGCTTTCACATAGGCTCCTCTGATCTTTCAGTATTGTTTCTGGGTGTCACACTTAACATTAATTTCTGCATGACTGTTGCTGGATTTCCATCTGATTTCGACATAATTTCATTAGCAAGCTGGATGATTTAAGTACTCCAAGAGGAATTTTTCCATTGGTTTCTGCCAATACATTTGGCACACTTGTCCTGGAAATTTGGTATGCAATAGTACTGTCTAGATCAAGGTCCAGTCCAAGCGAGTGAGTTAAGGTAGGGAGGAACAGGTTAGTGTTTTGGTGCTAGGAAGGGATGGCTTAGTTCCTTTACATTTATATGAAGTGCTGCACGTATTAGCTAGGTAGATCAACTATTTCATCTGCCAGGGATGGGTAGCTCTGGCTCAAACATTGACTGAAGCCAGAGGAGATTGAAAGCCCTATAGATAGGGATTGAAGGATTCATTGGTTGCTCATGAGGTCTACTGACAGTGGTGCATTTGAACTAGTTGGTACTGACTACCTAGAGCTGATTATTAGTATCTCAATTATTTCACACTGATAATTTGAAATAGGCCATAAAGGGAATAGTTATGCTATATAAACAGGGAAATCCCTATCCATACCTTTCTCCGAATGCTGGTGGTTTAACACCTGCCAGCACACCACTGACTGTGCAGCAAGCACAATCTTAGACCCCTATTTTGGTATAAACAGATGTAACAGGATTATTTCAATACTTTTTATGTCTTTTCTCATTTATTTTTCATTAGAATCTCTAAAGCTTTTCAATATTATGAAGTATTAAAGTGAGAAAATTAGCATTTTCCTTCCTACCCTATGACTTTATAGTCATTGGATGATTTTTTCCCCCTGGATGTCTCCTTCTGATATCCAAATGGTCTGGGTCAAGTCTTAGAGCTAGCTGTGTGGCATAGAGGTAACATCAAACAAAGGCTTAACCAGTGGACAAGAAATCTAGTGCTGTCTTTGTTCTTGTTAATATAGGTTGGACAAATATGCTCCCCAACCTTAGTTACTTAGGGGTTTGGTCCATTTATTTCTGCTCTAAAATTCTGATGCATCTAATTTTCTTTTAGAATGTTAAGTTTCTATATAATCCAGGGAGGGTATCAGGCATCATCTCTGAATAATTTGCTCCAAGCTTCCATTCATACTAAACCATTTTTGTTCCCTAAAGCATATTGTATTATGATTTGTTCTCATTGAAAATTCTCTTTTATGGAATGTCCTGTTCTCCTTTCCATCCATATTATCAAATTCTGCTGTTCTTTGTGATATTAGCTTTTATGAGGCAACTATGATAAAGCCTCTTGGCACTCAGTTGACTTTATTATCTCCTGTGCTTTTGCTGTGTCTTGGGGTCTTGGCAGCTATATCATCCTGGTGCACCTGGGGGCTGTATAGAAAGGACCCTACAGTGCTTCTGTCTACTGTTTATTCTCTTGAACCCATGTGCTCCAGCTAGCTTGGCTTAGCTTTGGATTCTGCTATTGCTCAGTTTTCACTTCTTTGCCCATCACTCTCCTTGGGATTTGAGATGTGAGAGAATCTCCTTGAATGTTACTTTCAGTTCTTTATTGTTCCTGATGCCTAAGAGGCATTTCTCTCACCCCATCTCTTCAATGCCTGTAATATCAAACTTGGCCTTGGAACTAGTTTCTCACCCGCCTTAGAGGGGAGTTCTGATAAGACTTGGAAATCCCATAGGGAGGAGACTATTCTTTCATGTATGTGTTCTCAGTGCCTAGGTCTAGAAATGCTCAGTGAGTATTTGTTGAGTGAATGAATGAATAAATGAGTGAATAGGGCACCGAGAACTCACCCCTGCCCAAGACCTGACTTAGGGGCTGTGAGTGAAGTATGACTTTAATCTTACCTTTGAATGTTGGTCATTGAGTTTGGATTTTGCCTTATAGAATAATGATTCCTAATATTTTTAAGCCTTCAAAGATTACTTGGTAAAGAATGGATATTGTTACCAGCAAAATAAGGTATAGCACACAAAAATTTGTACAGAATTTTGATGCATTCTCTAATTCTCTTGAAACCTCATCAGGAATGCCTGGTTAAATACACAATTGGGAAGCACTGAAGATTTTTAAGGGGTTAAGTCTGGAATGGTGCTTTGAGAAGGGTGTAGAAATGAGCTATGCTAGGAACTCTGAAGAACTAGAAGATCCTGGTGTAAGGTGATGTGGGGCTCGACTAGAGTGTGATACAGTATTAAGGAAAGAAGGAGGCAGATAGAGGAGATACGGAGCAGAGTGGTTTGATTATCCATCATAAGAGGGAGCTAAATGATAAATACCTGTGCTCTTGAATTATCTTGAAGATGCTAAAGTTGGATCTATTGATCCAATTTACACAAGAACCATCTCCTAGTTTTATTTATTTATTTACTTTTGACACTGTGGATTGAACCCAGGGTGCTTAACCACCGAGATACATCTCCAACATATATATATTTTGAGGCTGGCTTTGAACTTGCAATCCTCCTGCCTCAATCTCCCAAGCCTCTGGGATTGCAGGTGTGTGCCACTGTGCCTGGCTCATTTCCTAGTTTTAAGAGCAATGCTATCACACAAAAATAAATGAGTATTTCTCAATTGATGGATTGATTTAATGGAACAAGAAACTCTCATACTTGCATGTCCCCTTACCTGGTAATTATGGTTTTGTGTAAAGGAGCAGAAACAGAAGGGAAGGATATCTTCTTATATCTTATCAAAATCCATCTCTCCCCCCCATCCATCTCTTCCTTACTTTCTATCTCCTTAATATAAAGCAGAGAATGAACTTTTATCTTATTATGTCTTTCCAACCATTTTTTTTCAGATTCTATATATCTTTTCCTTCTCTTTGATGCTCACTTCAAACAAATTATCTTCCTGTAAAATTCCTGTGAATAACACTGTTGGCTTCTATTGAATTCAGGTTGGTATGCTGTCTCATACTTCATCAATTCCCAGTCTGAATTTGTGATACTGCCAGTGTGCATGGAGCATGAATAACTCTGCCTTGAATTGCATTAAAAGCATGTAAGATTTAGAAGATATCAGGCTTACCATAAATTAAGGATAGGTATTACGTGTAGTCTGTGGGGATAAAGCTGAATAAATTTAAGTGTGCAAGAGACGATTAATTCAAGCTCAGTCACTTGGAAATTTCTTTGATTACAACTCTATCAGAAGGTAGGCAAAAATGGTCCATTTTTTACTTATTAGATTTTCTGCAACTTTTAATCATTTCTCCCTTCTAATTTATTTCTTATCTCAGTTTACTTTCTTTTGCTTTTGTCTTTGAGCAAAAACTCCTTTGAAGACTTATCTCTTCACTTATGTCCTTAATTTCAGTTTTTCATTTCTTTTCATGAAAAAAGATCCATCTGTACCCTCCTCTCTTCTTTGCATTGCCAGTGTCTTTCTGTACTGGCTCCTTCTCACCTGTCTACAGGCAAGCTCACAAGAATTCATTATTATTTCATGCATTAATCATCTCCTCTTCCTTTCTTTCCTTCTCTGGTCAGAGATCTCTAGTGTTGCCTACTCTTTTGCCTCCTCTTCCTCATTCCCCAGTCTATCTTTGTATTAATCAAATGATGAAATAGATTATGCTATGATAGTGAATAAATACTGAGCTTAGTGGCTTAGCAGAACATAAATATATATCCTCCATGTTTTTACAATCTGAGACAGCTGGCCTGGCAGCTTTCTACTCCTCTCCCCTTTTGGTGTCAACCCAGGGGCCCAGGCCATAACACTGCCATGCTCAACCCTGCCATGTTGGAATCAAACCCTTGGTTTTCAGCCAGATAGCCATGGGAGAGAGTGTACAAAGAAAAGACATACTTAACTGCTCAGTCCAGCAAGAACACCTCCCTTCCCCTCATATTTCCTTGATGAGAACTAGTTTTGTTACCTCACCCTGATGGATGCTTGAGAGCTGGGAAATGTAAAGAAGCTCAGGGATATTTGATGAGCATTACCGTCCTGGCCTCCATCTTGGAAACTATCCCACAACTTCAATATCATTTTTCTCTCCCCACCTCTTTGATGGAAAGAAAGAACAAACTATGACCTTGGCACACTCTATGTCCTTCAGGCTGCAGCTGGCCAGAGCTTTGGAAGGTGAGGATATGAGTACTAGATTGAATATAAGATCTGAAATGTAAAACTGGCCTGGTTTCTCATCAAAGTAATGGAACTGAGATGTTGCTAAGGGACAGGAAAGGGATATTTACCAAAAAAAAAATTTGAAAGTGGTGATTGGGAAAAATATAAAATCATTTCATTTTTGCAGTTTATAGGGTTCAATATTGTCCAAAATGGAAGCTTTGTTTAGAGAATAATATCATTAGATAAAAATTAAAGTGTGCAACATATTTGTAAAATTTAATCTACATGAAACAAAAACTAATAAAGTTATTCTTTTGTCTTTGAGTAAGCTTAAACAATGTCTTTACTTCTGTTTAGATAACATAAAAGGAAACTTAATCACATTTTAAATTAAATTTGAAGATAGAACTTCCAAAAATAATTGAGGTTTGGAGAATGCCTTTCTGCTAATACTGTGAAACTCATAATTAGATTAATATGTTAATCCCTCTGGAGTATTGCAGTGAGGGTGATTCAGCCGTGATAAAAAGTACATCACAGCTAAACAAAGCAAATGCCCTTTAATGTATTCTCGATGACCTGAGTAGAGTTTTCAAATTCTTAGAAGTTCTCATCTGCACTTTGAACTTCAAGGGACTTGAGCATGAATTATGATTCAAAGATAGAGTTTGATTAATAATGTATGCCCAAAGATAATTAAAAAGAACTCTTCCTTTCTAGGAGAAATACTTTAGGTATGTATAAAATGCCTCAGATAATGTTCAGAGGGCTGGAATGTGCCTGAGATTTCATCTTTCTTGGGTCAACCCCTGCTCTCGGGAATCTGCTGTGTTTGTAAAAGTCTTCTGGAGATTTCAACATCCACAGTTTAACCATTCTTCCTACCACAATTAAATCTGTACAGTATTAGTTATACTGAACATTTTTTATTCTGTATTCTTTTTTTAGCTGATACACAGAAACATAAAAATTGCATTTATTAATGGGGTACCATATAATACTTTGATATATGTATACACTGCTTAAATCAGGCTAAACATTATCTCCTCAAACATTTATCATTTTCTTATGGTGAAAACTTTCAAATATGCTAACTTTTTGAAATTTATAGTGCATGATTGTTCTTCATAGTCACCTTGCCATGCAATAATACACAAGAACTTCTTGGTCCTATCTCACTATAACTTAGTATACATTGATCAAACTTTCTGCATCCCTTTGCTGCCTCACTTTCCCCAGCCTCAGGTAATCACCATTCTATTATCAACTTCTATGAGATCAACATTTTTTAGATTCCACATGAGTGATATCATGTAGTACTTATCTTTCTATACTTGTCTTTCTTACTTGGCTTACTTCATTTAATATAATGATTTCTAGTTCTATTCATATTGCCATCAAAGACAGGATTGTGCTCCTTTTTATGGTTAGATGTATTCCATGTGTATATGTACAACATATTCTTTATCCATTCATTCATTTTTGTACACAAAAGTTGCTTCCTTTTCTTGGTTATTGTGAATAGTGCTTCAATGAACATGAGAGTTTAGATGTCTCTGACATACTAATTTAATTTCCTTTGGATATATACCCAGTAGGGAACTGCTCCATCATAAGATAATTAAATTTTTAATTTTTTCAAAGAACCTCCATATAGTTTCCCATAATGGCTGTTTTGATTTACATTCCCACCAACAGTGTGCAAGGGTTTCATTTTCTCCACATCCTCAACACTTATTATCTTCAGTCTTTTTGGTGACAGCTATTCCTACTGTCGTAAAGAGATATTTCATTGAAGTTCTGACAATTAGTGATGCTGAACATTTAAAAAAATGTATCTGTTTACTATTTGTATGTCCTTTGGAAAATGTTTATTTATATCTGTTGCTCATTTTAAAATCTGGTTATTTGGGTTTTTTTTGTTGTTGAGTTTCTAAAGTTCCTTATATATTCTGGACATTGGTTCCTTATCAGATGTCTAGTTTGCAAATATTTGGTGCTGTTCTCAGCTTGTCTCTTTACTCTGATTGTTTCTTTGTTGTGCAGAAGATTTTTAGTTTGACATAATCCCATTTGTCAATTTTTTCTTTTTTTTCTGCTTTTAGAGCCTTATCCAAAAAAATCCTTGTCTATTCCAATGTCCTGAAGCATTTCCCCTACGTTTTCTTCTAGCAATTTCATAATTCCATGTCTTATATTTAAATATTCCATTTTGAGGGTTTTTTCCTTAAGAATGAAACAGGGATGTAGCTTCATTCTTCTGTATATGAAGATTCAATTTTCCCAGCACCATTTGTTATAAAGACTGCCCTTTTTCCAATGCATGTCCTTGCACCTTTGTTGAAAATCAGTTAGCACAAAAAATGGTGCTGTGAATGGATAATTATGAATGTAATGCACTCCACTATTGTCATTTTATAAGAAATAAAAAATAAAGTGAAAAAAATAAGAATAAAAAATTTCTAAAATTAAAAAAAAAAAAAAGAAAATCAGCTATAGAAATGTGGGTTTACTTCTAGGCTCTTTATTCTGTTCATTGACTCATGTCTAAATTTATTCCAATCCCATGCTGTTTAGATTTCTACAGCTTTGTAGTATGTTTTGAAGTCAGGTAGTGTAATGCTTCTCACTTTGTTCTTTTTGCCCAAGATAGCTCTGGCTATTTGGGTCTTTTGTGGTTCCATATGAATATTAGAATTTTTTTTCCAGTTCTCTGAAGCATGTCATTGGTTTTGATAGGGATTGCCTTGAATCTATAGATTGCTTATGAAAATACTCATAATTTTTACAGCATTGATTCTTCCAATCCACAAATATAGGATGTCTTTCCACTTTTTTGTGTGTGTTCTCTTCAATTTCTATTATCAATGTTTTACAATTTCCATTGTAGAGATCTTTTGCTTCTTTGATTAAATTTATTCCTATGTAATTTAGTTTTTGTAGCTGTTGTAAATGGGATTGCTTTTTTGACTTTTCTATTTCTGATAATTCAGTATTAGTATATGTCAATGCTACTGATTTTTGTATGTAAATTTTTTTATCCGGCAACCTTACTGAATTTCTTGGTTAGTCATGATTGTTCTTTTGGTGAAGATTTTGAGGTTGTCTATACATAAGATCATGTCATCTGCAAGCAGTGAGAATTTTTTAATTTTAATTTTTAAATTTTTTTAGTTGCAGATGGACACAGTACCTTTATTTTATTTGTTTTTATTTTTATGTGGTGCCACGGATCGAACCCAGTGCCTCACACATGCTAGGCAAGTGCTCTACAACTGAGCCACAATCTCAGCTCAAGCAGTGGCAATTTGATTTCTCTAATTTGGATGTGCTTCACTTCTTTCTCTTGCCTGTTTTCTCTGGCTAGAAATTCCAGAAGTATGTTGAGTAAAAGTAGTGAATATGGGCATTCTCTCTTTTCCAGATTTTAGAGTTTTCAGGATAATGTGAAATGTTGGTTTATTACAGGTGGTGGCCTTTATTATGTTGAAGTTTGTTTCTTCTTTACCTCATTTATTTAGTGTTTTTAATCATGAAAAGATGTTGAATTCTATCACATGCCTTTTCTGTGTCTATTGAGATAACCGTATGGTTTTTGTCCTTCATTCTGTTGATGTGATGTGACACAATATTGATTTCTGTATATTGAACCATCCTTTCATCCCTGGAATGAATCCCATTTGATCACAGTGAACACTGGATTGATTTGGCTGAAGATTTTTGCATCTGCATTCATCAAGCATATTGGTGTAGAATTTTCTTTTTTGTATTATGTCCTTATTTGGGTTTGACATCAAGGTCTTACTGGCCTTGTAAAATGTGTTTGGGAGAATTCCTTCCTCTTCTTTTTAAAAAACCTCTTAAAATAATAGGTATTAATTCTTCTTTAAATGTTTGTAGAATTCAGCAGTGAAGCTATATGGTTCTACACTTTTCTGTAACAGGAGGCTTTTCCTTACTGATTCAATCTTGTTATTTGATAACATTATGTTCATGTTTCCTTTTTTCATCATGATCCAGTCTTTATAAAATGTATAAGTTTAAGAAATTGTCCATTTCTTCTACGTTACCAAATTTGTTGGCATAGAGTTGGTCATAATAATTTCTAATGATCCTTTGCTTTTCTCTGGTGTCAGTTATAAAGTCTCCTTTTTAAAAATTTCTGATTATATTTATTTGACTTATTCTCTCTTCTTTTCTTAAATGTTTAATTTGTTCTTTTTAGTTATACATGACAGTAGAATGTATTTTTGTGGTTTTACATGATGTGGAGTTACACTGGTCATGTGTTCATATATACAGAAAGTTATGTCTGATTCATTCTACTGTCTTTCCTATTCTCTCTTTTGTTTTCTTAATTAGTATGCTAAGGCTTTCCTATTTTGTTTATCTTTTCAATAAACCATCTCTTCATTGATCTTTTGTGCTTTTTTAAAAAAGTCTGTTCCATTTATTTCTGCTCTAAAATTTATTTCTTTCCTTTTAACAATTTTGAATTTTTTTGTTTCTTGTTTTTCTATTTCCTTGAGATGCAGCAATAGGTTGCTTATTTGACATCTTTCTATGTTTTTGATGTGGGCATTGATTCTATAAACTTCCCTTTTCATAATGCTTTTGCTATATCCCACAGGGTTTGGTATTTTCAATTGTTTCAAGAAATTATTAAATTTCCTCTTGGTTTATTTTTTAATCCATTGTTTATTCAAAGTAGGTTGTTTAATTTCCATGTATTTGTATAGTGTCCAAGGTTTTTTCTTGTCATTCATTTCTTAGTTTGATTGCATCATAATTAGAAATACTGAGTATGATTTAAAACTTTAAATTTGTTGAGGCTCATTTTGTAGCTTATAATATGATGTATGAATGTTGAATCTCTGTCTGGATGATCTGTCCATTGAGGAATGTAGGATGTTAAAGTCCCTAACTATTTTTTTACTGAAACTATAGCTTCTTTTCAGTTCATTAATATTTGCTCTAAATATCTGGGTTCTCTGATATCAGGTGAATATATTTAGAGCTGATATTTCCTCTTGTTGCATTGACCCCTTTATCATTGTACAATGACGTTTCTTGTCTCTTTTTACTGCTTTTGATTTAAAATTTAATTTATCTGATATAAATATGATAGGAATATGGCTATTTCTACTTTTGTTTGGATTCCATTTGTGCAGAATGTCTTATCCCATCTCTTTACTTTCAGTTTATGTGTGTTCTTGCAGATGATGTAACATTCTTATAAACAATCTGTGAGTAGATCTTGTTTTCTAATTTATTCAGTCACTCTGTCTTTTTTTTTTTTTAACATGTACTGGGGATTTAAACTAGGGGCTCTCTGCCACTGAGCTATATCCTGGTCCATTTTATTTTTTTAATTTTGAGACAGGCTTTTTTACTGAACTTGTGATCCTCCTGCCTCAGACTCCCAAGTAGATGGGCTTATGGGCATACATTACTGCACCTGACTACTCTATGTCTTTTATTTGGAGAATTTAATCCTTTTACATTGAAGGCAATTATTGACAGGTAAGGTTTTACTACAGCCATTATGTAGCTTGTTCTCTATACTAAGGATTTTCCTATAATGTATTGTTTTGTACATAATGTACTCACTCACCCTTCCTTCCTTCCTTCCTTCCTTCCTTCCTTCCTTCCTTCCTTCCTTCCTTCCTTCCTTCCTTCCTTCCTCCTTTCCTTTCCTTTCCTCTTCTTGCTCCCTGTCCTATAGTTTTCCTTTGTGGTTAAATGATCTATTCTAGTGGTGCATTTCAATTCATTGATCATTATTTTTGGTTTGTCTATTATAGATTTTTGCTTTGTGGTTATCACAAGGCTTACAAAAGACATCTTTTTATTAGAACAAGTTATTTTGAAATGATGGCAACTTACCACGATTATAAAGAACAGAAACAAACCAACAAGGAAAAGGACAAGGAAAAAAAAAGTCCTATAATTGTGCTCCATTCCTTCCTACATTTTGAATTTTTGAAGACACATTTTACATCTTTCTATATTGCCTGTCTCTTAATATATTATTGTAGATATTATTATTTTTTAAAAAATAGTCTTTATACTAAAGACTAATTGTTTTATGCACCATACTTAACCATATTAGTACATTCTGAATTGGTCTTTATAATTACTCTTATCAATGTGTTGTATAACTATCCCCATTTTCTTCTCACTCATTAACATCCTTTATTTTAGTTTGAAGAAAGCAATTAGCATTTCTTGTGGGACAGGTCTGATAAAAAGACAGTCTCTCAGTTTTTGTGTTTTTTGGGAATGTCTTTATCTCTTTTAGAGCGTAGCTTTACTGGATACAGTATTCTCCATTTATAGTTTTTTTTTTTTCCCCCTTCAGTACTGTGAGAAGTCTTGTGCTACTCTCCTCAGAGTCTGCTGTCAGGGGAACTGGGACAGATCTCTGTGTTGTGTGTATGTGTGTATGTGTACATGCACACTCGTACACATGTATGTTTTTTCTCTTACAGATTGAGAATCTTCTTTTTCACCTTTGTGAGCTTAATTATAAAATGTCTTGAGATAGACTTGGTTGAGTTGAAAATGGCTGATAACCTTTGAACTTCATATAGCTGGTATTTGTATCCTTCTTTAAGCTGGGAAACTTTTCTTATTTCTTAGAATACAAGCTTTCTACCCCTGTGGCATTCTCATTTCCTTCTTGAATCCCCCAAACATGAATATTTGTTCTTCTAATACTGTCCTGAAGTTCATTTAATTCTACTTTATTCCTCTTTATTCTTTTTCTTTTTTCTTCTCCAACTGTCCATTTCAAATAGCCTGTCTGAGCTCATAATTCTTTCTTCTATTTGATCTTTCCTGCATGCTGTCTATTGCATTTTTAATTTTTCTGAATATATCTTTCAGCTCAAGGATTTTTGTTTGATTTTTTAAAAGATTGCTTCTATCTCTTTGTTATTTTGTTAGAGTATTAAAATTTTTTCAAGCCAACTGAGTTTCTTTAAAACTTAAATCTAAAATGCTTTAAATTCTCTAAAAGTTTTTGAACACTGATGGCTATCTGGTATGTTTCTGGCACCTTATTAGGTGAAATCACAATTTCCTTAAAGCACTTGATGTGTGTTGACATGTGACATCATTTGTGCATTGACATATGAGGTGTTCACTTCATTTTTTCTAAACCAACTTTGTTTTGTGCCTGCCTTTCCAGAGATTCTAGAAATAGTGCTTATTTTCTCTGAGCCTGTAGTTGCTTCCACTTTTTAGCATGTAAATGGTGCCTGGGTCCATTTTGATGGGAGTCCTCTGCTTGGACTTTTGTCACTTTTCAATACTAGAAGGAAATCCAAGCCCAGGTTTATTCCTAGTATACTATTGGTGTGTTGTTTAGAAAGAACCTAGAAAGAGTAGCCCCACAAGCCTCTTCTACAGTTATCAGCCTGTGGTCAGTACTGAGGGATTTTGCCCAGCACTGGCAGAGTTACTATGAATGGATCAGCCCCAGGCTACTCTCATGCCTATAGCCACAAATGCTGCCAAGTTGTGACACTATGGGCCTCTGGCCTGCCAAGACCCACACAACACTGCAGTAGGACCAGTTCTATGGGCTGCTCGTTGTTGAGGTAAACTCATGGCTTAAGATCATTGCACCCAGCAAGAGATGATGCTAAATAGAATAGAAGTCTGATAGACTGAGGCTGCCTGTCTTCCTCTGGCACTGGAGCTATTCCAGAGCATCTGTCCACAGAAAGGCCTGGAGAGGGGGCTGTTAGAAGAATTTGTCCAGCATTAGTTTTACCAGTCCAGCACTAAGTTCCAGGAAAAAGTCTTATACTATCATATTCTGTCCTCAAGAAACAGGAGCTTGCACTATGCTATGCTGCCTGAGGTTGGGGTAGTGTTGATGAAGGCAATCCCTTGGTCACCTAGACTAATGCTGATCTGGGTTATGCCTGAGTCTCATAGATAATAGGACCAGCACAGTCTCAAGGGTACATTGAGGCTTATGCTGCAGCTGTTGGTGACGTAGGACACAATACAAATACCACTGGGGGTCAAGTCTCTGCCTTGTGCTGGGGAAGTTGTAGAATCTCATTTGTGAACACTGGCCTGGTGATAGCTTTGCTGTCTGATGGGTTGTGGTGGAGACAATCTCTTTGCTATCAAGGCTGATACTAAGCTGGGGTGCATCTGATTGTCATTGGGTTGTGGTGGAGACAGTCTCTTTGCTATCAAGGCTGATACTAAGCTGGGGTGCATCTGATTGTCATAGCTAAAGCATCCTGCACAGATTTTGGAGGAGGGCAGGTGTGTCTTTGGCCCATTCCAGGCTGGAAATATACAGGCTAAAAAAATTAAGTTTGTCTGGCCAGCATACAGATCTGTACCTGATGCCAGGTGTATTAGAGGCTCCATCTGTGAGTCCTGGCCTGTAAAAGAGGCTTCAGTTTCTATTGTGTGCTTGGTTTCACTATGGTGGGCCTGACACAGGCTCCAAGACAAAACTTTGTGCTAGTTTTCTTGACCTGCTCCTCATCAGGTGGAATCAGGTTGTAAGCCACCTGGCCTAAAGCAGTTCTCATGACTAGTTTTGCAGGTATTGCCCTGGTGGTAGAGATTATGGGGCTTGGGCCAGAACTGGATTTTGCTATGGTAGACTTGATACAGAGTTTTAAGTCTAAGAGCTGAATTAATTCTCTCTCCCTCCCTCAAGCAGGCAGTGTTTCTATCTATGCTGAGTTATGCAGCATGAGACAGGGAAGTCTTTATTTCCTGGTTTCTTAAATATGTCTTATCATTTTGTTTTACTAAAAGCAGGCTCTATGGGCTCTTCATGGATTTCCTTAGCTCTTGAGAAGGTAGTTTGGTATGTGAATAGCTATTCAACTACGTCTATTTGCAGGGAGATGATTTCTGAAGAATCTTACTTAGCTACTATGTGGTCCACCCTCCTGTTCTGTATTTCTTAAAGTCAAGCCTATTACATGCTCATAATTATTCTTACTCACTTGTATAAATAATTTATACTTGAATTATTTAACATCTATTTTCCCTCTGTCAGACATATTTTATTTGTTATGTAATAGCAAATTATTGGGATCTAAAATTAATGTGGGGATTGGTAAGATTTTTAAATATAGTTTTAAAATTATAAGAGTGATACAGGGACATCTATAGCACCATCTAATTTTATAGAGCTTAAGGAACTCTGAAAGTTTTTTTGGTTAATGGCAGACCTGGGACTCAACTGAATTTTAGCATAGTACTTTTGTGTCTTATGTTGACATTTGTCCCATCGTATATACCTCTTTATGTACATAGAAGGGATAGAGTGGTTGATTTAAAGTCTAAGCAAGTTTGTAATATCAATAACTAAAAGATATGTTGGACAAATTGCATTGATGACAAAATGATATCCAAATTACATTTATATTTATACGGGGCTTTGATTAATACTGTCTTACTAAATGAAAGGTCCAAGAAAGCATTAATTAACATTTTAAATTGTATCATTCTTTAAGTGAATTGCTGAGCTTTATATGCATCTAAGTGCCTTCAGAAAAGCAGTCTTTTTATACTTCCTTGAATTTCTAATATTTTATTAAGGATATTTTAACTGCAATACTTGTTAATTCTATAAATTAAAATTGTGCAAGTGATTAGGAAGACCTCTTACAAAGGGGGAGCAAGTGCTAATGAAACTGTTTATTAATGTCTTTCATTGATTGTTCATTCAACCT
This sequence comes from Marmota flaviventris, assembly GCF_047511675.1. Lineage (NCBI taxonomy): Eukaryota > Metazoa > Chordata > Mammalia > Rodentia > Sciuridae > Marmota > Marmota flaviventris. Next base: position 88,461,515 of record NC_092503.1, read on the forward strand.
GTAATTGATCCAGTTGTGAAGTGTAAGAGTAACTGAATTTTAACTCCAAATTAATTGTGGACCTTTCAAATTTATTTAGTTTTATTTTCAATTATAATATATTTCATTCTCTGAAAATTAAATAAACCAACAATTACAGAGCAAAAAACTAAAATTCTTCCTTAATAATTATACTATTTATTCTGACTGCCATAACAAAATACCCTAAGTTCTATGGCTTAAACAACAGAAATGTATATTTTGCACAGTTCTGGATGATAGAAGTTAGATATTGGGGGGCAGAAATGGATAGGTTTGGTGAAGGCTCTCTTTCTCCCTTGCAGATCAAATGCTCCCTTCTTGCTATATTCTTTCATGGTGGGGAGAGAGAGCAAGCAAGATCTCTGGTATTTTCTTTTCTTATAAGAACATGAATCCCATGATGAAGTCTTCACCATCATAAACTCACCTAAACCAACTTATCTTCTAATGGCCTATCTCCAAGTATCACCACGTTGTTTATAAGCTACCCAGTTTATGCTATTTTTGTGAATAAGGAAGTATGATTCAGAAGGGCAGAATCCAAGAGCCCAGAGGATGGAGCCAAGAAATCTAATGGAGTTTTTCTGTCTGAAGAATTTTAAAATTGCTTAAGGTCAGTGACTCCTTTTATTTTTTGAACCAGAATGTCTGAAAGTGTTATCCTATGCCTATCAAACCAACATATGCTTAGAGCAGATAACTTGCTATTTTAGTTTCACACATCTAAAGATGGAGACAAAATATACTGTAAGAAGGATTGTACTCAAAGTTTTATCTATACCTGATTTAGATTAATAAGGTGATTAGATTTGGGACTTCAGAGATAATGAAATTTAGATGCAATTTTGAACTTAACGTTGTAAGGAGATGAAACCTTTGGGGATTATTATGGTTTGGGTCTTAAATGTCCCCATTTAAGCTCATGTGTTGAAGGATTGTTCCCCAATGTGCAATGTTCAGATATGGGGCCTTTGAGAGGTAATTGGATCATGAGGCCTCTGATCTCATGAATGGATTAATACATTTGTGGATTCAAAGCTTACTGGGTTATGGAGAGGTGGTGGAAACTTTAGAAGGTGGAGCCTAGTTGGAAGAAGTAGATCATTGGGGGTGTACACTTGAAAGGGTATATTTTGTCTTTAATTCTTCTTGTTCTCTTTCTTTTTTCGCTTTTTGGGCATCATGAGGTGAATAGCTTTTCTCTAACATTATGGACTGCCACACTATAAACCCCAAAGCAAACAGAAGTGACCATTGATAGAAACTTCTGAAATTATGAGCCAAAAAGAAATATTTCCTCCTTTTAAGTTGTTCATCCCAGTATTTTTGTCACAGAAACAAAATGCTGAGTAACACAAAGACCTTGGGAAGACATAAATGTATTTTGTACAGACAGACCACAATTTAACAATGGTTCGATTTATTATTTTTTGAGCTTTTATATTTGTGTTTGTTCTTCATTTAAGGTTTAAAACACTACTGTAATTGAATATTAAAACAAAAACAATAGCAAGTTGTGAGATATTATGATTATAGTCCTTCATTCATTCATTACTGCATATAAAATGCTTGCAGCAAGTGTTATTCACTGACCTGCATTAAGAGGTTTGATGCTGAACACTGCCTCTAGGATGACATTCATCAACCTCATATGCTTCTCCATTATAATGGCACTGTCTGTCCTTATTTGGATCAAAGTCCACTAGTTATACCTGATCCATTTCTTCAATCTCTTCTACTTCCTTCCTCTCAGGTAGAAATTTTTTTTATCAAAGAAAGTTTATCAGGAGAGAGAAAGCATTTTTTTCAGGAAAGTTTATCTCAAACCTGATAATTAGGTGACCCTTTTCGTGTGGTCTATGACAAATTAGCCTACCTTCATTTGGCACATATTTTATATCTCCCTGCTTGACAATCTGACCTGGATGAGGGGTGATAACTGTGGTTTGGTTATCAAGAGTGAATATGGACCTTTGAAAGCAACATAATGCTTCAACCAGCTGTATGTCTGTATACATGTTTTTACATTTCATGGAATAAAAACAGCATGGTCCTTCAGATCTAAGACAATGATAATATCTCCTGGCTCCAGTCCTTGCTCTTGGTCCTTTCACCATGGAATGTTATCTTCTGTCTATTTTTCATGCCTTTATCAACATGAAATTCTAGAATTTTCTTGTCTCTATTATCTTCCTTCCTTTGCACCTTTTCACCTCTCTTTAGGACTGATCCCTTTCCCATGGCCCTGGTGCTCCATGAACACAGACTGAATTTGCTGAACCATTCCAGGTTCTATCTGATGAATTCTTACTTGCATTCCAGCTATTAGGACAGCACTCTACTGATCTTTTCTTACCATGTCAACCTTCACATTCATCACAAATCACATTCTTTTCCAGTTTTATTGTTGCACCGTTATATAAATCTTCAAAGGTTACTAAGAGCTGATATACAACATGTTTACCTCTCTTTCTTCTCTGCATCCTTCCTCCTCCTCCAAAAAACAGCAAAGATGTCCATGGGGGGCCCAAGCCACCACCTGCCCCACCTCTTAATTGCATGTTCTCCTCCTTTGTCATATAATTCCCTTTTCTTGACAGCAGAGAAACTCCATAAGCTTGAGAAAGCTGTTTAAACTTTTCTCTTTCATTTGGATTCTTACCAGGGTGGTACTTCAAAGCCTGTTTTCTATAAGCTTTTTTTCAGTTTTTGCTGAGTGGTGTTGGGTTTGACCCTCCCAAACATAAGAGTAACTGGTTTCTTTCACCATTTTCAATAGCTGGTGAGTGGGCTAGGGCTGGTGTGGGGAAATAGGAAAGAGTGCATAACTGTGTGTAGCTGAGGTAGCCAATGTTCCTGCACTTCTCATGGAGTTTCTGGAAAGTTCCACCTCAACTTTACAATTTTTTTTTTACTTTACAATAATGCAAAAAGAGATACACATTCAACAGAACCTGTACTTTGAATTTTGATTTTTTTTCCTGGGCTACAGATATGCAGTATAATACTCTCATGTGATACTAGCAGGAGCCATGGCTCCTGGTTAGCCATGCTACACACAAGGGTAAATAACTGACACTTTATTTCACAGTGCATTGTGTTGCTGAGCTATATAATATTTGGTGTGTTAGGTATATTAAATGAATTTTTAAATCATGACATTTTCAACTTGCAATAGGTTTATTGGGATCTAATTCCATCAATTTCTAAAAAATATTTAGAAAATTATTGTTGAAATATAAGACAAAAGTTTACTTAAGTTTACTTGATTAGAACACAGAGCCATATAAAAACCATTATTATTTATCAGAATAATAGTATGGTGATCATATAGAAAATTTTCTTTTCTTTATTTTGTTTTATTTATTTTTTTGGTCGTGGAGATTGAAAACAGGGTTGCTTAACCACTGAACTACATCCCAGCCCTTTTTATTTTTATTTTGAGATAAGGTCCCACTAAGTTTCTTAGAGCCTTGCAAAGTTGGTGGGGTTGGCCTCAAACTTGTGATCCTCCTATCTCAACCTCTGGAGTTGCTGATATTATAGGCATGTGCCTTTGTGTCTGACTAGAAATTTTCTTGCAGTAGAATTATACACAAGTCACCTTCTCTAAACTGGAAGCTTGATAGCAGTAACAGATATCAACATGTAAATCATATTAAGATAGGCTATGATACTTAAATAAGAGCGTTCTGAATTCTGAAAGATTGTGCAGGAATATATTTAAGGACAAGTCATTTCCATCTGTGTAATTTAAATTGTATTGCCAATATGTATTTTAAACTGCTTGTACTAGAAAATTAATCAAAGAATCTTGTGGGTGTTGGCCCACAAGTACAGAAATGTGATGAGACACCATATTTATTTTAGCCCTTAAATCAAGGTTATGAGGCTCTTTTAAGTATGATACTGAGTTTAATGTGTTAATATTCCCCCCGACCCCGACCCACCACCTGCTTTTTTATAAAGCAAGCTTGCTTTATAAATGGGATCCTTTCTAAATTTCTTCCACAGGGGGAAATAAAAGTAGTTTAGAATTTAAAACAAGCCAATATTTAGAGGTTCACACAACATATTTAACCAGGAAGCCAAATCTTAAATTTAAAAACTTTAATCCAATTATCAAGATATTGGCCTTAGACCACAGTCAAGTTTCTTTTCTCTTCATTTTGTTTGTGGTGGTGAAATAAAGCTTGTGGTAGATAGCTTTCTGGTTGATTTCTTAGCATGTTTTCCCTTGTAAGTCTGTGTATATGTGTGTCCTATAATGGGCTTAGGACTTGCACAAACTGGGGCAATTTTATTTGGAACTCAAGGAGCTGGGAGACCCCAGTTACCATCAAGATTATATATGTTAACATTAAAAAGTGTTCAAATGTTACTGTCAAAACTTTTATCATCAGATACTGGCATTAGTTGAAAGTTCAGCTCAATGGAAACATTATCCCTTGCAAAAGGAATAGCACAGATTTAATCTTTGCACTCTTGACAAGTTTCAGACGCTATAATCCAATTTGTGAGGGCTTTTGAAAATCATACCCAGTTCATCTTCCTCCTGTCTCTAAATCTAATTCCAACTCTCATATCATTTCTTTTCTTCTCCTCCTCCTTCCTTTTTCTCTTTCTCCTTCTTCTGAATGCCCTACTCTTAACTCTCTCTGTACTTGAAAATAAAACACAGCCAGATTTATCGTCTCTGCTATAGGTGGTCTGTTAATTACAGTTCACTGTTCCTTAAAGGGAAGCTGCTGGTTGGATAGCCATGGGGGAACATAGTTATATTTCACCATGTCTTTGATATCTCATTGGAAATTTAATACAAAATATTCCAGGAAGTTTGTACTTTGGACACTGGTTTGTTTTCTCTTCGGGATCTGTGAGCAGACATCTGGGAGCAAGGGGCTTACTACCTTGTTTGCTTTTAGCAACTGTACAGTGAAAGCAGTTTTAAATATAAAGGAGGTTCTGAGTTTTAAAATTTTCACTGAAAGAAAAGCTTTTTACTTTTTGCTCTGACCTACTTAGACTTTACCAAGAGACATTGCTGGAAAAACAAGAACTTTCCTTGTCTCCTGTTGAGATGCCAGAAAAATGATGAGAAGAGCACACCAGGTCCATTTATAAAGTCAAACCCTTTTAAGCCACAACCAACATCATTCAATCCACTTTTCAGACTTTAGGAATTTTTGTAAATTTACAGAAACTTTTTTCTACATGTAAAACATTTCTCCAAACTCTTAGATTCTAGATTTTTATCATTTAGTTTGCTTTCTCTTTCCCCATCCCCCATTTATGTATAAATGTTTATATATTAAATATGTATATAGGACTTAGCTAGTTTATTTGAATATCATATTAAGAAATCTTTTGAAATGTCTAAAATAAAATTCTGGCTACAAATATCTTGTTTTTGGAGTTGGATATGCCATTGATATACTCTGAATATCTTGAAATAATTGGAAATTAGATTTCCTTCAGTGATATATTTGTTCTACCTAACTTTTCTGTGCTATCAGGTATTAAAAATAAGGAATGACTAATGCCATATTAAGATAAGGTAAATACATATTTGGAAAGGTTTTTGTTTTTTGCAACTGAGGGAAAAATTGGCGGACTATGTTTGGGTGAATACTGTGTATTTTATGAATTCTTAAAGTCTTGAATTTTGCTGATGAAAAAATTTAATTTGACTCAATATTATTGGTTCACCTGGTATAAACTGTGACAATCCCACCTTGTTTCCCCCCAAATTTCCTGTAAGTTACACAAATTTCTCATGTTAAAATATTGCTTTATAATAATTTTTTAAAAATATTTTTTAGTTTTCATACTTGGAAACAATGTTTTTATTTTATTTATTTTTATGTGATGCTGAGGATTGAACCCAACACCTCCCACATGCTAGGTGAGTGTTCTACCACTGAGCCACAACCCCAACCCCCTCACCACCCACCTCCCCTGCTCTAATAAAAATTTAATAACATTTAACATACATGGAATGCTTTCATGTGATGGACATGTGCTAAGCAACTTAACATTATTTCATTTAATATTAGTACCTCATGTAATAGCTTTAGTAGATAAAGTTAGTTCTGTGAGGTTAGGCGATTTGACCTCATGGCTAGAAGATTGTGCAAATAGAATATGACAATAACAATTGCTATAACATTAACACTTTTTAAATTAACACTTTTTGAAGGTTTGGCACTTCAGTCACTAGCCACATTCAAGTGTTCAATAGCCATTTGTGGCCAGTAACTACCAGACTGAACAATAGATTACAGGGCATTCCAATCACCACAAAAAGTTCTTTTCTTTCTCTTTCTCCTCCCGCTCCCCTCTCAACCACAGAAAGTTCTATTGAATAACACTGCTCCAAAGATTTTATACTAATATTTCCCAATGAAATTTTAGTGAAATATGTTAATTCCATGAAGAAATTTGGGAAACACACTTTATTGGCAACACATAGCCTAATCATTGTTTGGGTTAGATTTGTTTTGCTGATGGCTCTCTCATTAATTTTATTTTTATTTATTTAAATTCTGAGGGAGGGAAATTTTTTATCTTATCCCTAAATTCTGAGGAATTTCCTTGTTTTGGATCTGTGACTCCTTTTGCATGGGTTACATAATTCCTAATAATTTACATTTGGTTATGTTAAGTGGTTAAAATATTTTCAAGGAGACAAGAAGTAGAAGAGAATTAAAAATTCAATCTAAAAATTGGAATTCTTCCAATAAATAAATTTACAGGTTTCTCTGCTAAGGAGAATAATGCTGCTTAAATGAACCATTTTCCCTCATTGCAGTCTCACTATTGTCTAGCGATTTAAAAATAACCTTGTCTTTTTGAAATGGTATATGTTGATCTATTTTAATGTTGTTTCAAGAACAAGATAAACAAGAAAGAATATTCTTCCTTTGAATCTCTCTCTCTCTCTCTCTCTCTCTCTCTCTCTGTCTCTCTCTCTCTCTCTATATATATATATATATGTTGGAATCATCATTCTTAATTTCTTAACTTTAAAATATTAAATAAAAGAAAAAAATGCAGCTTATTGCCCAAATGCTGACATTCTGGGTACCTGTTGGATTTATTCCAATTTATGAAGGTGCTCTGAATGATAAATTCAGAATTGATTGGATGTATTTCAGATGGAGACTTGTTTCTATGGTAACATATTGGGCTTACAGACTAAAAGACTATTCTAAACAGCATAAACTAAAATTGCATATGCACAGGATGAGTCTTCTACTTCCCTATAAAACTCATTTAAGAAAACAAAAAAGCCAGAACAATCCAAACTCAATCCCAGTTGTCTATAATGATTACCCATACAGGTTGTTCTACCCAGCCCTGGAAATTATCAGTTTCAGAGCCAGTATGTGCTCTCTGTAAGGAGGGGGATTCTTATCAGGTCAGTGCTGGAGTCCCAGGTAAGAAAGTTGCTACTGGTAAGTTACCTGTGACAGCACCTTTCCAGAGGGTGTGAACTACAAGCATAAGTCAGGGGTAAATCAACGATACGAGGATGGAAAGGGGTAGTTCAGGAACCACAGCAAAAAAAAAAAAAAAATAAAAAGACTGAAGAGAAGAATTAGACTTGATATGGAGAAGACACTGGCAGCAAAGGAAAAAAAAAAAAGAATGGGGCAATTCGGGACCATGATGGTGAATGTGGGGTTTCTGAGGAAGATAGTGCTGTATTGTCCTAAGCCTCGTTTGGAGAAAAGAATCATGAACTATATATCTTACTGTGGAATTTCACTGCCAAGTCAATACTGGGAAACAATTTTCCATAGGTCTTACATTTTCACACATCTTATGAGAAGGGGTATTGACTGTCTTTGTTCATATTATCTTTTCAAGCATGTCTTATAGTGAAGCTTTAGAAGATAGTGTCTTTGTATGCAACAAAGTCAAATTTGCTTATTCTATAGTACAATAAATATATCTCCCTCCACAGCAAAGTCTGAAAGGTTTACACCCATTATAAAACATTTGGTTTTCCTAAACTCTTCTGCAACATGCCTCATTACCTATGAAGGTATCATTTAACCTTCCTCATATCCCTCTGTGGGAATTGAGCTCAGACTATAGGTAATTATACTCTGGTTTACTATGAATAAAAACAAAAACAAAAAAACTTTCCTTTTGTCTCTAACCCAGGAATCTATGTCTCCTGCCAGCATCCTATGAAGCAATGGTTGCCTGTCATGTTAGATTGCAGTTAGGGTAAAATCTCAGATCCCTTTACAGTTCTCAATTGTCAGTATGGTTTGAAAATGTCCTCATCTGTCTCACCTCAAGCGATGAAATACTTTAAAAAATAATATAACCTACAGCATCAACAAAACCTGGGCTTCCATTTTTCCAAGCTCACCTGATTGTAGGGGAAATAAGGTAGGTAGAGCCCTTGACCCTTTGACTAGCATCTCTGGCTGTCCTATTTTCCTAGTATTTCTAGTTTAAGAGGTATAAGCTATAAATAGTAATATATATATATATATATATATATATATATATATATATATATATTGATTTTTTACTGGATTTTTATACTTAATAATAGTGCCTATTTTTAATCTTCTCTATTTTGTTGATTTGTTTAATTGGCATAATTTTTATCGTCTGTGGACTATATTCTTTCATATGGATACTGATAACTATTTTGAACTGGGTTTGATTTTTTCCACTCTTGCTTAGATCTGGCTGCTGTGGCTTGATTGGGTGTGACAAGCTCATCTTAGGAGAATCTTATGACAGACAACTATTCAACATGCGGAGAAGATACTTATGTGGGGAACAAGAAAGATTAGAATTTTAACTATAAAGTCAAGACTCTTTAAATATATAGCAGCAAAGAAACATTCCAAAATTACTTTCTGTTTTGTTCCTTTGTGGAGGAACAAAATAGATCTGACTCAGTTTGCTACTAGCAGATTCAAGGTGTTTTAGGATATTTCAGCCTGATTTTAACTTATTTCCCATTGGTGAGATTTTCATAACATCAATCCATGATTCTTTCAATTTATTTCTATTCTAGTTCCCTATTCCATGCCGTTATAGCTTCTATGTTTCTAAAATAAATGATGCTTATAAAAGTTTCTACAAAATGGAAACTATAAAAAGCCCCTTCTTCACTCAGTTTGAGAGTTATTTCTGTTCTCTTCACTCTCAAGTTCCTTTGTAACAATGTGACCTTTAAAAAAAAAACACACACAAATTAGTAGTTTTAATTTGAAATTTATTCACACTACAGAAAAATGGGAATTCTAATGGTGTGGGCAATTAACTTGTCCATTTGTGCCCAATCTTGTCTTGCTAATGTATGATGATTAGTGTAAACAAATAAATAGCCTAGGTAAATAGGAAATGGGACTTATAATTTATAATTGCACCAGTGTACTGGCTTATTCTTTGTATTTAAAGGCACAAATTTAGCTTTTAATCTATTGAACTGAATTTATTCAAAAGCAGTATTTTTAAAATATTGTTTTAGTTGTAGATGGACATAATATCCTTTTTTATTTATTTTTATGTGGTGCTGAGTATAGAACTCAGTGCCTCACATGTGTGAGGCAAGCACTCCACCAATGAGCTACAGCTCCAGACCCCAAAGCCATATTTTATTATTCATTTTAGAGGTTTTTTCTGTTTATAAGGCTTAACTATTCTAAATATCCATCTGTTATTTATGAGTTCTAAGAATAATGAAGCTTACATGCTATTTTTTTCCATCAGAAGATGAAATAGAACATAGCCAAAGAAGGATCACATCTGCATATTTATTGAACAAATTAAAAATAAAGAACACTCACTAAAATTTTCAGGAGCTTATCAGTATTGCAACTGCAAAATTAATTAAGCTTTTCTTCCAGGTTATTCTTTTCATTTTTTTCTTCTTATAGTGTAGATGATATATGGATTTTAAAAAATCTGACAACACTCTCAGATTGTGCTAAATCCATAAAGCATTTAATTTAAAGTAAAATAAACTACCCCCTGCCAATTGTTTCATATTCTTAAACAGCTGGTTGAAGAGTTCCTAATCTCAACTGTTCATGCCTACAAACAGGAGTTTAAGATGCTCTGAGGGTCCATTTAATTTACACATAAACTTCACAGAAAGTCATTATTGCTACCAGGAAAAACTGTACATCTTTTAGAGAATATCTAATCTAGAAGGACTAAATTACATCCATTATGATCTATCACAAGCAGCTGTAAACACAGCCAATGTCCATTTCTGACAGTATTAACACTTCAGTGGTTTCTCATTTCCACACTGACATCAAGACCACATAGGTTTTCTTCATTAAAAGACTTACAGAAAGATGGGAAATGTGCTATGCCCAGATCTCCTTTGGGGAAAAGATATTATAGATAGGAAACCAAAGATATCTTAAAGATATTTAATTTTTTTTCCCTTGATTTCAGCCGTGTTGGGTAAAACTACAGCATTAGAAACTTTGGATATAATTAAGAACCTGATAATTTTAGAGCTGGTTGTTGATTTAGTCACTTGTAAATCTGTAGTCTGACCACACCTAAGAGTATTAAATTTAAAAAAAAGAACTTAAACTGAAGAGGGGGTGAAGTAAGAGCACACATTAAAAAAATTAAAGGTCTGTATGCAGCATTCACCTCTCTACTCTTCTGCTGAGAGATACACATGCAGATACTGATATTAGCTGTCACATATTGTCGAGACTAACTCACATTAATACTGATGGATGCCAGTTCCCTTTCTCCATGAGTAGAGACTAGAAGGAAATCTTCTTGGGTTTGTACTTTTCTAAGGATCCAATGAAAGGCAGCATTTCATAGAACTGGCATGTAGTAAGACATTGGGAGCATACAAGAATGTCAAGTAAAAAGCAGCAAGCATGAATTTCTTTAGTAATATTTTAAAAATTATGTTGGTCTAAAAATATCTGCTGATTTAACTGAGATTTAAATTTAATAATGTGCTGAGAAATAATCTTCCTAGGTATGACTTAAATTATAAATCAATTTGTGGCACTTTTCAGATAGTTCCTAAATAGCAGTTTTAGCTTGCAGGATAAATCAAAATACAAAAATTTAAGGAACAAATCATTTATATTGGATATTGTTACTTGCTGGGAGGAGAAAGAATTAGGAACAAAATATTTCATACATATGAAAATTCTTTTTACCTAAGGTGGTATTATTTGAATATTTGACAGGATGTTATAAAGATTCTTATGAATTTGACCTTGGGCAATTTGTAATCCATCAGTTAGCAGCTGGTTATCTTATTTCTACCCTACATTTGACTGGATTCATATAGACTCTGGAATTTTGTTATATTATAACTTCTATGTTTTATTTTTGCTTTTTCTTCAGTTTATAATAGAATCTCCTCTATGTAGATTTTCTTAACATTTATTATGGTTGTTGGACTTCAGAATGCAAGATGTAGAGAATGAAATAGACTGTATGCACTTTTTGGAGTTAGACAGAACTAGACCAGTCTCTATTAGAGACTCAGTTTCTTTATATGATAATATTGGGACAACAGTAGTGACCTTACACAATGTAATTTCAGATAGCACATTGAAAACACAGTGGGAACTCTTACATGGTGGCTTGTGAATATTAATCTGGTCTTCTTTATCATCCATCATTTATCAATATCAGGGAAGAACAATTGATATGAAGATTGCACATAATAATCCAAAGTCTACACCAGACTGGATGCTGATTCTGGTTGTGTTTAGAGTAACCAACCATCTCTATTTGCCTGGGATTGGGATGGGGAGATAATTCCCAGGATATAAACTTTCAATAACAAAACTGGGAACATAACAGGAAATTTTGGATGAGTTGGTCACTCTATATATTATTGAAGATTAAATGTAATTTTTTTTTTCCAAAAACCTGTCTGTGACCTTAAACCAGGGTTTTACAAGACAAAGCTGAGCCACTCAAACTGTCATAAGAATTGTGTTTTACTGCCTTCTGTGCATAGCAGGAAAAAAAGTCCTGGCTCCTAAGATTCTAAAAAGGGTCTTAATTTAGTTGACTAACCTGAAAAATGAGACCAACCTGGAATGAAAGGTAGCTGCAAATAAGACCAGGCAATCACGTAGAGATCATTGCTGTAGTTAGCCAATAATTAAGATTCTGGAATGTGACTTATCATAGTTTGTGACTTCTACATTGGGGTGTGATTTTTTTTGACCAATTAATAGTTTCCACTATTACTTGGTGAAAACTTTTATTGTTTTAAATTTGAGCATTCTTTACTTTGACCTCCAGAACATTGATCTATGTGTACTTAGAAATCAGGAATTAAAATAAGGAATGGCCTTTCATATCCTAAAGCTCCCCATGTATCTGAGTGGGTCAAAGGCCAGCATTATATAATCTCTTTGAATAGATGATTTTTTTAAAAAAAAGTACTAAGTCCTATCCTAATTACCTTCAGTGGTAATATGCTTGTTTTGCTTTTTTGGTCTGGAGTCTTATTAGCATACAATTTCCTCTCGCAAACTACTTTCCTAGCTCATTAGCAAGTTTAGTGATGCCATGTATAGCTGGTGTAAGGATAACTAGGTCAGGTTGTTTGGTTTGTCCCTTGAGCAGCTTTGAGTGTGCTGTTTTAGTTTAATGTTTGTGTGCATGTTTGTAGAAAAGAGATTATTTGGTGATAGCTTTGACTTTATTTTAACCCCAGATTAAAATCCTTATCTTAATTAAAAAGAAAACTAGATGTAGAAGAATCCAAAGAGGGTGATGATATATGTAATACATCAACTCTAAAGTTTTCAGGTTCATATATTGTCTTTATACCTGTGGTACTCAACCAGGCTACATTTAGGATCACTGGGGTCAGGGTGAAGGATGGGGCATCTTATAAGAAATACTGATGCATAGGTGTCCATCCCAGACCAATTAAACTTGCATCTCTGTGGGCGGATCCAAGCATTTGAATTTTTAAAAAGATACCATGTGATCCTAATATGCTTCTTCTAACAGCTATTATGTCTCCAATGGATTAAAAAATTCAGAGGACAAATAGTTCCGGAATATCAGGCAATGTATAGAAGCTTCAATATAATTGGAGTCGAACATGCATTCTATTTTAAATTTCTCTTTCCATTCCCCTGGGAGCCCTCTACTCTCACTTCTAGGGAGCAGTGTGAAGAATGTGCATAGTTGTAACATCTTCTGTTTTGGAGGGAGTGCTAAATGTAGGTCCAACAAGGGACCTCATGTGGAGACAGACAAGATACTTTAGTCCTCCCTCCTAGTGGATCCTCCCAGGCAAAGTCCTACTGGACCTTCATAGCAACTTAGGAAAAGTACTTCTTAGATACAGACACTAGAAACTTACCCTTCCTTTCTTGAATTTTTAATGTCTGGTATTAAGGAAAGTAAAGTGAATAGTTCTCATAGTAATAAGGAAGTGGGCTGGGAATGTAGCTCAATGGTAGAAAAGCCCTGGGTTCCATCCCCAGTATCGTTTAAAAAAGAAAAGTAGGAATAAAGGGAAACATGTCTTTCAGGGATGCATTCATTAAGAGGGAATGAGGGGAAAGAGATTTGGAAAAACATGACAAACAATAATATAAAAAGTCATTTTTGCTTTCTCCTTACCTAAAAAATAATAACCCAAAACCAATCAACTAACTTCAGTAATCAGTAGATTGAAGGAAATTAAATTATTTTAAAATTAAGTGTAAAAGACTACAAGTTAATTCACAGCTCACCTTACCTTTATGAGAATGATGAGGAAACAAAACGTAGTAACCTCAAATGACTACTTGGATATCTAATGTTGTGACTCCCCAATTCAGGAAAATTAGAGCCAATGACAGAACCAACCATGTGGCTAACCCCAGAAGAGTTTCCCTGTTTTCTAAGGTCCAAGAGTAGTGGTGGTAGAAAATGGGATGATGGAAGAGGGGTGGAGGGAAGGAAAAATAAAAGACAATTATAAAAGTCCTGAAGGACAGTAGTATAGAGAAGTTTGTGTACTGAAAGCTGTACTTGGGGCAACATGAAAAAGGGTTTGGATTTTGTCAGATTTAATCTTTCCCCTTTAAAACACACACACATACACACACAAACAAAACAGGTGCTAGACGATGGGATTCCTATTCCCAATGAGGTACCTCTTATTGGAAAGTTTTTGTTCTTGTTTTTTACTTAGAAGAAACAAGTTAAAGACATGAAGTGTTCTCATATTTCCCCCTTTTCATTCTCTTTCTTTCTTTCTTTTGCTGTGCTGGGTATCAGACCCAGGGCCCAGCACATGCCAGTAGGTATTCTACAACTGAGCTAAATATATATCCCTAGTCCATGATCTCTTAATTTCCATATTGTTTTATTTTTCTGACTGCAAAAGTGATAATTTCTACTATAGAGAAGAGTCATAGAATATTATAGAAAGGAAAATTATAATCAACCTTATCCCTGAGCTCCTCCTATTTTGGTTCCAATAGTGTCCTTCCCTGTTTTCCATTTCTCTCTCTGCACTGGATCCTTTTGCTTAGATCACAAATTTCAGCTTCCCCATGTCTCAGTTTCATCATCATTACAGTGGGAATACTCTCATCTACCACTATAGCTAATATGTAATAAACGAGTCAATCAAGGTAAAGTTCTTAGAATAATACCCAGCATGTAGAAAATGCCATGAAGTATTATTTTATTTTTTAATCTTCTAAACACAAATGAATGAACAACAACAACAAACCCTTTTCTATACCCTGTCCTCCCCTAGTCACCTCCATGCTTTTCTTATCATTTAGCTCTCTGGCCTCTGTTGATATTGTTCCTTTCTCTTCCCATTGTGCTCAGGTTTCCGTCTTTCAGAAGTTACTAACTTACCATTATCCTTTTAGTGGGGTATGTTCCCGCTCAGCTCAATCTCCATGGTCACTAATTCTTCCCAGCATCCACCTGCCTTACAGGGCTGCTCAGTCCAGTGCCAGATCCAGTTCTTTTCACCTCATTTGAAAACAAAAATTCAGTCTAAATTCTGACCCTTCCCTTTAAGCTTTATCTTTTTTGGGGTGGGTACTGGGGATTGAACCCAGGGGTTCTTAGTCAGTGAGCCACATCCTCAGCCTGTTTTTATATTTTATTTAGAGATAGGGTCTCACTGAGTTGTGCAATGCCTCACCATTGCTAAGGGTGGCTATAAACTTGCAATCCTCCTGCCTCAGCCTCCCCAACCACTGGGTTTACAAGTGTGAGCCACCACACCTGGCTCAAGCTTTTATCTTTGAGTATTTAGGCCAAAGCCTTTCTGGATTTTTATCTACCCAGACCTGGCTAATTTCCAGGATGTACTTTCTTTGCAAAGCTTATCTTCCTATTGCCATTGTTGTTGGGTGAATGTACTTCCTACCAGACAGGTGACAATGACCTATTGTATTTATCTTTGTATCTCAAGAACCAGCATCATGGAGGTTTGTCAAATTGAGTTGGAGTCCTGAGAATATTGGTTAGGGTGTTTGCCACTCATTGTTCTGTGTTTTAATAATTAAGGTGTATGACTTCATTTCTCTATTATATTTGAAGGTTCTTGAGAATTGGAAATTTTACTTTTTCACTTTTGATTCGTATGCATCATTGAAAACTTTCCTGCATATGTTAGGTGCTTCTTAAAGATTTTTTAAAATTTATTTTTTAGTTGTAGTTATACATAATACCTTTATTTAATTTATTTATTTTTATGTGGTGCTGAGGATTGAACCCAGGGTCTTGCACATGTGAGGCGAGCGTTCTACCTCTGAGCCAAAACCCCAGCCCTCTTAACGATTTTTGAAATAACAATTATCTCTGCAGAGTGCTTTTTGCCTATAAAGCTCTCCCAAATGTATTGACTCATTGAACATCACAATGAGCCTCTCTGGAAAGTTCCATTTTGAAGAACAGAAAATAGGCTCAGTGGTGTTACAAGACCAATGAATGTACACATATTGGTGGAACAACGGCTCAAGTTCAGGTTCTCCGATTTTAGATGCCCTTGCTTTCTCTATTATTATCTTCCATCTCTGAAACCAAATGTAACATCATTTCACATTAATAATTTTTCCTGTGAGTGATCAGAATGGAGAACATCTGACTGGAGGTTCCAAGGGAATTTTGTAGAAGAGGTGGGGTTTGCTTGAGAAAGGCTTGGAAGTTTAGGGTCTGCAGTTTGATAGGCAGAGAGAAAATGAATAATTTTTTGGAAAACATAGTACATGGAGAGAAAATTCTTGTATTAAAATTAGTTTCACTATTTCTGATTTGAGAAAACAGCAGTACTTGGGTTTGGCAGAAAATGTTTATTTTTAAAGGAAACATATGAATTCCTACTATATGAATTATAGTTGAATTTGCAGCCAGTGTAACTCTTGAAATAGAGTAATAGAAATGACCATGGTGGGCTCCATAGGCAACACAGCAAAACCCTAAGGCTTTTAAAAATATTTCAATTTCTTAAAAAAAAACAAACAAAAAAACCCCTCTTATATGGTTATTTATAATCCAACAAGGGTCAATTGACTTTTGTTTTTCCTTCTTCTTTTTAAATAACTACTTACAATGACACACACCAAGGGTCTATCATTTAGCCTCTGGATATAATATGAAAGTTATTTATTTCTCACCTTCTGTGTTTAGAGTGTGTATTTATGGACAATTTTATTATGGTGTAAATCCGTAACCAAATGCTATTTCCCAATGTTGTACCAAGAGATGGATTTCTCTTGGTTACTTCTGTGATTCTTATAATAACATTTTACATGTTCAACAGTGTCCTGTTAGATAACAAAGCTGAAAAGAACATCTACAGTGATAAAAACCTTGTGGGCTACAATTTTTCTACATCTGCTTCTGAAACCAACCCTATGCAGCAGGTTATGGTTGGTGAGGCCAATAATTCTAGGACATTTATTCTTTTATTGCTTCCTTACTATTTTGTTCTACTTGACTGAAGAGGTTTCAGAAAATACACCATGTGCATGCTGATTTCTGTTTGAGCCGCAGCAGCTCCACTCTACATTTTTCCCTGTCTCCCTTTTGAGCGCCACTAGAGAGCTTATTTCACCGTTCAGAGCAACTTCAATTTCAAATCTTTTCCTTGCACTTAATGTGTCTTCCATTTTTGGTCCCGTGTCTTGATTCTTGCAGCCTGAATCTATCACTGAATATATACCCAAGATTCTTGGGGATCTTTATTTATGTTTTCTTTTAAAGTATTGCATATCTTTATTTACCCATTGGCTTTCCCCCAAGGATATGAAGGCCTTGCTATCTGCCTATGCTGCTGATCCTTCCTAGCATTGGAAGATTAGAAGCTTATTACTGACACTATTGGGGAGAAAATAATTGTAATTTAAATGGTAGCAAATACTTAGTTATATCCTAGTGAAATCATTTTACTTTTTTCCCTTGGCATAGCATCAGAGCACCTGATGTTTCTTGCATCTTGATAGAATCCTCAAACAAGAATAATTTGTGGAAAATAGAAAGATCCTCCCAGAACCATCATTCTGTAACTAACCCCTTTTTTTCACTGTGGCAAAAGGGTCAGTTTGATTTTCAGGAATAAAATATTAATGTGACAGGTACCTAATATAAGAAAATCAGAAACATTGTTAGACTTATTTACCAAATACAGTCTAATGATTCTAATTTTTCAAGATGGACACTCAAATAATATTTTCAAAAAGCTAAGTCATGCCTTAACTGTGTTTAAATATACTCTCCATGCATTTCTATGCCTCCAAGTTTTTGCTCACATTATTCCCACTGCCTTGTAACCCATTCTACCTTCTCTGCCTGCAAAATATGATCCATTCCTCCATATCAAGTTAAAATGTCACTTGTCTGTGAAATTTTTCTGAAGCCCTCTGGTCAGTATCAGAAACTTTACTTTTATATATCGGGAGCACTTTGCTAGTGGTTTAATTCTTTTGGGCATTCTTTTAGGTCAAAGTGTGTTTTAAGATTTGGAAGTGGAGTGCATCTATCTGTTCTTCCTTGAGGACAGGGATGTATTATTTGGCACTATACTTCAACTTGGTGTTGGTTGAAGTTTTGATTGCCTTGCAATATACAAAATGATTGAATGTAGTAGGTTATAAATAAAATGAGGGTGATATTTTAAATAATCAAGGCCCCTAAACTGTGAGAGTATAGAATCTGAGACAAATTTTGATATGGATAGGACCACAGGGGAACATAGGGGGAAAAAAACCTAAAAGTACGTAAAGATTTACCAAACACCCCTATGAGCTGAGTTGATCATAAAAAATTTATATAAAGGCTGGGGCATTGGACCAGGAGTGATCATATTTCACCTGTCTTTTATACACGAGGCCCACGATACCACTTTTGGTATCCTTTTTCAAATACCAGGAGGAGGGTCTCTCAGACTTAACTGGCTCAATTAGGGTACCAGTCGGTTACTAGGTGACCAATACAAGGGGCAAAGCTTCTTACCAACTCTTGAAATTCTTCAACTTGGGAGTTAATGAAGGGAAGAACATAGTAGTGAATTGTTAGCTGAAGAGGGAGATAAAAATGTACATCTGCACTAGTGCGTGCCTGTGTGTGCACTGTGTGTGTATTCAGAAAAGGACAAATTATAGGAAGAACATCATCTTTTTGTCAGAGAAACCCAAGTTTAGTATTGGCCTGCCATTTGGAGTTTCCCCTAGAAACTTATTTAACATCTTTGAGCTTCACTTTGAGCTTGTAAAATGGCAGTAACAACGAGTTTGTAGATCAAAAGAGAAAACTTAATTTTTAAATAGGAAACACAGTTCATGATAGAGTGGAGGTATCCCTTCTCTCTTTCCTCCTTACACTACAACTATAGAAAAAGTCCTGGAATCCCTAGGGAAGCCTTGGCCAGACTAGGATAACACCAGTCTGGATCCTGCCCCTCCTCTCTCACCATCCTGGTGTTTCCTGTCCACCTTTATATCCATACTGGTTCTCTCTGGGCTGACCACGCCTCGAATCACTATGTGCTAATGCTAAGAGCCCTTCGCTTGGAACTGCTTTAAGTCTAGTTTTTAAACAAAGGCTCCTGTCCATGTGTCAGTTGCTCCTGCTATTCCTGGAATTAGTCACAGTTTCAGAGATTTTTGAAATGAAAGTAAGGTAGGAGGCAGGACTTCCCTGTGGCTGAGCTTTGGGTGCCACCTTTGGGTGCCATGGGTGCCATGTCTATGCATGCCTTTCTGTTTAGTTGATTGGTTGTGAGTTTACATTCACATGGCTTTGGGTGAGAAAAATTACATCTTTTAGAAACCAAAACCTGCTGGAAAAATCTTCCCTATTTACTCAAATGCCTCTGTAGAGTTGTTTTCTCTCTTGAGGTAACAGTGGTTAAAATTAAAAGTTGTAATTTTAACTTCAAGGCAAAGTTCTTAAACCTGGGTTTGCTATTTTTCTTTTTTTCTATTTCCATATTTTCTACTTTTCTGTAATGGTCACATATTATTTCACTTCTGCAGTGAAGAAACCAATTCTATATGTATACAAATATGTATATGTGTATATATATATATTTTTTTTTAATAAATTCATAAAGGAACTCATTAGTAGGCATGGTCATTGTACACGCAAAGTGTTTTATAAGCAGCTGTTTTTGGTTCTGAGAGATTGTTGGAATTGCCTTTGTTCACAACTCTGGAGACCTGGTCACCTCTTTTGTCACTGAGTAATAGTGAACTCCTGTAAGTGTCTTTACCTGTTTCTTTTCCAGGAAAAACAGGATGATCAAGTCTGTCTTGTTGGGGTGAGGTGAATACAAACAAGACTAGGATTATTGAAAAATCATCAAGTATTGTGAAAGGAGTGGTATTTTCTTTTTGAGAGAGAGAGAGAGAGAGAGAGAGAGAGAGAGAATTTTTTAATATTTTTTTTTCAGTTTTCGGTGGACACATCTTTTATTTTATTTTTATGTGGTGCTGAGGATAGAACGCAGTGCCCTGCTCATGCCAGGTGAGCGCGTTACCGCTTGAGCCACATCCCCAGCCCCAGGAGGAGTGGTATTTTCAATGATGAGATGTGCCTGACAAACAGGCTTATCAAGAACAGTTTTGTAGGAGAAATAAAAGTGTAGCAGAGAGCTCAAGATGGGCATGTATAGGGGAGGAGGGCTTTCAACTGATTTATCTTGATATCCATAGATGGGGTTTTCCAGTAGTTGTCTGTATTGCCTAAAACAGTTTTTTTAGCATCTAGCAAAGCCACATCTTTATTTTTTTGAGGAGATCTAAATAAACCTCCATTTACTGGAAGAAAGTGGGGCTGAGTGGGAGAAGAAAGTAGAAGAGAGGAAGTTATGATAACATACCAATTCATAGCTAAAATTTATTGAGTGCCAGGTACTATGTTAAGCCTTTGTTTGACCCTTAAAGTATACCTAGAAGGTAAGTGTTTGTGTTATTTAGTTTTTACAGATCAGGAAACTGAGGCAGAGGGGTTAGTTACCTTTCCACAGGCTCCTAGCTAGACAAATGGCAGAGCTGATATTTGAAACTTACCAGTGTGGCTATAGAGCTTACCCTCTTTATCTTGGGATTGGCTGTGTTCATTATAAAGCTAAATTGATGGTAGTTAGTGTGGACAGAGTAGATGGCTCCTCTATTAGGGCAGAGTTCATTTCAGTTGTTCATTTATTGTTCATCTTGTCTTTCTTCAATAGGCTTTCATGAACAATCAGAGTGCATTATATTTGTGCATTTATTCTGAGAGTAACCCTAAAATGGAATCAATTATAATACTTCAATTTATACATATGGAAAATTACCAAGAATGGAATATTTGCATAAAATCAAAGTTCTGTACTTGACAAGGGAAAATCAAATTCCAGTCTTTGATTCCTTAGATCAGGTTTCATATTTCAGGATTGCACTGCCACCTAGTGCAGGGAAAATATTTTCCCAGTATGTAGAAGCTAATGAAAGCATACACAATTGCATGGGGTGCAACGTAAAACTATACATATTTAGGGGTTCTTTCATAAGAGACAACCTTTCAGAATTAAGGCACTCTTAATATTTTATTTATGAAGTTAACATGAAATTCAGGAACACAATTTTATTAATATATTATTAGGTTGATATATGATTGTAGTGCAGAAAAGACAGGTTCCTATACATCATTTTGTAAAGTAAATTTCCTTTGTGGATGTCCAGTAAAAAAATTATTGCATTTTTTAGGGTTTTATTTTATTCTATTGGTTCTTCTTAGTTCTACATACAATTGCATTTTTTTTTTCATGAACTCAAAGTTATTAGGAGGTCCTGTGGATTCAACTAATAATTATTTTAGAAACTTCTTTAGCAAATACTTATAATACCATTTATAATAAAAGAGCAGTGGTTTAATGAGTTGAAAACATGAGCTGTAAGAGCAGCAGTTCTCAGTAGACTGGAAGAAACTGCAGAACCAGAATCATCTAGGAGCTTGTTAGAAATGCAAATTCTCAGATGCATCTTAGATCTCCTGAATCAGAAACTCTGGCAGTGGAGTCCAGTAATCTGTTTTTAACAAGCCATCCAGCTGATTCTAACTTAGCTTTGGTTTCCACGGTTAGAAAGACAAACTTTACAGTATGTAGAGAAACATGCTTATGGGCCAGTAGGTACAGTTTATTGGAGGGAGCAAAAGAGGCTTAAGACATGAATCAGATGCTATAAACTTGAAGACCCACAAGGCAGCAAATATAGCAACAGCTCCTGGAAGCACGTGTGCTGTGGAGAGGAATTGATTTTTCTCTTCCTTGGAGAAATGGAAATGCTCATATTTTAGAGGAAGCAGAAGGTACACGCTGAAAGCCTTGGGGGTGGGGAAGGTTTTCCTTAACATGTTTTTGTGTTATTGTTCCATGGTGAGAGCACATTTATTGGTGAGCGATTTCACAAAGAGATGGCTATCACCGTGGGGCTCTATTTGCTTGCTATAGATGATTAGGCTACAATTACAAGTATAGAACCAAAATAAGGAGATTAAAAATAGAGCTTTGATTATGCTGAAATTTCTTTACAGTAAAACTGAACCCAATGCAAGTCTGTGGGAGTCCTAGTTTTAGCAACTCTCTGATTGTTAATCAGTCTCTCAGCCAGAGATTTCTATGATAGATTTCAGGCTCTAGCTGTGGCTAATTTGCAGCATCCTCATGCAACTGATATGTGCCACTAGGCATTTTGGGTATTTTATTTTTAAAGATAAACACAACAAAGCTTAATGCTAGACACCATTAGGAAGCTAGTTTTAAAACGCTTCTTTATTTTTAATCTATAAAGTAATAAAATACAGGGATCATGGCATCTTTGATTAATGTTATCAGCTTATGGTTACTGTACTCAAAAGAATAGTTTCAAAATATGTAGTCATTTTAAAACTAAGGAACTTGTCCTACTATTCTATGAGTTTTGTGGGGTGTTCCAAATATTATGTCCTGTATTAGGAAATAAGAGGGCAAATCTCTTGGCATTTCAAGTGTCTACTGTGTCTATTCCAATGTTTTTCAAACCACGGGTCACAATCCATTAGCTGGTTCTAAAATCAGAGTTGTTCATTGAGTTGTCCATCATCACTAAAAATGAAATAGAGTAAAAGAGAAAATAGAGTGCATGACATTTCCATGGGTATCAATTTTCGGAAACTCTTGCTTCAGTTGGTTGTATGTATGCGGACTGCTCAAATCCATTCAATCCATCCTTCAAGCAACATCAGAACCATCTTTATAAAGATACATCTTTAAAATAACTATTCTTGGCCTCAAACTCTTCTCCCAGTTTCTATAACAGTCTGAATAAAGTCCAACCTCTTTCTATGTTGTTCAAGATCCCTTATCCAGCTCCTTCCCCCACAGTCTTCCTACTTGAAATTTCATAAAACGACATCATCATCTACTTAGTTGATCAGCTCAAAACCAGATAACTCTCTTTGCCTCCCACCTCTTTCCAATTTACCCTGCCAGTCTTACCTCTTCCTTCTTGTCTGGTCTGAATTAAAATTCACCACTTTGAAGCAGCCTTCCCTCACCCCTCAATCTAGATCAATCTCTAAACCTCTCTGGAGCACACATTGCCCTCTTTATATTTTCTACTGGAGTTCCAACTGAGATTATCTTGTTCATTCTTGTGAATGTGTTTAGTATCTGTCTCCCACTGGTGTGCAGGCTCCATGGAGGCAGGGTCTTTCTCTGCTTATCTCTAGTGCTGATCAGCTCAGGATTCATGGTAGAAGAGACACCATTGGATAGTTACCAAATGGAAGACTCCCTGAACTAAACTAGTTACTCTCCCTGTGTTTTCTTCTACCTTTTTGTCATGACATCTGCTGTTTTCTCTGTCTGAATGTACTATACCCACTTATTCTCTTGGTAGTTTCTTTTCTTTCTTTCTTTTTCTTTTTTAATTGCTTTTATTTTTTAAATACATGACAGCTTGGTAGTTTCTTTTCATCCTTTGAGATTTTATTTCCTTTATGAAAAATTTCCTGACACTTTTGCACTGAGTTCATACTTGTCCTCAGTGATGCTACAATCATTTTATTCTTAATATTGCAATCATTTTTTTTCCCTTCTAGATTACCCTCAGGGCAAGGATGCTTTTTTGTCTCTGCAACTCCCAGCACATATCTGGTACATATGGTTATTCAATAAATACTTAAGCATTACTTAAGAAATAGAAAATAAAATTAATTCAATTAATTGAAAATAAAAATGAAAGAAAGTAAATGACAAAGAAGGATGATTATTTGTGATGATTCTCCCTGATATGAAACATGAGAAAATAAAATTTTTTATTCATAGCAAGAGAAAAATTAGTATGTGTATATATTCTGAAGAAGAGTGTGTGGACAGAGTAGGGAGATAAGGGGGTGAAGATATAACTATTCTGTATAAAATACTTATAAAATTTATTCTTTTAAATGTCAAGTTGTCTTAGTGCACTTAATGTGTTGTCACTGACCAGATTTCCTTTCCCCATGGCTTTTGAGCTGAGCTCTTAGGTAAAGTAAGGAAATGGTGTTAAGGAAGAAAAGGCTTCTGAAACTTTGATGAGGGGACAACCTGACCCAGTGTGGGCTTTGCTCACTGTTGTGAGCTTCTTGTATTGTGTTAGGAAATATAGTTAATAAAAAGTGGGATTGAGGAAGGGATGGAAAGTTTCCTTAAAGATTGTATTTTCCTTTGTTTCCCTGAATTTACAATTTTTTCTTAATGGACATGTTACTTGCCTTTCACCATCTTAAAACTGCCAACCTGGAAAAAAGCCAGATCACTGTGAGCAAACATATTTTCCCATCCATGCTTTTATCTTTTATTAAAAGGCCCCCTCACCTGCTTTCAGATTTTAGTCATAGAGAATTCTTTAAAGTGAGCTGGGGAGGGCAAGCACGGAGGTGGGATCTCTAAAAACACTTCACAAAAGGATTTCTCAAACACTAATTGTATAGGAAAATTTGTACGTACCATGAGAGGGTCCATATGGCAAATAAAGAACTTTGGCAGAAAGCCCTTTGGAAAATGCCTTTTTCCCTGTGGCTCTAGGGCTGGCTTACCTCCTGTGCTTTCTCAGGAAGGTCCCCATCTGCACAATTCCTCCTCTAAGGTTAATAGACTTCTCCTTTCATCCTGATGGGCTTACACAAATAAACTAGGCTCTGGCCATTTGTAGTTCTGTCCTGCGCCAGAATGAGGGAATGGGAATTTTGATCGACTAAGGAGAATGAAAGGGCTTTGTGAAAAGCCCCAAGCAGCATGAGGACTCCAACACATGGGTCCCTCATAGAAGAGGAATGGAGAAGAGCATGGACATTACTGTTGACCTCCTTCACAGTTCATCCCATGAACTGAGGAAGGCAGAAGATGAAAAGACTTTCTTGAAAAGAAATAAATGAAAAAGAAATAGCAGTGCTATTCATTTCATAATGACAACTAGGGGGTTCAATGTCACCTTTTATCAAGATTTCCAGCTGTGGAGTAGAGAGAGTTAACATGTATTGAGTAATGGCCATGCAATTTTAAACAAGTTACTTCATATCTGTGCCTTATTTGGTGAATGACAATAATTTCAGTCTTACTTTATAGTGTGGTTGTGAGAACTAAATTCCCACTAGGTTTCAAGCACTGTCAACAGAGGGAAGCCCAGGAAGAAGTGTTAGCTATTATGAAAATGACAAAGAATATCTGGTGTTAGACTCTTTGCCTTTGCTAATCTACTTTAATTCTCAAAATAATTGTTTTTATGTATTTTCAACCTGTTTTTAGTTAAGGCAATTGAGTTACAAAGAGGTTATCTTGTCCAGTGTTGTGCAACGCATTAGCTTCAGAACAAATGGGGATTCAAACTTTGGTTGATTGGGCAGCAGGACTCCGTCAATTCTCAACACCTCTGCCTTCCAATGGGCACCTCTTTACTGGATCCTCAGTCCTCT
This sequence comes from Marmota flaviventris, assembly GCF_047511675.1. NCBI lineage: Eukaryota > Metazoa > Chordata > Mammalia > Rodentia > Sciuridae > Marmota > Marmota flaviventris. The sequence continues at coordinate 88,486,976 of NC_092503.1, forward strand.
AAAAGCTTCCACTGTATCCCTTCCTATAGCAGTTCTGAAAGCTTCCACTGTATTCCTATAGCAGTTCTGAAAGCTTCTACTGTATTCCTATAGCAGCTTGCCTGGATCTTTCTGGTGAGTTTCCCCACATCCTGGTTTTATTATTTGCTTTCCAGCAAACTTTCTCCTGTTAATACCTCCTTCAGTGTAACCTTGTTAGCTTTGAGGACACACCCCTGGCCAGACCTGGGCTTATGGAGCTGCCTCTCCCCACCCCTTTCCTCTGCTTCAGTTAAAATATCATCTGATGCCTCTAGTTCATTTCCTTTGCTTTTAGCCCTCAGAAGGGCAGGAGAGACCAAGGTTGGGGCCAGAATCTACATCCCAGAGTGACAGTGAAGGGGCCTTAGGGGAGCAGTGACTCCCCATCCCCCAACCCCTTTCTTCACAGGGGCTGTTGGCAACCAAGGAAAACTGCTGAGAAAATGAAGAACTGCTGGTAAGATTTGGATAATGGAAAGAGTGGTGGCAAGACTGGCATAGGGATCATTGGAACCGAGTATCTGTGTTTCTGCAGTGGTAGTAGAATGAAAGGAGGTGAGGGGTGGAGAGAAGACAAGAGAATAAGAGGGAGAAGTACAAAAAGAGACAGAGGAAAAGAGAGAAGGAGACAGCCACAGAGGCAAGGAAATCAAAAGTTAAAGAAAACAGAGACAGAGAAAAAGGTATAGAAAGAGTGAAATAATGAGATACTGAGGAAGTGAAATCGATAACACCACAGTGGGACAGTGGGAGTCAGAGATGTGCAAATTCTTTACATCTCTAAGTTCAGTCTAAATGGAGCAAATCATCTGTATTGGGAATTGATCACCTACATTAATCAGGTTAACCAGGTTTAAAAACATGAAGCTTCTCATCTGGAGGGATTCTTGTTTGACTCATTTATCTTCTCATCTTTTTAGGAAAATTCCAGTATTTTTCTTTGTATGCGTTTTTCTGGGATCCTGGGCATCTGCGGCCATTAAGCGTCGCCCAAGTAAGGACCATAGTTTCTGACTTTTGAAATATTGGTTGTTTCCAGAAACAGGCAGTACTGTGATCAAGCAAGGGTGTGGCTGAGTGAAGGCTGAGTGAGGCACCCATGGTCCTTTTCACCTCCATTTTTCAATTCTGCTTCAGCCCATGGGGATGCTGTAGTGGTTGCTGGGCTCAGTGCTGAGTGTATAAAGGAAGTCCTGACTATGATCATAGTGGGCAGGAAGGACATCAGGTGTGCCCTGTGCCTGATTCAGATGATGGGTGGACATGGGGATGGATGAATGGATGATAGATGGATGGATTGACCCCCAACAATTTGGTATAAACAGAGATCTGAAGAAAATGTTTGATGTACTCAGATGGCTAAGCCAAAAAAGCTTTATAAATTTTTTGCTTTTGAAGCCTAGGAAGTCTTTGTCATCAAGTAAGTCTCAGCAAGGTACCAAGGTTGGAGGGTTATAGGAAGTCTCCTGTGGGGGTAAAAAAAAAAAAATCTCTGTTAGGACAATCTTCCACATGTGTAAAGAACACCCAATTCAATTCTTGAATTTCCCATCAAATTTAGGGTTTAATTCTTCTCATAATTATTATCTTCTTGTTACTCTTCCCAATTTTAGGATACTGCCAATAATCTTGTTGGGACCTTTATTTGATGTCTTGAAATGAATTTGTGAAATTAAATGCACCTTCTATATTTTATTTAGGATCAATGAATCCTAAGTCTCCCCCAGATGATCCCTCTTCTACTTAACAAAGATTCCTGAGAACTTCACTCTGAGAAGCCTCACTGAAATTGTTCAAGTCTGACTCTGGACTCTCATTAGAATTCTAAAATTTGTGATGTTTAAGGAATATTTTTTATCCCAAACCACCAGAAGTTTTCCAAACAGACGTCTGACCTTGTACCTTTCAGGACATTGCACAGCTCTGGTTGGTTCCAAAAGGAACAAATTCCTACCCTTCCTCAAAGAAACATTTTTCCAGCACAAATTATTAAATCAACTTTGTGCCTTGCATCCCTTCCAGAATAAGTTGAATGTGAATGAATTAGGATCACTGAGGTATAGAGTTAAAGCCAAATATACTACTTACAAGCAAGCTTGTATGAGATTGTATTTTAAATAGTTGCTCAATTATTGGCAATCTCTGTAGTGGATGAAGTGAGATAACATGGTATCTTTTTTGTAGGATTCCCTGTCAATTCAAATTCTAATGGGGAAAATGAACTCTGTCCCAAGATCAGGATTGGCCAAGATGACTTGCCAGGCAAGTAGAAATATGCCATATTGAAAATGCATGTTTTCCAAACTGAATTCATTCTTTTATTTGTGAGAGTTGTGGAAAGGAATTAACCAATCTCATTTTGGATTTTGCATTTTATTTCTACAGGATTTGACCTGATTTCTCAGTTCCAGGTAGATAAAGCAGCATCTAGAAGAGCTATCCAGAGAGTAGTGGGATCAACTTCATTACAAGTGGCTTACAAGTTGGGAAATAATGTAGATTTCAGGATTCCTACCAGGTAATTTATCAAAAATGTTTTATCCAATTATCTCCCTCAAGTGTGTTTTAAAACATGGATAGCTATGGAATGTTAGAGAATTTTCTCATGCTTAACATTTCTTGGGTCATGATTTTATTTAAAGATTAAGGAATTTATTCACTTATCAAGTGTTAGTGCTTTTCATGTTCTCAGTATATAATTTACTTTCCATTTCAGGAAAAAATATCACTGAGACTACATTGATTTAAGACATGGCTTTTTAAACTTTGTGTTCTATTTTTTTAAAATAATCTGTCTGGTTTTGACTGAAAGGACCCTCTGTGAAAAGTGCCAGAGGTTAAACATAAATTTAACTCAGAGCCACAGTGTGGTTAGGAGACTCACAGTGGTGCTGTTCAAGTGTCCTGGTGCTGAAATAAAACCTTACATCCAGTGCTTGGCTCCTGACAGACACCAAACAGAAGCAAAACTCAAATAATTATAACATAGATGATGATAGTGATAATAACAAAAAATATTCCATTTCTTTGGTCTCCTTTCTAGAATTAAGCCTTTTATTCTTTATTACTGAGGTGTTTTATTTAGTGTACATGTAAGCGTGGAGTTGTACCATTGTTATAAATGAGCTTTAGTGATTTAGTTTTTGTTACCTACTTACCTTATGTGTTATTGTTATGATTATTATGTGTTTTAGTGCATTGTTAAAACAGAATTAAAATTCCTTTGGTAGAGGAACAAGAAGATTAGGACTTTAGTGGACCTTAAGTTGTAAAGGTAAATAATGATTAATTAGAAAAAAAAGAATATTGTAGAAACTTCTAAGTGTTTATAAAAGAAAATTTTGGTACAGGTAGAAGAAACTGATATAATATGGTGCCAGATTGGCAGATAAAAAGTCACATTTTCAGCATACTATATTTTATAATACAATAATAGTACACTGTACAACTTTTTATAGATGTACTAGTTGACATTAATTACAATCTATTCCCAACCCTGTGATGTAGGGACAGTATTACCCTTATTTAATGGAGTAAGAAGCTAAACCTCAAAAGTTTAGTTGCAAAATTAAATGAAAAAATTGGCACATGTGGGGTTGGGGTGGGATTGAAACCCAAGCCCCTTGGTTTCAGAGGTTGTGCTTCTAACCACAACTCCATGATGAGCCTAAACAAACCATTTGCCTTTAGGGATGATTAAAGACATGATGACGGCTACATTGACTATTCCTCCACTTTACATTCTTTTCATGCAAGAAGTGCTGTGTTCTTAAATAAACTTCAAAAATGTTATTTTTCCTTTATTTAATAAAATTATAACAAGACACAAGACACCCTGATGTTGATCTAAATTCTCTTCTGTGATTTGAGGCACAATCTGGATTATCATTAGCTCTAATTTCAGAGACCATCAACCTGAGATCATATAAGCCCTCTTTGTTGTTTTTCCCCAAATTCTGAGAGCCAGTACTAAACTTTCTACACAGGCTATTGCTTTATATTTACTATCTCATTGATTCCCTGCCCCCACAAAGACTAAAACTTTTGTTTTTTTGCTGAGACTTATTTAGAGGTGAGGAAAAAAGGAGGAAGGAATTAGACGAAAGAAGGAGGAGAAAGGTATTAAAAGAGGAGGTGAGCCAGATGGATGAGTTATATGAAGTCCCAAAGAGGTAGTAAAATATGTTTTTGGAGAAGATATTTAAACTTCAATTGCCTCAGTTGAAAAATAGAATAACCATCAGAAGTATGTCACAAGGTTGTATGTGAAGCAAATGTTGATATGGGAGAGTGCTTGAGCAGAGCCTGGTATATAGTGCTGTTAGGTAAGTGCTGATTGCTAGTGGTGCAACATGCTGGGAGGGGACAGTATATGTACACAGGTCTTTTTTCCTTACTGTGTTCTTTCTTTTTAAGCTCCTTTCTAAGTCCTACCCATTCAAAAGCCAGGTGACAAGGAAAGTAGTGATTGGAATTGTTCTCAGAAAGCAGATAATCTTGGTTTAAAGGGACTTTCTGTGCTGGAGAATATAGGTTCTGAGACAGCTAACACAAACAATTAGCAGGATCTTAATCGAAGGAAAAATTATGGCATATAGGACTAATGTTATAGAGTCATAATTTATCCTTATTTTATTTTAAAAATTATTTTAAAGATATGAGATACATAATTCTTTGCCATTTTTTATTCCTTATTTTAGGCATGCTAGTTTAACATTGTCAGCTCCTATTTATAAACATGTTGTTTGTTTTCCTTAAAAACAGAATTCTTCACTTTATTTAGGTTAAGATCATAAATAAATGTTTCAAGGTTTGAAGACTTTCAAATCTTTTATTTAAATCCTTATAGTTCTCCATTTAAGGTACTCTGTGAAGATTGCCATGTAATGGAGTAAATTATTTATAGACACAGCTTCTTTTAAATAATGTATGCTGTCAGGTTTACTTATCAATGTGCATGGCATATTTACAAGAGCAAAACTTTGGGTGCTCAAAATCAACAATAGACTGACTGTTCCAGAAATTAGACTTGTGAGACTTTTAAATAGTCATAGGCAATACAAATGTGCATGTATTTTATTAATATGAGCAGTAAGATAAATTGATTTTTCTTCTCTTACCATATTGACAAACTGTACTAGTCTAGTTTGAAAAATGATTAACTTGATAGTCTTAGTTATATTTGTATACACACATACATACATCCATTCACGTGCATGGAGAGAAAGAGACTTACAGATACCTTTGATTTAACAGTACATCTATAAATAAGGTATTCTCTTAGCAACATCAAAACCACCTATCTTTCTTTTTTTGTTTATATGCACCAAGTCAGAGATAATTGGCACACATCCTGTCTTACTTTAAACATAATCTCTTTGCTCACTGAGTAGGAAAGGTTGAATGAAACACAAATTGGAAGAAATCCATCAGTTAACCTCACGTCTTTGCAGAAGAGTTGCCTGAGCATGTTATTGTGACTTCCTGAATCAAAACAGATTTATTTTTAGGGACTGATTTATTTCTGCAGCTTTCCTCACCATATTCATAGACAAATATACAGACATATATGTATGTCTATATATAATTTATATGTATGTCTATATTTAATATATGTGTCTATATATAATATACATGTCAATATGATATATATATGTATATGTGTATATATATATATATATATATATATATATATACATTTGTATAGATACAAAGGTAATACTTAAGGAAAATAAGAAGATAAAGCATTAAGATTTATCTTCCTTTTGTAAAAATCTCACACCTCAACAATAACTATCTTGGATAAAAATACGAAAATACATTCTTTAAGCACCTAGTTAAGTCCAGAAAACTCATTTAAAAGAATGATAAAAAGCATCTATTTATAATTTAAATGGATACTTGCCAAACTGCATCATTGAGTACAACTTTACACATTTATTTCCCAGGTCCAAATTTACTAAGGTCAATTAAATTGATGTACAAACTTCCACAAGTTTTTATAGTTATACAATAAGCAGTATATTATATTATCATTGGTGAACCTTAGTTTCTTTTCTAGAGGTTATTCTGGAATTGGTGTAATTCTAAAAAATATAAAGTCAGAGGAAATAATGACAAACTGACAAATTATGTTAAAAACAAATATCTGGAATGATGTGGTAGTTAGCTCCATTCTGAGAAAATAGGACTGTAAATAGTTCTAGTACATTTTTAAATTCTTTAACTCCAAACTAAATATTTTTAAATTTACATGTTAAAACCTGCTGTATACTTGACAGATATAAAGGATATTTAGTGAACTGAAAACTTTGCAATAGGAATAATGAGCATCATAAGTGAGCATGCAAAAATATGTATTTATATAAAGTATTTCATCCAGTTTTATAAAAACAAACCAAAATTATGGCTAAGCTGGATGCTGGGGTACACGCCTTTAATCCCAGCAATTTGGGAGGCTGAGGCTGAAGGATTGCAGGTTTGAGACCAGCCTTAGAAACTCAGTGAGGCTGTAAGCAACTTAGCAAGACCCTGTCTCAAAAATTAAAAAAGAAAGAAAGAAAGAAAGAAAAAGTCTGGGGATATAGTTTAGTGGTAAAGGACCCAGTATTCACCACCCCTACCCCGCCAATGGCTAAAAGGAGGATTTGGATGATAAGGAGCACTCAGATGAAAAGTTTTACATTTTTATATTGGACAAAATGATAATTTTTGAGATAGTTGACATTTTTTTTAAAGAGAGAGCAACCAAGATGGCAGCCATTGTGCCTTTTGATGATCAGCTTGTCTCTGAGTTTACATACATCATTTCCATTTTTTAAAAACTTTCTTTTCTTTTTTTTTAAAATGTGGTGCAGAGGATTGAACTCAGTACCTCGTATGTGATAGGCAAGTGCTCTACCACTGAGCCCAGCCCTAGCTCGTAGTTGACACATTTTATTGAAGATTTGCACAAATACTTGAAGAAAAGAAGTTAAAAATTTTTATACTATTATATAATAAAGTTTTGTAGAAAAAGTCAAAGTAAAGATAGATAGTCTTAGTAAAGTAGTTTCATTATGGCTAAATATTCTTTAAGCTAAAGAATTTACTAATGTAGAAATTCTTGAATTTAACAATATATTTTCATATGACTGGCAATAACATATGATAATGTGATAGATTTACATGTTATCATTTTAGTTTGTAAAAAAAAATGGAAATAGCATCCATTGGGATATTTCTTCTTGCCTTTCTCTTTGCTCTTCACAAGAAGAGTTTGACTTGAAGGAGTTATTTGAAACTCTGGTTCCTAGTATATAATTATTTCTAGAAATTTCAAATTTTATTTTCTAGCAAACAAAATTTATTGGCATTCAGTTTTCCTAGCAGTTCTTCCTTGTTCAGGAATTTTTCTATGCTTAGGAGAAAGGGAAGGTATAACCTTTGGGTCGAGTCCTTGAAAGATGATGTTCAATCTGACTTGGTTTTAAAATTCAGTCTTTAGCTCTTAGTAGTTTGGCTTCAACAGAAGATCCAAATAGTAATCTTCAGATTGCTGTCTTCACGTAGATGGAGATGCCTTTGGTCACTAATGGTTTCACACTGCCCTTTAAAGCAGTAAAGAAAGTAGCAATGATAAATTGAGTTGGGTAGAGAAGTAAAAATTGGTCATTTTTGCTTGTCATCTGGTGACAAGCGATCAGCGGCTACCTAAATGTCATACTTTGAACTGCCTGGAAAAGACAAATATTCTTAGTGTGAGGAAACTTCTAAATCAAGTTTTGCATAGTCACTGATTTTTATAATGCTTATGTGGGTCTAGAGTGCAACTGTGTAGGAGAATAGCAGGGCAATTATGAAAATAACAATTATGATATGTTACATACAAATTAAAAAATTAAGTCACTTTAATTAAATGGTTTCATAAACCAGTAGAGCTGATTTGAATTCCAAATAATCTCCTTTCTCACGTAAGGTAAAAATGTTGCTGAGAACTTTGCAAAGATGTGTTTTTTGGCTGAGATGGAATTGCTGAACAGTAGCTCTTTCGGTAGCATAAATGGTAATATTGTTGGAATTATGTGGCATTGGGAACCTTCCTTAGCTAGGAGGGAGGGGTTTTTAAAATGTGTATTTTAAGATGGAGCATTAATGTGCATGATTCTGTGAAGGTCTTTATGAGCAGTCATGAAAGAACAAATACTACATAGTTTTTCATACTGTAACCTTCCTGTAGGTCTAGTATCTGAAATAGCATAAAGAGGGAAGATGCTAAATATGTATGAGCTCAGAAAACCAGATTTATATATACTGTTTCAAAATTTTTCTCAGGCACTTATATCCCAGTGGACTGCCTGAAGAATATTCCTTTTTAACTACTTTTCGGATGACTGGAAGCACACTTGAAAAGAACTGGAGCATTTGGCAGATTCAGGATTCCTCTGGGAAGGAACAAGTTGGCGTGAAGATTAATGGCCAAACACAATCGGTTGCATTTTCATATAAGGGCCTGGATGGAAGTCTCCAAACAGCAGCCTTTTCAAATTTGCCTTCCTTATTTGATTCCCAGTGGCATAAGATCATGATTGGCGTGGAAAGGAGTAGTGCTACTCTTTTTGTTGACTGCAACAGGATTGAATCCTTACCTATCAAGCCAAGAGGCCAAATTGATGTTGATGGCTTTGCTGTGCTGGGAAAACTTGCAGATAATCCTCAAGTTTCTGTTCCAGTAAGTATAATATCACATAGTAGATGAAAATGAAACCAGGTCCCTAAGGCTGACCCCAGAAGTCATTGATAATTAGCTGAACACCTCACACAAGAAGTAGTTACTCATTTTTAAAATTTACTGAATCACTTATTCAAAAAGCCTTCAGTGCCTATTGTGAACCTAGCATGTACCAAATGGAATGGGGAATCAGAGGCAGTTAAGCAGATAGCTCCTGGTTTTGAGGAGCTTAAAGTCTACCTGGAGGGTGTTACATACCCACCTGGAGCACCTAGAATCCTTCTGAGGTAACCATACTTGTGTAGTACAAATTGTGTAAATATAACTAATGAGAATATTCAAAGTAAACTGAAGATGAATCCCAAATTCAATTAGTCAAGAGTTCCATGATTCTTGGAGGCAATGAATTTTGAAACAAAAGGATTTGAATTGGAATTTTAAAAAGGTGCATTCCAGCAGAGGGAAAGACCATTAAGGAAAAAAGAAGTCAAGAATATGTAGGCCACATTTAAATGTCTACAGGCAGGCTGGTTTGTAGGATAAATGTGTCTGAAAATGTGAGTGGCGGGGTGGGGAAGAGGGAGGGATACTAACTGCAGAGTGGTGAGAGATGAGATTAGAGAGTATCTTATGAACAAGAATGAAAATTATATAGATTGTATAATATATACTTATTGAGAAGTAGTCTCACATGACATTATAGACATAAAGGATTTTAAAGCTTTGTTCATGATTTTACTGTGGTGATTCATGCATATAAAGGTAAGGAATTTTATAATGACCCTATAATTATGCTAACAAGTACCTTATAGTTCTATCCTTTTGAATTGTTACATTTTCACTGAACAATATTTTAAGAGGATATTTTTATAATATTATGACAGGAATTTTAAAAAATATATATTAAAGAACACTTTAAAAGAGACCAAAGATGTTAGAGCTCAGTATAAACACACCACTGATGTCTCTGTCTCTTATACTGGTATGGAGCTGTTAAATTCTAGTCACAAAACACATGTCACAGAGGGTAGTAGGGGTGATACAATGATTTTGAATCATTTCTGTGCACTTCTCAAAAAAAAAAAGGTTATCATGGATCTCAGTAATGGAATTGTTCAAGTAACTTGTTTTTGAGGGAAGAATTGTGATTAGTGTGAAAGGTAGTGTGAAATTTCTATATTCTGTGATGGACAGGAAGCAATTTCTAACTGCCACGTTAATGCTTTGGCTTGTAGACTCTTGAGAAAGTATTTTTTCATCTAATGAGTTATCACACTTCAAGTGGCTGGGTTAGAAAGCCTGTGGGACCACTGTTGTGCCATCTTGAAATTCTGTGCAGCAATATCTCTGCAGAGGTTTCTGTACAATACTGAACTTATATCTCTGTCATTCCTGGGCCATGGGTGGGGTGCAGAGAATTTAGGCTACCTTCTTACTGTGAGGAATATCAATCAAGTAGTTTTCAAAAGAATTTTTTGATTCATTGGGCTTAAAAAACATTTTAAGTCGTTGTAACTCTGAATTCTGGGTGCTCAGATACTATTAAATTGTCTGATTGCCAGAGTGATAAAGTCTCAGGCTTATTTCATTATACTATAGTCTTGCCAATGGTATTATAACTGATTGTACTTTCTATCAAGTATGGTCTCACATCACAATGGAGACCAGTTCGTACCCATTATTTTCCATTTTGTTCTGCAACTAGGAACCTGGCCTCTGGTTTTACATTGTGCTTCTGACCCACTGAGGAGCTTTTCTAAGTCCATATGCTATAGTCAATGTTAAAAGTATTTGTAATAGGCATGAATAAATTTATTCCTTCAGAACAAAATCCAACTTCCCCACCAGGAAACACAAAAGAGAGTTGAGCCTCATGCCCTATTAAAGTTTCATATCAGGTGACCATGGTGGTAGCGATAGCAGCATTGACAATGATAACTAAATTATATCAAGATTATAAAAACCAGTTTGACCTACATTCAAGGACTGCAAGTGACAATGTCAAATTCAAACTTCTTATAAAATGTATCCCTCAACCTTCACCCTGGTAAGACAAAAAAGAACAAAAGTATGTAAGAGAAGTCCATTTATGCTTTTTAAAAAAATCATCTTAGTTCCCTTACTTTACCAACTTGACATTTTCAAAATGCTTAATTCCCATTAGCTTTTTGATTTTGGCATCAACTTGGCAAGATTGTAAGTACAGATAAAATAACCTTCATTTCTCAGCTGGAGAAGTTATCTTAATAGGTCTACTGGCTTGTAAGAAACAATGTTAAGCATAAAAAAATTAATCTATCTTATTTTCTTTCACATCAAGAAGCTTTTCTTTGAGAAAAAAATGCATACAACAATATATCTTTCTTTATAAAGGATCTTATCATTCTTACTTTGGAAGGCATTAGTAATCTGCTTAGATTTTTCAGAATTTACTTTTCAGGACAAGTAAATGTTAAAAAGAAGGAATATTGTACAGTATATAAAGCACATTCTTAGACACTAATCCCATTCGTTTATTTACTTAATAAACTTTCATTGAATGTCTATAAACAGTAGTCAAATAAATCACAAAATTTGTCTTCTCCAAAGATAAGAAGGTGTTGGAGTTGGAAACCAAACAACTTGACTCCTTATCTGGAGAATGAGGGGCTAAAAAGTATTCATAGTATACCACCATAAGGACCATAATAGTGAAGCATGCTGGGTGCCATCGAGGCACATTGAAATACCTCCTCATTCAAGTCAGGGTAGGGAGACAAGTATAGGAGATGCATTCTGAGAGATCTCCTATGAATGAAAAGGAGTTATCCAGAATACTAGATAAGTCCAGTATTCCAGAGCAGATGGACTTCTCATTTGAAAATTCTTCCCTTTGCAAATTTTGTTAGTCTTCCCACACCGCTCCTCACTTTTTTTTTCATTGTTGTTGTATATGCAGAACTTCATGATAGAATGGGTTCTGAAAATCAGTGCAAAAATGGTGATGATTTTGCAGAAAATATTGGTTATTCAAAGAGATCCTTATGTTGGATCATAAATAAAAATAAACTTTACACACATTAAAGACTTCAGTTAAAAGATGAGGCTAAAATAATGGATATTAGGGGCTGGGGCTGTGACTCAGTGGTAGAGTGCTCGCCTAGCACGTGTGAGGCCCTGGGTTCGATCCTCGGTACCAAATAAAAATAAATATATAAAATAAAGTATTGTGTCCAACTACAACTAAAAAATAAATATTAAAAAAATGAATACTATAAAGAAGTAACACAGAGTTTTTTGTTTTTATTTTTTAAATGAACCAGTGTAAGGGAAAGATTAATTTAAACATGTAGAAGTAAATCTATAAACTACACAGAAATAGATGAATCTAATAAAATAAATTTTTTTTGGTAATAGGGATTGAACCCAGGGTGATTTAACCACTGAGGAAATGGATGGCATTAGAGCAGATTATGCTAAGTGAAGCTAGCCAATCCCTAAAAAACAAATGTCAAATGTCTCCTTTGATATAAGGAGAGTAACTAAGAACAGAGTAGGGTCGAAGAGCATGAGAAGAAGATTAACATTAAACAGGGATGAGAGGTGGGAGGGAAAGGGAGAGAGAAGGGAAAATGCATGGAAATGGAAGGAGACCCTCAGAGTTATACAAAAGTACATACAAGAGGAAGTGAGGGGAAGGGGAAAAATAATACAAGGGGGACAAACGAATGTCAGTAAAGGGGGCAGAGAGAGAAGAGGGGAGGGGAGGGGAGGGGAGGGGAGGGGAGGGGGGATAGTAGAGGATAGGAAAGACAGCAGAATACAACAGACACTAGTATGGCAATATGTAAATCAATGGATGTGTAACTGATGTGATTCTGCAATCTGTATATGGGGTAAAAATGGGAGCTCATAACCCACTTGAATCAAATTGTGAAATATGATATATCAAGAACTATGTAATGTTTTGAACAGCCAACAATAAAAAATTAAAAAAAATAAATAAATAAAATAAAACTCAAGGTGATCAAGTACAAGTCGGTAGACAAAAGTCCAGTGCGATGAGCTGCCCTTATTTTTGTTTTATGGTTTACCGTCTTGGACTTTTCATCAGTTTGGCTAAAATCTGAAGTTGTTGGCAATTACTGAAGAGCAACCATGACTACCTGACCCTTAGAAGTCTTATAAGGTGATGGGAAGTACATATTATGAGAGACAGAAGAGCTATACTAATAGGTTATCCTTTTCTCAATGTAGAGACAGCAAATATTCAATCTTACAGGGTCAAAACTTTTAAATTCAAGTGAAATAACATGCAATAGCATGAAACAGTAAGGAACAGTGTGTTTTTCCATACAATTGGATTCACTCTGATCTTCATCACTTGAATATTAATTGATTATGTTTTTCAGGGTCAGTGCCTTCTTTAATAAATAAATCAAAAGGAAAATATCTTTCCTACAGATATTTTCAAAAGGTAGTCCTAAGAATTACATAATAAAATGCAATTGAAAGCAACATTTGATGGATCACTAATGCTAAAAGACTCACTTATATTGTAATTGTGATTTCCCCCTCTCCATCCTATCTTTCTGTTCCCTTTCTTTTCTAAGTTGGAAAAACAAGCCAAATTCAAAAGGTTTTCAAAAGGATTGTGATAGAGATGTTCATGTGGTCTACAACTCAAATACCTTCTCATCATTCATGGTTATTTAGTGGGCTCAGAGCATTTTATACTTTTTCCCAATGTACTGCTGTAAGATTGTTAGCTTTGATTTTGAAGCAATAAATTCCTTATTTCCTATTCTCCTTTGTGCCTATATTTTAGGATGGCTCCATTTATCCCACTGCAAAGCTCAATTTCTTGGCAGCATACCATAAAAACATGTTATTTTATGATAGGTTCTTTATTGTTTGTTGTCAGCATGATTGCCTGGGAGAGTTATTTGGTACAGCTCTATTTAAAAAGTTAGCTTTTTTCCCTTTTCAGAGATGTACACTGGTAGTCTAGGCTTGTTTGAGGGAGGATAAAAGTTTATGTGATTTTACAAATCTATGACTCAAACCATTCTTCTTTTTCACCTGTGCATATTCCAAATAAATCAACAAGAACATGATAGACTTAATGCTTTAAAGAGGATGTTTCAAATGTGTTGCTCTATGTTTATTTTCATTAGATTCAGAGAAAATGTGAGAGCTAGTAAAACTGTTGGTGGAAAAGTTGTCTGTGCTTTCCTTTATGCCACAGAATTTAATTGAGATAAACCAAAAACAAAAGCAATTAAATTTCATGCATGATAACATGGGATAATAAATTTTGAGGTTGTGATTAATATTATTTCTGGTATTGGATAAATATTGTAGGAACATTATGTTTTCAGTGATTTAAGGAATATATATTATCTACTCTATATAATATCTGAATTATTATGTTTGTTTATTAAGTTGTTTTGACAAGTGTACCCTTTCAAAATACTTTTTTTATTTGGAATTATTAAATTAATAAAAGAAATGGTAATCTTATTTATACATACCCATGAGAAACACATCTTCTAACACTTTAATTTGTGAAGTATTTTTTAAAGCTGACTGTCAAAACAATTTTCTGGAGATAAAACCTAGCCTACTGCATTGTAGACCATATTAACAGCATCAGCTGGATTTTCCACTAGGTGGCAATGAAATCAGAACACACAGAAACAGAGCTGCCATTACTGGGGGGAAAAGCTATAAATAACTAGAATAAGAAATAAATGATGACCAAACTTGATTTTAATAAAAAATCAAAAACACTAATTTTTTCTATTGGTTTCATCTATGCCCGTACAGTTGCAAAACAAAAATCAGTGCTATTGGTGTTTCATTTCTATAAAAATCTATGTAGAAGATCATAAAGAAATCTTTGTTCATATTAATCTCTGTATGGTAGTTTCTTTGGTTAGAGTGTGGTGTCAATAGGATCATGGGCTTTTAGAGCTGGAGGAAACTTTAAGCATGTCTCATCCAAACCTCTCAGTTTATATGGGAAGAAACTAAAACCCATAGAGAAAAAGGGGCCTCCCCAAAATCATAATCAAACCACCAGCAAATATAATCAATTCTTTCCTTGGTATATCACTTATTCATCTGTATGTATTCATTCATTAGAAGTCAACAACTGTTTGACATCTTAGGTTATAGGCACTATTTTAGGTGATAGAGGAAGTCAAAGTTAATGCTTCAACAAAACTTATGTTCTGGGGAGAGGAGACAGACATGAAAAACTGAGTACATGTATAGTATGCCTGGTAATCATAAATGATATAGGGAAAAGCATAACTGGAAAATCAGAGTGCCTGAGGGAAGGCCTCATTGAGAAGGAAACATTTTAGAAGAAAACTGTGGGAGTTGAGGGAACTGGTCTGTGGATATATAGGGGAGGAGGATTTCAGGAATAGAGAGCAGTCTGTGAAAAGGAACTGGTACTGATGCTTGTATGCTGTTTGAGGACCACCTGCAGAGCAGAGTGCTTGGGATGAGAGAAATGGGCAACAGGGCTAGGGAAGGATCATCATGGAGATGGGGTGGGGACATTGTTAACATTTTGCCTGTCATGCTGTGTAAGATGGGCAACAGATGGTTTTCTGCTGATAAGTAACATGTTCTCATCTTCTGAAAAGATCTCTTTGGTTCTATTTTGATAATATATCATGGGAGGGAGAGAAGAAAAGAAGCACTTAGGAGCAAGGGAGATTTTAATAGTTACTACTATGATTCAGGCTGGGATGGTCTTAGTTTAGAACAGGGTGGTAGTGGTAGAGTTGGTGAAAGGTGGTCATAGGCCGATAGTTTGAGGATAAAAAAAAACAGGATTGGGGTATAAGAGAAAAAAAAAAAGAAATCAGGATGATACCAAATGTTTTTGGTATAACTAGAAGTACGAAGCTGCCATTTACCAACATGGGAGACTATAGCAAGAACAAATCAATGAGAATACACGTAAGACTGACCAGGAATTTGGTCATTATTAAATATCTAAGGAAAATGCTGAGTTAAGTTAGGTGTATGCTTCTGGAAATCAGGAGACAGGCTCAGCTGGGAGCTGAACTGTGGGAGTTGTCAACACAACACAGAAGAACTAGGGCTGGGTCCTGAAATAACCAACATTTAGAGGTTGCTGAAATGAAGACTTATGAAAGCAGATTAGAAAGGAGAAAATCTATGACATATGAGAATAGGAGATTTTGATGCTCTGAGATTCAAGGTAAAACAGTATTTATAGGAGTCTGGAATAAGAAATTAGTGCAATTGCTATAACTAAGTCAAAAAAGAAGAGGATTTAGAGTTGTTTATTGGATTTAGAAACCAAGGAGGATGAGTTGATCAAAGAGTCAGTGGAGTCTTGGGAGTGAAAGTTCAATTGGGAAGGATTCAAGAGAAAATGTGGAGGAGAGGAATTAGAAACAATGAATATAGGTAACTTCTTTGAGTTTTGTATAAAAGGGAACAGAGAATAGGATGAAAATGGAAGGGGGATGTGGAATGAAGACCAGGTTTTTGTTTTTTTGTTTTTTGTTTTTCCAGTTGACAGGAAGCTCAGGATGCCTCATCATGGTTCAGAGTGTGATACATGTTGATATTTTAATATAGTAACTTCTTGATGCCTCAAAGGATCAGGCATGTATAATCAAATGAATCTCTTTGAAAAATGCCCTTCTAAATCAATCACTTTTCCCCATTCCTACCCACTGGATAAAAATCTTTGATGACAACCCAATAATTGCCTATCCAATATTTATTCAATTTCTTTTTTTTAATATTTATTTTTAGTTTTTTTTAGGTGGACACAATATCTTTATTTTTTATTTTTATGTGGTGTTGAGGATCGAACCCAGCACCCCGCGCATGCCAGGAGAGCGCGATACCGCTTGAGCCACATCGTCAGCCCTATTCAAATTCTTTAGCTTACAATTTGAGGTGAAAATATTATCAGAAATTTGACCCAGATCATCTGGTCTCTTCCTACCCTTGTTGTCCCACTTTCTCTCTTGAGGACCCTAACCATCATCCTCCCCCTCTCTTCATGTAAAAAATCTTAATTACTCTTCAGGGCCCCACTCACATGTTGCATGTTATGTGATCCCTTCACTGACTACTTCAGCCAGAAAAAGTCTTTATGTTATAATATAATTTATCAAAAAGCATTTTAAACCTATATTCTGCCTTTTATACTTGACATTTTGTGTCTTCCATAATATTTATCTCAAACCACATGTTATATAAAGATATGATAAAAACTATACAACTATGTTCCAGGTCTTCTAATTCCAAATCTACTGCCTTTCACCCTCTGTCTTAGGCTTTGCTATGATCCAGATGAGTGCTGTCTCCTCATATTTAATTGTACTCCTCACATGGTGTCTAGAATTGCATGGCTTTGTCTTCATAGAATTGGGAGATTTTCTGATTTTGAGAGAGGGCAGAGCTTCCTTCTTATATCCAGGAAGCTTTACCATCATAAAGGTGGAAGGTCTTTATGATGGTAGGAACCAACATTTCATCATAAACTGTATGCAGGATGAGAACTGAGAGTTTTAGTTAGTCTCATGAAGGCAAGTCCCATAGTTTATCATTAGTATTATCTCTTAGAAGGAAAAGATAGTTGTCTGTCATTAGTTTTTATATAATTATCAAGAAGGCTTAACTATTTTGTTAACATTTCTCAACAATCCAGTAAAATAAGTAGAAGTTACTATCTTATTTAAAAAGTAGAGTATGGGGCAGAAATTCCTTGCTTGAGTGTACTGTCTGCTGCCTAGTCTCAGGAGTAAAATTATACCTTAGTGTCCTGTAGAACAGGGTTAGATAATGCCAGTTCTGGACAGATGTGAGGCAATTTATATTCATACCATTCAGTTTCCCATGAGACAATGGAGAAACATTTTATTTTGAATAGGGTGGATTGTGCTAGGGAAGTTTATGGTCTGCTTAATAGTTTTTTTAAAAAAGTGTATTTCTACATTTCTCATCTTTCAATTTGTAAACTGTGGGGTGGGGAATATCCTTGGTTTTTCCTAGAATGTTTCTTAGCGGTTGGCTTCTATTGGGACTTCAAAAATGTTGTCTGGCGGGCTAAATTAAAATAAAAACATGTATTTTGTCTGTAAGTTTTCAAAGAAAAGAATGAGTTCAGGTATGAAAATGAGAAATGTGTAGAAATCTTCATTTTAGCTGTATACTGAAAGTAACTTTTACCAAAGCACCCTGCCAATCTTCCTTCAAGATAATTAGCATGCAAATTGGAAGTCATACTACATGCCAAAAAAAAAAAAAATGGTTGTTGTATAGATGATTATTAGTGCGTAGGTGGTGTTTATGTGGATGCACAGATGTGTTCAGAACCCTTGATCTATGTGGCACTCTGAACAACTCAGGCTGTATTCACAGATGAATTACATTTCATTCTCCCAATATTATGTGCCACAATTGCATTTTGCATATTTAAACAGGTGTACCGATTTATCTAGAGAGAATTACATTTTTGAGAAAACAGCTTAATGAAATCACATTTGCAATAAGTAACTTTAATGAACTAGCTAAACAAAGGATATAAGTTTCCTGGTTGGCTGTATAATTAATGTTTCTCAGGGTGATTAAGGCCTGAATCATTTCTCAGAATCAAAATATCATATATATACAATGCATGCCTAGTCTGAGTTACCAATCCACAAAGAACTGGTAAATAAAATTGTGTGAGTGTTCTTTTATTTTGAGGATTGGGGAGGATTAACACATTTTTCCTTATTCTGGCAAAATTCTTATCTAGTCAGAAGAAGAACAACAATTCTCTTTGCTATGTGATATTTTGTTATACACATGAATATGTAAGTGCGTATAGACACAGCTGTCAGTTTGTAGAGGAACACTAGTAATTTTGCTTCTGGATATATTTCTATAACAAGCACACAAATTGGGGAAGTTTGAATTTTTATGAAAGTTTCTTAGTCTAGTTCTGAAGTTTTCTGGCAGATGGTAGAAACAAGCTTACACAGTTTTAACTTCTAATTCTCTCTTCTTTTCTCATCTTTTACATAAAGTTCAATCACCAAATGCCTTCATTACCAGTTTTGAAAGATGATTCACTATGGAGATAGTATGTATTCTTCAGGGAGTTCAAGTGGGATAGCAGAAAAAAATTTTCAATTTTAGTGTCAGAAGAATTTGGAGGGCCAGCTCTGCCATTTACTAGCTGTGTAACCTATACAAACAAGCTGAACTCTGTGTCCTGCTTTTACTCATCTTTGAACTGCCTCACACACCAGACATTTAATAGTCATTAAGGAAAAATTCGTTCCATTCTATTTTTCTTTTTCCTTATATAATTTCCACTGAAATATAAAACATAACTCAAATAAAATCTTTCTCAAGTAAATAAGACTACTCTGTTCAAAGTAAAGTGTTTGAACAAAATGATATCCTTGACCAAAACAGATTGTGCAATTTGGAAAGCAGTCTTTTTTCAAGATGTCAATATTCTACTGTTAAATCATTCACACCATGGACACACAGATCAGCATAATTCTCATGCAATTTATAGATAATTTCCTATCTTAAATATGTTTTGACTTATCTTCTCACTTACTTTCTATCCATCTTAACACCTTTTTGCCAATATCCACACTTTTCTAGATAAAAGGAATGATAGGGTTGAATGAAACAAAAATAGTAGAGAAAAAAAATCCTTCATATTTTCAATTTCAATCTTCCATCCAGCAATCTCAACTCTGGTTGCTGCTGCAGCAGTGGAAAAAAAATGTATCTAACTTCATTCTAGATTTAGTAGATCTAGAGTCCATCTGGTGGGTGGGAAGCGATGGAAGAGAATTCTAGAATGGTCAGAATCCTGCTGGAAGGGGTGCCAATGCAGGAATGTAAAAGCTTACTGGTTTATTTATCACCTCTGCATAAAATGGAAAATTTCCTTCTGCTCAACTTCCCTTCCTTAATGAGTAGAAGGGAAGGACTTCATCCATCATTGCCAATTTCAATCTTCTAGCCTGTAATCTCAACTCTGAATGTGTCTGCAACAGTGGACCAAACAAACAAACAAACAAACAAAAAAACCCACCTAACTGCGTTCTAGATTCAGCAGATCTAGAATCCATTTGGCAGATGGGAAGGAATAGAAGTTACTATTGGATGAAAGAAAAGAGGTAAATACTTAGATTTGGGACTTGATACGTAACCAGACACTTTTATAATGCCAGTAGCATCTATTATCCAAGAAATATGGATCTAATTTGAACTGCTTAGCAGGGAACCTACTCAATTTAGAATGGCTAGCATGGCACGTGGCTTCAGACTTCTGGTGGAATTTGAATGATTTTTTTGTTTTTGTCTTGTCACATGAGGGTCTTTTCAGATTTATACTTAGCAACTCTTTCTTTATGTCCTTCTTGTTGCATTCTTCCTCCCAAATGCCTGTTAAAAGTATAAGATGTTGTCAGAATATATTTGCTTTTAAAGTGGGTAGAAGGTTGTACAAAATTTAAATATTTTTGATCATTTTCTCCCAAGTCCTAGATTTCCCTCTTATTCTTTTCAACTTCAGTTCATGCTCTTTCCATTTAAAATGGTAACCACTCTATGGAGAATGTTTTCTTTAATATGAAAATTATTTTTAGGACTGGATTTTCCTTCTTCTACTTGTTCTCTTGGTTGTCATTTCTTTTGAAATCCTTGTCCCTAGTCTCCCAGCTAAAATTTTAGAGCATATATTTCTTGTGGAGTTCATTAGGCCTGGTTTCCAATGCAGACTCTGGCTTGTGACTTGGAAAGTTGTCTCTGAATCTCATTTTAATAGAGTCTACCTCTTGAGATTGTAGTGAGAACAGAAATAGGAAATCAGTGCTAGTGGTCTGTTTCCTGGCTAAGGCTATGCTGGAATAAATCAAAGCCAAGGACAGCTACATCCAAATGATCAGAGAAACTTGGGAAGAACTTCCAGCTGATATCCATTAGAAAAATTTCTATTTAAGGAAAAGCAAAGGTCTATTGAGGTCAACAAGTTCAAGTTGGTTTTGAATCAGTTAAAGATTAGACCGCACTTAAAAACATCTCTCTTAAATGACCTCCTCTATCTTCCAAAAGAAAGTTAACTTAATCTTTGCTGCCTTTCACCAGTTTGAACTTCAGTGGATGCTGATTCATTGTGACCCAATGAGACCCAGCAGAGAAACTTGTCATGAGCTACCAGTCAGAATTACGGTGAGTCCCTTGAGCACAAGCAAAGATCAGTTAACCCCCTTTCCACTTCAACAACTTCCCCTACTTCCCCATCTCCCTACTTTCTTTCTCTAAAGAGTGTGTGATTTGATGTACTGACCAGACAGGCATTAAGGAAGCATAGATCTTACTTGAAGCCTGGCCTGTAGAAGCTACCTGGGGCAGGGTTGGGGGGCTGTCTGGTTCTCCCTTTGGTGGTTTCCCATTTCCACTCCCAAACATCTCTCCAGAAACACTGGAGTTCTATATGCCTACAGGCAAGGGACGCGGGGAGAGGCTCCTAACACTGCTGAAGGCAGAGCTGCACGCTCAGGTCTGGCCTGAAGAGCAGCTGGGAAAGGGTTAAGTGGGACTGTTGTCATTCTATCCTTCCTCCTGCTAGCTCTCCTCCAATCCCCAGGACCCTCTCCAGGGCCATTCATAAACAGAAGGAATTTAGTTTCCCGGCCAGGCCAGGGCACATTTGTTACTGTTTCTCCTGGGTCACTTTCTGTGGGGCCAAGTGCCACTTTATGCAAGAAACCTAGAGGTGCAATAGATTTCAGAGCCCAGTCAGGGAATTAACAGAGCACAGCGGGGCATGGCCTGGATTGCACTGGACCACAGGGCTCTTTGGCTGCGATTGTTGCTGTCAGGGCTCTGCTTGTGTGCTGCTCAAGTAAGTTATGGGGGAGTTCAGGGTGGTGGTGGGGGCATCTTCTCACTTTCTCCCCTTCTTTGCTTCCACAGCCCACCCAGACTACCGACCAGGTAAGCTAAAGACCAGAAGTGCATTTTTCCAAGTGCACAAGAGGAAATGGGGGGAGGGGCAGCCATTGGGGCTTGTTATAGGGAAGTTGCAGAGCATCCTCAGGGCTCTCAGTTCTTGTTCCAGCTTTGGTTCCAGCTTTGAGCACCTGCAGCAAGCACCATCAGAGTGGAGGGAAGGGGCCTATATGACCCCTTGGTCTGGAAAAGGGGTCTCTTCCTCTATTTGGTTCCCAACACCTAAGGCTAAGGCACTAGAAGCAAAATAATTGACTCAAGAATAGGACTTATTTTTTAGTCTGCATGGATTCTTACCTCCCCTCCCCCACCCTGGGCAAGGTTTAGAGCCAGCCTTGATGGAGAAGGCAGGAATTCAGGGTAGCACACTCTTCAGCTCTTCCAGCTAGTGGTGTGGTTATACTAGATCCCAAGTATTGCTAGCGAAGCCGGCGACTCCAGGATTGGAACTCGGCAGCCCTGGCTTCCATCAGTATTTCAGCAACTTCCCTAAGGCTGGGTGTCTCCTCTCTTTGGCACAGGAGAGCAGCTGGCCGGCTGGGGAGGGGGTGTTAAACCCAGCTAGGTTTGAGGTTTCACTTACAAAGACCCCATTGTAACCTGTCTGGCTATTGGAGTTTAGAAAAAGTTTTCCTTGATGAAAGAAGCTTTCTTCTCTCTCCCTCTCAATCGTTTTAAATTCAGAAGTGGGGGAGGGAGGGGGCTGTGGGGATCCCACATTCCCTAAGCAAAGTGTTCATACTGTTTCAGGAGCCAGCATTCCCTCTAGCATCATCAAAGCCTAGCTGTTTGCAAGCCATAAAAGGAGTTACACCCTAGGGTTGGTCTGAAATTTGGCATAGTTTTGAAGCAAGCTGCAAAGACCTCATGCAAAGGAATGTCACTACAGGTAGAACTGCAGTGAGGCTAGGGCCTGAAGGTTAAAGCTCTCCTGCCCTACTCCTCCCAAATCTTTTCCTGCAGAATATTTCCCCAGCTTCTACTGGCAAAGAAAGATTTACAAAATCTTACTGTTAAGGGGAATGTTTCCATTCTTGTCTGTTCCATTCTGGTCAAAACACTGACCTGCAATTAATGATTAAATTGAAGTATCACGTGATTCCCATTTTCATTTTTGAATTCCTTTTGGAAAAAATAGGCATTATACTCTCCCTTCTTCACAAACCTTTTCCCCCTGTTATTTTGGTACCAGGAATTGAACACAGAGGGGCTTAACCACTGAGTCATATCTCCAGCCCCCTTTTTAAAAATATTTTATTTAGAGATAGGGTCGTGCTGAGTTGCTTAGTGCCTCACTTGCTGAGGTTGGCTTTGAGCTCACAATCCTCCTGCCTTGGCCTCCCAAGCCACTGGAATTACAGGTGTGCGCCACTGTGCCCGGCTACAAATGCCCTCTTTTTAATGCACTCCAGGAAGGTGAGGTCAAGTGAAGCCAGTTCCCATGTTGAGGGCGGACTCTTTTGTTCAGAATATGGCAGAACCAAACCTGGTTGGAAGTTTGAAATGCATTTATTATATTGGGTTTCAAAAAACTGGTCTCCATAAGGGAGTTGGTATTTTTATTCAATGGATAAGGGGGTGTTAGGACACTTGCTCATTGTTGCCCAAAAGTTTCACTAACCCCTGTGTGCTGTTTTTCTCTAGAGAGGTCCACCAGGTGAGCAGGGGCCTCCTGGGCCTCCCGGGCCCCCTGGAGTTCCAGGCATCGATGGCATAGATGTAAGTTGCTGACTGCAGGCACCTTCTTTTCCCCTAGCCTGCTCTTTTCCTCACTTTCTTCCGCGTTCTCTCCCCTTACTGTCACCTGCGTAAAGTTGGGACTGGACAGAAATGAGATCTGAGGGTTGGATCTTAGAGCTTGAGGACTTTTGGAGAAACAATGTTAGACGTGTCTTTTCCCATTGTCCATGAACCTCCACCTTTTGGCCCTTACCCTGCCTTTGTGTCTGTGGTTAGCTCACTTGAGATTGTCCCGGAGCCGACCTAGGCTTCTACTCATGAACTGATCTTTTCTTCTGTGCCTCCAGGGTGATCGAGGTCCTAAGGGTCCCCCAGGCCCACCGGTAAGTTGATTGGTGCAACAATGCCCCAATTCCTTCCTTTAGGTGTGTTTTGCAGCCACACGTGTCCAAAGAGTCTCAGCTTTGCATCATTTTCTCTGTCTCACCTTCTCCCTGCACAGGGTCCTCCTGGAGAACCAGGAAAGCCAGGAGCTCCGGGAAAGCCTGGCACACCTGGAGCTGATGTAAGTAGGCTGAATGGGCAAGAGTGATGGGGAGTGCACCCAGCCCCCGGTGTGGGATGTGTGATCCTGAGTTTAGTCTTGATCATAACTCCCGACCTGCGGAGCTGTTATTTCCCCACAAAGGGGCTTGAGAAGTTGGAGCTCCCTACCTCTGGGCTCCCAGGAAGGGAACTCAGATGAAGGCAATTCAGTGCATTTCCTTCTTCTAGAAAACAGTGGGTTTCTGATTCTACCAGTCAACTCCTTATTCACCCCTTGATCTCAACCCCTCTGTGGGCACAGGGAGGAAAGGGTCCCAGTGATGGTGGTGATGATGGCTAAGGGTCACAACAGCTAGTCTTGCCCTTTTCCTGGTACTCCCTGAATTAATTGAGGAAAAAAATGCCTGCAGACAGGCAAAGGGGCAGAGCACTTTTAATCCAAAGAAATAGAAAAAGAAGTGTGGGAGTGGGGCAAAGGCAGAGAAATGGTCAACACTTTAACAAATAGGAAGTTCAAAACTGGTTTTTCTGATTTCCCTTTTTTCGGGGGCAGGGGTGGCTGCAGTGGTTAGCATTACTGACAGAAATGAGTTGGCTAGGGTTAGTTGAAGATTGGGAACCAGCAACTTCTCTCCAATGTACCCTAACTTCTCCCCCTATAGGAAGGAAGCTCAGATGCTGAGATAAATGGTAAATAATATTTCTTCAGAGTTAAATGACATCGGGATTCTCAGTTTCTCCTCTCTCCATGCATTCTAATACTTAATGAGGTCCCTCTACAGACTAGTTCTGATTTTGTTCCTGGAATACAAAATGAAGGAAGAAATGGCATCTGTTGTCAGAGAACGTACAATGGCACCCCTCCCCAGTTTTCCAAAGCCTTTCTAAATAAAAAGGCATTCCAAAACCTACAATTATAATTTCCAAGAATTTTTGACTAGAGTTTAAGACAGATCCTTTATTTTCAGAGAGAGAGAAAAAAAATAGCTGGATTTTACCTGTTGTTAAGACATGCTGTCTCTGTCAGGATTACCACGATGCGGGTACTTTTTTGTGTCATTTAATGCTTCAGGAGTTAGGCTTTGTTTTACATTTCAAAGGCCCTGGTTTGAATTTTCCCTGTATGTAAGTAAAATGGTAGTACCTGAGGTGCCCATAGACTGATATTTGTATATACAAACTGAAATTATATAACTTTCTGGCTGTCCAAGCTCTTTGAAACCACATTACTTGAAATTGCCATATCATAATAAAAATGCCTGATGGATACAAGGCCACTAGATGAACTAGTAGTCTAATATGAGCTGTGCTTATTTCTATATTCCTTTGAAACTTCACCTGACCTTTTGGATGAAAACAAAATTTCCAATTAAATTTAAAAACATTGTTTGGATAGTTGAAGCATAAACCAGTTATCTGAAGTCTTATTATTAATTTGCAGTATAATTTTGGCAGGAGGCTAGATTTAGCTGCCCCTCTGTTTTAGTAGTGCTTTTGT